>NC_053391.1:481566407-482188491 GCF_905171765.1 Bufo bufo | reverse complement strand
TACCCATACACATGACTGCTGCCCCAGTATACTGTGTATGGATGAAGCAGAGCTGGGTGTGTTGGGGCAGCTGTCATGTGTATGGATGTACACTAGGTATCAAAGTTACCTACAGTCGTGGCCAAAAGTTTTGAGAATGACACAAATATTAGTTTTCACAAAGTTTGCTGCTAAACTGCTTTTAGATCTTTGTTTCAGTTGTTTCTGTGAGGTAGTGAAATATTATTGCACGCACTTCATACGTTTCAAAGGCTTTTATCGACAATTACATGACATTTATGCAAAGAGTCAGTATTTGCAGTGTTGGCCCTTCTTTTTCAGGACCTCTGCAATTCGACTGGGCATGCTCTCAATCAACTTCTGGTCCAATTCCTGACTGATAGCAACCCATTCTTTCATAATCACTTCTTGGAGTTTGTCAGAATTAGTGGGTTTTTGTTTGTCCACCCGCCTCTTGAGGAGTTCTCAATGGGATTAAGATCTGGGGAGTTTCCAGGCCATGTACCCAAAATGTCAACGTTTTGTTCCCCGAGCCACTTGGTTATCACTTTTGCCTTATGGCACTGTGCTCCATCGTGCTGGAAAATGCATTGTTCTTCACCAAACTGTTGTTGGATTGTTGGAAGAAGTTGCTGTTGGAGGGTGTTTTGGTACCATTCTTTATTCATGGCTGTGTTTTTGGGCAAAATTGTGAGTGAGCCCACTCCCTTGGATGAGAAGCAACCCCACACATGAATGGTCTCAGGATGCTTTACTGTTGAAATGACACAGGACTGATGGTAGCGCTCACCTTTTCTTCTCCGGACAAGCCTTTTTCCAGATGCCCCAAACAATCGGAAAGAGGGTTCATCGGAGAATATGACTTTGCCCCAGTCCTCAGCAGTCCATTCACCATACTTTCTGCAGAAGATCAATCTGTTCCTGATGTTTTTTTTGGAGAGAAGTGGCTTCTTTGCTGGCCTTCTTGACACCAGGCCATCTTCCAAAAGTCTTTGCCTCACTGTGCGTGCAGATGCGCTCACACCTGCCTGCTGCCATTCCTGAGCAAGCTCTGCACTGGTGGCACTCCGATCCCGCAGCTGAATCCTCTTTAGGAGACGATCCTGGCGCTTGCTAGACTTTCTTGGACGCCCTGAAGCCTTCTTAACAAGAATTGAACCTCTTTCCTTGAAGTTCTTGATGATCCTATAAATTGTTGATTGAGGTGCAATCTTAGTAGCCACAATATCCTTGCCTGTGAAGCCATTTTTATGCAATGCAATGATTGCTGCACGCGTTTCTTTGCAGGTCACCATGGTTAACAATGGAAGAACAATGATTTCAAGCATCACCCTCCTTTTAAGACGTCAAGTCTGCCATTTTAACCCAATCAGCCTGACATAATGATCTCCAGCCTTGTGCTCATCAACATTCTCACCTGAGTTAACAAGACGATTACTGAAATGATCTCAGCAGGTCCTTTAATGACAGCAATAAAATGCAGTGGAAAGTTTTTTTTTGGGATTAACCCCTTAAGGACGCAGGGCGTACCGGTACGCCCTATTTCCCGAGTCCTTAAGTACTCAGGGCGTACCGGTACGTCCTAACTTGAAATCGGTATTCCGGCGCCCCAGGGGTTAATCAGAACGGGATTTCGGCTAAAATTATTCAGCCGGCATCCTGTGACAACGCCAGGGGGGGTCATGTGACCCCCCCCCCCCCGTATCGGCGATCGCCGCAAACCGCAGGTCAATTCAGACCTGCGGTTTGCTGCGCTTTTTGCAGTTTCTGATCCCCGCGGTCCCTGACTGTGGGGATCAGAAACCTTAGTGTCCCTCAAACTGATTTTACACCCCCCCCCCTGCACCCCTGAATAATTTTTTGCCGGCGGGTGGTGCAGGGGGGGAGTTGTGGGCGGTGCGGGAGGCGGGCGGTGCTGTGCCCGCCCGCCTCCCCTTGAAAATTCGTTGGTGTTCAGTGGGTATACCAGGGTGCCAGCACATTGCTGGCACCCTGGTATAAACGGCTGACATCTGCGATGCAATGTCAGCTGTTTAACCCTTTCCATACAGCGGTCCGTACGGACCGCTGTATGGAAAAAGTTAACAGTAAGAGGGAGCTCCCTCCCTCTCCCATCGGGGGGCTGCAGTGCCTTTGCAGCCCCCCGATGGGGAGGGAGAGAACCCCCAGACAGCCCCCCGACAGATCCCCTCCTTACCCTTCCCCGTCTGCGCAGTTCTGACCAGTACTGAGCAGACGGGGAAGGTTCCCATGGCAACAGGACGCCTCTCAGGCATCCTGCTGTCCATGGTGCTGAACAGATCTGTGCTAAAAGGCATAGATTTGTTCAGACAAAGTGTAAAATACAGTACAGATACAATATATATTGTATAAGCAGAGAAAAGCAGGCACACCACCTACTGGAATGTAGTGGAACACTTGGAAAATGTATTCAATGATAAAATATCATACTTAAAAAGGCCAATACGTATAAAACATTCAATACAATAAAACAATATTTAAAATAATAAATAAAATCAGTAAATATATATCCCAATTAGAGACCACACTCTGAATGATGTTAGACTATTGTATAGTCTCCTGAGATAATGTCTCCTGAAATAGAGTGTAGCAAATATGCAGTCAACCAGTCAATTGTTGCCAAATAGAATCGTCTCCATGAGACTCTTACCACTCAGTAGTGTAGACGATATCAGTGAATGGTCTACTTGCATGAAACGGTAAAAGAATGTAGTCACCAGAGCGCTGGACTCTGGACCCTGGATGCTGGGTAGATGAGAAGCGTGCAGCTTGGAGGACGTGTTCAGAGTAAGTAATCACGTACCGGTGAAAGATGTGGTCACCAAAGCGCTGGACGCTAGACGCTGAGTGCTCAGCTCAAAAGACGTACGTTTGGTCAGGTGGTCCGGTGAAAGGTGCGGTCACCAAAACGTTGGACGCTGGACGCTGAGTGCTCAGCTCAGAAGACGTACGTTAGATCAGGTGATCCTCTGTGGCTGAATCAGATGATCAGGTCAGCTGGTGCAAACGCCCAATCACGTGCTGCACAGGTCCTTGTACCGTAGTGGTAATTTGGCATAGCATGGGTCCAGGTCCTATACTGCAACAAATGGTTATGTTGGCAGATAGCTGTTGCAAAGAGTAATTTTCTTTGTCCACGAAATCCTTTGTACTTGGGGTCCGGACCAGTACTAGATGTGGAAATTTGCGTAGTCCGCTAGACGCGTTTCGAGACTACCTGTCTCTTCCTCAGTAGCTACCAGACTGCGCTTTTCCAAACATTTTATAGGGTACACAATTCAAATAATTAAAATCATTGATAGAACCTGTGGTCAGGTTGAGAAATCAGGTAAAACATGAAATGGATTATAAAATGGAGACAAACATAAAAGCAGACAAATGTCAAAATATCAAATGTTTTTCTATAACACACAAATTATATTTATATCTTCTATGTATTTTTCTCTCTAGATATCCAAAATCGCAAGAAGATATCTATAATATGGCTAGTATTAGCATAATTCCTTCATAGTATTAGGTCTCAATACACACATGTATTCCTGTGCGTTTTTTCCTACGTTTTACAAGAGAAAGTACATAAAAAAGCCCAATCACAGCTCACATAACTTATTCTGCAAACAGTGTTCATCATATATTTTTACACACGTCTTTTTTCATATATTTATTCAGCTAAAAAATTTTTGCTAAAAAGTTGTTTCTCGTTGAGTGTAGATATAGTGGTGCCTGGGAGCAAAGGGAGATCGGGGTGCTGGATTAAAAACAGCTGACCTCGATGTCTCATCGGTCCCAGGCAACCTATAGAAAACCGAATACTTCTAATTCTGCGTTGAGACCTTTCAATGTACATGTGATAAGCAATACATTGGAAGAACAAAAAGGACACTAAAAAAGAGAGTGTCGGAACACATTGCGAATATACGCAAGGGATATGAGAAGCATACGGTCTCTAGGCATTTTAAAACTCACCACAATCAAGATCCCAGTACACTACGATATGTGGCCCTAGAAAGAATACAACCCAATTGGAGGGGAGGGAACCACATTATGCATATGTCCCGGGTAGAGTCAAGAAGGATTTTTGAATTTGGCTGGTTGGTTCCGAAAGGTCTCAACGCAGAATTAGAAGTATTCAGTTTTCTATAGGTTGCCTGGGACCGATGAGACATCGAGGTCAGCTGTTTTTAATCCAGCACCCCGATCTCCCCTTGCTCCCAGGCACCACTATATCTACACTCAACGAGAAACAACTTTTTAGCAAAAAATTTTTAGCTGAATAAATATATGAAAAAAGACGTGTGTAAAAATATATGATGAACACTGTTTGCAGAATAAGTTATGTGAGCTGTGATTGGGCTTTTTTATGTACTTTCTCTTGTAAAACGTATGAAAAAACGCACAGGAATACATGTGTGTATTGAGACCTAATACTATGAAGGAATTATGCTAATACTAGCCATATTATAGATATCTTCTTGCGATTTTGGATATCTAGAGAGAAAAATACATAGAAGATATAAATATAATTTGTGTGTTATAGAAAAACATTTGATATTTTGACATTTGTCTGCTTTTATGTTTGTCTCCATTTTATAATCCATTTCATGTTTTACCTGATTTCTCAACCTGACCACAGGTTCTATCAATGATTTTAATTATTTGAATTGTGTACCCTATAAAATGTTTGGAAAAGCGCAGTCTGGTAGCTACTGAGGAAGAGACAGGTAGTCTCGAAACGCGTCTAGCGGACTACGCAAATTTCCACATCTAGTACTGGTCCGGACCCCAAGTACAAAGGATTTCGTGGACAAAGAAAATTACTCTTTGCAACAGCTATCTGCCAACATAACCATTTGTTGCAGTATAGGACCTGGACCCATGCTATGCCAAATTACAACTACGGTACAAGGACCTGTGCAGCACGTGATTGGGCGTTTGCACCAGCTGACCTGATCATCTGATTCAGCCACAGAGGATCACCTGATCTAACGTACGTCTTCTGAGCTGAGCACTCAGCGTCCAGCGTCCAACGTTTTGGTGACCGCACCTTTCACCGGACCACCTGACCAAACGTACGTCTTTTGAGCTGAGCACTCAGCGTCTAGCGTCCAGCGCTTTGGTGACCACATCTTTCACCGGTACGTGATTACTTACTCTGAACACGTCCTCCAAGCTGCACGCTTCTCATCTACCCAGCATCCAGGGTCCAGAGTCCAGCGCTCTGGTGACTACATTCTTTCACCGTTTCATGCAAGTAGACCATTCACTGATATCGTCGACACTACTGAGTGGTAAGAGTCTCATGGAGACGATTCTATTTGGCAACAATTGACTGGTTGACTGCATATTTGCTACACTCTATTTCAGGAGACATTATCTCAGGAGACTATACAATAGTCTAACATCATTCAGAGTGTGGTCTCTAATTGGGATATATATTTACTGATTTTATTTATTATTTTAAATATTGTTTTATTGTATTGAATGTTTTATACGTATTGGCCTTTTTAAGTATGATATTTTATCATTGAATAAATTTTCCAAGTGTTCCACTACATTCCAGTAGGTGGTGTGCCTGCTTTTCTCTGCTTATACATTTTTATTCTTGATTGGGTGAGTGACCCAATTGGCAGTGAACCCACCGCTATCCGTTCATCAGGGTGTTGAGCCTCCCTATTTTGTCACTTTTGCAATATATATTGTACTGTACTGTATTATACAGACATCAGACCCACTGGATCTTCAAGAACCAAGTGGGTCTGGGTAAAAAACAAAAGTGAAAAAAAGTGAAAAAAAAGGAAAAATCAAAAAACACATTTATCACTGATTAAAAATGGAAAAAATAAAATTCCCTACACATGTTTGGTATCGCCGCGTCTGTAACAACCTGATCTATAAAACGGTCATGTTACTTTCCCCGCACGGTGAACGCCATAAAAATAAAAAAATAAAAACTATTAGGAAATTTAAATTTTACCACCTTACTTCCCAAAAAAGGTAATAAAAGTGATCAAAAAAGTTGCATGTACGCCAAAATAGTACCAATCAAACCGTCATATCATCCCGCAAAAATCATACCCTACCCAAGATAATCGCCCAAAAACTGAAAAAACTCTCAGACTATGGAAACACTAAAACATGATTTTTTTTGTTTCAAAAATGAAATCATTGTGTAAAACTTAAATAAATAAAAAAAGTATACATATTAGGTATCGCCGCGTCCGTATCGACCGGCTCTATAAAAATATCACATGACCTAACCCCTCAGGTGACCACCGTAAAAAAATAAAAATAAAAACGGTGTAAAAAAAGCCATTTTTTGTCATCTTATGTCACAAAAAGTGTAATAGCAAGCGATCAAAAAGTCATGTGCACCCCAAAATAGTGCCAATCAAACCGTCATCTCATCCTGCAAAAAATGAGACCCTACTTAAGATAATCTCCCAAAAACTGAAAAAACTATGGCTCTTAGAGTATGGAGACACTAAAACATTTTTTTTGTTTTAAAAATGAAGTCATTGTATAAAACTTACATAAATAAAAAAATTGTATACATATTAGGTATTGCCCTGTCCGTGACAACCCTCTCTATAAAATTACCACATGATCTAACCTGTCAGATGAATGTTGTAAATAACAAAAAAAAAAACGTGCCAAAAAATCTATTTCTTGTTACCTTGCCGCACAAAAAAGTGTAATATAGAGTAACCATAAATCATATGTACCCTAAACTAGTACCAACAAAACTGCCACCCTATCCCGTAGTTTCTAAAATGGGGTCACTTTTTTGGAGTTTCTACTCTGGGGGTGCATCAGGGGGGCTTCAAATGGGACATGGTGTCAAAAAAAACAGTCCAGCAAAATCTGCCTTCCAAAAACCGTATGGCATTCCTTTCCTTCTGCGCCCTGCCGTGTGCCCGTACAGCAGTTTACGAACACATATGGGGTGTTTCTGTAAACTACAGAATCAGGGCCATAAATAATGAGTTTTGTTTGGCTGTTAACCCTTGCTTTGTAATTGGAAAAAAAATATTAAAATGGAAAATCTGCCAAAAAAGTGGAATTTTGAAATTGTATCTCTATTTTCCATTAAATCTCGTGCAACACCTAAAGGGTTAACAAAGTTTGTAAAATCAGTTTTGAATACCTTGAGGGGTGTAGTTTCTTAGATGGGGTCACTATTATGGAGTTTCTACTCTAGGGGTGCATCAGGGGGGCTTCAAATGGGACATGGTGTAAAAAAAAACAGTCCAGCAAAATCTGGCTTCCAAAAACCATACGGCGCACCTTTCCCTCTACGCCCTACTATGTGCCCGTACAGTAGTTTACGGCCACATATGGGGTGTTTCTGTAAACGGCAGAGTCAGGGCAATACAGATACAGTCTTGTTTGGCTGTTAACCCTTGCTTTGTTGGTGGAAAAAATGGGTTAAAATGGAAAATTAGGCAAAAAAATGAAATTCTCAAATTTCATCCCCATTTGCCAATAACTCTTGTGCAACACCTAAAGGGTTAACGAAGTTTGTAAAATCAGGTTTGAATACCTTGAGGGGTGTAGTTTCTTAGATGGGGTCACTATTATGGAGTTTCTACTCTAGGGGTGCATCAGGGGGGCTTCAAATGGGACATGGTGTAAAAAAACCAGTCCAGCAAAATCTGGCTTCCAAAAACCATACGGCGCACCTTTCCCTCTACGCCCTACTGTGTGCCCGTACAGTAGTTTACGGCCACATATGGGATGTTTCTGTAAACGGCATAGTCAGGGCAATAAAGATACAGTCTTGTTTGGCTGTTAACCCTTGCTTTGTTGGTGGAAAAAATGGGTTAAAATGGAAAATTAGGCAAAAAAATGAAATTCTCAAATTTCATCCCCATTTGCCAATAACTCTTGTGCAACACCTAAAGGGTTAACGAAGTTTTTAAAATCAGTTTTGAATACCTTGAGGGGTGTAGTTTATAGAATGGGGTCATTTTTGGGCGGTTTCTATTATGTAAGCCTCGCAAAGTGACTTCAGACCTGTAGTGGTCCCTAAAAATTGGTTTTTTGTAAATTTCAGAAATATTTCAAGATTTGCTTCTAAACTTCTAAGCCTCGTAACATCCCCAAAAAATAAAATATCATTCCCAAAATGCTACAAACATGAAGTAGACATATGGGGAATGTAAAGTCATCACAATTTTTGGGGGTATTACTATGTATTACAGAAGTAGAGAAACTGAAACTTTGAAATTTGCTAATTTTTCAAAATTTTTGGTAAATATGGTATTTTTTTATGTAAAAAAATTAACTTTTTTGACCCAATTTTAGCAGTGTCATGAAGTACAATATGTGACGAAAAAACAATCTCAGAACGGCCTGGGTAAGTCAAAGCGTTTTAAAGTTATCAGCACTTAAAGTGACACTGGTCAGATTTGCAAAAAATGGCCAAGTCCTTAAGGTGAAATAGGGCTGAGTCCTTAAGGGGTTAAGTTAATTTTCATGGAAAAGAAGGACTATGCAATTCATCTGATCACTCTTCATAACATTCTGGAGTATATACAAATTGCTATTATAAAAACTTAAGCAGCAACTTTTCCAATTTCCAATATTTATGTAAATCTCAAAACTTTTGGCCACGACAGTACAGTAGAAGTCTTTTTATATATATATATATATATATATATATATATATATATATAGCAGCAGAAAAAACCACTGGCAGCACCACCCTGGATAGTATGGAAAAATAGACGGGTGCAATGTCCAAGTACGGTAAAAAGGTGCTTACCCACTTTAGAAGACAAAAAATCGGACTGCACTCCAAGCATTTCTTCAAAGAAGTTAGTTTTTATTCACCCATAAGGTGGCAAAGCGACGTTTCGGCTCAAGCATGAGCCTTTCTCATGAGAAAGGCTCATGCTTGAGCCGAAACGTCGCTTTGCCACCTTATGGGTGAATAAAAACTAACTTCTTTGAAGAAATGCTTGGAGTGCAGTCTGATTTTTTGTTATATATATATATATATATATATATATATATATATATATATATATATATATATATATATATATATATATATATATATATATATATATATATATATATATTTATTTTTTTAAGTAACTGGCTATACAGCTCTCATAGCTGTGTGGGTAAGAGCCTTGCCTCTGATGTGAAAGGTCGTGAGTTCGAATCCCAGGAGAAACGTTTCTGAAAGACATGTTAAATGAGATTTAAATACACCAGGGTCTCGTGGCTGTGTGCCGCTCGCTCTGTGACTGAGACAGTGAGGAGCGGGCTGCGTGGTACACAGGCTCAGCGGGGCAAGTGTAAGTTAGCAAGTTAATTGTTTTCCGCCCCGGCTCTGCGCCCTCAAGCAGCCGCTTGGGCTGCCTTATGATAGAGCCGGCCCTGGCGTGGCTTTAGATAGGCCAAAATGAAGGCACATAATTCTGGCACATGGTAAGCCAACTAATAGGTGGTATAAATTTAGATTAGATAGCCTGAAGGTGCTCCAGATTTATTATCCATTATCAGTTGCTGTGATAAATCTGGCACATTTTTAAACTGTCTAGTATAAGGCTTCTTTCACACTGCCGGCATTTTTTACCAGAATGGCCTCATTGACTACAAAAGCCTGCCGGAACTCCTGCCAGCAGTGTGAAACTAGCCTTAGTAAATTTGTCTCCCGTATGTTTAATGTATCCCAAAATCAGCCAAGTCCAATGATCTGAAAGTGTATATAAATGTCTATCCATATTTATAATTCTGTAAATTTTAGACATATATATTTATCTCAAAGTGAACGCATTTACCAAAACTTAACAAAAATAACAGCTAAGCAATGTACCATATCTTTTCTAAGCAGTTTCTCAGCATCTTAAATCCTTCTATAATCACTATGGACAGTCTGTATAAGGCATTATGAAATTTGATCCTTTAGGGATGTTTTTTCTCCTTGAAAAAATCATTTACTGGCCTTCTCAGCGAATCTAATGTATTCACTTTAGCCTTTTTTGTAATAATTTCCTTGACCTTGAAAAATAGAATAAAGTGCTGTGAATATAAGCAGAACTGGCATAAGTGGCATTATATAGCTTAACAGAGATGGATACTAGAAATAGAAACATGATAGCCATGCATAATCTCAGGAGATTACGCTACTTGCCATCTTTTCAAAATCTTTCATTCATAGTTCTTGTAATGTGTAAATAGAAATTTATTATGTAGCATGTCAGAGGAAGATTACTCATCACATGCAGCAGTTTCTTTGAGAAGAAAGAAATATGTGGGAAGAAAGTTCAAGAATTGTTGGTAAAGAAAATTCTGGTTTGTGACTAAAGGTTAAGTACACCTTTGGGGGCTTTTTTTTTATTATTATTATTATTATTGCATTGTACTCATTTTGAGCTAAAAATATTTTTTTCTATAGCTCTTTATTAAAAAATTTTAACCACTGTCTTTGTTCAGCCTTGACTTTATCTAGTAGCAGGATCTCAATTTGCTGCTTCGTCAGGCAGCTCACCTGATGGGCTCCTGATCTCTGACCTTATAAACACTCATTTTTGCTCAATTATCTTACCGATAAGAATGTGGCTTAAGTAAGGGTTTATGACCTTTTAGTAATATAGGGATGAGGATTATTAGATGACCAAAAGTGAAAGTAAAAAGTATGATTCACATAGCTAGAAAAACTGTTAACCCTTTGTGACAGAATGGCTCAGTATGTTTAATAAAGACCAATTGAAAAAAAACAGTTTTGAGCCCAAAATGAGTAAAATGCAACCAGTCAAAAATAAAAAAACAACAATACAAGGCAAAAGTTACCTGATCATAATTGGTTATTCCAGGTTCCAGCAATTCCAATTTCAAAGGGGTTTTCCACTTTGTAAATATTGATGATCAATCCTATGGATAACTTATCAATATCAGTTCCATGGGGGTCTAGAACCACGTCCCCCACCAAGCAACTATTTTCGGCAGCCGGTAGTGCCAGAAACAAAACAATTGACAGAACCGAAAGCAGAAGGCCCCTTCCACTTGGTAGTGGCTACTAGAGATAGCCTTGCAGTTCACCCGGCGGTTGTTTTGCAGCGAACTTTGCTCGTTCGCGATTCACCGAACATGCGAATATATAGCGATATTCGCACGTGCCATATTTTTTTGCATAGCGCCGAACTTTGACCCATGACACATCCATCAGGTGGGACAGGACAGGCAATTGAGCCGCTTCAGCACATGGACACACACCCTACCCTGTAAATAAACCCAATCTGGCAGCCATTTTAAATTCAGTTTTTTGCCAGTGTAGGGAGAGGTTGCTGTGTGGAGCAGGGACAGACTGTTAGGGACACCAAATGCTAGCTAATAGGGCCACAAAAGTCCTTTTAAGGACTGGTATAGGTGTGACATACTGAGGGGTGTGATATACTTATAATATACTTTCCAACATAGAAAGTATATTATAGTGCATTTGTATTGTACAGCAGTTGTGTGCAGTTCTGCTGCGATACTGCAGCTACATAGAGGGATAATTGCAACTGGTGTGATATACCTGTTGCCCCCCCCCCCATAAAAAAACTGATTGAGGGGTGTGTTATACCTATAATATACCTTCTAACATAGAAAGTATATTATAGTGCATTTGTATTGTGCAGCAGTTGTGTGCAGTTCTGCTGAGGTACCGCATCTAGATAGAGGGACAAACGCTATTGGAATAACTAATTACAACTGGTGTGATATACAGTACAGACCAAAAGTTTGGACACACCTTCTCATTCAAAGAGTTTTCTTTATTTTCATGACATTGTAAAATTGTAGATTCACACTGAAGGCATTAAAACTATGAATTAACACATGTGGAATTATATACATAACAAACAAGTGTGAAACAACTGAAAATATGTAATATTCTAGGTTCTTCAAAGTAGCCACCTTTTGCTTTGATTACTGCTTTGCACACTCTTGGCATTCTCTTGATGAGCTTCAAGAGGTAGTCCCCTGAAATGGTTTTCACTTCACAGGTGTGCCCTGTCAGGTTTAATAAGTGGGATTTCTTGCCTTATAAATGGGGTTGGGACCATCAGTGGCGTTGAGGAGAAGTCAGGTGAATACACAGATGATAGTCCTACTGAATAGACTGTTAGAATTTGTATTATGGCAAGAAAAAAGCAGCTAAGTAAAGAAAAATGAGTGGCCATCATTACTTTAAGAAATGAAGGTCAGTCAGTCAGCCGAAAAATTGGGAAAACTTTGAAAGTAAGGGCTATTTGACCATGGAGAGTGATGGGGTGCTGCGCCAGACAGGGGAGGGCTGGCAGCCATAGTCCTGGGGGGCAAATCCAGTCAAGTGGCCCATTTTTAGCCCCGCCCATTATTAAAAGCCCCTCCTACATTTAATAGGCCACTCCCAACACACACTGTACAGCTGACATTCTATAGTTGAGGCCTGTCTACACATCATACGAAGAGGGGAGGACCTGTCCTGGCTGCACTGCCTGCTTATACAACAAGCTACAGCCAGGAAGCTCCTCCGCTCTCCTCCCTCCCCAGATCCTGCTTAAGGCTTGTGGTTCCCCCCCACCATCTGCCACCCGCCCGTGGCCTGCTGCCCCCTTTCGTCATCCTCACCCAGCTCTGAATCCTCCTTCTGCAAATGGCAGGGGGAGAAGCCGGAGCATCTCCTCTCCTACATAGCACCACATACCTCTTACATCCAATGTCACCTTTGTTGTAGACGTTCTTTTTCCTCATCTTCTCCATTCAGACCAGACCGCCATGATGATTTTTCAGCCATCTCCCGTCTCTGCAGAGATTGAGAAACAGACATTAGTTTCCTGCCACCCCCAATACTATACTGCAGAAACAGTACCCCTGGGAATACTACTACCACACAGATAGTGCCCCCTTAAACAATTATTGGCACACAGTGCTCTAAAAAATAACTGCGCCCAGACACTAATAGTATAAAGATAATGTCCCCCAAAAATAATTGTGCTAAGCTGATACTGTGCTAGGGTGCCCCCAAAGTAACAGTGCCCCCCAAAATCCCACCAATAGAAATAATTATCTGCCAGAGCACACTTAGTAGTAATAATGCCCCAATAGTGCCCTAGTAATCATGTTCCTCATAGCCCCCCAGTAGTAGTAAAGCTCCCCATAATACCCCCTAGTAGTACTAATTTTCCCTATAATATGACAGTACATGAAATACCCCCGCTTAGTGCCCGCAGTTGAGCTAATGTCCCCATAATGTATGCCAGTATAAAATACCCCTATATAGTGCCCCAGTAAATGCACTCATACTGCTCCTCTCCCCCTTCCCCATAGTGTCCCCCATAATATGCCAGTAAAAAAATGCCCCTTAGTACCCCCAGCAGATGCCCCTATAGTGCTCCTCTCCCCCACAATGTGCCAGTAAAAAAAATTCCCTTCTTAGTGCCACCATATGCCCCAATAGTGCTCCACTCCCCCATAGTGCCCCCAAATAATGCCCCATAGTGCCGCTCTCCCCTATAGTGCCTGCCATAATGTGCCAGTAAAAAATGCCCCCTTAGTGCTACCAAATGCCATAGTGCCCCCCATAATGTTCCAATACAAAAGGCCCCTTTAGAGCCCCCACTTCCCCATAGTGCCCCCAAATAATGCCCCTATAGTAACCCCAGATGCCCCATAGTGCTGCTCTCCCCTATGGTGCCCCCCAGAATGTGCCAATAATTAAAAAAAAGCCCCTTTAGAGCCCCCAGATACCCCCATAGTGCTCCTCTCCCCCATGGTGCCCCCCCATAATGTGCCAGCAAGAAATGCCCCCATAGTGCCAGCTCCCCCCCCATAGTACAAGCCCCCCATAGTGCCAGGCCCCCCATAGTGGCAGCCCCCCCATAGTGCCAGCCCCCTTATAGTGCCAGCTCCCCCATAGTGCCAGCCCCCCCCCCCGTAGTGCCAGCCCCCCCATAGTGCCAGCTCCTACCCCATAGTGCCACCCCCCCCCATAGTGCCAGCCCCCTTATAGTGCCAGCCCCCTTTATAGTGTCAGCCCCCCCATAGTGCCACTTCACCCATAGTGCCAGCCCCCTTATAGTGCCAGCTCCCCCATAGTGCCAGCCCCCCCCCGTAGTGCCAGCCCCCCCATAGTGCCAGCTCCTACCCCATAGTGCCAGCCCCCCCCATAGTGCCAGCCCCCTTATAGTGCCAGCCCCTTTATAGTGTCAGCCCCCCCATAGTGCCAGCTCCTACCCCATAGTGCCAGCCCCCCCCCCCATAGTGCCAGACCCCTTATAGTGCCAGCCCCTTTATAGTGTCAGCCCCCCCATAGTGCCACTTCACCCATAGTGCCAGCCCCCTTATAGTGCCAGCTCCCCCATAGTGCCAGCCCCCCCCCGTGGTGCCAGCCCCCCCCCATAGTGCCAGCCCCCTTATAGTGCCAGCCCCTTTATAGTGTCAGCCCCCCCATAGTGCCAGCTCCTACCCCATAGTGCCAGCCCCCCCCATAGTGCCAGCCCCTTTATAGTGCCAGCCCCTTTATAGTGCCACTTCACCCATAGTGCCAGCCCCCTTATAGTGCCAGCTCCCCCATAGTGCCAGCCCCCCCCCCCGTGGTGCCAGCCCCCCCCCATAGTGCCAGCTCCCCTATAGTGCAAGCCCCCCCATAGTGCCAGCTCCTACCCCATAGTGCCAGCCCCCCCCATAGTGCCAGCCCCCTTATAGTGCCAGTCCCCCATAGTGTCAGCCCCCCCCATAGTGTCAGCCCCCCCCCATAGCTCCAGCCCCCCCCATAGTGCCAGCCGCCCCATAGTGCCAAGTGCCCCATAGTTCCAGCCCTATAGTGCCCCCCCCCATAGTGCTAGCTCCCCCAAAGTGCCAGATTCCCCACCTTAGTGCCAAATCCCCCCATAGTGCCAAATCCCCCCCATAGTGCCAGATCCCCCCCCCATAGTGCCAGCCCCCCCATAGTGCCAGCTCCTCCCCCATAGTGCCAGCCCCCTTATAGTGACATCCCCCCATAGTGTCAGCCCCCCATAGTGCCAGCTCCCCCTATAGTGCCAGCCCCCCCATAGTGCCAGCTCCCCCATAGTTCCAGCCCCCCCTATAGTGCCAGCTCCCCCTATAGTGCCCCCCCCCATAGTGCTAGCTCCCCCAAAGTGCCAGCTCCCCCAAAGTGCCAGATCCTCCCCCATAGTGCCAGATCCCCCCCATAGTGCCAGCCCCCCTTATAGTGCCAGATCCCCCCCAATAGTGCCAGCCCCCTGCAAAGAAGAAAAAAAAAACAACACTAATACTTACCTCCATCAGCAGCGATGCAGCCTCTTCTGGCCTGTGTCCCTGCTGTGTGCTGGCTCAGGCGTCGCAATGATAATGACGTCATTGCTCTGCCTGAGCCGGCCTCTGATAGGCTGCAGGCATTAGTGCCTGCGGCCTATCAGAAGAACAGGGGAGGGACACGCCTCTCCCTCCCCTGCCCCACAGCACACAGCACGGCCGCAATGACATCCAGGGCCGCGCCGCCTGTGGTCATGATCGGCGGTGCGGCCCTGAAGAATTAAAAAAAAAAAAAAAAAAAAAAAAAAAAAATTTTTTTTTTTTAAAGACGGTCGGCCCAGTGGCCGTTTATTTCGGGCGGCCTGGGGGGCAATTGCCTCCCTGCCCCCCGGCCCAGCCCGCCCCTGGCGCCAGATGACCTGGCCTCCACAGTCACCAGACCTGAACCCAATCGAGATGGTTTGGGGTGAGCTGGACCGCAGAGTAAAGGCAAAAGGGCCAACAAGTGCTAAGCATCTCTGGGAACTCCTTCAAGACTGTTGGAAGACCATTTCAGGGAACTGCCTCTTGAAGCTCATCAAGAGAATGCCAAGAGTGTGCACAGCAGTAATCAAAGCAAAAGGTGGCTACTTTGAAGAACCTAAAATATGACATATTTTCAGTTGTTTCACACTTGTTTGTTATGTATATAATTCCACATGTGTTAATTCATAGTTTTGATGCCTTCATAGTCATGAAAATAAAGAAAACTCTTTGAATGAGAAGGTGTGTCCAAACTTTTGGTCTGTACTGTACCTGTTGCCCCCCCAAAAAACTGGTTGAGGGGTGCGATATACCTGCTTCCACAAAATACTGATTAAGAGCTCCTCTCCCTCCTCTGGCAGACGCAGTGCTGGGGATGGAGCGGCGGCGGAGAGCCGGCATCGCCCTCACCCTCAGCTCCCTGTCCCTGCTCTTCTCCGTCACCGCCTTCTGCAGCAGCTACTGGTGCCAGGGCGTCCGCGAGGTGCCCAAACCCTTCTGCACCGGGGCCGCCCGGGAGAAGGCGGGGCTCTGCATCCGCGCCAACGGCTCCGACTCCAACGGCAGCGCCTGGGAGACCGGCGAAGACAAGTTCCTGGAGCGGCGCTTCCATGCCGGCATCTGGGTGTCCTGCGAGGAGACCGTCAGCGGGGACGGTGAGAAATGTCGCAGCTTTATTACTCTCACGCCCCCTGCAGATCGAGGCGTCTTGTGGCTCTCGATCGTGGCTGAAGTCCTGTACATCACGTTGCTCCTCACAGGAGTCAGCCTTATGTCGGTGGAGGTTTGCTATTATACCTCAGTTATTGATGGCCTCAAGCTCAACGCCTTTGCTGCCATTTTTACTGTTTTATCAGGGCTGCTCGGGATGGTTGCACACATGATGTACACAACGGTGTTCCAGATGACGGTCAATCTTGGTCCAGAGGATTGGAGACCTCAGAACTGGGACTATGGCTGGTCCTACTGTTTGGCGTGGGGCTCATTCACGTGCTGTATGGCGGCATCGGTAACTACCATCAACAGATACACAAAGACCATCCTAGAATTCAAGCAGAGGAGACGGAACCTGGAGAGAAGTTTACAGAACAAGCAGAAAACACAGGAGGCGGACGGCTCTCCGCCGGTGTGGGACATCTGTATAAACTCGTTACATGGTAACAGAGAGGGCTTCGTGGATTTAGCGATACCAGCGCAGAATCCCTCAAACTACGGAAACCTGAATCATTTCCCCAATACGCAGTGTGACGAGTACTGCTAGTTTTTACTACATTTCTGGTGATTATTTACTATTTTTTAATAAAATCAATGAATAGGCAAAAAAAAATAAAAATAAAAAATACTGATTAAGGGGTTTGATGTACTGGCTTCCACAATATACTGATTGAGGGGTGTGATACACCGGCTTCCACAAAATATTGATTGAGGGGGGTGACACACCGGCTTCCACCAAATATTGATTAAGGGGTTTGATTTACCAGCTTCCAGCAAATACTCATTGCGGGGTTCTATATACCTGTTTCCACAAAATACTGATAGAGGGGATTGATATACTGGCTTCCACCAAATATTGATTGAGGCCTGCGATACACAGGCTTCCACCAAATATTGATTAAGGGGTTTGATTTACCGGCTTCCAGCAAATACTCATTAAGGGGTTCTATATACCTGTTTCCACAAAATACTGATTAAAAGGATTGATATACCAGCTTCCACCAAATATTGATTGAGGTCTGCAAAATACCTGCTTCCACAAATACTGCTCTTCTATAGGGACTTTGTCACAGGGTCATTTTGAAAATGACAGGCAGAGGAAGAGGCAGGCCATTCTGCAGGGGTGGTAGGGGTCGGGCAGGTGCACCAGGCCGGAGCCTAAGTGGGAAGTTGGCGAAGGTGCTTGCGATTACTTCAAAGGACGCACCAGAGTTGTTTGAGTGGCTCACTCAACCTTCTGCTTCTGCACCCTCCTCATCCTCTGTATCTGCACTCTCCTCACTCTATGCTGTGTGCACCCCCAAAGACACCACCACCACCATAGCCCCTCCACTCGAGTCAGAGGAATTATTTTACCATCCATTCCCAGACCTTACCGATGTGCAGCCATTCTTGGCATCAGATAAGGAAGAGGAGGTAGCAACGGCCTCCACCCAGCGGTCTGACGACAGTACCCAGATCAGCCCAAGACCGCTGTTGCTGCCTACTCCGAGATCTCTAATGTCAGTGGTGGTGAAGGTGACGATGATGACATGTCGATGGATGTCACGTGGGTGCCCACAAGAGAAGAAGAGGAGGGGAGTTCAGAGGGAGAGATAAAGCAGCAGATAGGGGGTAGAAGGATGAGAAGCAGGCAGAACTCGCAGTCCACAGGAGGCAAAAAGCAGACTGCAAATGTATCTAATACGAGCCATCCACCATGCACGGTCACATCTGGCGCTTCCAGGACTCCGGCACATGGCTCCGCAGTGTGGGCTTTTTTTAACGTGTCCGCTGCTGACAATAGGGTTGCCATCTGCAGCCTGTGCTGTCAACACATAAGTCGCGGTAAGCTCAACATTTACCTAGGGACGACCGCCTTAAGAAGGCACCTGGACTCCCATCACCGAGCCCAGTGGGAGCAACACCGTCAGAACCCACACTCCCAGCGCTCCACGTCCTGCCTATTCTCCTTCTCCTCTCCTCCCATTTTTCCTCCACTCCACCTTCCACCGTGCCGTCGTCGCGTTCATCTGGCAAAAGGCAGGCTTCCATGGCCCAAATGTTCGAACGTAAAAAGTTGATGACACCGGATAACCCTCTTGCCCAATGTCTAACCGCTGGCTTGTCGGAACTGCTAACCCGCCAACTACTGCTATATAAACTGGTGGACTCTGAGGCCTTTAGAAAACTTGTGGCCATTTGCACACCGCAATGGAAGGTCCCCAGAAGGAAATATTTCTCCCAGAAGGGCATCCCATAGCTATATGGCCACTGTGAGGAATATGGATTAATATTTACTGTCAGCCATGTTCCCACACCATCCATCTGCTGAAAGGTAGCAGAATTAGTGAGCTTCACAGGGGGGTCCTGCTTCAAAGCCAGTCAGATGGCAGGGAGCCTCTAGTGGTTCACCTTTGTTTACATTTCTCACCTCCATTCAGCCAGCCAATGGAGCAGAAAAAAATTCCCTGCAGGCCATTCCCCAGTTCAATGAACATTATCAGACATCATGGAACCGGCGGTTCATGAGGAATTATGAATCGCCCATCCATCACAGGCATAAACCCAATACATATTTGTGTCCCTGTGGCCACGCTGAACAGGCCCGTGGTCATAGCTTGATGGTGGGATGCCAGGGAGGAGACTCAGACCTCGAGTGCAGGGTCTGGGACCAAGGACAGCTGTGCCTGGTCACGGTCCAGCAGGGCTCACCGGAGGAGTGGCCTAGGGACCGGCAGGTAGTAGAACTGACAGGGGACGTGGCAGTCTCGTCTATTCTGACCACGTCCCACCAGGGGTTGTAGGTGGCGTTAGTTGCCTCTCTGTGCCCTTGTGCACAGGAAGAGTCTGTGAAAACTGTACCAAGACTGACCTTACCCACTCCTCCAGGAGGGCGTAACGTCACACCTTACTAACCCATGACCATACCGTATCTCGCTAGCTCTACGTAGTTGATGTCCAACGTCAGTCGGGGTACGGTATTCGTCACCGCCACATTCAGCGGCAAGTGAATGTATCTCTGGCACACAGTGTAGGTGCCAAGATACATCTGACCACAGACACGTGGTCTAGCAAACACGAGCAGGGAAGGTACATAACTTTTACTGCCCACTGGGTGAAACTTCTGACGGCTGTCAAGCATGCAACCCGTGTGGATTTGGTGTTACCGCCATGGATTGCATGCAGGCCTGCCTGTTCTTCTTTTCCTCCTACCCCATCCTCCGTCTCCTCCTCAGCTGACTCCTTTTTTCACTGCTACCGCCTCTTCCGCTGCACCCCCCAAGCTCTCCAGACCCTATTCGACGTGACAGATGAGAAGTTGCCATGCTCTGCTGTGGCTGTTGTGCCTGGAAGCCAAGAGCCACACCAGTCCTGCACTGCTTTCAGCTCTGCGGTCACAGGCCAATTAGTGGCTAACCCTGCTCAATTTGACAGTTGGTAAAGTGGTGTGCGACAGTGGTGCCAGTCTGCTGAGCGCGCTGAAACATGGCAAAATGGCACACGTCCTGAACTTAGTCGTGCAGCGATTCATTGCCAAATAGGCCAGGGAAATCTCTGGCCATTTTAGAAGATCTTACACAGCCATGGCCTGCCTTGCTGACGTTCAGTGGCGACACCGCCTGCCCGTCAGATGTCTGATTTGTGACAGCCTGACGCACTGGAACTCCACCTTGTATATGCTTGATAGGCTGCTCCAGCAGCAACGTGCTGTTAACGACTACCTGTACGAACTCTTCCTCAGAACAGGTTCTGGGAGCTTGGTTTCTTTTCACTGCAACAGTGGCTGCTCATGTGTGACGTATGCAGACTTCTGCGCCCATTTGATGAGATCACCAAACTGGTCAGTCGCAGCCAGGGCACCATCAGTGACATCGTGCCTTACGCCTTCTTTCTGGAGCGTGCATTGCGTCGTGTCATTGATCAAGCTGTCGAGGAGTAGGAGCTGGAAGATGAGAAAGTCGCAATGCTGAATGAATTCCCAGGGGGACTACATCTAAGACAAGTCAGCAGGAGTCTGAAGAGAAGACAGAGGAGGATGGTGCCTGGGGGAGGAGGAGGAGTAAAAGAGCATGCTTTAAACTTTTTGGGGATGCCTGGTGTTGTCTGTGGATGGGGGAGGAGACCGAGGACGACATTCTCCTGGGCGATGAGCAGGAGCCAGGGCGCTCCACCGCTTCCAATTTAGTGCAAATGGGGGCCTTCATGCTCCAGTGTTTGAAGAGGGACCCCCGTATAAAAAGCATAAAGGGCAAGGACCAGTACTGGTTGGCAACATACTTAGACTCCCGGTACAAGCACAAAATGGCGGACATGTTACCAGCATCACAGAGGGCTGGCAGAATGCAGCATTTCCAGGCCTTGCTGCGAGAAATGCTGTATTCTGCTGTTGCGGGCGCTGGTAGAGGAATTTCCACCCACAGAGAAAGAGTTGCGGGTACCATTCCTACTGCACATGCAAGTAGAGGGCGGTTTGAAGATGTGTTGGTCACTTCGGATATGAGATCATTCTTGCAGCCAACCCATCGACAGCCTCCCTCCAGATCCATCCTCAGGGAAAGCCTAGACTGACAGGTCTCCGACTACATCAGGTTAACGTCCAATGTGGATGCTCTGAGAAGCGAGGAACCCCTTAACTACTGGGTGTGCAGGCTTGCCATGGAACTCTTGGCTTGTTCCTCGTTGAGGGTCCTGTCCGAAAGGACGTTCAGCAGGGGGATCGTGACCGATAAGCGCACTCGCCTAGCTTATGACAGTGTGGACTGACTCACATTTCTAATAATGAATGAGGCGTGGATCTCGGAGGAATTCAACACCTGTGACGACCGAGTTTAATTGAATTTCCTCATGACAGCCCACACATATCCGCCATCACGCAGAACAAAGAATGGTCCCTGTCTTATGTAAATACAGCGGCATAAAAGGCCTTTTCTGTCCGGTGAATGCCTAATGTTTGGGGCCTGTAAAGTTGATGTGCACCGGTCCCCATCTTTCAAGAAGTCAAAGTCTATAGCACTATCAACTAAGGTTTTAATTTACACCTAGCATTTTTTGTATTCAGCCAAGACCTGGCACTCTTTGTATCTAGCATAAGTCTATATATCTATCTACTCAAGCCTAGCGGAAAACACGCCATATCCCAGTATACTCAGCTTATACTTAGCAGCACTAGGAACCTTATGGGAATCGGCAAAGAAATCCTAATGCAGATTTCCAACACTTAAAGAGGACCCCCCACCTCTATTTGTTTTTATCTTTATTTTTGTTACACTATTGTACACCATACTATTTTTTTTTATATTTTTAAAGATATAAAATAAATATACACAATTTTATTATCACTGCTTCAAAATTTATTCCGTGCAGCAACCAGTGAGAGTGTGCCTCTCATACTTATCTATAATTTTATTCCCTTGCATCTAACGGCTTTTGGGTGTGCCGATGATAGAGCACCTTATTCCATAATACTGAATTGTTGAGCCACTGTATAAGTATTTTATTCGACATGTTTTTAATCCAATTTTATATTTTTAGTTCTTTTAAATATATGTATTTGACATGTATTTGTACTGGCCTGCAGTAAAATTGATATCCAATGACCGTCTAATATACCTCCAAGCCACATAATCACTTGATCTTTTCTGTCCAGTGAATACCTAATGTTTGGGGCCTGTACTCCAGTGGGCTACAGTAAAATTGTTATTCAGTGACCGCATAACTTACCTCGAGCCACATAATCACAATTTATTTTATGTCAGGTGAATGCCTAATTTTTAGGACCCGTACTCCCGTGGCATAAAATAAAAAATTTCTAGGCTCCAGCAGGGCAAATTTTTGAGAATTTCCCTTTAATTTGAATTTTTGTCATTGTTCCCCCTTTAGTATGTCACTGTCCATGTTGTGGGACTATTTTTGCACTTCTAGTAAGTATTTGGTGGTTGAAAATATGACCTGAAGGTTTTTCAGGTTCGCCTGCCATTAAAGTGAATGGGGTCGGCCACGAACTTGCGGTTCGCGAACATTTGATCGCGTTCGCGAATCGTCCCAGCCGATGTTCGTCCATCACTAGGGGCTGCAGCTCAGCTTTCAAAAATTTAACCCAGTATAGAGATTAAATTTACGGCCTACAGCTTCACAACCCACTTTTGACCCCTTTTTGAATTGTGGTACCACATGTGCTGTATGCCATCACTGTGTAACAGACCCTGTTATTATAAAATCCTTAAAGGGGTTCTGCAGGTGGTATATATTGATGACCTATCCTCAGGATAGGTAATTAATATCGGATTGTTGGGTTTCCGACGCCCGGCACCCCCGCTGAACAGATGTTTGAAGAGGAAGTGACGTTCCATGCGTATTTGTAGCATAAACATAAAACATGACTGACCTAAATGTCCTTTTACACAGACCGATGTTCCAGGCAGTAATAATTGCTTGATTATCAGCAAAAGCTAAGGCTGCAGTTACATGCAGCAATCATCTCAACTGTATGAGAACAAGCGATCGCTACAGTGATTGCTTGTCCTCATAGAAAATAATTGTTTCTAGACAGCAGATCCCTGTTTACACGGGGCAATTTGCTGTACAGTCGTGGCCAAAAGTTTTGAGAATGACAAAAATATTAGTTTTCACAAAGTTTGCTGCTAAACTGCTTTTAGATCTTTGTTTCAGTTGTTTCTGTGATGTAGTGAAATATAATTACACGCACTTCATACGTTTCAAAGGCTTTTATCGACAATTACATGACATTTATGCAAAGAGTCAGTATTTGCAGTGTTGGCCCTTCTTTTTCAGGACCTCTGCAATTCGACTGGGCATGCTCTCAATCAACTTCTGGGCCAATTCCTGACTGATAGCAACCCATTCTTTCATAATCACTTCTTGGAGTTTGTCAGAATTAGTGGGTTTTTGTTTGTCCACCCGCCTCTTGAGGATTGACCACAAGTTCTCAATGGGATTAAGATCTGGGGAGTTTCCAGGCCATGGACCCAAAATGTCAATGTTTTGGTCCCCGAGCCACTTAGTTATCACTTTTGCCTTATGGCACGGTGCTCCATCGTGCTGGAAAATGCATTGTTCTTCACCAAACTGTTGTTGGATTGTTGGAAGAAGTTGCTGTTGGAGGCTGTTTTGGTACCATTCTTTATTCATGGCTGTGTTTTTGGGCAAAATTGTGAGTGAGCCCACTCTCTTGGATGAGAAGAAGCCCCACACATGCATGGTCTCAGGATGCTTTACTGTTGGCATGACACAGGACTGATGGTAGCGCTCACCTTTTCTTCTCCGGAGAAGCCTCTTTCCAGATGCCCCAAACAATCGGAAAGAGGCTTCATCGGAGAATATGACTTTGCCCCAGTCCTCAGCAGTCCATTCACCATACTTTCTGCAGAAGATCAATCTGTCCCTGATGTTTTTTTTGGAGAGAAGTGGCTTCTTTGCTGCCCTTCTTGACACCAGGCCATCTTCCAAAAGTCTTCGCCTCACTGTGCGTGCAGATGCGCTCACACCTGCCTGCTGCCATTCCTGAGCAAGCTCTGCACTGGTGGCACTCCGATCCCGCAGCTGAATCCTCTTTAGGAGACGATCCTGGCGCTTGCTGGACTTTCTTGGACGCCCTGAAGCCTTCTTAACAAGAATTGAACCTCTTTCCTTGAAGTTCTTGATGATCCTATAAATTGTTGATTGAGGTGCAATCTTAGTAGCCACAATATCCTTGCCTGTGAAGCCATTTTTATGCAACGCAATGATGGCTGCACGTGTTTCTTTGCAGGTCACCATGGTTAACAATGGAAGAACAATGATTTCAAGCATCACCCTCCTTTTAACATGTCAAGTCTGCCATTTTAACCCAATCAGCCTGACATAATGATCTCCAGCCTTGTGCTCGTCAACATTCTCACCTGAGTTAACAAGACGATTACTGAAATGATCTCAGCAGGTCCTTTAATGACAGCAATGAAATGCAGTGGAAAGTTTTTTTTGGGGATTAAGTTAATTTTCATGGCAAAGAAGGACTATGCAATTCATCTGATCACTCTTCATAACATTCTGGAGTATATGCAAATTGCTATTATAAAAACTTAAGCAGCAACTTTTCCAATTTCCAATATTTATGTAATTCTCAAAACTTTTGGCCACGACTGTACAAAACAATGATTTTAGGTCCTAGCTGAAAGACACAGTCTCCTGAGGAATGAGCCTTTGCACAGATCCATTATCGGGAACGAGCATTTCTACAAATGCTCATGCCCAATAATTGGCCTGATTATCGGTCCATGTAAAAGTACCTTAATTGTATTATTTCTGCTGCATAATCTCTAATTACATGAGGCATCTTGTTTCCCTGTTACTGTCTACATAGTATTATAATGCAAATAGAAGCTGCAAAGCGTATGGGAACAACATTGTCTTACCATACAAAGCTTTTCCTAGAAATCAACAGAAAAAGTTAGGCATCTGAAGCAAACTTGGGTTATGGATTTGTCTAGCCCTAGTTTAGAGCCTTTGTATGAAAATATTCCCTTGCATCAGTACATATACATTGCTACCCACAGCCATCATCTTCTGAAAACAGTTTGTTCGATGAAATACATCTAATAGCGATGTAAAGGCCTCCATTCATAAAATGAATTACACAATTATTGCATTACACAGACTATCCAGTAACCCTGTCTACTGTGCGTACGCAGGCTAATAATACATTTGACAATGGTTAATGTTAAATCCCATAATCCACATGAACACGTTTGGAGAATGCTGAGCAGCTTGTCCTGCTTCCTGTTGATAACAAGCATTGGCAGATGGCTTTATCAGTGTTTTGATAATCAAAGTATATCCTTCGGGGGCTTCATCATAAATTGTAACGCAGTCATTCTTGGGATTATGAGATATTTTTTGATTATTATGTGATAGCTGCATTCCAAGAACTTTATATTTAGAATTATTTAAATGTCGGCAAAAGCAAAAATTGAATCATTTTAATTAGGTCATTATGTGACAGATTTCAATCACACTGATTGTGAAACCTAAAACATAATGCATGCACTGTCAAGCCGCTGGTGACCTTAATCAATCTTCAGTCTTATGATTCAGAGGTAAAAGCCTACTAAATGATGTCACAGTAACCATGGCTTTGAAAGTTCAGTATGCAATTAGTGAGATTGATAACAGAGATTTCAGTACACCTGACCTTTCTGTCATACTTAGTGACCATTAGGAGTCAATCTAGCTCATATACAGCAGGAGCACAAACCTTCAGAACAATTTGTTTCAGTGTGAACTGTTCAGACATTAGTTTTTTTTATCTTTTTAAAGTGATTGTTCTAATGGTGATCTATAATTCTTGTGGAAGGGAAAGGTGGAATATCATATTGTGACTACGGTCATAGGCCTGTTAATATTAATAATATTAATAGGTCTTTAATATGTATTTTACTAACGCGTGGCTTCTTTCTGGCAACTCTGCCATAAAGCCCAGATTGGTGTTCGATGTTCTGGAAGTTTCCCCCATCTGCACCCAGATCTTTGGAACCCAACCAGAGTGACTATTGGGTTCTTGGTCACCACTCTTACCAAGGCCCTTCTTCCCCTATTACTTAGATCGGTCCAGTGGCCAACTCTAGGAAGAGTGTATCAGGATATCAACTACAGTCACGCGCAAACAGGGATAGTGCAGCCCTAAACTGCCCAGACCGACAATCCCTGCCTAATTGCACGGTCACTTTAGGCAGTGACCCACAACTGGACGACAGTCCCTATACTGCAATATGTGAAGGGCAAACCACGCAAACAGGGACAAACAGACGTACAAACATAATAAGCTAATGTCTGTAAAGTGCTGAGGAATATAGTAGCGCTATATAAGTGCATAAAATAAATAAATAATAAATAAATAAGTGTAGTCGTACGAAAAAAGGGTCAAAAGCCAGACGGTCAACACAGTACAAGTATGCCAGAAGCAAATGTGGAAACCAAAACACACCAAAGAGTCAGAAGCAGGTGATCAAAAACAATACAAAACGCCAGAAGCTGAAAATTTTGTCACAAAGTCAAATCCAGAAAGTCATAGCCAGAGAAGTCTTCAGTAGTCACTGGGAACAGTATGGGGAGCCAGATCACAGAAATTCACCCACACCTGCACACTGCAGGTGCTGGCCTTTTTACACAGGGAACAGCAGCTCACGCCACAGTGCTTGCATGCCGGGTGGTGCTGCTGCCCGTGCACCTTAATGTTCACACTTCCTCACTGGCCCGGGGATCCGACGTCAGTGAGGGGGCCACACTCTTAGCAACCGGACGCTGCTGCCATACGGAGGCAGCAGCAGCAGCAGCTGGGGGAACCCTGACAGAGTCCTTGTTGTCCCAAACTTCTTCCATTAAACAATTTTTATGTAGACTACTGTCCTTTTGGGAACTTTTAGTGCAGCAGACATTTTTTTAATTCTTCTCCAGATCTGTGCCTATAGACAATCCAGTCTCTGAAGTCTGCATGCATTTTTTATTTTCCTATGGCTTGTTGTTTGCTTGGTGTTTGCTCTGATATGCATTGTCAGCTGTGAGACCTGCATTGTCAGCTGTGAGACCTTATACAGACTCTGTTAACCCCTTAACTCCTTAAGGACCGGGCTCATTTTCACCTTCAGGACCAGGCCATTTTTTGCAAATCTGACCAGTGTAACTTTATGTGGTGATAACTTTAAAACGCTTTGACTTATCCAGCCCATTCTGAGACAGTTTTTTCGTCACATATTGTACTTCATGACAATGGTAAAATGGAGTAAAACTGGTCGTAAACTGCTGTACGGGCACACGGCAGGGCGCAGCAGGAAAGGAATGCCATACGGTTTTTGGAAGGCAGATTTTGCTAGACTGTTTTTTTGACACCATGTCCCATTTGAAGCCCCCCTGATGCACCCCTAGAGTAGAAGCTCCCAAAAAAGTGACCCCATTTTAGAAATGACGGCATAGGGTGGAAGTTTTGTTGGTACTAGTTTAGGGTACATATCATTTTTGGTTGCTCTATATTACACTTTTTGTGAGGCAAGGTAACAAGAAATAGTTGTTTTGGCACCGTTTGATTTTTTTGCTATTTACAACATTCATCTGACAGGTTAGATCATGTGGTATTTTTATAGAGCAGGTTGTCACGGACGCGGCGATACCTAATATGTATACAATTCTTTTATTTATGTAAGTTTTACACAATGATTTCATTTTTGAAACAAAAAAAAATCATGTTTTAGTGTCTCCATAGTCTGAGAGCCATAGTTTTTTCAGTTTTTGGGCGATTATCTTGGGTAGGGTATCATTTTTTGTGGGATGAGATGACAGTTTGATTAGCACTATTTTATATTGCGACAAAAAATGGTTTATTTAGCACAGTTTTAATTTTTTATTTTTTTCGTTGTTCATCTGAGGGGTTAGGTCATGTGAAATTTTTATAGAGCCGGTCGATACGGACGTGGAGATACCTAATATGTATAGTTTTTTTTATTTATGTAAGTTTTACACAATAACAGCTTTTTTAAAACCCAAAAAAATTATGTTTTAGTGTCTTCATATTCTGAGCCATAGTTTTTTTATTTTGTGGGCGATTGTCTCAGGTAGGGGCTAATTTTTTTGCGGGATGAGGTGACGGTTAGATTGGTACTATTTTGGTGGGCGTACACCTTTTTGATCGCTTGCTGTTGTACTTTTTGTGATGTAAGGTTACAAAAAAATGGTTTATTTAGCACAGTTTTTATTTTTTATTTTTTACGGTGTTCATCTGAGGGGTTAGGTCATGTTATATGTTTATAGAGCCAGTCGATACGCACGTGGCAATACCTAATATGTCTACTTTTTTTTCCCCCCCATTTTATACAAAAAAATTTTAACTTTATTTGGGGAAAATGACGTTTTTGTTTATTTTTACTTGAAACTTTTAATTTTTGGGGGGGAAAACTTTATTTTTTAAACTTTTTTTTCACGTTATTTTTGCCCCACTTTGGCACTTCAACTTTTGGGGGTCTAATCCTTTATAATGCATTCCAATACTTCTGTATTGGAATGCATTGGCTGTATGAGTAATACTGTGTGTATTACTCATACAGCTTCCGGCTTGTGAGATCCAGGGGGCTGGATCTCACAGGCACATCACAGGAAGGCAGCAGCGATGGCCCGATGGCACCTCCGCCGCCTGCAACATGAAAAGCCGCAAACCCCAGGTCTGAATTGACCTGCGGTTTGCGGCGATCACCGACACGGGGGGTCACAGGATCCCCCCCCTCGCATTTAGCCATTGCCTGCTCAATGATTAAGTACCAGGACATCAGGGCGTACCTGTACGCCCTGTGTCCTAAAGAGGTTAAGGACCCACGCGTACATGTACGGCGCTAGTGGATGTGACTTAAGGACCAGCGCTGTATATGTACGGCGGGGTGATCAGGCGGGTGCAAAAGCTGCGCCCGCTCGATCAGCAGCAGTTGTTCGGCAGTCACTGATAGCCGGACCCCTGCTGTATGCGCCGGCATTGTTGAAAATACCGATGCCGGCTCATTAAGGCCTCTTGCACACCACCGTGTGTACTTTGCGGTCCGCAAAAAACGAATTCACAAAAAATACGGATGACGTCCGTGTGTATTCCGTATTTTGCGGAATGGAACAGCTGGCCCCTAATAGAACAGTACTATCCTTGTCCGTTATGCGGACAATAATAGGACAAGTTCTATCTTTTACGGAACGGATATACGGAAATATGGAAACTAAAAGCACGCAGAGTAATTTTTTTTTGCAGACCTATTGAAATAGATGGTTCTGCATACAGTCCGCAAAAAAAATGGAATGGACACGGAAAGAAAATACATTCGTGTGCAAGAGGCCTTACCCTCACACTGCTGCAGTGAGCGCTAACCGCAGCACGTGCTAGATCCTGCTGGGTGTGGGGTCGCCATCGGGTTCCCATGCTGCTGTGATGGGGACTTGATGGCAGGGAAGGCAGCCCGATGCCTTCTTTAGGCATCGTGGCTGCCTTCCGTGACAGACTGTGAGATCCAGCCCCCTAGATCTCACAGGAAGCAGGCTGTAAGTGTATTACAGTGTGTAATACACTTACAGCCAATGCATCACAACACAGAAGTATTGTGATGCATTGTAAAGGGGATCAGACCCCCAAAAGTTGAAGTCCCAGAGGGGGACAAAAAAGATAGTGAAAAAAAAAGTTCTAAAAAGTTCAAAATTTGAAAGTTTCAAGTATAAATAAAGCGGCCTTTTCCCAAAATAAAGTTAAAAAAATGGAAAAAATAGGTAAAAAAAGAAAAGTAGACATATTAGGTATCGCCGCATCTGTATCGACCAGCTATATAAAAATATGACATGACCTAACCCCTCAGGTGAACATCGTCAAAATAAATTAAATTAATTAATCTGTGCTGGAAAAAAAACATTTTTTGTCACCTTATATCACAAAAAGTGCAACACCAGGCAATCAAAAAGGCGTATGCCCCACAAAATAGTACCAATCTAACCATCACCTCATCCCACAAACAATGAGCCCCTACATAAGACAATTGCCCATAAAATAAAATAAAAACTATGGCTCTCAGACTATGGAGACACTAAAACATGATTTTTTTTTGTTTAAAAATTATTTTATTGTAATAAATGTAAAAAAAAATATAAAAGTAGACATATTAGGTATCGCTGCTTTCTTAACCTGCTCTATAAAAATATCACATGACCTAACCCCTCAGGTGAATACCATAAAAAATAAAATAAAAATCTGTATAACAAAAGCCATTATTTTGTCACCTTACATCACAAAAAGTGTAATACCAAGCGATCAAAAAGTCATATGCACCCCAACATCACACCAATCAAACCGTCATCTCATCCAGCAAAAAATGAGACCCTACCTAAGACAATCGCCCAAAAAATTAAAAAAAACTATGGCTCAGACTATGGAGACACCAAAACATTTTTTTTGTTACAAAAATGCTTTTATTGTGTTAAATGTAAAAAAAAAATTAAAAGTAGACATTTGGTATCGTCGCGTCCGTAAGAACCTGCAGTATAAAAATATCACATGAACTAACCCCTCAGGTGAACACCGTAAGAAATATTTTTTTATAGAAAAGTGTGTCAAAAAAGCTATTTTTTGTCTCCTTACATCACAAAAAATTTAATACCAAGTGATCAAAAAGTTATAAGCACCCTAAAATAATGCCAATCAAATCATCATCTCATACTGAAAAAAATGAGCCTCTACATAAGACAGTTGCCCAAAAAAAAAAAAAACTATGGCTTTCAGAATATGGAGACACTACAAAATAATTTTTTTCAAAAATGCTTTATTATGTAAAACTGAAGCAAACAATCAAAAAAAAATTCATATTTGATAGTTGGCAAATGCTTTAGTCCAGGTCTGGGAGGAGATCCCTCAGGAGACCGTCCGCCACCTCATCAGGAGCATGCACAGGCGTTGTAGGGAGGTCATACAGGCACGTGGAGGCCACACACACTACTGAGCCTCATTTTGACTTGTTTTAAGGACATTACATCAAAGTTGGATCAGCCTGTAGTGTGTTTTTCCACTTTAATTTTGAGGGTGACTCCAAATCCAGACCTCCATGGGTTAAAAAATGTGATTTTCATTTTTTTTTTTGTGTGATTTTGTTGTCAGCACATTCAACTATGTAAAGAACAAAGTATTTCAGAAGAATATTTAATTAATTCAGATCTAGGATGTGTTATTTTTGTGTTCCCTTTATTTTTTTCAGCAGTGTATATATATATATGCAACATTGTCATTAAAAACAGGTAGACAGAGAGAAACACCATCCTGATGGGACATAGGCTGACCATAAATGTTGTCATGTAACTATGTTTGAACAGTATATGCTGAATAACTAAATGAATACCATAAAGGTGGATCTCATATAGTTATATGGTACATATCTATGGGAGACAGCAGGCCTGCAAAGTTGTTACCAATTATACTACGAAACCACTGAAAGTGCACCGTGATTCCGACCCATAAAACCCAATGTACAAAGAAAATTAGAGGAGACCTACCAGGTAAAATGCCGTATGTCCACAAACAGGATGGCGGTACCCCGACGCGCGTTTCGGTGTGCCTTCGTCAGGGGATAACAGTACGTGGTGAGCTCCGTCTTTTGTAGGTTTTGTCTTTTCTATAGTATGCAGAGGTTGTGCTACCTACAGAAACTTCAGGGTCCTCTGTACTTATCTATTGAGCACTGTGCCCATTTAGCTACTGTATCCCACTAGACAGTCTACTGCATTGCTTTCCAAACCTGGGTAAATTGTTCAAAATTGGGTAAAAGAGTTTTTCTTTGGGTAACAACCCAAAATATATTAGAAATTCTCCTAATGTATTATTAATGTGGTCCACAAGACTACATTATTAATGTCCACAATACTGCAGAAATTGACTCAAACTACAGCAGTCGCTTTTCCTAAGTGCTAACTGTGTCTATTGGTGCTAAGACACCCCCAGAACCCACCTTAGGGCTCAACAACTAGATGCAAGAAACATATGAGGCATGTATCAACACTGGCAGGAAACAATGTACTGACATAAAATCATCAATAGATAACAGTAACTGAATCATGATGGCCACGACAAGCAATGCCTAGTAGGCAAGGAAGAGGCAGAAAGGAAATTCCTGTTGCTCATAAGATAAAAATCTATAAAATTAAATATTAATGTGTTAAAATGTTATGAAGATCATTCACTGAATTAGTTTTTAGCTTTAGCCTTTTCCCTACATTTGGTAAAAAGGACTCTCTAATAAAAACAGTTTTGGGGAATGAATATAAACTTTTGGGAAGCACTAGTCTGCAAGATCAAGAAATCTACTGCTGCCATGAATGTCTCTGACAAGCTGAAAAATGAGATCTGCTGAGAAACAACTACTGAAGGGACATTCTCTACTGTTGTCTTCTGCCTTCATTCATACTGCATGACGGTCAGATTAACCCCCCCCCCCCCCCCCCCCCTCCTTCCCAGCAGCCCAGCTTGAAAGAAAGCACAGTTCATAATTCTATGCAGTTCAGTGCACCTTTAGAGCTGCAAACAACCTGCTTTCCATCACACCAGCATACACTTAAATTATGCTATTCTGGCTAATCTAGAGCCATCATTGACTAAATGAAAGCTGAATAAATCCTTATCCAATGAGCTCCCCCTAGTGGCAGCTTTTTTTTCTTTACTTTGTGATACCAAAGGGTAAACCTCCTTTTTGCTGTGTTGACAAGCCCTTGTGCGAGAGGCCTGGACTCATGACACACCATAGCTGCACTGTTTGCGTTCTGTTCTGAAAGGCTTGTTAGCATATGATTTAATAATGTATCAGTGTACACCTGTATAATCAGATTACACGTGATGCTTTCTATAAACTGTGAATGTCAATTAGACATTATAGATATAACATGTCAGTATGCAATTGTGTTGTACTTCTTATTGTTAGGCATGTTCTCAAATCTTTAGACTAAGGGTACTTTCACACTAGCGTTATTCTTTTCCGGTATTGATTTCCATCCTAGGGGCTCAATACCGGAAAAAAACGGATCAGTTTAAACCTAATGCATTCTGAATGGAGAGCATTCCGTTCAGTATGTATCAGGATGCATCAGTTCAGTCCCTCTTACGGTATTTGGCCGGAGAAAATACTGCAGCATTCTGCAGTATTTTCTCAGTCCAAAATTCCGGAACACTTAATTTCCATTAAAATGTATTAGTGCCGGATCCAGCATTAAAATTGTCGCATTGACAGATCTGGTCTTCCGGTCTGCACATGCGCAGACCTTTAAAAAATGTGAAAATAATAAATACCGGATCCATTTTTCCGGATGACACCGGAGAGACGGATCCGGTATTTCAATGCATTTGTCAGACGGATCCGCATCCGGGTCAGTCTACAAATGATATCTCTTTGCATACGGTTTTCCGGATCCGGCAGGCAGTTCTGCCAACGGAACTGCCTTCCGGATTCTCACAACGTAAGTGTAAAAGTACCCTAAGAGAAGCAAATGTACTGTAAAATCAGAGAAACTTACATAGTTACAAAGGGAAATTTCTCATTTTGGTGTTTCTGAATGGAAGGAAATAGATTTTTTGCTATTTATGTCTACGGCCATTTGTTTTTTTTTGTTTGTTTGTTTTTTCAGCTACGCAAGTCAGTTTTTAGCATCAGAGCAAGAAATCTCCTGGAAAAGGAAACAGCAGTGAATAAAATCCTGAGGTAAAAATTACTTAAAAGGAATCTGCATGAAATATTGTTTTTTTCCAGTTAAATTCTTTGTTATCTAAGTGGAACAGATGATAAAGTGACGTCAGTCTTTTCCTTTTTGACTGTGTATTCAACTTTGAAAAAAAAAGCTTGGAAATTTCTGTGACTGAAATACAGTATAATGAGATGATGACTGCAATAACAATCCACTTGTGACATTATGTGGAAACCCTATTTTATTGGGCTCAGAACCACTGTGTTTGATGATAGTAAGAAAGTTAATCTTCTGTGGTTGATAAATGAGTCTCTCTGGCTTGGTTCAGGAGGATCTCAGATGTGGCTGAGTGCCGTAGGGCAATGGTGAGCAGCAGTGATAGACCCTTCTCTGGGGGAGATCAAAAAACACTGATAGCATTACAGAGTCTTACTGATAAGTGGATTTAGATTTTTAAAAAGGTTCTGAAAATCCGGCTATATTTCTATACATGTCATATCACATGATGTGGTATAGATATTGTATCAACATATAGAAAATGCTTCTAATATTAAAGGGGTTGGCCAGTTTATGGTTAATTTTAGGAATTTGCTAGAGCCAATACTATAGTCAACATAGGCTCAAGCAAGAGCATGTACGCTACTGTCCCCTGCATTTCAGCATCGGCTCCATGTGCTAACAGCCGGCTTCTGTGTAAACCTAAAGATCCTTCTCCCGACATGGCCGCTGATGGAGGGGAACGTGATCCAAAGTATGTCAAACTGCAAATCCAAGGGTAAGTATTGGGTTTATGTTGAGGATTCCACTAGAAATTTTTCCTACTGAAAAATGCAAAGCCTGAACTTGCCCTTGCTTCCTATAAGTATTACTATTATTATTATTCAAAAAAAGTTGGGATGCTGTGTAAAATGTAAATAATGTAAATAAAAACAGAATACAATGATTTCCAAACCTCATAGACCCATATTGTATTCACAGGACAACATAAAACACATCAGATGTTGAAAATGAGACATTTTACCATTTCATGAAAAAATTTACTCATTTAGAACTTAATGGTAGGAATGCATCTAAAAAATAAAGCTGGGAGGGGGCAACTAAAAGATGAAAAAGTAAGTGGTACTAATAAACAGATGGAGGTGCAATTTGCAAGTCACATGACTGGGTATAAAAAGAGCATGTTAGAGAGGCAGAGTCTCTCAGAAGCAAAGAAGACCAGAGGTTCACCAATCTGTGAAAAACTGTAACTAAAAATTGTGGAACAATTTCGGTCCTTAGTGTAAAATTGCAAAGACTTTGAATACCCCACCATCTACAGTAAATTATATAATCAAGACATTCAGAGAATCTGGAGAAATCCATATTGGAAAGGGACAAGGCTGTCAATATTGGATGCTCGTGATCTATGGGCCCTCAGGCAGTACTGCATGGCATGATTCTGTATTGGAAATTACTCTACATTTTCTGTGAACACAGTTTGCTGTGCAATGCACAAATGCAAGTAAAAGCTGTATCATGCAAAGAAGAAGCCATAAGTCAACACAATTCAGAAACGCTGCTGTCTTCTATGCACCAATGCTCATTTAAAATGGACTGAGGCACAATGGAAAACTGTTCTGTGGTCAGATGAATCAAAATGTGAAATGTTTTTGAAAGACAGATGCAGTGTCCTGAGGACTCGAGGAGAAGCACTTTCCAGCTTGTTATCCATGCACAGTTCAAAAGCCTGCATCTCTAATGGTAAGAGATTGCATTAGCGGCTTTGGCATGAGCAGCTTACACATCTGGAAAGGCATTATCAATGCTGAACAGCATATAGAGGTTTTAGAACAGCATATGTTCACATGCAGACAATGTTTCATTCAGGGAAGGCCTTGCATATTTCAACAAGACAGTGCTAAACCACCTACTGCATCCATCACAACAGCATGGTTTCTCAGAAGAAGACTGGCAAGCCTACAGTCCAGAAATTTCACCAATAGAAAACATCATGGTGCCTCATGAAGCAAAAAGTCTGGCAAAGAAGATGAGAATGGGACAATATTCCTCTCCCAAAACTCCATCAATTGGTCTAATCACTTCCCAGACGTTTATAGACTGTTGTCAAAAGAAACAGGAATACTACACAATGATAGACTTGTCCCTGTCCCAACTTTTTTGAGATGCGTTGCTGCCCTCAAGTTCAAAATTCGTAAATTTTCTTCATAATTTTTTTTTATGTTTCACATCTGATATATGTTCTATGCTCTCTTGTAAATAAAATATGGGTCTATGAGATTTACAAATTATTGTACTGTATTTATTTACATTTTACACTCCCAACTTTTGGATTAAGGTTGTATTTTCAAAATACAAATCATTAAAGGAAATGTGTCACTAAACATTTTATTTGCCAGTTAAAATCAGATAGTAGCACATATCCTTTTTCTAATCTGTTTTTATTTTATGATTGCAGATTTATTTATTTCATTTCCTGAACATGATTATGGGAGTGGCCATCTTGCCTGAGCTGTTCTTAACAGCATTTAGAAAGCATTAAGAAACTTGCTTTATGGCAGCCCCATGGACCATAGACACAATGTTTAGGAGGGGACCCTATTGACTTATATGGGAGAGTTTTCTAGGCATGCTTTGTAACCTGTGCATTGTATGAGGAAAGAATAGATACGTTTTGACAATCACCTATTGTGAATGGAGGATCCTGTCTTATCTATACACAGAGTTTATATCATTACAGGCAGGATTAGAATGAGTTAACTGCGCTAAAGTCATCTGTATAAACCAAGAAGTGGTGCCAATTATTAGACATAGTGGCCAGTGCGAAAACGACAGGATTTTAGCTTTTTTTGTTTAAATATATGGAATACATGGAAAATAGAAAAACATTATCAAAAATTCTTTAAAAATGTTAAAAATAAAGTGATTTAAACAGCAGGTCATTTTCTGATGACACATTCCCTTTAAATAAATAAATAAATATATCATCAGGGACTGTAATATTAAGTAATATTAAAACAATATTATATACTCCCTCCCTTTATTTTCATACTTTCCAATATCAAAGGAATGTAATAGAGCCTATGTATAATTTAAAAAATAAGTAACCTAATGTGACTTACATTAACCTTTTGGGGACATAGGGTGTACAGGTACACCCTGATTTTCCCGGTACTTAAGGACACAGGAATGAAATCATTCAGCAGGCGCTCTGTGACAATGCCCCCCTTCCCCCCGTATCGGCGATCGCTGCAAACCACAGGTCAATTCAGACCTGCGTTTTGCAGCACTTTCGGAAGTTTCTGATCCCCCGTGGTCACAGAAACTTCAAAATGACAGATCTTTTAATTTGCAGGCGGTGCGGGTGGGCGGGCGCGCGATCATCCCGCCCTCTCATTTTCAGGATGGCCTTGCGGTTTTAGCAGAGTGTCAGCACATTGCTGACACTCTCCTTGAAACAGCTGACATCTGTGCTGTGATGTCAGCCGTTTAACCCCTTCCATGCCGTGGTCCGTAGGGACCGCTGTATGGGAGAGGTTAACAGGGAGGGAGCTCCCTCCCTCTCCCATCAGGGGCTGCTGTGTCGTTTCAGATCCTGATTCTTGATGGGATCACAGAGGGAGGGGGCCCCCATCTCTTCCCATCACCCGCTGCTCTGTTGTGGCAGCAGGTGATGGTTATATTATTAAAGAAAATCACAGAAATAAGATAATAATGCACTTAGTAAAGTAGATGCAAGCATTATATATGGACAAAGTCCTCACTCTGATGTGATAATATCTGAGACACTTAGCCAATATATTTTGATCAAACACATCTGGAGCCCGCCTACCAAGCGCCAAGGTGGTCTCAGGTCAGGCGGGACCTACGCTAAAACCTACCTAAGCCATTGGGCTTCTATGTTCAGGAGCGCAGACGCCACACATGATGATCACAGGCTTCCGGCTTGCCATGGTAAGGCTAAGTCTGATCAGACTTCTGCTAAAGGAAGAAGTCTGATCAGACTAAGTGTAAAGTAAAAATACAGTACAGTACACTATATAGAGTACTGTATTGTATTATACAGACATCAGACCCAATGGATCTTCAAGAACCAAGTGGGTCTGGGTCAAAAAAAAGTTAAAAAAAAAGTGAAAAAGAGTAAAAATAAACAAACACATTTATCACTGATTAAAAATTAAAAAAATGTAATGCACTACACATGTTTGATATCACCGCGTACATAATAACCTGATCTATGAAACGGTCATGTTACTTTCCTCTCACGGTGAACGCCATAAAAAAATAAAATTAAAATTTGATGAAATTGAAATTTTGCCCACCTTACTTCCCAAAAAAGGTAATAAAAGTGATCAAAAAAGTCTTATGTATGCCAAAATGGTACCAATTAAATTGGCACCTCATCCCGCAAAAAATGAGCCCCTACATGAGACAATCGCCCAAAAAGTAAAAAAAAAATATGGCTTTCAGACTATGGAGAAACTAAAACATGATTTATTTTTTTCTAAAATGCTGTTATTGTGTTAAAGTAAAATAAAAAATAAAAAACTATACATATTAGGTATCGCCGCGTCTGTAAGAACCTGCTCTTTAAAAATATCACATGACCTAAACCCTCAGGTAAATACCGTAAAAATAAATAAATAGTGTAATAGCAAGCGATCAAAAAGTTATATGCCTCCCAAAATAGTACCAATCGAACCGCCATCTCATCCCGCAAAAAATAAGCCCCTACAATTGCCCAAAAAAAAAAAATATGCCCCTCAGACTATGGAGACATTAAAACACGATTTTTTTTTTGCTTCAAAAATTATATTATTGTGTAAAACTTAAATAAATAAAAAAAAGTATACATATTAGGTATCGCCGCGTCCATAAAAACCTGCTCTATAAAAATAACACATGACTAGAGTTGAGCGGACACCTGGATGTTCGGGTTCGACGGGCTCCGCCGAACTTCACAAAAAAGTTTGTGTTCGGGACCCGAACTTGACCCCGAACCCCATTGAAGTCAATGGGGACCCAAACTTTTGAGCACTAAAATGGCTCTAAAAATTTCATGGAAAGGGCTAGAGGGCTGCAAATGGCATCAAAATGTGGTTAAGAGCATGGCAAGTGCTCTGCAAACAAATGTGGATAGGGAAATGACTTTAAATGACATAAAATATGTAAAAATAAAAAATTATAATCTTGATCTAGGAGGAGGAGGTAGCCTACACTGCTTTTTGGTTTAAAATTTATTTATATTTTTTTAAATTAGGGTACACCCCAAAACATTGGGAAATATAACCTGTGATTACCCTCTCCTGTCATGCTAAACACATGTTCAGACAATACACTGGCTGCAGGGCAGGCCAGCACCTCCAAGGCGTAAAGTGCAAGCTCAGGCCATGTGCCCAATTTGGAGACCCAGAAGTTGCAGCGGGCAGACCCATCAGTCAGTTCGTATAGGCGTGTGCAAACATTCTGCCCCACCATGTTGCACGTCCCCGTGATGTTCACGATCCAATTGGATATCTGCTCTATCATCTTTCAATGTTCTTTTCTGCGCCTACCATGTTGATCACGGTTAGCGGCGAATCAGGGTTCCACGCTGGAGAGTGAGCGTGAGAAAGAGAGACCAATTCCAAGGGAGATCAATGGATGAAATTGAATTGTGATCGAGCGGAAATGTGGGACAAATTATTAAAGCAGAAGAATTGAAGGAAAGGAGGGGGCGCGCGGCAATTACCCACTCCCGACCCGTGGAGGTAGTGATGATAAATAACAATACAGGACTCTTATGATGCCCTGTTATTGGAATGATTAATGGAATGATTAATAAATAATTATAGGGAATGTCACTGCTTTGTTGACTCTAGATAACTTCTGCCTGATCGCACGTCCCCGTGATATCTTCTCTATCAACTTTCGATGTTCTTTTCTGAGCCTACCATGTTGATCACGGTTATCGGCGAATCAGGGTTCCACGCCAGGAAAGGGAGGTCAATGGCTGCAATGTGATCGAGTTGAAATGTGGGACAAGTTATTATAGCAGAAGGATCGAATGAAAGGTCCAATTAAAGACGAATTTTACAAATTTAATTCCTTGTCACCTATGCAGAGCAGGGTTTTTTAATCGCCAGAAATGGGTTAATGTCACCCACCAATGGAACAGATGATTTTTTTTTCATTTCGGTCCCTGTCACCTATGCAGAGCAGGGATTTATTCATGGCAAAAATGGTAAAATTTCACCCAAGAATGTAACAGAAAAATTAGTGAAATTTATTAACCTGTCTACTAGGTAGAGCAGGGATATATCACACCCAAAAATTGGTGAATTTCACCCGAATATGTAACAGACAAATTAATGATTTTTTTTTACCTGTCTACTAGGTATAGCAGTGGTACATCACAGCCAAAAATTTGTGAATTTCACCCGAAAATGTAACAGACAAATTAGTGAAATGTTACCTGTCTACTAGGTATAGCAGTGGTATATCACACCCAAAAATTGGTGAATTGCACCCAAATATGTAACAGACAAATTTGTGAATGTTACCTGTCTACTAGGTAGAGCAGTGGTATATCACACCAAAAAAATTGGTGAATTTCACCAGAAAATCTAACAGACAAATTAGTGATCTTTTTTTTACCTGTCTACTAGGTACAGCCGGGGTATGTCACACCCAAAAAGTGGTGAATTTCACCCGAATATGTAACAGACAAATTAGTGAAATGTTACCTGTCTACTAGGTAGATCAGGGGTATATCACACCCAAAAATTGGTGAATTTCACCAGAAAATGTATGAGATAAATTAGTGAAATGTTTTTACCTGTCTACTAGGTACAGCCGTGGTATATCACACCCAAAAAGTGGTGAATTTTACCCAAAAATGTAACAGACAAATTAGTGAAATGACATAAAATAAAATACGTGCAAATTTAAAAAAATGATTTGATTTATGAGGTGGAGGTCCATATAGAGTAGGAGTTTAAGGATGCGGTGGACGTAGCGATGTAGGTGGAAGCAGCGGTGGAGGAGGACGAGGTAGCCAACACTGGTTTTTGGTTTAAATTTTTATTTTATTTTTTATTAGGGTACACTCCAAAAGAGTGTGAAAGATCCAAAATACAACAATGAGCAATTGCGCTATAGTATAAACAATGGCTGGTTAAGGCTGGTATACATGTCTATTCTGCACAAGGTACGGACAAGTCCTGTGGGATCCATGCCTGGTTTATTTTAATGAACGTGAGCTTGTCCACATTGGCTGTGGACAGGCGACTGCGATTGTCTGTGATAACGGCCCCTGCCGTGCTAAACACACGTTCAGACAATACACTGGCTGCAGGGCAGGCCAGCACCTCCAAGGCATAAAGGGCAAGTGTAACGGATCTCCTGGCACCCCGACTGGGTACCTCCGTTGATGGATGCTTCTAGTGCTTCCTGAGGACTCCAAGCACTCCACTCGATACCGTAACCACCACAGGAACAGCTCTTACAAGAGCTAGGGGTTATAGCCAGGGTAGTATATAGCGTATAGCATTCCCCAGTGTCGATAAGTTACCCAAACACCAGCCTCAACATGATGAAGGGTAAAACTGGAACTCTTTATTGAACACACAAGCATTGAATTATATACACATTTTCCAACAAGGGTACCACCCCCTTGGAACCTGGTTGGGGACTGAGGACATAACATAGCAGCCAATCCTTTACAGTTTTACAGTTTTAAACGCAAAAACTATACATTCAACAAACACAATGGCATTGTCTGTGACGCAATTAACAAACACAATGGCATTGCCTGTGACGCACTCAATAACAGAATAGGCATTGTCTTTGGCACAATCAAGAAAATACAATTACCAAAACACAATGGGCTCTGCCTGTGATACAATTACCAAACATAATGGGCTAACTTAATCACTCACAGGCAAAAAACACAAATTTTTCCCCAAAACACAGAAACCACCTCAAAACCCCACATATCCCCATAATTTATACATCCATGGATAGCTCTGATCTGGGTGAACAACATATCCAAAAATCACCCAGATCCGAGCAGGGGTTCCCGAATTCCATGGAAGTCACATTTGGCCGACCGCAAGCATGGCTTTCCTGCCCAAAACAGTTCCACAGATTTAAGCTGTGCGGCCGTCTGTCTTCTCCTTCAAAGTTAGTATATGGGCCATAATCCTGAGGCAAGAGGCTGGCAAACAGGCCCCTCCAAAACCCAGTGGCAAGGTTAGTTTCACCACTCATCTGCCCAGTGGGTTTTCTCACACTGCTCCCCCTTAGTCCATGGGTCGGCAGACCCGCCTAGACCCTGACAGGTTGGCTAGGGGATGACCGGGAAACGCAAAGGTTAAAGTTCCCTCTCTGTTTGACGCGATAAACCGTCTGCATTTCCATTCTGTTTGCCGTGCCTGTACTGCATAGTGAAGTGTACGGTTGTAGGGCCAGGCTCCAGCGTAATAGTCTAGGATTGTCTCCGACTACTCGATTCTACCACACTAGGGGGTTATGGTCAGTCATTAAAGTAAATGGCCGGCCATACAGGGAGGGTTGGAGCTTCTTGAGGGCCCACACCAAGGCTAAGCATTCTTTCTCCACGGTGATGTAACTGAATTCCCGGGGTAGTAGTTTACGGCTAAGGTACGTCACCGGGTGCTCCATCCCATCATTCACCACTTGACTTAGTACGGCTCCCAGCCCAAACATGGAGGCATCTGTGTGTACAAGAAACTGTTTGTTATAGTCTGGGGCGGCCAACACAGGTGCCTCGCTGAGGGCGGCCTTTAGTTTTTGAAATGCTTCCGCACACTCCGGAGACCAAACTACTTGCTTTGGAAGGGCTTTCTTGGTTAGGTCAGTGAGGGGTTTGGCCAGGGCATTATACTCAGGGACAAATTTCCGGTAATACCGTGCGGTCCCTAGAAACGCAAGCACTTGGGTTTTGGTCCGCGGTTGGGGCCAGTTGGCAATTGCTTCTACTTTGGCGGGTTCAGGCCGCTGTTTGCCAGAACCCACCCGATGCCCGAGGTACTGAACCTCCGCCATTCCTATATGGCATTTGTCAGGCTTAAGCGTAAGCCCTGCTGCCTGAATTCTCTCTAGTACCCTGGAGACATGTTCGAGGTGAGACTCCCAGGTGCCGCTGTAGATGGCTATGTCATCCAGATAGGCACATGCGAAGTCCTGAAATCCCTCTAGGAGTCGGTCAGCCATCCCTGAAAGGTAGCCAGGGCATTCTTCATCCCAAAGGGCATAACCCTGAACTGGTATAGCCAGAATGGGGTGACGAATGCCGACTTGGGGATGGCCGCGGGCTCCAGAGGGATCTGCCAATATCCATTACATAAATCCAGGGTAGTGAGATAATTCCCCCCAGCCATTCTATCTAAGAGTTCATCTATCTTGGGCATGGGGTAGGCATCCGTTATGGTTCGGTCATTGAGCCTCCAGTAGTCGACACAGAAGCAAGTCCTGCCGTCTCGCTTCGGTACCAGTACCACCGGGGAGGCCCAAGGATGGGAGGGTTCTATAACCCCTAGTTGGAGCATCTCCTGTAGCTCGGAGTGCATATTGTTTCTAACGGCGGCAGGAATACGGTAGGGCTGCTGCCTTAGTGGAGTCTCTCCCTGGGTCTCCACGCGGTGGACAGCAGCGGAGGTGTACCCAGGTAAGACAGAAAACATGGCCTGATATTCCTGAAGCAGCTGAGAGGCCTCGCCCTTTTCCCCGGGCGGTTAACGTCTCGCCCAGCTGTACCTGATCTATGGAGTTGGGGGCTGGGGGCTAGTATAGTCTGGTAAGGCAGCCCCTCGCTGTCCTCACAGGCAGGGGCGCATACGGATGCTACATCGCCTGTCCGTTCAAATGCTACATCGCCTGTCCGTTTCATCTGAACACTTGCTGACTATGTAGGTGGTGTCACTGATTTTCTAAACAACCTTAAAAGGCTTTTTTAGAGGGCTTCAGAGCAGCACTCACTGCCCTATTTACAAGACTCTATCTCGAGCCCCCTATCGTACCATCGCTTCTGGCAGCTCTGGGCCGCTTGCAGGTGCTCCCGGACTGATTCAGTGAGCGCCTGCAAGCGGTCCCGGAAATCCAGAACGTACTGCACGACAGGGACTCCCTCCTCACCTGTATTGCCCTCCCAGTGCTCTCGAATAAGGTCTAAGGCTCCCCGGACTTTTCTCCCATAGAGAAGTTCGAAGGGGGAGAACCCTGTAGGCACCTCACGGTAGGCAAACAGGAGGTGAGGGAGAAACCATTCCCAGTTTGAATAGGACGCTGTGAACGTTCTAAAGCACCTGTTTAAGGGTACCATTGAAACGCTCACATAGTCCGTTCGTCTGGGGATGGTACGAGAGAGCTGAACAGGGTTTGACACCACAACTTTGCCATAACTGCTGGGTTACAGTTGCGGTTAAACTGGGTTCCCTGGTCAGATAAGATCTCCCTGGGGAAGCCCACCCGAGTAAAAATTTTGATTAAGGCCTCAGCTACGGTCTCCCGCCTCGATGTTGGACTGGGTAGCATAGTCTACCACGGTGAGGATGTAGCGCTTCCCGGAGGTGCTGGCTTGCTAAGTGGGCCCTATAGGTCCATAGCTACTCTGTGAAAGGGTTCCTAAATGAACGTACTGTCTAGGGGACGGCCGCTCCACTTTTGCACCCTGCTCCGCTGGTGGCTCTGTGCAACCACCGCCTCTTCCTTCGAACTACACAAATCACTCGCATGACCTTGATTCCATGTGGGGTCGAGGACCTCATCGCCCTCCACATCATCTTCCACCCAGTCTTCACCCCTACCCTCCTTGTCGGTCTGCACACGTTCGAAAGCCACAGCAGTTGGCACCTGTGTTTCGTCATCATCCGAGACGTGCAGCGATGGACCTCCCATGTACTCATCTTGAAACATAAGTGGTTGGGCATCGGTGCACTCAATCTCTTCCACTTCTGGGCAGGGCTAGGTGGATGGCCCCTGGGTAACCCTGCTAGCAGAGTCATCAAAAAGCAGAAGAGACTGTCTGCATGACTTGGGGCTCAGACTGCTTGGCTGATTTGCAAGGGGGTGAGGTAATAGACTGATGGACACGCTGCAAGTGCAACTCTGATCTTTCAGCAGGAGACTGGGTGGGAGACAATGTAAAGGAACTGAGGCACTGTCAGCAACCCCAATCTACTATCACCTGTACTTGTTCTGGCCTCACCATTCGTAGAGCCGCATATAGGCCCGACCATTACCGCTGAAGGTTCTGTCGCCTACTCGCACCTGAGGAAGGTGTTTCACTTGTGCGTGTAGCTGGCACAGATCGACCACATCCTCTCCCTGCAACAGGAGCTCCACCAGCAGCACCACGACCGGGACAACGTACCTTATTTGACGCTCTCCTAATATTTCTCAAATTTAGGATTCCCAAAATGCCCAAAATGGGTGTTTTTTTTTATAACAGAATAGAACAACAGTATCTAAAGGGTGTATCTCACAATGACAGATGCAGCAAAGGCTGCAAAATTAAAGGGGTTCTGCACTTTCATTTAACTGATGATCATCCTCTGGATAGATCATCAGCTTCTGATCGGCGGGGGTCCGACACCCGGGACCCCGGCCGATCAGACTGTTTGAGAAGGCATAGGCCGCTCCAGCAGTGCCGCGGCCTCTCACTGTTTACTGCCGAGCCGCCGGCCCACTGACGTCACGACTAGTATCAACTTGCGTTGGCGCGGCTAAGCTCTGTTCACTTGAATGGAGCTTAGCCCCGCCCACGCTAGTTGATACTAGTCATCACGTCAGTGGGCCGGCGGCTCGGCAGTAAACAGTGAGAAGGCCGCGGAGCTGCTGGAGCGCCGCTGCCTTCTCAAACAGCTGATCGGCGGGGGTCCCGGGTGTCGGACCCCCCGCCGATCAGAAGCTGATGATTATCCAGAGGATAGATCATCAGTTAAATGAAAGAGCAGAACCACCTTTAAGATTTTTGCCCTAAATGGGTGTTTTTTTTTTATAGCAGAATAGAACAACAGTATCCAAAGGGTGTATCTCACAATGACAGATGCAGCAAAGGCCGCAAATTAAGATTTTTGCCCAAAATGGGTGTTTTTTTAATACAGAATATGACAGCAGTAACTAAAGCGTGTATCAAACATGTACAGATGCAGACAAGGCGCAAATTAAGGATTTTGCCCAAAATGGATGTTTTTTTAATACCAGAATAGCACAGCAGTATCTAAAGCGTGTATCTCACACTGACAGATGCAGATAAGTCCGCAAATTAAGTATTTTGGCCAAAATGGGTGTTTTTTAAAACCCCCAAAAATTATAGCTGTATTTCTAGCTTAAATTGCACACTGACTAATGCGGCAGAGGCCAAGGTGGAGGGTATTGCCAAAAATGGGTGTTTTTTAAAACCCAGAAAATTATAGAAGTATTTCAAGCTTGTTTTTTAACAATACAGATGCAGCAAAGGCTGCAATATAAAGTACTTTGCCCCAAAATGGGTGTTTTTTTTATACCAAAAATATGACAGCAGTATATAACGCTTGAATTTCACACGTACAGATGCAGACAAGGCCGCAATTAAGTATTTTGCCCAAAATGGGTGTTTATTTTTAATACAGAATAGCACAGCAGTATCTAAAGCGTGTATCTCACACGTACAGATGCGACAAGGCCGCAAATAAGTATTTTGCCCAAAATGGGTGTTTTTTTGAATAACAGAATATGACAGCAGTATATAACGCTTGAATTTGACACGTACAGATGCAGCAAAGGGCTGTAAAATTGAGTATTTTGCCCAAAGGCCAGGTCAATATGGGACATGGTTACTCCCGAAGCAGCATGACAGTAAAATTGCCTAAGGATGAAATTATTCCATCTCCAAATTTCTACCAGATTATGAGCCCTCGCCCAAATAGCTAAAGTCATATATGCCTTAGCGGAGGCCTCAACCTATCCGGTTGGTTGTCTAAAACTGTATTAAAAATCTCCCAGTATTATAAGGGGAGCTGGGGGTAGTATTGCGATCTTTACCATGAGCTCGTCCAATAGAGACCAGACAAAAGATGGTGGGATATATAACCCTACTATAGTCAGGGGTTCGCCTCTGATGAGACAATGTAGGAGAATGAATCTACCATTTGCATCTACCTGCACCTTGATTAGTTGCCAGGGTAACACTTTACTAATCAGGATGGAGATCCCACGTGTATTGTTCGTATACATCGCATGATGTGCCTGCCCCACCCACGGACGTCGAAGAGACAGAACCTTCCGATCTCTTATATGTGTTTCCTGTAAAATAAGGATATCAGGAGCATAAACTTTGAGAAAATTAAATACTAATGACCTTTTTATTTTACAATTTAGTCCTCTCACGTTCCATGAGATTATGTTTATCATCGCCATATGTCTATCCTATCTTTGCGTACATCGTAGTGACCCTCTGCAACGCTGTGGTAGCACTCATGCATCCATCATACCAACTGGAACACATTTTAAACTTTCCCATTTCCCCTCCCTGCCACACACCCAAAACCTGTCTGGGCCTTAGATCCCGAACTTCTAACTAACCTTATAGGTAAAGGAACTTCCCTTGACTAACTCGAACGTGACCTATACAACTACATCTACCATATATATCAGAGTCTGCTCTCCTTCTCCTCTCTAATCCCCTCCACCACCTGTCTAGATGAAGGTCCCTGAGATAGCGACTAACCCTGACTTTTGCTAGAACTAAAATAACTACTGAACTTGTAAGAGTAAGCCAAGTATACAGCAATAGAAATATAAGGGGGGAAAGAGAAGAAAAACAAAGAACTGAAATCCCCCAAGAGAAACAACAAGAGCTCTCCCTCTTCATTGTAAAACCTCACCCTCCTGTAAGCACTCTACAGTATATTCTACCGCGCAAATTGCTGAGAATTTTTGCTGACCCTATCGTTCTATGATCAGCTTCTACAGTGCAAACAAATATAGAGGGAGCATTAATTGAAACAAAGCGTGTCCATCATATTGAAATCACCGCCTCCTCTCCTGTGACAACGGGCGTCAAGCCAGACGAGGCCTCCTCTGGTGTCAGAAAATCGAGTCGCTCCATCTGCTTGGATCCGCAGCCTTGTCGGGTACAACATGGAATATTTTTTTCCCCAGTTCTCTAAGCCCGGCTCTCACTTGGGTAAATTGCTTTCTTTTCTTTTGTACTTCCGTAGTGAAGTCCGGGTAAAAGGAGATCTTAGTATTTTCATAGGAGACTGTCCCCTTCTTTCTTGCTGCTGCCAGGATTTCGTCCCAGGCTCTATAATTTAATACATTCATTATAAACGGTCTTGGAGGCGAACCTGGGGGCAAAAGGCCTTGTTGGGGACTCTGTGCGCCCGTTCTATCACAAAGCACTGGACAGCGTAGTGCGCCAGGGTTGATCTTATCAAGCTTTCTGCAAAGGCTTCAGGTTCGGCACCTTCAGCCCTTTCAGGGGAGACCCAGAATGCGAATGTTATTTCGCCTGTTTCTGTTTTCAGCGTCTTCCGCTCTCGCTTGTAAGGCCTCGACTTGCTGGAGGAGTGAATAGTTCACTCAGAATTGCCTCTGACTGTATCCTCCATCTCCCCTACTCAGCGTTCTACTGTCTGTTGTGCGCAATCTTTTCTATATCATGGCGCAAGAAGTTGACATCACTTTGAAGATGATCTATCTTTGCCGGTTAGAGCAGCCTGGCAGGTTGCTTATGGCCACCATAATTTTATCAGTTTGTGACTTTTCAGCTTATTGAGTTCCCAGGACGTCATCTCCTTCAGTTTGACTCATTATTATCCATTAAGGTTTTATTTGGGGTTTGAGGGGATATCAGAGTATTATTTTTCCGCCCATATACTGTCAGGCATATATTTTGGGAGTAAGAATCCTCCTCTCAGGATAGCGGGAGAGCTCTCTGCTGTGCGTCTCTACTCCATGACCAGTTAGGCCACGCCCTCTTTCAAGCTTGGATTTGAATGTCAGAAAAGACATATGCTGTGCTGGTGCACTGAGCTTGCATAAAATGGCCGCCACCGCCCACCTAACTAACAGAGCGAAAAAAGTATTTTTCTTCTGTCACTGGGCTCAGGGCAGGTAAAAAGATTGTGCACTGCACCCACAAAACTAAATCTAGGTAGATCGCTGAGTAAACAAGCACTTTGATTAAAGATCTTTCCTATTCTCTCTCTCACAGCAGCAGCATCCTCTCCCGACAATAGTAACAGCAGAGTGACGTACAGTGCTATGTGACTCCAGCTTATATAGAGGCTGGGTCACATGCTGCACTGGCCAATCACAGCCATGCCATTAGTAGGCATGGCTGTGATGGCTTCTAAGGGCACAGAGTTAAACGCTTGTTGATTGGCTGCTCTGCGGCCTTTCAAAAAGCGCCATAAAATAGCCGAACACCGAACCCGAACTTTTTTTGAAATGTTCGGGTTCGGGTCCGGGGTCAAAAAATCCTAAAGTTCGGTATGAACCCGAACTTTACAGTTTGGGTTCGCTCAACCCTACACATGACCTAACCCCTTACGTGAACACAGCAAAAAAATATATATAAATATGGTGTCAAAAGCCATTTTTGTCACCTTACATCACAAAAAGTGTAATAGCAAGCGACCAAAATGTCATATGCACCTCAAGATAGTGCCAATCAAACCGACATCTTATCCCGCAAAAAATTAGCCCCTACATAAGACAGTCGTCCAAAAAATAAAAAAATCTATAAAAATATGGCTTTCAGAATGTGGAGACACAAAAAAATAATTTTCTTCAAAAATGCTTTATTATGTAAAACTGAAACAAAACCCCCCAAAAAGTAGTCATATTTGGTATTGTCACGACCGTAACAACCTGCTCTATAGAAATAGCACACAATCTAACCTGTCAGATCGACGATGTAAATAACAAGAAATAAAAACAGTCCCAAAACAGCAATTTATTTTGCAAATTTTCCATTTTAATCCATTTTTCTAGTAACAAAGCAAGGGTTAACAGCCAAACAAAACTCAATATTTATTGCCCCAATTCTGTAGTTTGCAGAAACACCCCATATGTGGTCGTAAACTGCTGTATGGCCAAACGGCAGGGCACAGAAGGAAGGGAAGGCCATATGGTTTTTGGAAGGCAGATTTTGCTGGACTGGTTTTTTGACACCATGTCCCATTTGAAGCCTCCCTGATGTACCCGTAGAGTAGAAACTCCAAAAAATTGACTCCATCTAAGAAACTACACCCCTCAAGGTATTCAAAACTGATTTTACTAACTTTGTTAACCCTTTAAGTGTTCCACAAGAGTTAGTGGCAAATGCAGATGAAATTTCAGAATTTCTATTTTTTGTTACCTTGTTTTAAAAAAAAGTGTAATATAAAGCAACCAAAAATCATATTTACCCTAAAATAGTACCAACAAAACTGCAACCTTATCCCGTAGTTTCCAAAACGGGTTACTTTTTTGGAGTTTCTACTGTAGGGTTGCATCAGGGTTGGCTTCAAATACGACATGGTGTAAATAAACCAGTCCAGCAAAATCTGCCTTACAAAAACCATATGGCGTTCCCTTCCTTCTGTGCCCTGCCGTGTGCCCGTACAGCAATTTTACGACCACATATGGGGTGTTTCTGCAAACTACAGAATCAGGGCAATAAATATAGAGTTTTGTTTGGCTGTTAACCCTTGCTTTGTTACTGGAAAAAAATTGATTAAAATGGAAAATTTGGCAAAAAACTGAAATTCTGAAATTTTATCTCCATTTTCCATTAACTCTTGTGGAACACCTACAGGGTTAACAAAGTTTGTAAAATCAGTTTTGGAATACCTTGAGTTTTTGAATAACCATTTTTCGGTGGTTTCTTTTATGTAAGCCTCACAAAGTGACTTCAGACCTGAACTGGTCCTTAAAAAGTGGGTTTTGGAAAATTTCAGAAAAATTTCAAGATTTGCTTCTTAACTTCTAAGTCTTGTAACGTCCCCAAAAATAAAATTGCATTCTCAAAATGATCCAAACATGAAGTAGACATATGGGGAATGTAAAGTAATAACTATTTTTGGAGGTATTACTATGTATTATAGAAGTAGAGAAATTGAAACTTGGAAATTTGCAAATTTTTCAAAATTTTTGGTAAATTTTGTATTTTTTTATTTAAAAAAATGTCATTTTTTTACTCCATTTTACCAGTGTCATGAAGTACAATATGTGACAAAAAAAAATCTCAGAATGGCCTGGATAAGTAAAAGCGTTTTGAAGTATTTCACACATAAAGTGACACTGGTCAGATTTGCAAAAAATGGCCTGATCCTTAAGATGAAAATGAGCCCGGTCCTCAAGGGGTTAAATGATACCCCCCAAAAAAACGGAATAATCCCATCTCCATTCATCATCCTCTAATTGACCTGACCCTCTTTCCTATTTATTCCTAGTGCCATCACTCTGCACAATATCCCCTTTATTTAAGATACTTGTAACTATGTAACTATGTAACTTCTATAAAGCCTAGCAACTATCCCTTTATTCCTACCACAAGCTACCAAATTTGTTATCCAATCTCCACCACTCAAGTGAGATTGTTGTGTATCTCCCATACATGTAATTACATGCTTGAATTGAAGATATTTATAAGAATGCACTTCATGTTACCGCCTATATTCTTGAGATAAATATTGAAAATCTCTTAAAGTGACACCCTCTACAAACTGTTACACATACTGAATTTTAATCCTAATATCTACCCAAAATTACCTTGGTTTCAATTATAAAACTCATAAAATTTATAATAAAAATACTGGAGTATAAGAATAATACCTCCTTACCCTGAAAAACATTTCCATAATTTAACCAAAAGTTTGTTTTAGTTGACGAGACTCCAACACTCCCAAAAATTAGAAAATTGTCCCCTAGTGCTTCCTATCATATTTACTATACAATTTATGTGTTTCCACCTAACCACATATTGTAGTTGTCCCAAAAATAAAATTTTTAATCTGGTATTTGTAAAAACAAATATCAATCAAATATTAGTTGTATATATCATATAATATTCAATTGATAATATCAGAAGGGCCCTTACTGGATAGATATATAAAACAAACCATAAAAATGAATTACTAAACGTAAAATAACAATGCATTAAATCAATAAAAATATATATCTTATGCATATATTTCAATAGTTTTTCCTCCTCTTAATTGGTTATCCAAATAGTTCATCAATAGAGAAAATTATGGAAAAAATGGAAAATTCTCCAAATATAGTAGTGCCTTTCAATTAGTCAATCAAGTGATATAGTCAATATGTCACACTGTAGTAAAAATATTCCTTTAGTGTTATGACTCATATAAGGTTTTGTATATAAATGACGATATTGGCAATGTTTGGAATAAAAAAAATTGTATATTGAAAAAAATAATGCCGTCTCAAAGTGGTACTAATACTTGTCCCCGTCCCCGCCTGCCATTGGCTGCTCCCCCCTAACACCGGATGTTTTCATCCGTGTACAGGGAGAAGCAGCAGTGGTGGTGTAGGGACCAGGAGCGGCGCCGGGAGCCTGAGAATATATTACATGTGAGGAGCCCGGAACATGGGGGGGTTGTTTCAGAAATTGGATAACCCCTTTAAACAGTGTTTTATATTTAATGCTTCTTCAGCCCCCAAATACGGATGATGTCTGTTTTTTTTTTTTTTTTCCGGACCCATTGTAATAATGCCATGTTCTATCTTTTTTGTGGGACCGTGGAATGGACATACAGATGCAGACAGCACACAGTGTGATGTCTGCATTTTTTGCGGCCCCATTGAAATGAATGGGTCCATATTCAATCCGCAAAAAATGTGGATCAGATGTGGACTAAAAATATGGTCGTGTGAATGGGGTTTGAAGCAGATATCTAAGTTAAACAGTTGATCACGTAGGGAAGAGGGAAAAGCAAGGAGAGGAAATTAAATGGCTGAATCTATTTTTCTTGTGAGGAAGGATTTGAAGTCAGAGAAAAAATGAAATAAAAGATACTGTATGAAGTTGTATTACTCCGAAATGAAGAGAAGGCTGACGGGTATTTGTGGAAGGAGGGAGAATGCTCTCTAACCTGGACTATTCTTCTGGCCATAACTGGCTGACTCATAGAAGAGGGGTCTCATGCAGGATCCACCAGCATTATGCCTAACAGGACATGTGGACAGATTTTTAAGACAGACCCTTTAATGGGTAAAAATGTACTGTGCCACATATATGTTCCAAGAGGCTTGTTCAACAATGATTTCAGTTAATGGAGCTTTTGTAGTTTGAAATATACTTTTATATTATACTTGCCTTTATATTAAAATATCCCTTAGCTTTCCTTAGCTTAACAAAACTGTACAGCATATACTTGGAAATACATGGTCTTAAAAAGAAAGACTATCCCATCTTGTTTTTAGCCACTGTATATTTTTGTGACCCATATAACATTATATGTTTCCATTTGTAATATCTTCTAGTAGACTACTGAATCTCTGTATCTTTTCATGTTTTAAGGTCTAATTTATTTTCCTTTGCAACTCATTTCTTTAGAGCATGCACAAGGCAGCGCATGCTGAGTGGCTCTTTTGAAGGGCAGCCTGCCAAGGAAAGATCAATCCTTAGTGTGCAACATCATATACGACAAGAAAGAAGGTAACTTTAGCAAGAAAGTAGCACATTTCCTGATTTTATTTAAGCATCTACCTAAAGAAAGTAACACATTTACAGATTCTGTTTCATCCAGTACAATATTGCAGAAGCTAATATAACTACTACGTAACCTCCCATTAAATATACTGTCGTAAGACTTGTTATTATAAATGTCACTCTATTCACATGCAACACGGCTATCAATTTTAAGATCAAAGAAAAGATTGTTTTCTTTGTTCAAGCAGATTATACATCATTTTACATGGATGTAAGCCTCTAACCCCCAGCCTTTATAAGTGACTGGCTTTTAAATGCCTCACTTAGCCATGAGCCCCATTTTTTTTTATTTCTTTTTCAGACATTGTCTATGCCTGCAAGTCAAAGCTTGATCAAACTTGTTTTCCTTTAGTGTTTTTCAATGCAATTTTGTTGATTGTTGCAGGTCACTAAGACATGGATCGAACAGTCAAAGAATCAGCAGGGGCAAATCTTTGGAAACACTAACACAAGACGTGAGTTGCATCATTACCCCTTTGTTGATCGGAAGCATTGTTGTGTAGGCTAATAGCATCTGTTCATTTGTTTTTATTTTCTGAGAGTCACAGTGCATTTTATGTTTGTTGACAAGAAAAATTGGTAGAAGAAATGGATAGCCTGAAAAGGATTATACACTTTCTACCCTTTTTCAAATGTTGGCCTCCAATAATAATGAATATAATGCTTGCATCCTCAGTTCACAGGGGGGGGGGGGGGCAAAGTGCCACTCTGCCACATAAGGGAGGACCAATGTCCATTTAGTGTCTATAGGACTGACAAAAAACAGCCCAGTACAGCATTCAGAAATTTCGGAAAGGGGGATCAGGGTCCACTGTTCTGACAATAATTGTTCTGTATGTACATTGAGAATAGCTGTATTTCTGGCCATATGACTTTATATCTGGCATTTGTAATGTTTCCCCCTCTATAGGCTCTATTTATTATTGTCATGCTTTCCTCACTTCAGTTCTACTGTGGGTGAAGTCTATTATGATGTCTCCCATACACAGCACACAAAGCAAAGAGGAGATTCTGCTACCCTTTCCCTCTATGTATTACATACACAGACACATGGAAGACATTATTCAGCAGTAATGAGCAGTGATACACAAATCCAGCTTTGGGGGAATAGTAGTACACTGAAAAGTAGTAGCAGCCTCACTCTGTGTCTATGTCTCTCTCCCTCTCTCTGTCCCTTTTCCTACCCTGCTCTATTCCATAGACCTCTCCATTCCATAGACCTCTAGGAGCAGCACCTCTAACCTCATCAGTGAGCTGATAATCAGCGTTAAGCTCTGCCTTACTGAAAACAGATTTTTATAAGTGAATTGACTGTGAATGATCAGTGCAGGAGTCAGGAGAGAAACAGAGGAGTCCGATAAGTGGAGAGAGAGTCATATATTTCTGTAATGAAGTGTAGTAATTCCCTTCTCACAAATTGTACTATTGATTTATGGAACTAAATAGTAGTTTAAATAGTAGTTACCCTTTCAGACTGGGATACCCCATTAATGAAAATACGGTTTCAAAATTGACAGCAAGTTCATTTTTCCACGCATACTTTCCTGAGTTTGTAAAAGGGGTAAAAAATTCTTAATTCACATGCACTGCCAGCAGGATGTCAGTGGATTTTGTTATGTAGGTGCAGAGTCCATGCTTAAATCCTGGCAGACTCCTGAGCATGTGAACACACTCTTGGATATTTATCATTATGATTTACTAGTCTAACATGAAACAAAACAAGCCATTTTCCATTTTCCTCTGAATACTGTAGCATTCCAACACTGTAAGGTACAGAAATGCCCAGAGAGAGGACAGTGAAATCAAAATGATCCAAGAAAAGAAGGAGCAGGCCGAGATGAAAAGGTATTTCTGCTTTTAAGTTCATGGATTTTAGATTTTAATGATGGCATTGTGACTAAAAGTCTTATGTACCTTTTACTAGGAAAGTTCAAGAAGAAGAATTAAGAGAGAATCACCCATACTTTGACAAGCCCCTTTTTATAGTTGGTCGAGAGCACAGGTTTAGGAACTTCTGTCGGGTGATTGTCCGAGCACGATTTAACGCGTAAGTGAAAAAAACATGATCCAATACAATCTTAAAACTTGTCTTCCTTACTAATGTAATATTTTTGTTATAGTCAACCAAATGGCTGTAATGGTCGGCCTTACATCTGTTCATTAAATATATATGTCTCTTTTGTATTAAAGAGGTTGTCTCCTGAACACAACTGTTTTCCATATGCGATATGTAAATGGGGGTCATTTATTAAGACTTAAAGGGGTTGGCTCTCTATTGTAGCTAATAGGTTAGTGCAGAATGGGACACCCTCATGATGTCTATGGGGGTAATTTCGCCTCACTCACGCCAGGTCTAAATAAGTGGGCGTAGCGTGGATGGTAAAGGGGACAGCTCGCAGGCCCGTCTCATTTACCATTTTCTACGCCTGTTTCAGGCATAGAAAAAGGTCTAAATGTTAGACAGCTTGGAAGCTGTCTTACATTTACAACTGGCGGAGGATCTGCCGAAGTTATGGACAGGCCAGCGTCTCTTGATATCTTTGGAGGATCCACCGTTGTCTCACTTCAGTAACAGAGAGCCATTAAAAAAGTGTAGTTCTTGCTATGGTCGATTATATGATTGCCTGTAATACTACATTTCTCTTGCAGTGGCTACTGTAAGGGAAGGGTAAAATATGGTCACAGTTCAGATGAACTCCCCTTTAACCCTTTCAAGATCGGGTGATTTTTCCTTTTTTTTTCATTTTAATTTTTTACTCCCAGCTCCCCCAAAGCCATAATTTTTTTATTCAGATAGCCGTGTGAGGGCTTGTTTTTTGCAGGTCAAGATGTACTTTCTAATGGCTTAATTTGCAGTTACGTACAATGTTTTGGGAAGTGGGAAAAAAATTCCAAATGGGGTGAAATTATTAAAACTATTCCTCCACAGTTTTATGGGGATTTTTGGGGGCTACTATCTCTCCTTGGGGAGAGCTCCTTATTCGGCATGAGGAGACTTATAGGCAATACATGTTTCTCGGGAATTCTGGGAAGAAAAGGATGCAAATGAGCTCTTAACAAGCTTTGCCTCTAATGCCACCAAAAGGGGCATTCTCCCCAAAACAACTGTCTTCAGATGAGGTTCTGGCTTATTTAGTATCCAAGTCATGTCTCAGGGGCAATTAAAATGATTGAACATTGACTTATAGGATAGCTGCCTGGTGGCATTACACTGCGTGCAGAATTATTAGGCAAATGAGTATTTTGACCACATCATCCTCTTTATGCATGTTGTCTTACTCCAAGGTGTATAGGCTCGAAAGCCTACTACCAATTAAGCATATTAGGTGATGTGCATCTCTGTAATGAGAAGGGGTGTGGTCTAATGACATCAACACCCTATATTAGGTGTGCATAATTATTAGGCAACTTCCTTTCCTTTGGCAAAATGGGTCAAAAGAAGGACTTGACAGGCTCAGAAAAGTCAAAAATAGTGAGATATCTTGCAGAGGGATGCAGCACTCTTAAAATTGCAAAGCTTCTGAAGCGTGATCATCGAACAATCAAGCGTTTCATTCAAAATAGTCAACAGGGTCGCAAGAAGCGTGTGGAAAAACCAAGGCGCAAAATAACTGCCCATGAACTGAGAAAAGTCAAGCGTGCAGCTACCAAGATGCCACTTGCCACCAGTTTGGCCATATTTCAGAGCTGCAACATCACTGGAGTGCCCAAAAGCACAAGGTGTGCAATACTCAGAGACATGGCCAAGGTAAGAAAGGCTGAAAGACGACCACCACTGAACAGGACACACAAGCTGAAATGTCAAGACTGGGCCAAGAAATATCTCAAGACTGATTTTTCTAAGGTTTTATGGACTGATGAAATGAGAGTGAGTCTTGATGGGCCAGATGGATGGGCCCGTGGCTGGATTGTTAAAGGGCAGAGAGCTCCAGTCCGACTCAGACGCCAGCAAGGTGGAGGTGGAGTACTGGTTTGGGCTGGTATCATCAAAGATGAGCTTGTGGGGCCTTTTCGGGTTGAGGATGGAGTCAAGCTCAACTCCCAGTCCTACTGCCAGTTTCTGGAAGACACCTTCTTCAAGCAGTGGTACAGGAAGAAGTCTGCATCCTTCAAGAAAAACATGATTTTCATGCAGGACAATGCTCCATCACACGCGTCCAAGTACTCCACAGCGTGGCTGGCAAGAAAGGGTATAAAAGAAGAAAATCTAATGACATGGCCTCCTTGTTCACCTGATCTGAACCCCATTGAGAACCTGTGGTCCATCATCAAATGTGAGATTTACAAGGAGGGAAAACAGTACACCTCTCTGAACAGTGTCTGGAAGGCTGTGGTTGCTGCTGCACGCAATGTTGATGGTGAACAGATCAAAACACTGACAGAATCCATGGATGGCAGGCTTTTGAGTGTCCTTGCAAAGAAAGGTGGCTATATTGGTCACTGATTTGTTTTTGTTTTGTTTTTGAATGTCAGAAATGTATATTTGTGAATGTTGAGATGTTATATTGGTTTCACTGGTAAAAATAAATAATTGAAATGGGTATATATTTGTTTTTTGTTAAGTTGCCTAATAATTATGCACAGTAATAGTCACCTGCACACACAGATATCCCCCTAAAATAGCTAAAACTAAAAACAAACTAAAAACTACTTCCAAAAATATTCAGCTTTGATATTAATGAGTTTTTTGGGTTCATTGAGAACATGGTTGTTGTTCAATAATAAAATTAATCCTCAAAAATACAACTTGCCTAATAATTCTGCACTCCCTGTAGAGGCAGAGCTTGTTAAGAGCTCATTTGCATCCCTTTCTTCCCATGGGGATTTTTTTCACGCAGTTTCCTATGCGGTAAAACTGACCTGTTATTTTTATCCTCCCATTCATTACAATTACAACGATACCACATATGTACTGTATCGTTTTTCTTTCATTTTAATACTAAAAAAAACTTTAGAAAAAACTTATTTTTCTTTTGCATTGTCATATTCTGACCCCCCATAACTTTTTTTTTTTTTATGTGTGGAGCTGATTGAGTTCAAATTTTTTGCTGAACAATCTGTACTTTTTAATGCTACCATTCTGGGGTGTGTATTACTTTTTGATCACTTTTTATAAAAAAACTTGTGGGAGGTGAAGCGACCAAAAAACCGCAAATTGGCCATTTTGACTTTTTGGCCGTTTCGCCATTTGCTGTATGGGATAAATATTTTTATATTTCAATAGTATGGGCATTTTCACACGCGGCAATGCCCATAATGTTAATTTTTTCATTGCTGTTTGTTTTTTTAAATAGCAGGGTAACGTGCCTGAATATGGCACATGACCGCTGCAACCAGTCACTGTCCTCAGCAGTCTACAGTGGTGAGATGCCAAATACAGGCATGTCACAGTAGTTGGTGACCTGCACAGTGACGAGCCTCTAAAAAAACAGCAACAAGAGTACCTGTATTGTAAGACATTGTAGGGGTCGTCTGATATGTTTAATTATCTCGGACAGCACCTTTAAAAAAAATAATGAACATGATAATTTTGCTGATAAGCAGTAGGTAAATGAAAGGTAAATGCGTACATTGTACAGCCACCTTGAGACTTAGCTTCAGTCTGGTTCCAGCTGCTGCACAAGCACACCACCACTATGTCATGGTTTTAAGAATTTAATTATAGTCTTTGACAGACCTGTGATCATGCTCAAATTTAGAGCTCATTGCTTTTGCGATTATAAATAGTCTCTAGATGACTCAGAATTGTATCATTAATTTCCAAAAACACACCAGAAATTGCAGAAAATTTTGGTAGTGGACAGTTTTAGACCACTGCAAATTGACTGCTACACATGAATTCTAACAAAGTAAGGGCTCTTTCACACGAGCGGATGCTGTGCGTGGAATACCATAGGTGAAAGAGAGCCAAGCCCCGTTCCGGACAGCAGAGACACAGAGCATTAACATGATTGATAATGCTCTTTGCCTCTCTGTGACCTTTTTACTACAAAATCAAGGTGCCAATTTTATCTCACTGTGAATTTGTAGTAAAAAGATCACAGAGAGGCACAGAGCATTATCAATCATGTTAATGCTCCGTGTCTCTGCTGTCTGGAACGGGGCTTGGCTCTCTTTCACGCAGCGGATTCCACGCACGGCATCCGCTCGTGTGAAAGAGCCCTCAATGTCGTAACACGCTGCCTGGCAGTAAATCAGTATTTGCAGAAAACAGCAGTTACTTTCATTTCTGAGAAGTAATGTTCAATCAATGAATCAATCAGTGTTAATATGCATCTTTATCTAACCTTTTCAGGTATGCAGATATAATTTGGAAATAACAGCTAAAATTGGGAACACCATGACTCTTTTTTGCAATCACTAGCGTGATCACAAGTCAGCCATGTACCACAATTAAAGGGGTTCTCTGGGAAAGATTTTATCATCTATATTCATTATTCATAATGCCTGATAGGTAGGAGAGGAGGATGAGGCAGCTCTTTAGCTCACTGCTCTGAAGTAACTTGTCATACTGAGTGATCAGGACAGGTTTTGTGTGTACTTGATGATTGATCCCCAGACAAAATAAGCCATTATAACTAATAAAAGATATTTGGGAATACATTTGTAATAAGGTAATATTTAAGTACTTTCAGTAATTTTATTTTATGAATTCCCAGGTAACCTCTTTCAGTTCCAGAAACATATCATAGGTTGTAGCTTTCTGACAATTTTTGTACTACTAGAAATTCCTCTTTTCGCTTAGGTTTTCAGCAGTGTCGTAGGGGAACATCTTAACAATCTCCAGCAAGTGAATAAGACATTCAGAATATTGCAACACTTCTGTCAGCAGCCCGCTGGCAAATGTGCAACACAGTTTTCAACATTTAGGGGCAGATTTATGAAAACTATCTAAAAGAAAAAAGGTGTGGCCCATAGCAACCTGTCATGGCACAACTTTTATTTTGCAAGACCTGTGTTCAAGAAAGGGCAGTGGTTGGTTGATATGGGCAGTAAAGACTGCTTTTATTTTAGACAGTTTCATAAATCTACCCCTTTGAGTTTTCCTTCTAGTAAAACTCTGGGGACCCGCTGGTCACCATATGCAAACTGTATGGGAGACAAACAATCATTGTAACATAAGTTGGTCCCCCATTCAGTTTCACAGTTTGGGCCATGTGAAAAGAAGCACTGAGCAACCTGTAAATTGTCAACCGTTGCTCTTTCAGGGCTGAAATTGCCCTGTGTGAAAGGATCCTAAAAAAAGATGTGCAGATCTAGAAGACAATATACACTGAACAAAAATATAAACGCAACACTTTCGGTTTTGCTCCCATTTTGCATGAGCTGAACTCAAAGATCTGAAACATTTTACATATACAAAAGACTCATTACTCTCAAATATTGTTCACAAATCTGTCTAAATCTGTGTTAGTGAGCACTTCTCCTTTGCCGAGATAATCCATCCCTCCTCACAAGTGTGGCATATCAAGGTGCTGATTAGACAACATGAATATTGCACGGGTGTGCCTTAGACTGCCCACAATAAAAGACCACTCTGAAATGTACACAGTTTTGCCTTACTGGGGGAGGGGTTAGAAAACCAGTCAGTATCTGGTGTGGCCACCATTTGCCTCACGCAGTGCAACATATCTCCGTCGCATAGAGTTGATCAGGTTGGTGATTGTGGCCTGTGGAATGTTGGTCCACTCCTCTTCAATAGCTGTGCGAAGTTGCAGAATATTGGCAGGAACTGGAACACGCTGTTGTATACGCCGATCCAGAGCATCCCAAACATGCTCAATGGGTGACATGTCTGGTGAGTATGCTGGCCATGCAAGAACTGGGATGTTTTCAGCTTCCAGGAATTGTGTACAGATCCTTGCAATATGGGGCCGTGCATTATCATGCTGCAACATGAGGTGATGGTCATGGATGAATGGCGCAACAATGGGCCTCAGGATCTCGTCACAGTATCTCTGTGCATTCAAAATGCCATCAATAAAATGCACCTGTGTTCGTTGTCCATAACATATGCCTGCCCATACCATAACCCCACCGCCACCATGGGACACTCGATCCACAACGTTAACGTCAGCAAACCGCTCACCCACATGACGCCACACATGCTGTCTGCCATCTGCCCCAAATAGTGAAAATCGGGACTCTTCCGTGAACAGAACGCATTTCCAAAGTGCCAGAAGCCATCAAATGTGAGTATTTGCCCACTCAAGTCGGTTACGACGACAAACTGCAGTCAGGCCCAGACCCTGATGAGGACAACAAGCATGAAGATGAGCTTCCCTGAGAAGGTTTCTGACAGTTTGTGCAGAAATTATTTGGTTATGAAAACCGTTTGTTGCTGCAGCTGTCCGGGTGGCTGGTCTCAGACGATCATGGAGGTGATCATGCTCGATGTGGAGGTCCTGGGCTGGTGTGGTTAAACGTAGTCTGCGGTTGTGAGGTTGGATGTACTGCCAAATTCTCTGAAACGCCTTTGGAGACGGTTTATGGTAGAGAAATGAACATTCATTGCACAGGCAACAGCTCCCTCAAACGTTGTGACAACTGTGGCATTGTGCTGTGTTATCAAACTGCACATTTCAGAGTAATCTTTTATTGTGGGCAGTCTAAGGCACACCTGTGCAATATTCATGCTGTCTAATCAGCACCTTGATATGCCACACCTGTGAGGTGGGATGGATTATCTTGGCAAAGGAGAAGTGCTCACCAACACAGATTTAGACAGATTTGTGAGCAATATTTGAGAGTTCAGCTCATGCAAAATGGGAGCAAAACCGAAAGTGTTGCATTTATATTTTTGTTCAGTGTATATCAGTCTAGCATCTGCTTAGCAAATCCATTTAACAGCTACTCAGAAATTTTATGCAAATAGATGCCAATGGGAGGGTATTTGTTTGCAAGCGTTTTAGGCTACTTTCCCTTTCGGGAATCAGTAAAAACACTTCCGTTTTTGATAATACAACTGGCTAAATCCGTTATGAATCGATCAGGTTGTATTATCTTTAAAATACCAATGACGGATCCGGCATTAAAACCATTGTAAGTCAGTTTTCAATTGTGTCCAAGAAAACCGATGACCATTGAATTACATTGTGTGTCATGCCGGATCCATTTTGCTCCGCATCCCATGCCAAACAGAAAACCACTGCTTGCAGTGGTTTTTGTGTTCAGTATGGGAACGCAACCAAATGGATCGGATTGCATTCTGGTGAATTCTATTCTGTTCAGTTCAGTTTTCTCCCCATTGACAATGAATGGGGACAAAATGAAAGCGTTTTTCTCCGGTATTCAGATCCTCTGCCGGATCTCAATACCGGAAAAGAAAAACGCAGATGTGAAAGAAGCCTTACATAGACTTCAATGTTAAAAAAAATATCCATTACTATTTGTTTTATCAGACGCTAAAGTGGCTGACCAAAACAGTTGGAAATGTTGAAATTCAGTATGTCCGAATTTCTCTCAAAGTCTGCCATCAGGAAGAAAATGATGGGGCCCAATACACATTTTATTGTTGGCAGATTCTGCTAATATTCTCTCGCTCTGCTTTTATTAATCTAGAGTTTATGGGCAGCCTGTTACAGGAGGAAATTTCAGCTCCAAACAAGCCCCAACCAACGACACAGATATTGATTAACGCTTTCTTGCTAATTTGTCAGCTGGTAAGTGGGCATTTTACAAGGGCCAATGAGTGTCCCTTTTCAATGATCATAAGCCCATATATAAAAGGCCTCTAATTTACAGTAAATATCTTAAAACTGGAAGGAGCATGGTTATTTAGCTTTTTTTCACAGCATGAGTATATGAAAGGGAAAAGGGAAGAATATAAAGTAAATTTCTAAGCAGCATCTCAACTTATAGTACCTGAACCTGAATTAAATAAATATGAAAGTGCAGATTTGCTGCCCTGCTATGGATCTGTGTGTGCACACAAACCCGGTGACATTTATTTCTAGGTAGAAGCACACATAAATGGAACGCCCAGAGTTAAATATGCTACTTGTTCTCTAACCTTTTCAGCTATGCAGAGATAATTCTGGAATAATAGCTTTTGTATAATGGATGATTTAAAGTCCCAACCTGACTTTTAAAAGGTCAAGGGGTCCTCTCCAAACAGGTGAAAAGCTAGACTAATTTCTTCATGTTGTTGACAAACACATACTCGCACTTAAACCCATACTGTGCTTATAAACTATCGGAGTATGCAGTTTTCCTTTTTATTTAAACGTAATATATCACCACGTTCCTGCATATCAATCCAAATCACTGCTTAGGTGTGTTTTTGTCAGCTGATTTCAATGCACTTCGCCCCCCCCCCCCCCCCCCCCCCCCACTTTCCCATCTTTGAGTGACAGGGCCAGGCAGTGGCAGTGTAATCTCATGTGGGCCTGTATTCTCGCGACTGTGTGTTTGCCTCGTTAATGCTTACCAGGCCAAAGGAGCCTGTACTGTGTCTGTAGTCGCTACTGTTTATGCGCTGATGACGTCACTCTACACCCAGAAAAGACGGATGTCAGCATCAAGACACTGGAAGTTGCTGATTCCTGTCACTCAAACTGGGAAAGTGGGGAAACTCGGCCAGCAGGCAGAGTGAGCGGAGCCTTATGTGCAACAGTGATTCCCTTGTTGCACCAGGGAACTAATTTGCATAAAATAAATACATGGATATTTCTGCAATGGAACCCCCGATTCAGTTAGGGAAAAGTCATTTGAAATCAGCAGGCAAACGCACATCTAAAAGTCATTTGAATTGATATGCCGTTATGTGGTTACAGATTCTCTTTAAACTAGAGATAGTTTTATGGTTCACATGACATTGACTGTCTTAAAGGAATTGTTTATTCAAGACTAATCCTTTTAAATGGAAGCTAATCCAACTTTCAGCAGATCACAGCACTCGAGCAAGCAGCAAAACTGTAAGGGAAATAATATTAATATTAGTGGTCATTCAAATGTGTCCAAACATGCAATCTGTGCTTGGTCAAGCTGGCTCCGCCAAAGCGAGAAAGGCATTTTCACAACAATGTACCCAAGGTGGACTTTCACTTTCATTCTTACCCTGGTGCAATGTTTCATTGTTCTTCTGTATTACTAGCTTGCTTTCGTATTTATCTAGTAGACAGCTGTAACTCATGAAATTCAGTATTCACTGGAGTTAAAAACAACCCCAATCAATCAGCTGCTAGATATGCAAGTTTCCAGCACTCCTGGGGAAGATGGAATGGAAAAACCTTCCCCCTGGAATCCTGGAAATTAAGATTTTCTTCTGCTTTTGTATTGGGTCTTCAAACTGGAGATTTTCCTTTCATGACCCCATGCCTGCAGAGTTTGCAAGCTAATTTCAAGGGTTTATTTTTTATCCTACCAAGCCATTATTTTGTTAAAAGATAATTTCATATCTTGTTTTCCCAGAGTCATGTGAGTCTGTTTGTAAAAAAAGAGATTGACTTTTTGGTTGAGATTATGTTTTCAAACCTGACACCAGTAAAGATTCAGTTGGATGAAACAGTATTGACAACGGTAATGGTCAATCCTCTGACAGCACTTTCCCTGCAGCCATGATTCTGAGGAAGTTTTCCCAATGTAGCAACATTCTCCGTCATTACCAACATAAAAACAAAGTTTGGCGGTATCCTGGGTCCTGGTAGAAAATAGTTTTCTGGTTTTTCAAACTTGTTTGTCTCTGTAATTTTTTAATTAACACTCTTTCTGCTTTTCATTTCCTTGTAATGTTATCACCCTTAGGCTACATGCACACGACCGTGGTGTGTTTTGTGGTTCGCAAATCGCGGATCCGCAAAATACGGATGGCGTCTGTGTGCGTTCCGCAATTTGCGGAACGGCACGGACAGCCTTTAATATAGCTGCCTATTCTTGTCCGCAAAGCCTTAGGCCTCATGCACACGACCGTTGTTGTAGTCCGCATCCGAGCCGCATTTTATGCGCCTCGGGTGTGGACCGATTCACTTCAATGGGGCCGCAAAAGATGCGGACAGCACTCCGTGTGCTGTCCGCATCCGTTGCACCTTTCCGTGGCCCCGCAAAAAAATATAGCATGTCCTATTCTTGTCCGTTTTGCGGACAAGAATAGCCATTTCTACAATGGCCCGCCTGTTCTGTTCCGCAAATTGCGGAAGGCACACGGCGGCTTTCATTTTTTCGAATCTGCGGCTTGCTGACCGCAAAAAACAGAACGGTCGTGTGCATGAGGCCTTGATAATATATTTTTTCTTATGGCTGCATTTCATTCTTCTCTAGTCAGAAGCCTTGGATGTCATGACTCGCAGATAAAATATCTTTCACCCATCGTGTCAGCTTATCTGCGTCACAATCATTTTCTTTGTCTTATTTTCTTATTGAATATCTGAAATAGACTAATATCTGCAGAGCATCATTTTTCATTTATGTATTTAGGATTTCATTAATACATATTTCTATTCTGGTATATTCTGCAGCTTTTCTTTTATCAACTCTTGTAGGAGTAAGACAGTATTATATTAAATTGAAGTCATCCTTTTTCTTTGAAGTAGTTAGTGTTGCCACCTGAAAAATGTATATATATAAAGGGATGCTTAAAAGTTTGTGAATCTTTCAAAATGTTCTATATTTCTGCATAGATGAAGAAATAGCTAAAATGACAATGAAAGGAGAAGTTATCATTATGGGAGATTTCAATCTTCCAGATATAAACTGGAAAACCAAAATAGCAAGTTCTACCAGGAGTACAGATATTCTAAATTCCCTACTGGGGTTATCTATACAACAAGTGGTTGAGGAGCCAACCCGGAGGGAGGCCATTTTGGATTTGGTATTCACAAACGGGGATTCGGTATATGATGTCATTGTAGGCGAAACCTTGGGATCTAGTGATCACCAGTCAGTGTGGTTTAATATAAGAACTGTGAAAGAGTCCCACCACACAAAAACAAAAGTTTTAGATTTTAGAAAAACAGACTTTTCAAAAATGAAATTAGTCATAAATGAGTCCTTATCAGACTGGAACGGATTACATGGAGTCCAGGAGAAATGGGACTACTTAAAAGGTGCATTATTGAAGGCAACAGAAAATTGCATTAGACTTGTCAGTAAAAGCAAAAAAAGGAGGAGACCAATGTGGTACTCAGCAGAAGTGGCCCAAATCATTAAAAATAAAAAGCTAGCATTTTGTAATTATAAAAAAACCCAGAGCAATGAAGATAAGGAAATCTACAAGATTAGGCAGAGAGAGGCCAAGCAAGTTATAAGAACTTCTAAAGCGCAGGCAGAAGAAAAACTAGCTCAGTCTATGAAAAAAGGGGATAAGACATTCTTCAGATATATAAATGAAAAAAGGAAATTAAAACAAGGAATAACTAAATTAAAAACAAAGGACGGAAGGTATGTAGAAGAGAATAAAGGGCTAGCCGACTGCCTTAATGAATACTTCTGTTCAGTTTTTACAAAAGAAAAAGGAGAAGGACCTCCACTAGAAAGAATGACTATTAAATCGTTTGATGCATGTATCTTTACAGAGGAAGATGTTCTAAGTTTGCTGTCTAAGGTGAAGACAGATAAGTCACAGGGGCCTGATGAGATACACCCAAAATTATTAAAAGAGCTTAGTGGCGAGCTGGCAAAACCGTTAACAGATTTATTTAACCAATCATTAGTAACAGGAGTCGTCCCGGAAGATTGGAAATTGGCAAATGTCGTGCCCATTCACAAGAAAGGTAGTAGGGAGGAATCGAGCAACTATAGACCAGTGAGTCTGACATCAATAGTAGGCAAATTAATGGAAACCCTATTAAAGGATAGGATTGTGGAACATCTAAAATCCCATGGATTGCAAGATGAAAAACAACATGGGTTTACTTCAGGGAGATCATGTCAAACAAATCTTATAGATTTTTTTGACTGGGTGAATAAAATAATAGACGGTGGAGGTGCAGTAGACATCGCATATCTAGATTTTAGTAAGGCTTTTGACACTGTCCCACATAGAAGACTTATCAATAAACTGCAGTCATTGAGCATGGACTCCCATATTGTTAAGTGGATTAGGCAGTGGCTGAGTGACAGACAACAGAGGGTTGTAGTCAATGGAGAACATTCAAAACAAGGTAATGTTACCAGTGGGGTTCCACAGGGATCTGTACTGGGACCGATTTTGTTTAATATCTTCATAAGTGATATTGCAAAAGGCCTCGCTGGTAAGGTTTGTCTTTTTGCTGATGACACAAAGATATGTAACAGGGTTGATGTTCCTGGAGGGAAACGCCAAATGGAAAAGGATTTAGGAAAATAGAAGAATGGTCAGAACTCTGGAAACTGAAATTTAATGTGGATAAGTGCAAGATAATGCACCTGGGGCGTAAAAACCCAAGGGCAGAATATAGAATATTTGACACAGTCCTGACCTCAGTATCTGAGGAAAGGGATTTAGGAGTAATTATTTCAGAAGACTTAAAGGTGGGAAGACAATGTAATAGAGCAGCACGAAATGCCAGCAGAATGCTTGGATGTATAGGGAGAGGTATAAGCAGTAGAAAGAGTGAAGTGCTTATGCCGCTGTACAGAACACTGGTGAGACCTCACTTGGAGTATTGTGCGCAGTACTGGAGGCCATATCTCCAGAAGGATATAGATACTCTAGAGAGAGTTCAGAGAAGAGCTACTAAACTAGTACATGGATTGCAGGATAAAACTTACCAGGAAAGGTTAAAGGACCTTAATATGTATAGCTTGGAAGAAAGAAGAGACAGAGGGGATATGATAGAAACTTTTAAATACATAAAGGGAATCAACTCGGTAAAGGAAGAGAGCATATTTAAAAAAAGAAAAACTACCACAAGAGGACACAGTTTTAAATTAGAGGGGCAAAGGTTTAAAAGTAATATAAGGAAGTATTACTTTACTGAGAGAGTAGTGGATGCATGGAATAGCCTTCCTGCAGAAGTGGTAGCTGCAGATACAGTGAAGGGGTTTAAGCATGCATGGGATAGGCATAAGGCCATCCTTCATATAAGATAGGGCCGGGGGCTATCCATAGTATTCAGTATATTGGGCAGACTAGATGGGCCAAATGGTTCTTATCTGCCGACACATTCTATGTTTCTATGTTTCTATAGATGTTACCCAAATCTACATCAGATCTTCTAAGTCCTAGAAGTAGATGAAGATAACCAAATCAGACAAATGAGTTAAAAATATTACACTTGGCCATTTTTTTTATTAAGGGTAATGATCCATGTCTGTGAGTGGAAAAAGTATATGAGAATTAGAACATAATTTGAAGTAACATTTGAGTTAGGTATTTTTAATAAATGGGATGACAATCAGGGTTGAGTGGGTGACTTGTTTTATTTAAAGAACACAGATCTATCAACATCTGACTTTCACAGCACATTTGTGGAAGTGTATCACAGCATGAACAAAGGTAATTTCTGAGGACTTCAGAATTAGAGTGGAACAAGCTGGAAAACTTTCCCTACAGAGTTTGGATTCCACCAATCCACAGTCGGGCAAATAATATAAAAGTGGAGGAAATTCAAGACCATTAATACTCTTTCTAGGAGCGGTTGACCAACAAAGATCATGCCAAGAGCAAAGCATGTAATAGTTCACAAGGTTGCAAAGAAAACCAAGGTAACCTCTTAGCAACTATTGGTGTTTCTCACATTAGCTAATCATAATGTTTAGAGATGACCGAATCGAAGATGACGAAGCGGAATTCGATCCGAATTTCAGGAAAAATGGCTGCTACACGTGTAAGGACATGGAGCAAGAAACTCTGGGAACGAGGGATCACCCACAATGCCATGCATGCAGCCAATCAACAGCAAGCCAGCCCTGTGATGTCACAGCCCTATAAATAGCCTCAGCAATCTTGGTTTCAGCCATTTTCCAGTGTACTTAGCACAGGGAGAGACGTCAGCAGGCGCTAGGGACAGTGGTAGAAAAGACTTTAAAACTTTTTTTTTGCTGTATAGAAGTTCAGGAAAAGGATAGGGAGGAATCATTCCACATTATTGAAGCAGAACAGGGTTCAGTAGGGGAGTTTACAGCCTTGCTGCACTGACTGCGGATCCAAATTGCCATTATACAGCTCTGTAATTCCAGCAAATATTTTTTGTTATTGGGGTGCAAGTGCTGTTTGGTACAGCCATTAACAGGGTTTATTACAAGGAAATATTTCTACATCTTATTTACCCTTATGCTGTGCAGTTATGTGTTCTAAAGCTCTTTTTGGCATGTATTAGTAACAAAGAAATATATATTATTTGCCGTTCAGCGGTGCAGTTATATGTTCTAAAGCCTTTTGTGGAGTGTATAAGTGGAAAAAGTAAGGGCCTATTTGCCGTTCAGCAGTGCAGTTATATGTTTTAAAGCCCTTTTTGGCGTGTATTAGTGGCAAAAAAATTGATATTATTTGCCGTTCAGTGGTGCAGTTATATGTTCTAAAGCCCTTTTTTGCATGTATTAGTGGCACATAAAAAGTATTTGCCGTTGTGTGGTGAAGTGAAAAAATTACAGCCCTTTTTGGCCTATATTAGTGGCAAAAAAAGTATGGTATTTGCCGTTCTGCAGTGGAGTTCAGTGATGGCCAGTTCGCAGTGTTCGTCGACGAACACATGTGATCTGCCATCTTTATTCCCAAGCCCAGCGATGCAGAGGTAAGTCCTCTGAACTGCCTGCTCCCGGTGACCGCATGTGTTTCAGAGCGGCTCGCGGCACAGGTAAGGACTTACCTCTGCATCGCCGGGCTTGGGAATAAAAGATGGCAGATCGTATGTGTTTGTCGGCGAACACTGTGAACTGGCCATCACTGTTGGAGTTATATGTTCTTAAGCCCTTTTTGGCGTGTATTAGTGGCAAAAAATATATATATTTGCCGTTCAGCAGTGCAGGTATATGTTCTAAAGCCTTTTGCGAAGTGTATAAGTGGAAAAAAATAATGGCCTAATTGCCATTCAGCGGTGCAGATACCGTATATGTTCTAAAGCCCTTTTTGGCATGTATTAGTGGCAAAAAAAATATATTATTTGCTGTTCAGCAGTGCAGTTATATGTTATAAAGCCCTTTTTGGCGTGTATTAGTGGCAAAAAAAATATATATTATTTGCCGTTCAGCAGTGCAGTTATATGTTCTAGAGCCCTTTTTGGCGTGTATTAGTCTCACAAAAAAAAGTATTTGCCGTTGTGTGGTAAAGTGAGAAAATTACAGCCATTTTTGGCGTGTATTAGTGGCAAAAAATATATATATTTGCCGTTCAGCAGTGCAGTTATGTGTTCTAAAGCCCTTTTTGGCTTGTATTAGCGTAAAAAAAAAAAAATTGCCGTTCAGCAGTGGAGTTATATGTTCTGTAGCCCTTTTTGGCGTGTATTAGTGAAAAAAATAAGAGCCTATTTGCCGTTCAGCGGTGCAGTTATATGTTCTAAAGCCCTTTTTGGCGTGTATTAGTGGCACAAAAAAAAGTATTTGCCGTTGTGTGGTGAAGTGAGGAAATTACAGCCTTTTTTGCGTGTATTAGTGGCAAAAAATATATATATATATTTGCCGTTCAGCGGTGCAGTTATATGTTCTAAAGCCCTTTTTGGCATGTATTAGTGTCAAAAAATATATATTTGCCGTTCAGCAGTGGAGTTATATGTTCTAAAGCCCTTTTTGGAGTGTATTAGTGGCAAAAAATACTGTATATATATTTGCTGTTCAGCGGTGCAGTTATATGTTCTAAAGCCTTTTGTGGCGTGTATAAGTGGAAGAAAAATAAGGGCCTATTTGCCGTTCAGCAGTGCAGTTATATGCATGTTCTAAAGCCCTTTTTGGTGTGTATTAGTGGCACCAAAAAAGTATTTGCAGTTGTGTGGTGAAGTGAGAAAATTACAGCCTTTTTGGCGTGTATTAGTGGCAAAAAAAAATATTTGCAGTTCAGCGGTGCAGTAATATGTTCCAAAGCCCTTTTTGGTGTGTATTAGTGGCAAAAAATATATATATTTGCCGTTCAGCGGTGCAGTTATATGTTCTAAAGCCTTTTGTGGCGTGTATAACTGGAAAAAAATAAGGGCCTATTTTCCGTTCAGCGGTGCAGTTATATGTATGTCCTAAAGCCCTTTTTGGTGTGTATTAGTGGCAAAAAATGAGTACCGTATTTTTCACCCTATAAGATGCACCGGCCCATAAGACGCACCTAGATTTTTGAGGAGGAAAATAAGAAAAAAAATATCTTTAACCAAAATGTGTGCTTTTGGTGGGTTTTTAACTAATGGTGGTCTGTGCATGACACTACTATGGGGGATCTGTGGATGGCACTGTTATGGGGGGATCTGAGCGGGGCACTGTTATGGGGGGGTGATCTGTGGATGGCACTGTTATGGGGAGGTGATCTGTGGATAGCACTGTTATGGGGGGTAGATCTGTGGATGGCACTGTTATGGGGGGGGGTGATCTGTGGATAGCACTGTTATGGGGGGTGATCTGTGGATGGCACTGTTATGGGGGGTGATCTGTGGACGGCACTGTTATGGAGGGGGGTGATCTGTGGATGGCACTGTTATGGAGGGGGATCTGTGGATGGCACTGCTATATATGTGTCACCCACAGATCCCCCACCCCATAACAGTTCCATCCACATATCCCCCACCCCATAATAGTGGCATCCACAGATGCCCTAATATACCGGAGCTAAACCTGTGGGAGTGGAAAGGAAGGAGGGGCCAGTGGCATGCCATGCGGCGGGGCCGGTGCGGTCACTGTACTCTGGCCCCACCGCTCACTCACTTCCTTAATGCCTAAACCTTTTATTATAATAACTTTAATTGAAGTTCCGATCCCCAGCCCCATCTGTACTACTTACTAAATGTCCTGTAGCAGGCAGAGCAGGGCGGACGGCCGGCCGGAACTCACTGATGTCACGTGCCTGCGCCGCCTACTTTATGAATGAAGTAGGCGGCGCAGGCACGTGACGTCAGTGAGTTACGGCCACCCGCCCGCCCTGCTCTGCCTGCTACAGGACATTTAGTAAGTAGTATAGATGGGGCTTGGGATCAGAACTTCAATTAAAGTCATTATTATAAAAGGTTTAGGCATTAAGGAAGTAAGTGAGCGGCGGGGCCGGAGTACAGTGACCGCACCGCCCCGCCGCATTTGCATGACACCGGCCCCTCCTCCCTCACCCCTCCAGCTGATACATCGCAGTCTGCGATGTAAAATGGCAGCATTCGCCCCATAAGACGCAGGGGCATTTTCCCCCACTTTTGGGGGGAAAAAGTGTGTCTTATGGGGCGAAAAATATGGTATTTACCGTTGTGTGATGAAGTGAGAAAATTACAGCCTTTTTGCGGTGTATTAGTGGCAAAAAAAAATATTTGCCGTTCAGCGGTGCAGTTATATGTTCTAAAGCTCTTTTTGGCGTGTATTAGTGGCAAAAAATATATATTTGCCGTTCAGCAGTGGAGTTATATTTTCTAAAGCCCTTTTTGGCGTGTATTAGTGGCAAAAAATACTGTATATATATTTGCTGTTCAGCGGTGCAGTTATACAGTACAGACCAAAAGTTTGGACACACCTTCTCATTCAAAGAGTTTTCTTTATTTTCATGACTATGAAGGCATCAAAACTATGAATTAACACATGTGGAATTATATACAAAACAAACAAGTGTGAAACAACTGAAAATATGTCATAATCTAGGTTCTTCAAAGTAGCCACCTTTTGCTTTGATTACTACTTCGCACACTCTTGGCATTCTCTTGATGAGCTTCAAGAGGTAGTGACCTGAAATGGTCTTCCAACAGTCTTGAAGGAGTTCCCAGAGATGCTTAGCACTTGTTGGCCCTTTTGCCTTCACTCTGTGGTCCAGCTCACCCCAAACCATCTCGATTGGGTTCAGGTCCGGTGACTGTGGAGGCCAGGTCATCTGGCGCAGCACCCCATCACTCTCCTTCATGGTCAAATAGCCCTTACTTTCAAAGTTTTCCCAATTTTTCGGCTGACTGACTGACCTTCATTTCTTAAAGTAATGATGGCCACTCGTTTTTCTTTACTTAGGTGCTTTTTTCTTGCCATAATACAAATTCTAACAGTCTATTCAGTAGGACTATCACCTGTGTATCCACCTGACTTCTTCTCAATGCAACTGATGGTCCCAACCCCATTTATAAGGCAAGAAATCCCACTTATTAAACCTGACAGGGCACACCTGTGAAGTGAAAACCATTTCAGGGGACTACCTCTTGAAGCTCATCAAGAGAATGCCAAGAGTGTGCAAAGCAGTAATCAAAGCAAAAGGTGGCTACTTTGAAAAACCTAGAATATGACATATTTTCAGTTGTTTCACACTTGTTTGTTATGTATATAATTCCACATGTGTTAATTCATAGTTTTGATGCCTTCAGTGTGAATCTACAATTTTCATAGTCATGAAAATAAAGAAAACTCTTTGAATGAGAAGGTGTGTCCAAACTTTTGGTCTGTACTGTACGTTCTAAAGCCTTTTGTAGCGTGTATAAGTGGAAAAAAATAAGGGCCTATTTTCCGTTCAGCGGTGAAGTTATATGCTCTAAAGCCCTTTTTGGCGTGTATTAGTGGCACAAAAAAAAAGTATTTGCCGTTGTATGGTGAAGTGAGAAAATTACAGCCCTTTTTGGCATCTATTAGTGGCAAAAAATATATATATTTGCCGTTCAGCAGTGGAGTTACATGTTCTAAAGCCCTTTTTGGCGTGTATTAGTGGAAAAATATATATATATTTGCCATTCAGCGGTGCAGTTATATGTTCTAAAGCCTTTTGTGGCGTGTATAAGTGGGAAAAAAATAAGGGCCTATTTGCCGTTCAGCGGTGCAGTTATATGTTCTAAAGCCCTTTTTGGCGTGTATTAGTGGGGAAAAAAAGGGCTTATTAGCCGTTGTGTGGTGAAGTGAGAACATTACAGACTTTTTTGGGGTGTTTTAATTTCCTTTTTATTTATTTATTTGATCTAACATTATGTCAGACAGCGAAGTGCAGGGCCCTGCACAGGGGAGTGGCAGAGGCCTAAATGTTTCTGGAGCAGGTACAGGTCGCAGCAGAGTCAGGGGGAGTGGCAGCAGGAGTCACAGCGAGAGGCCTAGCTCCTGGTGTCATCTAGCGGTCGTGTCTTGACCAGCAACCCAGCGGTTCTTGAATGATGGACTCGGCCATCCACTTCGTCCCAAGTTACATCAGACACCCCCAGCCAAGAGTTGATGGGTTTGTCAGACACAACCATTAGTTGGCATGGCCCAGGAGCAGGCCCTGTGCCCCCACCTGTCCTCAACCTACCTCTGTCCTTTTCTGTTCCAGAGAAGTATTATATGCTGTGGGCTCAGCTCCACTATACAGCGAGGACAAGCTACTAGAGGACAGTCAGCAGCTACTGGCCAGCCAAGATGTGGATGAGATCCGCTGCTTCCTCCACTAGGCATGCAAGTAGAGATGATGAGAGTGGCGTGGGAGCTGGTGTTACGAGCGGTCAGGCTTCTGACCCAGAGACCGCTGAGGAGGACATCAGTGACCTGCAGACAGTACTCGATGATAATGATGTAGCAGATCACATTTGGGAGCCAGGTGAATTAGGGGCTTCATCATCATCGGGAGAAGAGGGTGGCAGCTTGCCCGTGAGGCAGCAGCGGAGACAGCAAGTCACTATTGTGGCTTGGAGTCAGCAGGGTGGCAGCAGTGGGAGATCAGAAGCCAAACGTGCCTGGGGTAGACCACCTACTTTGCAGGAGCCTACCTGCCCGGAAAGTAGTGGTGCAGAGGTTCACGGAAGCAGCGTTAGTAGCAGTCAGTCAGTGCGGGGTGTTGGTGGTAAAATCACCTACTCGGCGGTGTGGCAGTTTTTTGTTAAGCTGCCGGAGGAGGTAAACATTGCCATTTGCAGAATCTGTGGGCAGAAGGTGACCCATGGCCAGGGTGCCAATGTTGGCACAGCCCTGCGTCAACATACGCAGCGTCACCATAAAGTGGCATGGGAGAACCTTGGCTCCGATGTTGTGGTCCAGCCTGCCACAGCAACCGCTGCATGCATCCGATTTCAGGCAGTCATGGCTCCACCACCTCAGCCGAAAGGAGCTGTCTGTCCTTCCAATCATCCTCTGGTCTTGATGCTCCTGCTCATCCTCCTACTCCTCGTCAGTCATTCCATCAGCAATCGATCACCGAAGCGATTTCCAAGAGACAACAGTATGCGTGCCCTCCTCCAACGGCGCAGAAGCTGAATGTGCTACTGGCCAAGTTTATGGTGCTGCAGTCCCTCCCTTTCCAAGTCGTGGACTCTGCACCTTTCAGAGTACTGATGGCTTGTGCCGAGCTGAGGTGGATAGTCCTAAGCCGTCATTTCTTTGCCAAAAAGGCAGTACCAGCCCTGCACATGTATGTAGAACAGAAGGTGGGCCAGTCCTTGAGCCTGTTGGTGTCTCCCAAAGTTCACGGCAGCACCGACGTGTGCTACATGTCCTTTACGGCCAACTGGGTGAATGTGGTTCCTGCACAGCCACACCAGCAACTTGGCCAGGTGACGCCGCTTCCGCCTCCATGTTGTCACGACGTTGGTCCTGCGACAATGTCCACCTCTGCCTCCTCATTCTCCACCGTGTCTTCAGCCTCCACTGCAGGGACAATTTACAGTACCCCTGCAGCATATCACATGTGCTGGACATGGCGGTGTCAAGCTATTCTGCACCTCATTTGCCTGGGCGAACTGAGTCACACAGGGAAGGAACTGCTCCGTGTGATGCATCAAGAAATTGAATCTTGGCTTCCGCGACAACTCAAAATCGGAACCATGGTAACCGACAACGGGAAGAACATGATGTTGGCGCTGCGCCAAGGAGGGCTGAGCCATGTGCCCTGCATGGCACACATGTTCAATCTGGTTGTCAAGTGATTCCTGAAGTCTTCCACCCATCTGCAAGACATCCTAAAAATGGCCAGGAAACTTTGCATGCACTTCAGCCACTCGTACACCGTAAAGCACACCCTCCTTGAGCTTCAGCGGCAGAACTGCATCCCCCAACTTAGGCTGATATGTGACATTTCCACCCGTTGGAATTCCACCCTCCCATATGTTGGACCGACTATACGAACAGAGAAATGCCATAAACGATTTCTTGATGATCCAAGCAGACAGGAGTACTGCCCTGTGTAACTTCGATGTCAGGCAGTGGCAGCTCATGTGTGACACCTGCCATTTGCTCAGGCCCTTTGAGGAGGTCACATTATTTGTCAGTCGCCAGTACTACGGGATGAACAACGTCATTCCACTGCTTCATGTCCTGGAACAGATGCTGGTAAATCTAGCTGGTCAGGAGACTGGAGACGTGGCGCCTAGATCTCACGGCCACATGAGATATGTGGGGGCTGAACTGGAGGAAGATGAGGACATTGTAGCACAAGCAATGTGTAGCGAAGTGGGTGGTTTTTCTACACAGGTGACAGAAGAGGAGGAGCAGGAGCAGCCAGGGGCGCTTCAGGGTGATGAGGAAGACGATGCAGAGGATCCAGACACACCGTGGCAGTATGCAGTGGAGATGGAGGCAAGGAGTCCCTCCGAGTCACTTACACAAATGGCCCGATGCATGCTCGCTTGTGTAGTGACAGCCAAATTGTCACCATACGGCAGAGGGATGACTTCTGGCTCTCCACCTTGTTGGACCCTCGCTAACAGTCCAAAAAGGGGGCCTTTTTTACACCCGCTGAGAGGGAGGACAAACTGAAATACTATAGAGACATCCTATGTAGTCAGTTGGCCACTGCCTATTTGCGCCATCGTGCATCCTCTCACAGTTCTGATCAGGAGGGCCCTCTGCGCTCACGTTCCTCTGCCATGGCTGCTGTGGCGGGGTGGGGGATAGCTCCATCAGCAGCAACTTGAGTCTAGAGTCGCTGATGAGCAGCTTTCTTCACCTGCCTAGTGAAGAAACTACTCACCAGCAGCAGAAGCTAGACCTGGAGAAGGAGCTGAAACAGCAGGTGGTTGCATACTTGGACAGCACCCTGCCACCCCGCATTGAAGATCCGCTGGACTACTAGGCAGCCAAACTGGATTTGTTGCTGCAACTGGCAGAGTTTGCCCTAAAAAAAAGCTGTCCTGCCCGGCCAGTAGTGTGGCATCAGAGCGGGTGTTTAGTGTGGTGGGGGCCATAGTTACCCCAAGAAGAACTCACCTGTCCGCCCAAAATGAGACTGACCTTTGTCAAGATGAATCAGGCGTGGATCAGTCAGGATTTCCACACACTAATGCCTGATGCATCAGACTAGATGATCCATGGTGCCACACCAACACTTTGACAAAAGAGACCGATTTCTTCTGGCTACCTGCCTCAGCTATTATTCTGATGCTGCCATCCGCCTGATGCCACACATCTGATGCCAAGTGCTCCTTCTTTCACCCACCATCTTCAGATGGTACTGGTATTTCCACCCACCTCTCCACTCCGTCACCAGATCACTCTGTGGTCTCCTGATGCTCCTGGCCACCTCCACACTATGTCATCTTGCCACTCTGTGTTCTTCTGATGCTGCTGCACCTCCACACTATGTCACCTGCCACTCCACTCTGTGGTCGTCCCGATGCTGCTGCCACCTTCACACTATGTCATCTTGGTCACTCTGTGGTCTCCTGAGGCTGCTGCCCAACCTCCACACTCTGTCATTGTGTCACTTCTGTGGCCTTCTGTATGCTGCTGATGCCACCTCCACACTGTCATTGTGCCACTCTGTGGCCTCCTCCTGATGCTGCTGCTGCCGGCCACCTCCACGCTCTGGTCATTGTGCCACTCTGTGGCCTCTTGATGATGCTGCCACCTCCACACTGTCATTGTGCCACTCTGTGGCCTCCTCCTCATGCTGCTGCCACCTCCAGACTCTGTCATTGGGACTCTTTGTGGTCTCCTCATGCTATCTTCCACCTTACCACTATGTCATAGGGCCACTTTGTGGACTTCTCATGCTGTTCCCACCCTCCCCACTTCATGACTGGGCCACTATTTTACCTTTCATCTTGGCTAACATCATCATTTATTTGACCCTCTTCTGATCTGTTAGAAGGAAATGAGACGCACAACGGATCCTGTCTTTTTAAGGCCTGCATGACATGGTCCCTATTTTTCATCAGAATTGGCTTATGATTTGGTAGCCAAAAGCAGGAGTGGGTACAAAACACAGAAGACATGAAAAAAATGTTTTTTTGGGGCTTTAGCAATACTGATGGATTACTGACCAAATGCTGACCGAGTGAAGGTGGATGCTCCACAGACAGGATCCGTTTTTTGGGGGTTATTGTTCTGACGGATCAGAGGAAGGGCAAAATAATCAGTGACGTCAACACAAACTTACTGCTGACACCCTCTCCACTCTGTTGGGGGGGGGGATCTACTTGTATAAGCATTTAATAGAACAGGTTCTATAGACATCTATGTGGAATCAGCTACCGACGGTGTAAAAGGAGTGTGCTTCTTATTGACTCTAGCATTGACCTGTAGGGCTGAGTTCACACTTGAGTTATTTGGTCAGTTTTGGCCCCTTAACTGCCCAAATAAGTGACGTGTGCAGTGTGATTCTAACAGTGACGCCTGTCATCTGCATGTCATACTGACACACAGTATTGTTTCACTACTACAGCAGACTCCCTATGTGTGTTACTGCAAGGCACAGTGTTCTACACCACTATAAGGGCCCTCTGCAGCCAGGAAATAGCAGTTTTTTAAACGCGATTCACCATTATAAATTTGGATCGGACCAAATTTTTGGGAAAAATTCGCTCATCTCTAGTAATGTTCATGAGCCCTCCATCAGGATGACGCTGAACAACAATGGTGTGCATGGCAGGATTGTAAAGAGAGAGCCGCTGCTGTACAAAAAGAATATTGCTGTCCATCTGCAGTTTGCTAAAGATCACCTGGACAAGCCAGAAGTCTGTTTTGTGGATGGATGAGACCAAAATAGAAGCTTTTGGTTTAAATGAGAAGTGTTATGTTTGGAGAAAGGAAAACACTGGATTCCAGCATAAAAACCATCCCATCTGTGAAACACAGTAGTGGTAGTAACATGGTTCGGGCCTATTTTGCTGGGCCAGGACGGCTTGCCCATCATTGATGGAACAATGAATTTTGACTTATATACCACCAAATTCTAAAGGAAAATGTCAGGACATCTGTTCATGAGCTGAATCTCAAGATAATATGGGTCATGCAGCAAGACAACAACCCTAAGCACACAAATCGTTCTGCCAAAAAATGGTTAAAAAAATGAAGTTAAAGTTTTGGAATGGCCACATCAAAGTCCTGAGCTTACTTCAATAGAAATGTTGTGGTAGAACCAAAAGCAAGCAATTCATGGGAGAAAACCCACCAGCTGTCACGGATGAATTTGCAGATAGCTGGAACTTATAAATAAACGATTGGCTTGATCCCAAACTAAGGAGCATATAGGTGAGCCCTTTAAAACCCTAAGAGCTCTCCCTGACTGCTATGCACATGCAAGGGTCTCAATGGTAGACTATTGCATGCCCACGTACCTAAGACTGTGTGACACCTGAAAACCCTATAATAGTGAGGGGACACGACCACCGGCTCCCTGCACTTATATGGACGTCATACAATGAGGTAGGGAAGAACGTCTGTCAGACCTTCTCACAGATCTGGTGGTGACAGTACCCCTCCCTCTACGGGTGGACTCCGGACACTCAGAGCCCACCTTCTCAGGATGAGACCTATGGAAAGCCCTGATGAGACGAGTGGCCTTAATGTCCGCCACTGGGACCCACATCCTCTCCTCAGGACCATAACCCTCCCAATGAACGAGGTACTGAAGAGAACCGCGGATAATGCGAGAATCCACAATCCTAGAGACCTGAAATTCAAGATTAACATCAACAAAAATCGGAGGAGGAGGCAAAGAGGAGGGTACAGTGGGTTGGACATAAGGTTTTAATAGGGACCTATGAAAAACATTATGGATCTTCCAAGTCTGAGGAAGATCAACATGGAAGGCAACGGGATTGATGACTGACAGATCTTGTAAGGCCCAATAAACTTAGGACCCCAACTTCAGGAGGGAACCTTCAGTTTAATATCTTTGTAGGCAACCACACCAGATCACCCACATTCAGGTCCGGACCAGGCACACATCTCTTATCCGCCACAAACGCTTATATCTCTCACTCATCCTCTTCAGATTACCCTGAATTTTTTGCCAATAAATGACAAAGACGAGGAAAATCTCTCCTCATCAGGTAAACCAGAAGACCCCTCTCCAGAGAATGTCCCAAACTGCGGATGAAACCCATATGCACCAAAAAATGGTGACTTATCAGAGGACTCCTGGTGAGGGTTATTTAAAGCAAACTCAGCAAGGGACAAAAAAGAATACCAATCCTCCTGATTCTCCGCCACATAACAGCGCAGATATGTCTCCAGATTCTGATTGACGTGTTCGGTCTGACCATTCAACTGCGGGTGAAAAGCAGAAGAGAAAGACAACCGAACCCCCAAGCGAGAACAGAAGGCCTTCCAGAATCTGGAAACAAATTGCGTGCCCCTATCAGAAACGATGTCTGAAGGAATGCCATGCAATTTAACAATGTGATCAACAAACGCTTGCGCCAGCGTCTTAGCATTGGGTAACCCAGGAAAGGGAATGAAATGCGCCATTTTGCTAAAACGGTCCACTACCACCAGAATCACAGTCTTCCCCGAGGAACGAGGCAGGTCCGTAATGAAGTCCATGGACAGATGCGCCCAAGGACGGGAAGGAATGGGTAACGGGAGGCGAGAACCCGATGGCCGTGAATGAGGGACCTTGGCAATGAGCGCAGGTCTCGCAGGCTGGCCACAAAACCCTCAACCGTCTTACGAAGAGCCGGCCACCAGAATCTCCGAGCAATGAGATCCACTGTGGCTCTACTACCAGGGTGCCCAGCAAGGACAGTATCGTGGTGCTCCTTAAAAATCTTGTGTCGTAAAGCGAGAGGCACAAACAACCTCCCAGGAGGACAAAGATCAGGAGCCTCTGCCTCCAAATCAGGATAAAGAGCCGAGACGACCACGCCCTTCAGCCAAAATGGGATCCGGGTCTTCAAAGTTCCCCCCTCCCGGAAAACAACGTGACAGGGCATCCGCTTTCACATTTTTAACCCCAGGGCGGAACGTAACAACAAAATTAGACCTAGAAAAGAACAAAGACCATCTGGGCTGTCTCGAGTTCAGACGCTTGGCCGATTCCAAGTAGGCCATATTCTTATGGTCGGTAAACACGGTAATATGGTGTCTGGCTCCCACTAACCAATGGCGCCATTCCTCAAAAGCTAATTTGATGGCCAACAACTCCCTATCTCCCACATCGTAATTTCTCTCTGCAGAGCAGAGTTTCCTTGAGAAAAAGGCACACGGTCGCCACTTGGCAGGAGAGGGACCCTGAGATAAGACCGCACCCACACCCAGCTCAGAAGCATCCACCTCAACAATAAAAGGTAGAGAGACATCAGGTTGTACCAAAATGGGGAGTGGAAGCAAAACACTCTTTAATACTAGAAAATGCTTTAAGCGCATCTACCGACCACGAGGAAAAATCCACCCCCTTTTTAGTCATATCAGTGAGTGGCTTAACAACAGAGGAATAATTCAAAATGAACTTTCTGTAATAATTGGCAAAACCCAAAAACCGCATCAGCGCCTTCCGATTCTCAGGAAGCTCCCAATCAAGCACAGCGCGGACCTTCTCAGGGTCCATCTGAAAACCAGAAGCGGAGAGAAGAAAACCAAGAAATTTAATCTCCGGAACCGCAAACACACATTTCTCCAGTTTAGCATACAATTTATTCTCCCGCAGAATCAGCAAGACCTGACATAGGTGGTCCAGATGAGTCTTGAAATCAGGAGAAAAAATCTAAATGTCATCTAGATACACCAGTACAAATTTCCCCATTAAATGATAAAAAATGCTGTTCACAAAATGTTGGAAGACGGCCGGAGCATTCATTAAACCAAAGGGCATAACCAAATTTTCTAAATGACCCTCAGGGGTATTGAAGGCCGTCTTCCATTCGTCCCCTTCCCTGACCCTGACTAGGTTGTATGCCCCTCTTAAATCCAACTTAGAAAAAACTTTAGCCCCAACAATCTGGTTAAACAGGTCCGGGATCAGAGGAAAGCGGATATGGGTTCACGAATCGTGATACGGTTCAGCTCCCTGAAATCCAGACAAGGTCTTAAAAAAGCATCTTTTTTCTTAATAAAAAAAAAAACAGCGGCAACAGGTGACTTCGAGGGTCGGATGTGTCCCTTTCTCAGGCTCTCAGAGATATAAGTACGCATAGCGACTCTTTCAGGTTGGGAGAGATTGTATAATCGTGATTTTGGCAGCTTGGCGCCTGGGATGAGATTAATAGGGCAGTCGTACTCCCGGTGAGGGGGCAACTCCTGGACACCACTCTCGGAAAACACATCAGAAAATTCAGAGAGAAAAGATGGCACAGTCTTGGTAGAAACCTCTGAAAGAGACACCGTGAGGCAATTCTCTCTGCAAAACTCACTCCAACCATTTTAATTGGGTTTTGCCTTGCTTGCCAATCAATGGTGGGGGTTATGTTTAGTGAGCCAGGGTAGCCCCAACACTAGAAGAGTAGGTAATCCGCTTAAGACGAAATATGACATATCCTCAACATGAGCGTCACCCACAGTCAAGCGGATATTGTGAACTATGCCCTTTAACGATCTTTGAGAAAGTGGAGCGGAATCAATAGAAAAAACAGGTATATCCTTTCCAAGTGCACACCTGGAAACCATGCGTTGTTGCAAATTGATTATCACTGAGATTGACAGCTGCCCCACTATCTTACAAAAATCTCACAAACAATGTTCTTGCTGTCTAGCGCCACCCTGGCAGGTAGGAGAAAACGGGAACTACAAGCAATCAGTAAACCTTCAATTTCCGCATCAATCTTGCCAATAGTAGCAAATGGAAAGTTTTTAGAGGTTTTATTATTTTTTTTTATTACCCTCAGAAAACTCCATTAATCACCTAGAGGGGCAAACATTAGCCAAATTATTTTTACCCCCACAACGGAAACAAACACTCTTCTGAGAGCTGAATCCTCTACTATCAGAGGCAAGCAAACCCAGCTGCATGGCCTCCTCCTCAGAGGGGATTGAGACAGACTGAGACCCCTGCGCACTGAATGAAACAGCCCCACTGTCCTCGGGCTGAATATGACAGGAAAGAGTAGTCTCCTCTCTCTCTCTACTCTCTAAGACGCCTGTCAATACGAACAGCTAGAGACATGGCAGACTCTAACGACGCTGGTCTCTCATGAAAAGCAAACGCATCTTTCAATCTTTCCGAAAGACCATGGCAAAATTGACTTCGGAGTGCAGCATCATTCCAACCAGTATAAGCTGCCCATCTCCGAAATTCAGAACAATATATCTCTGTGGACTGTTTACCCTGGCATAAAAGATGCAGTTTAGATTCAGCCAGAGCAATACGATCCGGGTCATCATATATCTGCCCCAGGGTTACAAAAAATGTATCCACCGATCGGAGGGGCCGTGCCCCCACCGGCAGCGAAAAGGCCCAAGACTGAGCGTTATCCCTGAGCAGCGAGATGATGATCCCCACCCTCTGCTCCTCATCACCAGAGGAATGGGGAAGTAGGCGAAAATGGAGTTTGCAAGCCTCTCTAAAGCGAACAAAATTTTCACTACCCCCGGAGAACGTATCCGGAAGCGAGATCTTAGGCTCGGAACAAACTCCATGAACGCCAGCAGAACCGGTCACCTGAAACTGAGACACAGTTTTACGGAGATCTGCTACCTCCAGCGAAAGACCTTGTATGCAGTCAATCAAGGCTGAAACCGGATCCATGCTTAAGACGGTTTTGGCGGTTTATATTGTCACAGATAAATTTGCAGATAGCTGGAACTTATAAATAAATGACCGACTGGCTTGATCCCAAACTAAGGAGCATATAGGTGAGCCCTTTAAAACCCTAAGAGCTCTCCCTGACTGCTATGCACATGCAAGGGTCTCAATGGTAGTTGATTGCATGCCCACGTACCTAAGCCTGTGTGACACCTGAAAACCCTATAATAGTGAGGGGACACGACCATCGGCTCCCTGCACTTAATACGGACGGAGTCAGGGTCACCTAGAATCAAGCCAGTAAGGAAACACAATAAAGGAAAAGACTTATCTGAGCAAACAGCAGCAGCAGCAGCCTCCAGCAGTGAACACTTCATCCAGGAAGTAGTATAAACCGCAAAGTGAGGCAGTATGGGAGAGAATATAAAGGAAGACGATTAGTCTAAATAAGTGACACCTGGCAGAAGGAAAGGAGATGACAAAGTGAAACCAAAACAAAAAACATCATACAAGAGGTAGGGAAGAACGTCTGTCAGACCTTCTCACAGAACTGGCGGTGACACCAGCATTACAGCGTTCATGCTGTTTTGTTTGGAAGAATTGGCTAAAATTCGTTCAAGCCAATGTGCAGGACTATTCAACAGTTACCTGAAACATTTAGTTGCAGTTTTTGGTGTAAGGAAAGGTTCATGTACTTTGGCCACTCAAAGACGTGATATTTGATCATTTTCCTCAATAAATGACTAACGCTAATATTTTGACTGATGGGTTTGGTTATCTAGTTTTAGAAAATCTTATGCAGTTTTAGATCAAATGTATGCAGAAATATAAAAAATTCTGAAAGGTTCAAGGTCCACTGTACCTACTCTAGGTTCCATGTACTCTAGTATGTTTTACGTGTCTAGTTACAATAGATCAAAGAGACCCGATCTGCGTGAAGGTATGTTAAAGACAAACACTATTAGCCCCACTGGACTCAATATAAATCCAAAGATCTGGTTTCTTCTGGGGCTCGTTACCGCTGAAGAAGCCAGATCTTTGGGCGAAACATGTCAGGGGTCAGTGTGTGCTGTTTTTAATACCTGTTAGCTTGCATCAGCTAATGTAGTCATTTAGACATTGTGTATCCCAGCAATGAATAGAGATCGAGTTCAAGTTTATGGATGACTGGTCAGGCAGTCAGCATTCAAATGTATTACAGGAGTCACAGTTATCCAGGTCCAAGTGCTGGTCAAGAAGCTATTGTTTAGCAATACAGCCACATTAGATAATCTATCTGCCTAGGCAATCAACAACACTAACGATACACTGGTGGTTAGCGACTGCACTGACGTCTGATGTACAGTCGTGGCCAAAAGTTTTGAGAATTACATAAATATTGGAAATTGGAAAAGTTGCTGCTTAAGTTTTTATAATAGCAATTTGCATATACTCCAGAATGTTATGAAGAGTGATCAGATGAATTGCATAGTCCTTCTTTGCCATGAAAATTAACTTAATCCCAAAAAAACTTTCCACTGCATTTCATTGCTGTCATTAAAGGACCTGCTGAGATCATTTCAGTAATCGTCTTGTTAACTCAGGTGAGAATGTTGACGAGCGCAAGGCTGGAGATCATTATGTCAGGCTGATTGGGTTAAAATGGCAGACTTGACATGTTAAAAGGAGGGTGATGCTTGAAATCATTGTTCTTCCATTGTTAACCACAGTGACCTGCAAAGAAACGCGTGCAGCCATCATTGCGTTGCATAAAAATGGCTTCACAGGCAAGGATATTGTGGCTACTAAGATTGCACCTCAATCAACAATTTATAGGATCATCAAGAACTTCAAGGAAAGAGGTTCAATTCTTGTTAAGAAGGCTTCAGGGCGTCCAAGAAAGTCCAGCAAGCGCCAGGATCGTCTCCTAAAGAGGATTCTGCTGCGGGATCGGAGTGCCACCAGTGCAGAGCTTTCTCAGGAATGCAGCAGGCAGGTGTGAGCGCATCTGCATGCACAGTGAGGCGAAGACTTTTGGAAGATGGCCTGGTGTCAAGAAGGGCAGCAAAGAAGCCACTTCTCTCCAAAAAAAACATCAGGGACAGATTGATCTTCTGCAGAAAGTATGGTGAATGGACTGCTGAGGACTGGGGCAAAGTCATATTCTCCGATGAAGCCTCTTTCCGGTTGTTTGGAGCATCTGGAAAAAGGCTTGTCCGGAGAAGAAAAGGTGAGCGCTACCATCAGTCCTGTGTCATGCCAACAGTAAAGCATCCTGAGACCATTCATGTGTGGGGTTGCTTCTCATCCAAAGGAGTGGGCTCACTCACAATTTTGCCCAAAAACACAGCCATGAATAAAGAATGGTATCAAAACACCCTCCAACAGCAACTTCTTCCAACAATCCAACAACAGTTTGGTCAAGAACAATGCATTTTCCAGCACGATGGAGCACCGTGCCATAAGGCAAAAGTGATAACTAAGTGGCTCGGGGACCAAAACGTTGACATTTTGGGTCCATGGCCTGGAAACTCCCCAGATCTTAATCCCATTGAGAACTTGTGGTCAATCCTCAAGAGGCGGGTGGACAAACAAAACCCCACTATTTCTGACAAACTCCAAGAAGTGATTATGAAAGAATGGGTTGCTATCAGTCAGGAATTGGCCCAGAAGTTGATTGATAGCATGCCCAGTCGAATTGTCCTTCAGAAGGTCCTGAAAAAGAAGGGCCAACACTGCAAATACTGACTCTTTGCATAAATGTCATGTAATTGTCCATAAAAGCCTTTTAAACGTATGAAGTGCGTGTAATTATATTTCACTACATCACAGAAACAACTGAAACAAAGATCTAAAAGCACTTTAGCAGCAAACTTTGTGAAAACTAATATTTGTGTCATTCTCAAAACTTTTGGCCACGACTGTAGAACTGTGATCCATTACTGCAGTGTGGAGGAGAGAGTGCACATATTCCCCATGTATAAGCAGTCAAGAGTCTCATCAAACAGTTGTTTTTAAAACACCTTTTGAGGCTCACAGCCCGTTTTACACTCACCAAGAAAAGTTATATTTTTAGTACATGTCTAGTTACTTTACTATTTTATATCCGTTTTGCCCAAGATGTCTTTAGCTTGAAATTCATTTGTGCATGTGTGAATCACTAATATGTGGAGATATAATGTGGATAGACAGGACCACTCAAGGTTAGCATTCTTCTAGATATCATAGACCATATGTTGTCCTAACTTACAGTGCAGTATTCTTAATGTTTTGGAAACATAGTAGCATATAGTTTGAAAGCCGAAAAAATACACCTCCATCGATTTCCATATATTATCCTGCAGACTTGACCTAAAAGGATGCAAAATCCCTTGTGAGGTGGAACCCAATTTTCCTCAAAAATCCTCCTTCTATATTGGTGTAGGATCTTTTATTTTCTCTAGATGTAGAAGATGCTGCCATGTTTTTGTTAGTGTCCTAGACTGCAGCTGTCGTGCAACCGTGTAGCTGTACCATTATAGCATATGCACAGAATATGCCATAAATGCCCAAAAGGAGAGCTTACCATTGGTGGGATTTGCAAGAACAGGGCACTGCCACATGCTGCCAGGAATGCATGTGTGGCTGTCTCCATGCACTTTCAAAAATAGTGATCAGCTATTTTCAGAAGTCATGTTGAAGAGAATGGAGAGATCCATGCATGTGTGGCCATCTGTCCATTCTTGGCAGCATTTACGGTAATGGGGCCCTGTTTTTGAATTAGGAGCAATGCCCAGAGATGGATCAATGGGACATTTATGGCATATCCTATGGAAATGCTATAAAAGTCCTGATAGCACAACCCATTTAAACCCCTTCCATTTGCTACATATGGTCCTTTTTCTACCTCTCCTATTTTGTTGAGCTCTTTGTTGCGATTTTAATACATAGGCTTCTCAAGTGTAATTTTCTGTTAGGAGTGTAGAGAGCAACACACAGGATCGTGAAATACCAAAAAGTGCTATTACAAGAAATTGTGTCTGACACACTTGAGATATGCTCTTCCAGGTACATTTGTAAGGACATGGTATCGGTATTGCTATGTGGTAATGTGGGTAATTCGCATCCTGTTTATGTATTAATAATCTGCTTGTACTAATATTCAACCTCCTTCTAGATGTAAAGTGGCACCACTTTGTAGTACTATTTGACCCTAGTATGAAGAGCATCTCCTGTGAGCTCTATTGAGAGCTTCCATTCCTGGGAATAGAGACATGACTATTTGTAACTTCAAGTGTATGATTACATGACTGCAAGTGGTCTTTGATAGTGTCAGTATGTTATGAATATTGGGGGAGATTTATCAAACTGGTGTAAAGTAGAGAAGACCTACTTGCCCATAGCAACCAGTCAGATTCCACCTTTCATTTTTCACAGCTCCTTTGGGAAATGAAAGATGGAATCTGATTGGTTGCTATGGGCAGCAAGGCCAGTTCTACTTTACACCAGTTTTATAAATCTCCCCCATTGTCTTTAGTTGTAATATAAGTGTGGATTACATATTGATACATAATTTGAAGAATTTGCAATATTTATATTACATGATGCACATCTGTATGCAGTTTTAATTATGAGCCTAAAGGATTCTAGGATGTTTGTTCATTTATGATTATTTATCTGTACAAATTGTCTTGGAAACAATCAATGTTAATTATTGTGTTGTGTTTCATGTTTTATACAGCTCAAAAACAGATCCAATTACCGGAGCCGTGAAAAACACAAAATACCACCAACTGTAGTAAGTACATTCATTTTTATAATATACATTCAGTCCATCTAACCTAATAGTACAAAAAATCCAACTAGCCTGTTGTGAATATAAAATAACTTCAATAATCAGCTTGCTGTAGACTCAACTGACGGAGTAAAAGACAGGTACAGGGGGCTTGGCTGAGCAGCCGAAAGAGATGGCAGCCTGATTCAGAGCTCCTGCTCATGTAGAGCGTTACAGTCCTGCAAGACCCCTTCTAATTCAGCGTTTGCAAGCCCAGAGGGCCCACATCGTGCTTCTAACTCCCCCCCCCCCATAATGACCAGAGGGAAAATAAGTTTAAATCCCATGGGGAAGTTGGACTTCTTGTTCGGCCAGGAGCGGAGCAAAGATGGCGCTGGCAGCGACACTATACCTACCGCACCAGGCTCCAGCCCAAGTTCCTCTTCAGATTCGCATTCTCCGTGCAGCGAGGAGGCAGGAGACAGCAGCAGCGGAACCCAGCATCTTCAAACAACTGTCCCCGGACTCAGCCAGCCAAATTCGGGAAGCCACCGCTGAACCGCGAAAAGCATCAGCGGCAAGCCACGCGCAGGCCTCTTCTACTACCAGCCCGGCGAAGCGAAGGATTAGGCTACAAGACCTTCCCAAGGCGGGAGTATGCAAGGACCCTCACATCTTACAGCAAGACGCCCATCCGCTGACTGAGGTATTGCAGTCCTATAAGCCAGCGTCAAGCTCTTTATTGAAAGATATGTTGTTAGCGTTTAATCAGTCTATGGCGCATTTAACCCAACTAATTGAACCATCCAGTCCTCAGTAACAGAGTTGGGGAACAGAGTTCACCATGTAGAATTTAAGAGGAGGGAGTTTGCGACTTCCCACAACAATCTTATTAACTCTCATGACCTCCTGTCTGAGGAAGTAGCTCAACTCACAGCAAAAGTGGTGGATCTGGAGGACCAGTCCCGCCGGAACAACTTGAAACTGTGGGGGGTGCCAGAGAACATATCACCAGCGGGACTCCAGGAGTATATACAGGGGCTAATTAAACTCCTTTTGCCTTCATGCACGGAGCAAGATATAATTATAGATAGAGATCACAGAATAGCCAGACCGAAACAATTGTCTGAGGATACCCCGAGAGATGTGCTGGCAAGGATCCACTTCTACCATATAAAAGAAGGGGTTCTGGCAGGAAATTAGAGGTTCTCCCGTATCCCTATCAGTCAGTCATGCTGTTTGCTGACCTCTCAGCGGTCACACTTCAACTATGCCGCAATCTGACTCCTATTACATCAGCCCTGAGAGCAAACTCCATTGCATACCGCTGGGGGTTCCCAGTTAAGCTCCTAGTACACAGGAATGGCTCCTTAGTGGTGATAAGATCTGTGGAGGAGGGGAAAGTGCCGTTAGTTTCCAGGAATGTTGCAGTGGAGGATATACAGATCTCCAAGAGTCCCCTGCGCATCCCAGCAGAAAACGAGTGGCAACTGGTGGAGAGCAGACGCAAGAAGAAGACTTGCTGAAAGGATCTACAGTCCAAGAAAGAATGGCACTACAAAAGCTGATGAGTATACCCTCTCTCAGTGTTCATGACTGAACTTTCCCCACAAGTACATACTGTAGGAGGCATCCTCGTAAGCCTCCCACTCTTTCTTTCACCTGCCCTTTTCCTTGGGCAGTGAGTTTTTTGCACTTAATGTTATCTATGATTTATGTTTTTCAATGTGCTTTCAGTTTAACTTTTAATAGAGTTTTGCCTATTCAATGGTATTTGTCTGAGCTTTCCCCAGCTGAAAAGGGTATACCTCCTTCCAGAGCAGACGCGTGCATAACTGTTATAGCAGTATTTATATTACCATGGTGCTCAAACTTGAATGTTCGTAATTAAAACAGTCCTTACAAGTGCCGTATGATGTGGAAGGAGGCCCTCTCTCTAAAATGTGACATATTTTGTGCCCAAGAGACACACATCCTTTCTAGAGATGCTAGTTGGATAAAACACCATTGTTTTCCTGTTGTCCTCCAGGCTCATAGTGATAGGAAAAAGCGGGGTGTCCTGGCAATTAAGAAATTCCATAGCTCACACCATTGTTTCTTCTACAATTGACCCTGGAGGTCGATATATAATTCATGTATGCTATTTAAAAAATGTACTATATACACTGGTAGGATTATACGCCCCCAATGTGAAACCACAACACTTTCTGAATAGATTGTTCAGGAATGTGCAGACTTTGCAGAAAGGTAGAGTGCTCGTCTGTGGCAATTTTAGCATGGTCCCTGACCCTTCTCAAGACATGACCACCTTATCGAGAAACAACCCCCCCTCTCTAGCACATACACTGCTAAAATACTCGCTATTTGATGTATGGCGTATACACCACGCTTCTGAAAGAGACTACTCTTATTTCTCTCCTTCTCATCATTCTTACTCACGCATTGACCTCATTCTAGTGGATAGGAATACCCTCTCAGCTACAGCAGATTCTAGCATAGGTTCGATCACCTGGTCGGATCACGTGCCGATACTAGTAGACATCGTAGAACAATTTCAAAATCCCCTAAATCCAATCTACAGAGTAAATGAATATGTACTTGCAGATCTTAAATACCACGCAGAGGTGTCGCAAGCACTAGAGGAGTATTTTCAATTTAATTCAGAGTCAGTGTCTGACCCCTCTGTAGTGTTGGTGACACACAAGGCCTTCATTCAGGGTATACTCATTAAAATAGGGCATAGGGATAAAAAAAAACTCTGAGAGAATCACCTATCAGAACTCCTATCACAAATTAACACAACTGAGTCATTAAATAAATCCTCCCCGTTACCATTATCTGAAAACCTTAGGGCTCTCAGAATTAAACTTAGAGAGTGTATGCTACACAAATACGAACTTTCACTGAAGAAAGTAAAAACTATGTATTACTCCCATGCAAATAAGGCTGGTAGCCTATTAGCGAAGAGAATCAAAACCAGGGCCCTGAAATCACGCATTGCATATCTCTGGGACTCCTTGAGGACCCAGAAGATTTATGAACCTAAATCTATAGCTAATAGATTTATGTCTTACTACTCTCAACTCTATAATCTGGCTGAAGAACTGGACTTTGTTCCGGTATCATCTCATGAGATTGAAGATTTTCTTCAATCCCTATCTCTGCCCTCTCTGAATGAACAACAAAGTGAATCCCTATGCAACCCTATAACCTCTGAAAAAATCTCCCGTAAAATTAGCCAACTACCTCATCAAAAAAGCCCTGGCCCGGATGGACTCTCAAACTCCTACTATAAACTGTACTCTGAGATTTTGACCCCTCATCTTCATGCATCCTTGTCTCGTACTGTGGTGGAGAGTAATATGCCCAAAGAAATGTTAGAGGTGGTCATAGTAACTTTGCCAAAACCAGGGAAAGAACCATCGGTCCCTCAGAACTTCCGACCCATCTACTTATTAAATACTGACCTTAAAATCTACGCAAAGCTGCTGGCTAATAGACTAGCAAAGATCATACCATCTTTAATGGCCCCTGACCAGGTCGGATTTGTACAAGGCAGACAGATTACTGATAACTCTAGACGAGTACTAAATCTACTATATTATATCAACAGATCATCGGTGCCTGCGGCGTTTGTCACTTTGGACGCTGAGAAGGCATTTGACCGGGTGAATTAGTCATTTGTCTTATCGGTTCTCCACACTATGGGCTTTCTGGAACAAATGGTAACAGAAATTAAGGCTCTATATACTGTGCCGTCGGCCCGTGTATTGGCTAACAGAGTTTTGTCAGATCCATTCACTCTATCAAACGGCACGAGACAGGGAGGCCCCCTGTCGCCGCTCATATTTATTTTATCATTAGAACCCCTAGCTGAAGCAATCTGCCAGGCCAATGACATTGAAGGAGTGCAGATTGGAGACAGGCAACGCTGTCTTTCACTCTATGCAGACAATATAATTCTCACTTTATCAAATCCTACAATATCCCTAAAAGCAGTGATGAGAATCATCCGTTCATTTCCCCTCTCTCCTTTCGGTTCTGCAGACAGATTGGGATAATATGGCTAAAACTGAACTATCATGGCTTGGCCGCATTGCAGCATTTCAACAACATGCACTCCCTAAGCTGTTGTATCTGTTTAGGACCATCCCTATACCGATTCCTACTTCCTTTTTTACCACTATGAACAGAATGATAAATCAATTTATCTGGTATAAAGGAAGACCTTATATAGCAAAAAGTGTCATGAGTAGATATAGAAGATATGGGGGCATGAGCTTACCTAACATCTTTGATTACTAGCTAGCCTCGAGAATTAACCAGTTGAGGGAATGGTGGGTGTCAGACACCTCCAAGCACTGGGTACATATTGAACAAACACAAGCCCCATCGCAGAATTTAAAAGCACTACTCATTGCCTCTTTGCACAAAGGCTTTTCTATATCTATATCCCCTTACTTAATCTCCACTTCTATAGTCCTTTGGAAGTCCTACCACGATTCTTTGCAGTGCCTCATTCCAGACTTGTCGTTAAAGTCCTGGAAAGAGAGAGGTATCGGAAAAGTAGATGATCTATTGACCCAGTCCTCCTTAACCACCTCCGGACCGCTGTACGCACAGACGCGTCCTGGAGGTGGTTGTTTCATTCCGAGTGGACGCGCCGGCGCGTCCTCTCGCGAGACGCGAGATTTCGGTCACAGCCGGCCCGCGCATGCGCATCGCGGGCAGGCAAATGTTCGAGGAGAATTGCATCAGCAACCTGCCAGCCAATGATCGTCGCTGGCAGGTTGCTGATTTTTAAAAAATCGAATCACAAGCCATATAACAGATCATATTAGTAAATATGATCTGTTATATGGCTTGTCTGCTCCTGTGCTGGTCCTTTTCGTCGGTTGGATCCAGCACAGGAGCAGACTGAACTGTGAGTACACCAAACACTACACCTTAGCCCCAGATCACCCCCCTGCACCCCAATTAACCCTTTGATCACCCCTTTGATCGCCCCTGTCAATCACTATTGAAAGGAAAAAAAGTGATCAGTGTAAACTGTCACTTTTTTTTTTTCACTGGTATTGACTGTTAGGTTTTAGGGATAGTTTAGGCCCCTTGGTTAGGTAGTTAGCGTCAGTTAGCACCCACCCCACCGCACCGCAGTCACTTTTATTCGCTGATTAGCGTATCGCTAATCAGCATTTGTACTTTTATAGTATCTGTAAGTGATCAAAACTGATCACGGTCAGATCTATAATAGTATTAGTGTCACTTTAGTTCGCCCTCCACCCAAAACGCAGTGTTTGCCCGATCAGGCCTGATCGGTCGCCCACACGTGCGTTCACCCACGCCCGCCCCACCGCGGGCGTGGGTGAACGCAAAAATAATTATTTTTTGATCACTGCACATTCACTTTACACGCACTGCGGCGATAAAAAAATCAGTTTTGATATTTTTTATCAACCGCAGCGGCCTCCGGTACTTCGCTAGCCTCCCCTTTGTAAGACAGGTTTGCTTTTTTTCTTGGGTAGTCTCAGGGAATACCCCTAAATTTAGTAGTCCAAAATGTCAAACAGGGGGTATTCTTCTGAAGAGGCCTACAGGATTCTGACCCAGTCGGATGAGGAGTGGGAACCCTCATCTGACGAATCTAGCGGGTCAGAATATGAACCTGTGGAAAGCAGTGGCTCTCTGACCCAAAGTTCGGACGAGGAGGTGGAGGTCCCTGGCAGCACCAGGCGTACCCGGCCCCGTGTCGCTAGACCACAGGTTACGCAGGATCCGCTTCAAGAGCAGCAGAGTGGGGCTGTCGCTGCCGGATCACGTGGTGAGGCATACACCAGCAGCGCAGCCCTTCCTGGACCTAGTACCAGCACTGCCGTACAACCTGGTGAAGTAGCGAGCACCAGAAGGGCAGTTGAAGCTGGTACGGTGGCACGTGCAGTAGTTACCCCGTCGCAGCCACCGCGCAGACAGGCCCGTAGAGCCCCTAGAATCCCTGAGGTGCTGGCAAACCCTGATTGGCAGTCACCAACTTCAGCCGCACCTGTAGTTCCCCCTTTCACCGCCCAGTCTGGAGTTCGGGTTGAGACGGCTCAAATCGGTTCGGCCCTGGGATTTTTTGAGCTGTTCTTGACTGCGGAGCTCTTGGACTTAGTCGTGGCAGAGACAAACCGGTATGCCACACAATTTATAACCGCAAACCCGGAAAGCTATTATGCCCAGCCTTTCCGGTGGAAACCAGTCCAAGTTTCCGAACTTAAAATTTTTCTGGGCCTTCTCCTCAACATGGGCCTGACAAAAAAGCATGAATTGCGGTCATATTGGTCCACGAACCCAATTCATCACATGCCCATGTTCTCTGCTGCTATGTCCAGGACACGATTTGAGACCATCCTGCGTTTTCTGCATTTTAGCGACAACACCACCTCCCGTCCCAGAGGCCACCCAGCTTTTGACCGGCTCCACAAAATTCGGCCCCTCATAGACCATTTCAACCAGAAATTTGCAGATTTGTATACCCCTGAGCAAAACATCTGCATAGACGAGTCCCTAATACATTTTACCGGGCGCCTTGGCTTCAAACAATACATCCCAAGCAAGCGTGCCCGGTATGGGGTCAAATTGTATAAGCTCTGTGAAAGGGCCACAGGCTATACCCACAAATTTCGGATCTATGAGGGAAAAGATCAGACCCTGGAGCCGGTCGGTTGCCCTGACTACCTGGGGAGCAGTGGGAAGACAGTCTGGGACTTGGTGTCACCCTTATTCGGCAAGGGGTACCATCTTTATGTGGACAATTTTTACACAAGTGTGGCCCTCTTTAGGCATTTGTTTCTAGAACGGATTTGCGCCTGTGGCACCGCGCGAACTAGTCGCGTGGGCTTCCCCCAACGGCTTGTAACCACCCGTCTTGCAAGGGGGGAGAGGGCTGCCTTGTGTAACGAAGAACTGCTCGCGGTGAAATGAAGAGACAAGCGTGACGTTTACATGCTCTCCTCCATTCACGCAGACACGACAATCCAAATTGAAAGGGCAACCCGTGTCATTGAAAAGCCCCTCTCAGTCCACGACTATAATGCGCTCATGGGAGGGGTGGACTTCAATGACCAGATGTTGGCTCCCTATTTAGTTTCCCGCAGAACCAGACGCTGGTATAAGAATGTGTCTGTATATTTAATTCAATTGGCGCTGTATAATAGTTTTGTTCTCTACAGTAAGGCTGGGAGAACAGGATCCTTCCTCAAATTCCAGGAAGAGATCATCGCGAACCTCCTTTACCCAGGAGGTTCCGTGGCCCCATCCACCAGTGTAGTTAGCCGTCTACACGAGCGACATTTCCCCAGTGTCGTTGCTGGTACCTCAACCCAACCGCCACCCCGAAAAAAATGTTGTGTCTGTAGCAGGAGTGGAATAAGGCGTGACACCCGCTATTTCTGTCCTGACTGCCCTGACCACCCTGCCCTATGCTTAGGTGAGTGTTTCCAGAAGTACCACACACAGGTACACCTAGCATAGGGATTGCATCTCACAGGACAGGCACACAGGGCTATTAGGGCCCTTTTACTCACAGCTGCTGCAAACCTCTCCTTTCACCTGGGATAAAGTGCATAACGTACTTCGCCACATCTTTGGGCGATTTGCGCTTTGCACATTGTCCCATGGGGAAGGAGAGGTTTGTTCTATAAAGGTAAAAAAAACTAAACAAAAAAAAAATTACCGGTAAGTAAAAAAGTTTAAAAAGTTTTAAAAAAGTTAATATGTTCTGTTCTAAAGTTAATAAAGTTATTGCGTTGCGGCCTGGTTTTTTCTTTTTTGTTTTGTTTTTTTTTACCTTTCAGGTGGACCAACCGATCGACTAGCTGCAGCACTGATGTGCATTCTGACAGAAGCATTGCGCTGCTGTCAGATTACACGTAAGTCGGTGTATGCGGCGCTGCAAGACGAGATTTCTCCTCTGCAGTAAAAGATACGTTTGCCGAGGCATATGAGCTGAGGAGGTGGCGGTGTTCATATACTTTGGCAAACACTTTGTATATATAAAAAAAAAAATCCCGGCAATGATTTATTCATCCACATCGATTGATGTGAATGGAGAAATCGGGTTTGCCAGGGCATACGAGCTAAGTGGGTATGGATGTTGGGCGGAGCTCCTATGTCCTGGCAGACGCCTTTCACCTCCTTTTTCTTTTTTTGGCAGAGATTTTTTCATCCACATTGATCGATGCGAATGAAGAAATCTGTGCCATTCATTTTTTTCTTTCAGCCCAGAGGCTGAACGGAAAAAAAAAATCTCATTACCTGTATGCTCAATATAAGGAGAATAGCAGAAAGTCCTAATGCTGGGCATACATGTAATGATTGCGGAGACCCTCAAATGCCAGGGCAGTACAAACACCCCACAAATAACACCATTTTGGAAAGAAGACACCCCAAGGTATTCGCTGAGGGGCATATTGAGTCCATGAAAGATTGAAATTTTTGTCCCAAGTTAGCGGAAAGGGAGACTTTGTGAGAACAAAATCAAAAAAATCAATTTCCGCTAACTTGTGCCAAAAATTATTTTTTTCTATGAACTCGCCATGCCCCTCATTGAATACCTTGGGGTGTCTTCTTTCCAAAATGGGGTCACATACTGCCCTGGCATTTTAGGGGCCCCAAAGTGTGAGAAGAAGTCTGGTATCCAAATGTCTAAATATGCCCTCCTAAAAGGAATTTGGGCACCTTTGCCCACCTAGGCTGCAAAAAAGTGTCACACATCTGGTATCTCTGTATTCAGGAGAAGTTGAGGAATGTGTTTTGGGGTGTCTTTTTACATATACCCATGCTGGGTGAGATAAATATCTTGGTCAAATGCCAACTTTGTATAAAAAAATGGGAAAAGTTGTCTTTTGCCAAGATATTTCTCTCACCCAGCATGGGTATATGTAAAATGACACCACAAAACACATTCCCCACCTTCTCCTGAGTACGGAGATACCAGATGTGTGACACTTTTTTGCAGCCTAGGTGGGCAAAGGGGGCCACATTCCAAAGAGCACCTTTCGGATTTCACAGGTCATTTACCTACTTACCACACATTAGGGCCCCTGGAAAATGCCAGGGCAGTATAACTACCCCACAAGTGACCCCATTTTGGAAAGAAGACACCCCAAGGTATTCCGTGAGGGGCATGGCAAGTTCCTAGAATTTTTTATTTTTTGTCACAAGTTAGTGGAAAATGATGATTTTTTTTTTTTTTTTTTCATACAAAGTCTCATATTCCACTAACTTGTGACAAAAAATAAAAACTTCCATCAACTCACTATGCCCATCAGCGAATACCTTGGGGTCTCTTCTTTCCAAAATGGGGTCACTTGTGGGGTAGTTATACTGCCCTGGCATTCTAGGGGCCCAAATGTGTGGTAAGGAGTTTGAAATCAAATTCTGTAAAAAATGACCTGTGAAATCCTAAAGGTGCTCTTTGGAATATGGGCCCCTTTGCCCACCTAGGCTGCAAAAAAGTGTCACACATCTGGTATCTCCGTACTCAGGAGAAGGTGGGGAATGTGTTTTGGGGTGTCATTTTACATATACCCATGCTGGGTGAGAGAAATATCTTGGCAAAAGACAACTTTTCCCATTCTTTTATACAAAGTTGGCATTTGACCAAGATATTTATCTCACCCAGCATGGGTATATGTAAAAAGACACACCAAAACACATTCCTCAACTTCTCCTGAATACAGAGATACCAGATGTGTGACACTTTTTTGCAGCCTAGGTGGGCAAAGGGGCCCACATTCCAAAGAGCACCTTTCGGATTTCACAGGTCATTTTTTACTGAATTTGATTTCAAACTCCTTACCACACATTTGGGCCCCTAGAATGCCAGGGCAGTATAACTACCCCACAAGTGACCCCATTTTGGAAAGAAGAGACCCCAAGGTATTCGCTGATGGGCATAGTGAGTTCATGGAAGTTTTTATTTTTTGTCACAAGTTAGTGAAATATGAGACTTTGTATGAAAAAAAAAAAAATCATCATTTTCCACTAACTTGTGACAAAAAATAAAAAATTCTAGGAACTCGCCATGCCCCTCACGGAATACCTTGGGGTGTCTTCTTTCCAAAATGGGGTCACTTGTGGGGTAGTTATACTGCCCTGGCATTCTAGGGGCCCAAATGTGTGGTAAGGAGTTTGAAATCAAATTCTGTAAAAAATGACCTGTGAAATCCGAAAGGTGCTCTTTGGAATATGGGCCCCTTTGCCCACCTAGGCTGCAAAAAAGTGTCACACATCTGGTATCTCCGTACTCAGGAGAAGGTGGGGAATGTGTTTTGGGGTGTCATTTTACATATACCCATGCTGGGTAAGAGAAATATCTTGGCAAAAGACAACTTTTCCCATTTTTTTATACAAAGTTGGCATTTGACCAAGATATTTATCTCACCCAGCATGGGTATATGTAAAAAGACACCCCAAAACACATTCCTCAACTTCTCCTGAATACAGAGATACCAGATGTGTGACACTTTTTTGCAGCCTAGGTGGGCAAAGGGGCCCACATTCCAAAGAGCACCTTTCGGATTTCACAGGTCATTTTTTACAGAATTTGATTTCAAACTCCTTACCACACATTTGGGCCCCTAGAATGCCAGGGCAGTATAACTACCCCACAAGTGACCCCATTTTGGAAAGAAGAGACCCCAAGGTATTCGCTGATGGGCATAGTGAGTTCATGGAAGTTTTTATTTTTTGTCACAAGTTAGTGGAATATGAGACTTTGTATGAAAAAAAATAAATCATCATTTTCCACTAACTTGTGACAAAAAATAAAAAATTCTAGGAACTCGCCATGCCCCTCACGGAATACCTTGGGGTGTCTTCTTTCCAAAATGGGGTCACTTGTGGGGTAGTTATACTGCCCTGGCATTCTAGGGGCCCAAATGTGTGGTAAGGAGTTTGAAATCAAATTCAGTAAAAAATGACCTGTGAAATCCGAAAGGTGCTCTTTGGAATGTGGGCCCCTTTGCCCACCTAGGCTGCAAAAAAGTGTCACACATCTGGTATCTCCGTACTCAGGAGAAGGTGGGGAATGTGTTTTGGGGTGTCTTTTTACATATACCCATGCTGGGTGAGAGAAATATCTTGGCAAAAGACAACTTTTCCCATTTTTTTATACAAAGTTGGCATTTGACCAAGATATTTATCTCACCCAGCATGGGTATATGTAAAAAGACACCCCAAAACACATTCCTCAACTTCTCCTGAATACAGAGATACCAGATGTGTGACACTTTTTTGCAGCCTAGGTGGGCAAAGGGGCCCATATTCCAAAGAGCACCTTTCGGATTTCACAGGTCATTTTTTACAGAATTTGATTTCAAACTCCTTACCACACATTTGGGCCCCTAGAATGCCAGGGCAGTATAACTACCCCACAAGTGACCCCATTTTGGAAATAAGACACCCCAAGGTATTCCGTGAGGGGCATGGCGAGTTCCTAGAATTTTTTATTTTTTGTCACAAGTTAGTGGAACATGATGATTTTTTTTTTTTTTTCATACAAGGTCTCATATTCCACTAACTTGTGACAAAAAATAAAAACTTCCATGAACTCACTATGCCCATCAGCGAATACCTTGGGGTCTCTTCTTTCCAAAATGGGGTCACTTGTGGGGTAGTTATACTGCCCTGGCATTCTAGGGGCCCAAATGTGTGGTAAGGAGTTTGAAATCAAATTCTGTAAAAAATGACCTGTGAAATCCGAAAGGTGCTCTTTGGAATATGGGCCCCTTTGCCCACCTAGGCTGCAAAAAAGTGTCACACATCTGGTATCTCTGTATTCAGGAGAAGTTGAGGAATGTGTTTTGGGGTGTCTTTTTACATATACCCATGCTGGGTGAGATAAATATCTTGGTCAAATGCCAACTTTGTATAAAAAAATGGGAAAAGTTGTCTTTTGCCAAGATATTTCTCTCACCCAGCATGGGTATATGTAAAAAGACACCCCAAAACACATCCCCCACCTTCTCCTGAGTACGGAGATACCAGATGTGTGACACTTTTTTGCAGCCTAGGTGGGCAAAGGGGCCCATATTCCAAAGAGCACCTTTAGGATTTCACAGGTCATTTTTTACAGAATTTGATTTCAAACTCCTTACCACACATTTGGGCCCCTAGAATGCCAGGGCAGTATAACTACCCCACAAGTGACCCCATTTTGGAAAGAAGAGACCCCAAGGTATTTCGTGATGGGCATAGTGAGTTCATAGAATTTTTTATTTTTTGTCACAAGTTAGTGGAATATGAGACTTTGTAAGAAAAAAAATCATCATTTTCCGCTAACTTGTGACAAAAAATAAAAAGTTCTATGAACTCACTATGCCCATCAGCGAATACCTTAGGGTGTGTACTTTCCGAAATGGGGTCATTTGTGGGGTGTTTGTACTGTCTGGGCATTGTAGAACCTCAGGAAACATGACAGGTGCTCAGAAAGTCAGAGCTGCTTCAAAAAGTGGAAATTCACATTTTTGTACCATAGTTTGTAAACGCTATAACTTTTACCCAAACCATTTTTTTTTTTACCCAAACATTTTTTTTTTATCAAAGACATGTAGAACAATAAATTTAGAGCAAAATTTATATATGGATGTCGTTTTTTTTGCAAAATTTTACAACTGAAAGTGAAAAATGTCATTTTTTTGCAAAAAAATCGTTAAATTTCGATTAATAACAAAAAAAAGTAAAAATGTCAGCAGCAATGAAATACCACCAAATGAAAGCTCTATTAGTGAGAAGAAAAGGAGGTAAAATTCATTTGGGTGGTAAGTTGCATGACCGAGCAATAAACGGTGAAAGTAGTGTAGGTCAGAAGTGTAAAAAGTGGCCTGGTCTTTCAGGGTGTTTAAGCACTGGGGGCTGAGGTGGTTAAAGTCATACACAGAACTGCAGCAGTCATACAATATCCCACATCAGGAATTCTATAAATACCTGATAATTAGGCACTTTCTGAAAGAGAACCCTACATTCATAAGTAAAGTCAATTTGTTGCTTCTCAGACAATGGTCCTTAACAAATGCTATACCAACAGGGATAAAACCGATATACTCACATTTAGGAGGCAAGGATTCCTTCACCAAATCGTCTCCCTTCCTGTCATGGGAGGCCGAGTTGAGGAAGACCTTTTCCCTAGCTCAATGGTCCACAGCCATCAGGTTTGCAGTATCATGTCTAAAATGTACATCACATTTTGAATCTTACATGAAGACAGTACTTAGGTGATATTTTACCCCAATGAGCCATATTTTTCCAGGTACAGCTCATGTTTGCTGGAGAGGTTATGGAGGGAGGGGGACGCTTCTACATATCTTGTGGGACTGTCCCAAAATATCTGATTTGTGGTCCCTGGTCTTCCAAGCTATTTCAGATGCGGTTGGATGTAGGATGGACCCAGACCCAGCTCTAGCCCTGTTACTGATAGATCTCACACAGATTTTGAGTTGTTATAGGACAATTGCGATGCATTTGTTCTTGACCACCAAGCTCGCAATTACAAGAAATTGGAAAAGCACTATTGTTCCTACCTATCAGGAGGTAGTGAGAGCTGTGGAAATAACGAGATCATGTGAAAGAATGATCGCTCACAAGAACTTCACACTCAAAAAATATGAAGAGGATTGGGCGTCTTAGGCCTGTCTGTACCCAATAGCACCCTACACACCTCAACCAAATGGCGGGAGGGGGTTCAGGAATCAGGAACGGTTATTGCTTAAACTTGTAATGCTTAAAGTCAAGCCTGATGTATGTGCCTTGACAATGCCTATGGTAATTCTCTACCTTTTCTTTTCTTTGAAGTTCCATTATAGAAGGTACTATTGCTTTGTCATTTCCTTTTATATCTTATTGCTGGTATAATAATCCCACAGGATCTTATATGTCAACAAAGCATAAATGCTCACTGGTTGATAATACTCTGTATAAATGCAATGAAAATACTTTGTTCAAATGTATTTGATAATTTGTTGAAAAAATCCAATAAAATACTATTAAACATAAAAGACAGGTACAGTAGCAAGAGCTCTTGGCTGCAAAAGCTTTAAGACTAAAAAATGTTAAGCTGTTATACAGTGTGTGTGTGTGTGTGTGTATATATATATATATATATATATATATACAGTATGTATATGTACTGTAAGGGGTAGCTCTCTTTCACTGGGGTCGCAACCACACACTTCTTCACGGACACCAGGATTTAGGGGCCAAACTGTGCTTTATTGTGGCATACGGCATAAAGAAAAACATACAAAGCCAAAATAAAACAGCTTGCCCGTGTGGGCTCTACCAAAACACATAGGTTTTCCTGACTCACCTCTAAGTACCGCTTAGGGTCAGGGTCTCAGGCTCCAAGCCTTAGCAGGTTCTGCTCATCAAGCGCCAATCCACACAGGGGAGAGATCAGGCTTCGCATAGCCTTGTGGCCCCTCAGCCCTCCTGACTGAGACCACATACAGAGCCTCTGCTCCAGGTTCAGACACTCCCCCCAGACTGACACACTGAGGGTGGATTTATGCTAGCCTGATTAGGGTAGGCTTCACCTGCGATCACCTTCCTGCTAGGGAAAAACCTGCCCCGGACAGGGGGGTGGATTGGGAGGTCCCACTGCCAAAACCTACCTTCCCAATTCAAGTAAAATCCAGCCCGGAATTCTTCTTCAGCCTTATCTTTGGTCTCTGGTACATCCGAGAATTTCTCCCACTCCAACTCATCGGCCTTAGCTTCTTCAGCCTTTGAGTCTCCTTTGGAGTCTTCATACTTTTTGTTGGCCTTCTCATCCTTCTCGGGCACGGCATCATATACTTGCATTCTTAACACCTCCTCCTCTTTCTCATCAAGGTTGGAGGTACTGGGGACACTGGGGTCCTCATCAGACTCTTCGTCTTCTGGTATTTTCTCCATAGGCTCACCCAGGATATTGTTTTCCTTTCGGGCAGGATTTAGGAGAGCTAGCCCATAGTAGTAGACAGGATCCGCATACTGGTCTCCTCGTATTTCTTCCCCAGCACACCGCAGGATTTCTGGAAGGCATTGACAGCAGAGGAAATGCTTTTCATGACCAGGTCCTGGCTACTCAGTATCACGAGTCTCTTGGATTCAGCATCCATATCAGCTGCATTAATTGGTTTCTCAGAACCATCTTGAATCTTCTCCTTCTCGGCCGGCAGCGCAGTGTCACCATCTCCAGACCCATTCTTACCAGGCACTGGCTTAGACTTCTTGGCCTCTTTTAGAGGACTCTCATCTTCAGGTTCATTTTCCTTTGCTTGAGCCAACCTGACATCTTGAGAAGCTCTTGCCTCTAACTCTTCAAGCTAAGTCTTAATTTCTTCCACCTGATGCCCGAGAGTACGCTTAGACTTCTCCAACTCGTAGACGTTCATATCGACGTCATCCTTTGAGCTCATGAGATCTTCCATCTCTGCTCTGAGTTGCCTACTCAGCCTCTAAAATTCATCTTGCTCCTCAAGTGCTTCAAGGGCTCTAGCCAAGGAGAGGGCCTTGCTCTCCTTCTCCCGAGCATCAGTCTCCGCTCAGTCACATTCTTCGTCAAACTGGGCCGAGGAATTTTTCTCTTCAGCCAGGAGCAGGTCAAACTTCTTCTGTTTCTTCTCCAACTTAGACACAATTTGTTTCTGGTGGTCCAGGTCCACCATCCGATCACACAACTCTTGATCAAGTTGAGCAATCCTGGCTTCCAAATGTCTTTTCTCCTCCAAGAGAGCAGATTTTCCTGAGATGCTGTTTACAACCTCATCAGACAGTTCATCTCTCTCCTGCTCCGCATGACGTCTGGATCGCTCAGAAGCTGCAAGTTCCTCTTGAAGTTGGAGAAATTCTATTTGTGACTCTAGATTCTTTTGTTCATTCATTCCTTTCTGAGTCTCCTCCTTTGACTCTTCTGGAGCTTTATCCAGTTGCTCAGCAAGAACAGCTAGTTCCTTCTCTAGTGTATCTAGGGACTGTGCGGAGCGGGCAAAAACATCTTCAAGTTTGGAGTCGTACTGGCCTGCCAGGCCTAGCTGGTAGTGAGCCTCTACCAGCAGTCTGTGATGCTCTTCTACACGCTCTTTTTAGTTGGTCGGACCTGCCAGGAAGTCTTCCACTGCCTGGGTATAATTCTCAGACCCTATGCTGACGTCTCCCCACTTATCTCTGGTCACGTCAGGAATAACTGTCATCTGGTCGCTACTAGCAACTACCTTAATTTCTCAAGACCTTGACATGGTAGCTTCTCTCTCTCTGAGTTGCTATCGGTCACATACGTCATATATACCGCTCTGGTCATTATCAATCCTGACCTCTAGGGGCACCGATGAGCCAAACCCAACATTGGACATTTCCTTATTAAACATAGAACACTGGAGAGACTGCACACTCTCCTCTGGTACGTGTGGTGCACACGCTAGCCGTGCCCCACTTTCCCGCACTTTTATCACAGTGGGTTCCCTTAGCTGTGTGCCCTCAACATTTATCAGCATTTCTACATCAATTACATTTTTACCAGCAGGGGGCACTTCTCCCCTGTCCACAACCTGCAACGGAAGAAGCATGTCCTTATCACATATTTCACATGACATCACATTTTCAGTACAATCACCTTGCACCTTATCAGCACCATTGTTTCTAATGGTCACATTTTAAGGGCTATGTACCAGTTCTGCAGGAGATTTAACCCTGACTGCAGAAGTGTTTCCAGTTCCCCACAAATCATAGAACAAAGGAAAATCACAGCCCAACCTTCCCTCATGTATGAGCACTTTTGCAGTACCAAGATTATCAGTCTCAGTTTTCACCAGGATCTCACCCTCAGTGAGGACCACCGGATAGTCCGTAGTATCCGCATAATTGTCCCAAACATTTATCAGTCTCAGGTTTTACTATCCTGCTACCTCTTACCCAGGCTAGCATGGGATCTTTGACTTTCCCCACCCCAAAACTAGCCTTGGTCACAGGCTCTTTGGGCAACACAGTACCCTTCTCCCCTGCACATTCCTGCGAGGGAGAAACTGCAACAGGCTTACCCGTCTGTTCAGACACTGCATTTTCCATATGGTCACACACTTTTGAGACAGTTTCTCGCCTCGGTGACATATCACCCACCGGTCCAGTGGGTAGAAACTGCCGCCGGCTCAATGTCACTGGGTCTGTTACCGATCTTACCGATTATCAACTCATATTCGGCACTCGCGGGAGAATATCTCCAGCACTTTCATCACCCTTCTCCTTAATACAGTAGTTGCCACAGGAAACGCCTTGGCCTTGACTCCAGCCTTTTTCCGGACAGTCACTCCATCTGCACCCTTTATTACTTTGCGCACACATGCAGAAAACATAGGATCTCCTGAGAGCCGCACCGCTCTCCACCTCCTTTTCTTCCCGACGGTTGCATTGGCAATGGCACACATCTTTTCCTCTGGAACTCCAGCCGCACAACTTGAATTTTTTTTTCCGCTCCATAGCTGCCAGAAGAACGGAAAGTCTCTGCCGAGGACAAACTCCACTTCCAGGGTCTCACATTTTAAGAGCTCCCATTGCACATGGCCATAGTCTGTTATAACGGTCAGAGACATGTTGACATCTGTCTCTGGCCCCCTCTTTAGAAAGTCCAGTACTTTTTTTTTTTTTTTCAAACAGGTCAATCTCTTTTCTGGACTTCTGTCCCTTTAAATATCTGCACCAAAATTAAAATAGTCCACAATAGCACGAGCAGCACCTGCTCCACTGAACAAACAGGTTTCCGACCCTTTAACTCCACCACAACAGGATTCACCAGCACCTGCAGCACCGCTTAGGGTCAGGGTCTCAGGCTGCAAGCCTTAGCAGGTTCCGCTCATCAAGTGCCAATCCACACAGGGGAGAGATCAGGCTTCGCATAGCCTTGTGGACCCTCAGCCCTCCTGACTGAAACCACATACTCTAGAAGCGATCCAGGCTGGGGGCTGGGGGGTACTCGGTTTACAGGTGTATTATGCTTATCCTGGTAAACCGCCCCCCTCGTGAAGTGAGTAAATGAACCCACGATACCACATTATTTTAATGTGTGTAATAGTATCTTTTTAAACTGATTTTTTACCTATTGATTTGCCTAACTGTACCAAACTATATCGTGTACGATACTGCGGAACACGGTCTCTTAGGCACTCGAGACGGCATGCAGTGATCCTACCTATGTGTACAATCTTTTAATCCTTTTTGCAGAATTTATATACAATCTTTTGATCTTTTATGTAGATTTTTTTATATATATGTGTACATATATACATTTTTATCCTACACATTGATATCTCTATACACTTTCACTTTTTTACAAATGAAATGCTGATACAAAACCTATTACACACCTAAGTTGCTCAACACTAACCCACCTTCTTCGATCAACCACTACTGGCGCCCAAAAGGGTTTATTCAAAAATAGGTGAGACTTGGAAGGTATCTCCACCCACCAGTCCCCCTATTTTGGCATACTACCGTACTCCACTAGTGACAGTGACCCAATCTGAGTGTGTACCATTAAAGGGTTTCTACCACCAGAAATACTGTTATGTAGCTGACTGACATTAGCGATTCGCTAATGTCAGCACTACATAACAGTATGTTTCTAACATTAGTCCCTGCAGCCGTTTTTGTTAAAAAAGTACTTTTATAGATATGCTAATGAGCCTCTAGGTGCTATGTGGGCGTCATTAGCACCTAGAGGGCTCCGTCCACTAACCATTTCAGCCGCCCATCGCGTCCCTCCAGCCCGCCCCGCTCCTGTTGATTGACGTGAAACTTCTCAGTATCTCGTACCAATTCCCGCGCCTGCGCCGTGCGCTCCTGTATTCGGCGCAGGCGCAGTGAGTGAATGCCGCGCTCCTGGTGCCGGCTTCCTCATTGTAACGTAGTTGGCGCAGGCGCAGTGAGGAAGCCGGCGCCGGGAGAATACAGAAGCGCACGGCGCAGGCGCAGGAATTGGTACGAGATACTGAGAAGTTTTACGTCAATCAAAAGGAGCAGGGCGGGCTGGACGGACGCGATGGGCGGCTGAAATGGTTAGTGGACGGAGCCCTCTAGGTGCTAATGACGCCCACATAGCACCTAGAGGCTCATTAGCATATCTATAAAAGTGCTTTTTTAACAAAAACGGCCGCAGGGACTAATGTTATAAACATACTGTTATGTAGTGCTGACATTAGCGAATCGCTAATGTCAGTCAGCTACATAACAGTATTTCTGGTGGTAGAAACCCTTTAATAACCACCTTCTGTTTTCTATTACTGAGCCAGTTACTTACCCACATACAGACATTTTCTCCCAGTCCAAGCATTCTCATTTTATATACTAACCTTTCATGCGGTACAGTGTCAAATGCTTTGGAGAAGTCCATATATACGACATCCATTGATTCGCCACTGTCAAGTCTAGAACTTTCCTCCTCATAGAAACTGATTAAATTAGTTTGACATGACCGATCCCTCATGAAGCCATGCTGATATAGCTCTATTTGCTCATTTTAATTGAGGTACTCCAAGATATCATCTCTTAGAAAACCTTCAAACAGTTTACCCATGACAGATGTTAAACTTACCAGCCTATAGTTTCCGGGCTCTGTTTTTGGACCCTTTTTGAATATTGGCACCACATTTGCTATGAGCCAATCCTGTCAGTATAGAGTCCTTAAATATCAGAAATAAGGGTCTGGCTATGACATTACTTAATTCTCTTATGATACAGGGGTGTATGCCATCTGGTCCTGGTGATTTGTCTATTTTAATCTTTTTAAGGACGCCGCTGTACTTCTTCCTGGGTCAGACAGGGCACTTTTAATGGAGAATTTACTTTTACATTCTGCATTTCATTTTTACAGTTTTTTTTTCCTCAGTTCATACAGGTCTGAGACTCTAAAATTGTATAAAGCCAAAATAATACACTGACATTGCTTAAAATGTCAAAATGTGTATTTCCACTTTAACTTTATGCCTTTTGGAGATCATTTCACATCACATCCCGGATTACTCGCTTTTCTATTATCCTCCTCCTTCTCCTGGTGCCTGAACATAGTCATCCTGCTGCTACCCCAATACTGTACATGCTGTGTTTCCCAATGCGCCCCAATACTATACTTCAGAAATAACAGTGCCATACAGATAGCCCCCCATATTAATAGTGCTATACAGATAGCCCCCCATATTAATTGGGGCTACATGAGTGCTGCCAGCTTTGGAGAGCTACAGTTCATTGAGGGAACCATGAATGCCAACATGTACTGTGACATACTGAAGCAGACAATGATCCACTCCCTTCAGAAACTGGGCCTCAAGGCAGTATTCCAACATGATAACGACCCCAAACACACCTCACAAATGACCACTTCCTTGCTAAAGAAACTGAGAGTAAAGATGCTGGACTGGCCAAGCATGTCTCCAGACCTAAACCCTATTGAGCATCTGTCGGGCATCCTCAAATGGAAGGTGGAGGAGCGCAAGGTCTCGAACATCCACCAGCTTCGTGATGTCATCATGGAGGAATGGAAGAGGATTCCAGTGCAACTTGTAAAGCTCTAGTGAACTCCATGCCAAAGAGAGTTAAGGCAGTGCTGGAAAGTAATGGTGGCCACACAAAATATTGACACTTTGGGCACAATTTGGCCATTCTCACTATAGGGTGTACTCACTTTTGCTGCCAGCGGTTTAGACATTAATGGCTGTGCGTTAAGTTATTTTGAGGGTACACCAAATTTACACTATTATACAAGGGCGCATTGGCCATAGTCCTTACAGGGAAATTTCCCGGTGGGCTGATGCCCAGGGGGCCGCCTGGGCCCTCCTCATGGCCAGGCAGTGGAAGTTTTTTGGGATGTATTTTGTGCTGCTGGCAGTATTGTCTGATGGACTGTGATATTTGGCTCTGTTGGGGTTGTATAATGTGCCACAATATGGTATTGCTGGCCCTGCCTTCCATCAATTTGGATCCAACTACAAAATGGAGCCACTTTTAGTATTTTTTCCAAGGCCACTTAACGTTCCCAGTCTGGCCCTGCTATTATATGAGCTGTACACTGACTACTTTACATTGTATCAAAGTATCATTTCTTCAATGTTGTACCATCGAAAGGTATAATAAAATATTTACAAAAATGTGAGATGTGTACTCACTTTTGTGAGATATATAGACTTTCAGTATAACCATCATCAAGGACAGAATGAAGACAGGAGGTGCATGTTACTTGCAAGCATAGATAATTCAGTAATAAACTAGCAATCATATTGTAAAGTGATGGTCCAGGATTTAGCAGATACTTTGTATTCATCTGTTCCTTTAGAGAACTCTGTATTTTACAGCTTGGGGCCTAAAAGCTATTTGCCAAGTTCATATCATTTTGATAATGTTCATTATTCTCTTCCTTTCCTTCATCTTCCGTTCAGTCTGTTCAATCCATCTCCAGAGATCTTCCTTTTCATCCACTCTTAATAACAAATCCTATAATAGTCTTCTATACAAGTTTTTACAGCTGTAATCTGTCAGAATTTCATAAACGGAACAGATTTTTTTCCAGTAAAGACAGAGTACTTTGTAGCACATTTTTCTCCTTATGTGGGCTTAATCCATGTAATGGACTGAAATTGTCTGGATTCTTTCTGTGTCAGAGAAATTCATATCAGGCGAAAGCATTTGATGTCACTTGGGAAATATAATTAATGGCTTACACCATAACAGGAAGAACCCTGGCAGGTCCATACTGTGTATCACTAAGATAAGAACTGAAAAGCCACATGACAAGGACGTCTTCATCGTCTAGATGGAAAATCTTACATAGTTCTTCCCAGCTTAATCAGTACAGAATCACATTACAGCAAATGTATTAATTTTTACATTATATGTAATTATCTTCATATTTATTTTACTGCTGATTCTACAAAAGTATTTTGATAGCTTTGAATTTTTGAGGAATTCCACAGACATTTGTAGGTAGGATTTCAAATCCACTAATATTTTATGTAACAGTACTCAAATTTATATGAATACCTACATGATGGCCCAGATTGTCTTTTTTCCAACATACTCAGGAGTGTGGCTTAGCTGAAAGGGGTTTGGCTTCATGGGAAAGGGGTGGGACCTGAGATGCGCCATTTTGTGCATAAATTGTGCTAAAATTTTCTGTCTCAGCATAAGCCAACCAATAGTTGGTGTAGAGTCAGTGAAAAAGGTCTATACCTGCACCAGATTTATCATGCAGTCTGAGCCACTGTGATAAATGTGGTGCAGTTTTAGACAGCTGGTCTAAATTTACGCCATCTTTAGGATTAGTTAATCTGGTCCATTGTGCACACAAAGGGTTTAACACAAAAGCGTAAGGAGGCTCCTGCCTACAGTAGATTAGTTGTATAAGACGGCCTTATGAATGACCTTCATTTGACATAAGTAACTGTACATATCCATACAGTTATGAAACAAGAGCCCAGAATGTGGAACACTGTAGGAACAATTGTTTTAATGATCCCTCATTCATTGTCAATGCTGTATAATGTTTCTAACAATAGTTGTTTCCCTCAGTCATACGTTTTTGTGTATTTTTCCTATATGAATCCCAGGTAGGTTATATAGTTCTGTACCAGTAAGAAAGAACCTGATCCTCTTCCTATGTGCTGAATGAGGCTGTGATATAGTATGACGGGTAATTTGCAACAGTGATTATCATGCTAACCATTGGTATTGGGCAACCAAGTAGTCAGGTTAGACTGAGTTTATGCTTCAGTTATTTGGTCAGTTATTTCCATCACTTATTGTGAGCCAAATGCAGTAGTGAAGCCTACTCAGAGATAAGGTATAAAGGAAACTTCTGCACCTGTTCTGTGTTTTTGAACCGCACCTGGTTTTAGTTCACAATAACTGATGTAAATAACTGACCAAATAACTGACGTGTGAACTCCGCCTCAGTGAGCTACAAGTATCATGGCACAGGGTCAGGGCCAGCTCTAGGTTCATGTTGCCCATGGCGGATAAATCCCAGTGGGCCACCTTGAGGCATTTTTTTACATTTACATGTCCCCCTGCCCCCCATACCGTATAATGACCCACAGTGGCCCCCATACAGTATAATGATCACTAGTGGCCCTTCACACAGTATAATAACCCCCCCAGTGCCCCGCACACAGTATAATCACCCCCAGTGACCCACCAGAGGATGCTCCCTTGCTTCAGTCTGAAGCTGTGTAAGTGAAAGGACTGCAGCTCCCTGCACTCCAGCTATGAGCGCTTCCATCTGTATTGATGGAAACGCTCATAGCAGTGCAGTGGGCCCCCCCAGGAGCAGGGTCCCTGCACTTGCCCGGGTATGCCGGGTGCTGATGCCGGCCCTGCACAGAGTAAACCAGTTGGTATATTTCCAACACTGTGGCTGATTTAATGTAGATTACTTGGTTTGCCCCTTACTAAGACTCAGAGTTTACACATTGCTTTTGTGTTCCTTTTAAGAACATCATCAAAAATGCATTGCAAAAAAAAATGCTTTTTTACTGTGATTACATTTTTTTATTTTTATTTTTACAGGTGAGGCATGTTAAATCCATGTTCGACTATGGAGATCTTACAGATGAAACACATTGATTTAAAAAGATTGTGCAAGATAATAAAAAATCTCAGACAAGTCCCCAATTGACTAAAATAAAAAAGATATTATTTATATATATATATATATATATATATATATATATATATATATATATATATATCGTATATTTAGTAATCCTCTTTCTCCAGCATTGTTTTCCTCACCCCACCGGGCCGGTCCCCCTGCCGCTGCTTGTTTACATGACTGCCAATTGGGGACTTGCCCGAGATTTTTCATTATCTTGGACAACCTCTTTTATATGTTTCTGTTAAAAAAAAATTTAAGTCATTGTAAAAATGTGTGTGTTTTTTAATGTGTTTTTTTAGATGGGCGTTTTTAAAAAGCAACTTGCCCTATATGTGTCACTTAGTTGATAATCATCTATCTCTGGTAGGGTAGTTACTTGTACAGTTTATTCATGCTGTGCTTGCTGTAGTGGAAATCGGTTCTCCATGCACTGACCGTACTTGTGCACATAAGAGTTGCATTAAGATCTGACTATTTAAGATTCTAAATTGACAAAGGAGCTGTCCATTGCTTGACTTATTTATATTTATACCTTGTCGTGGTGTGTATTTTTGCTATTTTTTCCTCCACGGTGTAGATATATTTGTATGTTTTTTACCACTAAAGGAGTGACAAAGAATCTAATGTTTATCTCAAACCAAAATGTTATATTTATAAGGGTATTCTGGTAATTTCATGTTATCCGTTAACCACAAGATAGGGGATAACTATTAAATCAGTGGAACCCCCAGAATCACGAAAACAGGAGCTTTCTTACTCCACAGGGCCCTCGAAATGAGCAGAGCAGCAGATCAGGCATGCACACTGTGGTTCCATTAATCTCTATGGGATCTGGCAAAATTATATGAGCACTGTATTCAGCTCCAGCAGTCCCATAGAGGTCAATGGAATTGCAGTGTGAATGCCCAACTTGCTGTTCAGATAGTTTTTGGGGGCCCTGCAGGGTATGGGTCCTCCATTCTCGTGATCAGTAGGGGTCCCTGGGATAGGGAATTTTTTGAAATTGCTAGGATACCCCTGTAAAGATTTTCCCGATTTATAAAACATCTTATGGTAAAGTTGGCCCAAATTACTTAAACGCAGACTTCTTCAAAAAAAAGTGTCCTCTCATGATACATTTTCCCAAACAGTAAATAATAATTATTTTAATGTAGAAACTTTCATAGTCTAAAATTATATAGTATTTTATTTATTTAGTATCTGAGCTTGAAATCATCCAGAAAAGCACTTGTTCCTATTTTGATGGATAAACAATGATTTTGATATGCGAGTATGTTTTTGAGAAATCAAATTTTGCTTCTGTTTTCTGACAGTGACTTACTCGGACTGGTGACTTACCTGGACTGGGTTATGATTGTAGTCACCATATGTTCATGCATCTCCATGATGTTTGAGTCCCCATTCAGAAGGGTAATGCACACCCCAACTTTACAGGTACAATGTTACAGGCATCTCAGTTTTCTGCATTAATCTTCTACTGCTATTCAGCTTGCTGATCCTTTTGTGTCTGTGTTCCAGATCGCAGAGTATGTTTTTGTTATATTCATGAGCATTGAGCTGAACCTCAAGATTATGGCAGATGGCTTATTTTTCACCCCCACAGCTGTTATAAGGGACTTTGGAGGTGTGATGGACATATTCATTTATCTTGTACGTAAACACTTTTTATCCTATGTAAATGTTCGTAGCAATCTATTGAGGTGACCCCTTCAAAAAATGCCCTGACAATATCAATAGGATATAAGCAAAGGTGGGTGGTCAGATGGATTGATTGATTGCTGACAGTTCTTAAGATTTTGTGAATCACAATAGCAACATTCACTAGTTCCCAAAAGGAACATTGTGGTGCAGGTCAGATTTGACTTTCTGACAAATCCGAATTAAAAAGGACATTCTACACCCCAAAAAATATATACAGTTATTTGATTGAATTAGTCACAAATATCAGATTTAACTAGAATTTGAAACATGAAATTGTTCATGTTGAGGCTCATGTAGATGACTCTCACTGATGTACAGTGGATATAAAAAGTCTACACACCCTTGTTAAAATGTCAGGTATCTGTGATGTAAAAAAATGAGACAAAAATACAGTTCTGATCAAAAGTTTAAGACCACTTGAAAAATGGCAAAAAATCATATTTAGCATGGCTGGATCTTAACAAGGTTCCAAGTAGAGCTTCAACATGCAACAAGAAGAAATGGGAGTGAGACAAAACATTTTTTGAGCATTCAATTTAATGAAAACAACGAATAAACTGAAACTGGTTGTTTTTCAGCTGATCAAAACTTTAGGACCATATGCCTTTAAAAGGCCAAATCTGTGCAAAGATGTGGATTCATTGTCATTTTCTGTCAGGTAGTCACACGTTGTGATGGCAAAAGCAAAAAACCCTCCCTTTTTGAACGTGGTCGGGTTGTTGAACTGCATAAGCAGGGTCTCTCACAGCGCGCCATCGCTGCTGAGGTGGGACGCATTAAGACAGTCATTTGGAATTTCTTAAATAATCCTGAGGGTTATGGAACAAAAAAGTCAAGTGGAAGACCCAAAATAATTTCATCAACACTGAGCCGGAGGATCCAATTGGCTGTCCGTCAAGACACTGGACTATCCTTGACCCAAATTAAGGCCCTTACTGGTGCTGACTGCAGCCCTATAACCATCAGACAGCATCTGAGACTGAAGGGCTTCAAAAACAAAAAACGTCATCAAAGACCTCGTCTCCTTGAATGCTACAGAACTGCTCGTTTGGACTTTGCAAGAGAGCACCAAACATAAGACATTCAAAGGAGGAAGAAAGTTTTATTCTCTGATGAGAAAAAATTTAACCTTGATGGTCCTGATGGTTTCCAACGTTACTGGCATGACAAGCAGATCCCACCTGAGATGTTTTCTACGTGCCACAGTGGAGGGGGCGCCATAATGGTCTGGGGTGCTTTTTCCTTCAGTGGAACAATGGAGCTTCAGGAAGTGCAGGGGCGTCAAACGGCCGCTGGCTATGTCCAGATGTTGCAGAGAGCATTCCTCATGACTGAGGTTCCTCGTCTGTGTGGTAACGACTGGGTTTTTCAACAGGACAACGCTACAGTACACAATGCCCGCAGGACAAGGGACTTCTTCCAGGAGAATAACATTACTCTTTTGGCCCATCCTGCGTGTTCCTCTGATCTAAATCCAATTGAGAACCTTTGGGGATGGATGGCAAGGAAAGTTTACAAAAATAGACAACAGTTCCAGACAGTAAATGGCCGTCTTCACCACTTGGAGAAATGTTCCCACTCACCTCATGGAAACGCTTGCATCAAGCATGCCGAAACAAATTTTTGAAGTGATAAACAATAACGGCGGAGCTACTCTTTACTGAGTTCATGTTTGGAAGTTGGATTTCTGTTTTGGGGGGGGTTCGTTTTTTTGGGAAGAGTGGTCCTAAATAGAGTTGAGCGAACACCTGGATGTTCGGGTTCGAGAAGTTCGGCCGAACTTCCCGGAAATGTTCGGGTTCGGGATCCGAACCCGATCCGAACTTCGTCCCGAACCCCATTGAAGTCAATGGGGACCCGAACTTTTGGGCACTAAAAAGGCTGTAAAACAGCCCAGGAAAGAGCTAGAGGGCTGCAAAAGGCAGCAACATGTAGGTAAATCCCCTGCAAACAAATGTGGATAGGGAAATGAATTAAAATAAAAATAAAAAAAATAAAAATGAACCAATATCAATTGGACAGTGGTCCCATAGCAGAGAATCTGGCTTCACGTCAGCAGAGAATCAGTCTCTTCATGCCATAGCAAAGAATCTGGCTTCATGTCAGCAGAGAATCAGTCTCTTCATGCCATAGCAGAGAATCTGGCTTCATGTCAGCGCAGAATCAGTCTTCATGTCATAGCAGAGAATCAGGCTTCACGTCACCCACCACTGGAACAGGCCACTGTCACACATTTAGGCCCAGGCACCCAGACAGAGGAGAGCGGTCCCGTAACAGAGAATCTGGCCTTATGTCAGCTCAGAATCTGTCTTCATGTCATAGCAGAGAATCAGGCTTCACGTCACCCACCACTGGAACAGGCCACTGTCACACATTTAGGCCCAGGCACCCAGGCAGAGGAGAGAGGTCCCGTAACAGAGAATCTGGCCTTATGTCAGCGCAGAATCTGTCTTCATGTCATAGCAGAGAATCAGGCTTCACGTCACCCACCACTGGAGCAGGCCACTGTCATACATTTAGGCCCCGGCACCCAGACAGAGGAGAGCGGCCCCGTAACAGAGAATCTGGCCTTATGTCAGCGCAGAATCTGTCTTCATGTCATAGCAGAGAATCAGGCTTCACGTCACCCACCACTGGAACAGGCCACTGTCACACATTTAGGCCCAGGCACCCAGGCAGAGGAGAGAGGTCCCGTAACAGAGAATCTGGCCTTATGTCAGCGCAGAATCTGTCTTCATGTCATAGCAGAGAATCAGGCTTCACGCCACCCACCACTGGAACAGGCCACTGTCACACATTTAGACCCAGGCAGAGGAGAGAGGTCACGTAACAGAGAATCTGGCCTTATGTCAGCGCAGAATCTGTATTCATGTCATAGCAGAGAATCAGGCTTCACGTCACCCACCACTGGAACAGGCCACTGTCACACATTTAGGCCCCGGCACCCAGACAGAGGAGAGCGGTCCCGTAACAGAGAATCTGGCCTTATGTCAGCGCAGAATCTGTCTTCATGTCATAGCAGAGAATCAGGCTTCACGTCACCCACCACTGGAACAGGCCACTGTCACACATTTAGGCCCCGGCACCCAGACAGAGGAGAGGTTCATTCAACTTTGGGTTGCCCCGCAATATAATGGTAAAATGAAATTAAAAATAGTATTGAATGAGGAAGTGCCCTGGAGTAGAATAATATATTGTTAAGGGGAGGTAGTTAATATCTAATCTGCACAAGGGATGGAAAGGTCCTGTGGGATCCATGCCTGGTTCATTTTTATGAACGTCAGCTTGTCCACATTGGCTGTAGACAGGCGGCTGCGTTTGTCTGTAATGACGCCCCCTGCCGTGCTGAATAAACGTTCAGACAAAACGCTGGCCGCCGGGCAAGCCAGCACCTCCAAGGCATAAAAGGCTAGCTCTGGCCACGTGGACAATTTGGAGACCCAGAAGTTGAATGGGGCCGAACCATCAGTCAGTACGTGGAGGGGTGTGCACAGGTACTGTTCCACCATGTTAGTGAAATGTTGCCTCCTGCTAACAGGTGGTGCTGCAGTTAGCTGTGGCGTGGTGACAAAACTTTTCCACATCTCTGCCATGTTAACCCTGCCCTCAGAGGAGCTGGCCGTGACACAGCTGCGTTGGCGACCTCTTGCTCCTCCTCTGCCTTCGCCTTGGGCTTCCACTGGTTCCCCTGTGACATTTGGGAATGCTCTCAGTATCGCGTCTACCAACGTGCGCTTGAACTCGCGCATCTTCCTATCACGCTCCAGTGTAGGAAGTAAGGTGGGCACATTGTCTTTGTACCGGGGATCCAGCAGGGTGGCAACCCAGTATTCCGCACACGTTAAAATGTGGGCAACTCTGCTGTCGTTGCGCAGGCACTGCAGCATGTAGTCGCTCATGTGTGCCAGGCTGCCCAGAGGTAAGGACAAGCTGTCCTCTGTGGGAGGCGTATCGTCATCGTCCTGTGTTTCCCCCCAGCCACGCATCAGTGATGGGCCCGAGCTGCTTTGGGTGCCACCCCGCTGTGAACATGCTTCATCCTCATCCTCCTCCACCTCCTCCTCATCCTCGTCCTCCTCGTCCTCCAGTAGTGGGCCCTGTCTGGCCACATTTGTACCTGGCCTCTGGTGTTGCAAAAAACCTCCCTCTGAGTCACTTTGAAGAGACTGGCCTGAAAGTGCTAAAAATGACCCCTCTTCCTCCTCTTCCTCCTGGGCCACCTCCTCTTCCATCATCGCCCTAAGTGTTTTCTCAAGGAGACATAGAAGTGGTATTGTAACGCTGATAACGGCGTCATCGCCACTGGCCATGTTGGTGGAGTACTCGAAACAGCGCAACAGGGCACACAGGTCTCGCATGGAGGCCCAGTCATTGGTGGTGAAGTGTGTCTGATCCGCAGTGCGACTGACCCGTGCGTGCTGCAGCTGAAACTCCACTATGGCCTGCTGCTGCTCGCACAGTCTGTCCAGCATATGCAAGGTGGAGTTCCACCTGGTGGGTACGTCGCATATGAGGCGGTGAGCGGGAAGGCCGAAGTTATGCTGTAGCGCAGACAGGCGAGCAGCGGCAGGGTGTGAACGCCGGAAGCGCGAACAGACGGCCCGCACATTATGCAGCAGCTCTGACATGTCGGGGTAGTTGCGAATGAACTTCTGCACCACCAAATTCAGCACATGCGCCAGGCAAGGGATGTGCGTCAAACCGGCTAGTCCCAGAGCTGCAACGAGATTTCGCCCATTATCGCACACCACCAGGCCGGGCTTGCATAAGAGACTGCTGCATAACTTGAGGCTCAGACAGTTTCCCTGATATGCATGGGGGTGATGTGACAGACCGATGGGCTTGGTTTTCATGCGCCATCTGTGCGCTTTCTGCAGAAGACTGGGTGGGAGATAATGTGAACGTGCTGTATCTACTGTCGGCCACCCAATTGACTAATGCCTGCACCTGCTCAGGCCTTACCATCCTTAGAACGGCATTGGGCCCCACCAAATATCGCTGTAAATTCTGCTGGCTACCTGGACCTGAGGTAGTTGGTTCACTAGGACGTGTGGCTGTGGCAGAACGGCCACGTCCTCTCCTAGCACCAGAGGGTCCACTAACACCACCACGACCATGTCCACGTCCGCGTCCCTTATTAGATGTTTTCCTCATTGTTCCCGTTCACCACAATTTTGAGAATGGCAAATTTGGGAATGGTTTTTCAACCCAGAAAAAAAGTGTGCTTTTACGGTCACTACAAATAACTTGACCAGCTAAAACAGTACAGATTTGGTTAAATAGAGATGTGAGGCCTGTTTTTTTTTTGCGCTGTGTGACAGGTATAGGTTTAATCACAGAATCAGATTTCTATCAGCACGCTAGCGTGTGTCTTAGGTTTTTCTGAATGACACTATCAGTACCTTCAATGTAAGATATTCTTTTTGGGATAGATTTCAAGTAGGCCTCAAATACCAGAAACTAGTTATTTTGAGAATGGCAAATTTGGGAATGGTTTTTCAACCCAGAAAAAAAAGTGTGCTTTTACGGTCACTACAAATAACTTGACCAGCTAAAACAGTACAGATTTGGTTAAATAGAGATGTGAGGCCTGTTTTTTTTTGCGCTGTGTGACAGGTATAGGTTTAATCACAGAATCAGATTTCTATCAGCACGCTAGCGTGTGTCTTAGGTTTTTCTGAATGACACTATCAGTACCTTCAATGTAAGATATTCTTTTTGGGATAGATTTCAAGTAGACCTCAAATACCAGAAACTAGTTATTTTGAGAATGGCAAATTTGGCAATGGTTTTTCAACCCAGAAAAAAAAGTGTGCTTTTACGGTCACTACAAATAACTTGACCAGCTAAAACAGTACAGATTTGGTTAAATAGAGATGTGAGGCCTGTTTTTTTTTTGCGCTGTGTGACAGGTATAGGTTTAATCACAGAATCAGACTTCTATCTGCACGCTAGCGTGTGTCTTAGGTTTTTCTGAATGACACTATCACTAGCTTCAATGTAAGATATTCTTTTTGGGATAGATTTCAAGTAGGCCTCAAATACCAGAAACTAGTTATTTTGAGAATGGCAAATTTGGCAATGGTTTTTCAACCCAGAAAAAAAAGTGTGCTTTTACGGTCACTACAAATAATTTGACCAGCTAAAACAGTACAGATTTGGTTAAATAGAGATGTGAGGCCTGTTTTTTTTTGCGCTGTGTGACAGGTATAGGTTTAATCACAGAATCAGACTTCTATCAGCACGCTAGCGTGTGTCTTAGGTTTTTCTGAATGACACTATCAGTACCTTCAATGTAAGATATTCTTTTTGGGATAGATTTCAAGTAGGCCTCAAATACCAGAAACTAGTTATTTTGAGAATGGCAAATTTGGGAATGGTTTTTCAACCCAGAAAAAAAAGTGTGCTTTTACGGTCACTACAAATAACTTGACCAGCTAAAACAGTACAGATTTGGTTAAATAGAGATGTGAGGCCTGTTTTTTTTTTTGCGCTGTGTGACAGGTATAGGTTTAATCACAGAATCAGACTTTTATCTGCACGCTAGCGTGTGTCTTAGGTTTTTCTGAATGACACTATCACTAGCTTCAATGTAAGATATTCTTTTTGGGATAGATTTCAAGTAGGCCTCAAATACCAGAAACTAGTTATTTTGAGAATGGCAAATTTGGGAATGGTTTTTCAACCCAGAAAAAAAAGTGTGCTTTTACGGTCACTACAAATAACTTGACCAGCTAAAACAGTACAGATTTGGTTAAATAGAGATGTGAGGCCTGTTTTTTTTTTGCGCTGTGTGACAGGTATAGGTTTAATCACAGAATCAGACTTCTATCTGCACGCTAGCGTGTGTCTTAGGTTTTTCTGAATGACACTATCACTAGCTTCAATGTAAGATATTCTTTTTGGGATAGATTTCAAGTAGGCCTCAAATACCAGAAACTAGTTATTTTGAGAATGGCAAATTTGGGAATGGTTTTTCAACCCAGAAAAAAAAGTGTGCTTTTACGGTCACTACAAATAACTTGACCAGCTAAAACAGTACAGATTTGGTTAAATAGAGATGTGAGGCCTGTTTTTTTTTGCGCTGTGTGACAGGTATAGGTTTAATCACAGAATCAGACTTCTATCTGCACGCTAGCGTGTGTCTTAGGTTTTTCTGAATGACACTATTACTAGCTTCAATGTAAGATATTCTTTTTGGGATAGATTTCAAGTAGGCCTCAAATACCAGAAACTAGTTATTTTGAGAATGGTAAATTTGGGAATGGTTTTTCAACCCAGAAAAAAAAGTGTGCTTTTACGGTCACTACAAATAACTTGACCAGCTAAAACAGTACAGATTTGGTTAAATAGAGATGTGAGGCCTGTTTTTTTTTGCGCTGTGTGACAGGTATAGGTTTAATCACAGAATCAGATTTCTATCAGCACGCTAGCGTGTGTCTTAGGTTTTTCTGAATGACACTATCACTAGCTTCAATGTAAGATATTCTTTTTGGGATAGATTTCAAGTAGGCCTCAAATACCAGAAACTAGTTATTTTGAGAATGGCAAATTTGGCAATGGTTTTTCAACCCAGAAAAAAAAGTGTGCTTTTACGGTCACTACAAATAACTTGACCAGCTAAAACAGTACAGATTTGGTTAAATAGAGATGTGAGGCCTGTTTTTTTTTGCGCTGTGTGACAGGTATAGGTTTAATCACAGAATCAGACTTCTATCAGCACGCTAGCGTGTGTCTTAGGTTTTTCTGAATGACACTATCACTAGCTTCAATGTAAGATATTCTTTTTGGGATAGATTTCAAGTAGGCCTCAAATACCAGAAACTAGTTATTTTGAGAATGGCAAATTTGGGAATGGTTTTTCAACCCAGAAAAAAAAGTGTGCTTTTACGGTCACTACAAATAACTTGACCAGCTAAAACAGTACAGATTTGGTTAAATAGAGATGTGAGGCCTGTTTTTTTTTGCGCTGTGTGACAGGTATAGGTTTAATCACAGAATCAGACTTCTATCTGCACGCTAGCGTGTGTCTTAGGTTTTTCTGAATGACACTATCACTAGCTTAATGTAAGATATTCTTTTTGGGATAGATTTCAAGTAGGCCTCAAATACCAGAAACTAGTTATTTTGAGAATGGCAAATTTGGGAATGGTTTTTCAACCCAGAAAAAAAAGTGTGCTTTTACGGTCACTACAAATAACTTGACCAGCTAAAACAGTACAGATTTGGTTAAATAGAGATGTGAGGCCTGGTTTTTTTTGCGCTGTGTGACAGGTATAGGTTTAATCACAGAATCAGACTTCTATCTGCACGCTAGCGTGTGTCTTAGGTTTTTCTGAATGACACTATCACTAGCTTCAATGTAAGATATTCTTTTTGGGATAGATTTCAAGTAGGCCTCAAATACCAGAAACTAGTTATTTTGAGAATGGCAAATTTGGGAATGGTTTTTCAACCCAGAAAAAAAAGTGTGCTTTTACGGTCACTACAAATAACTTGACCAGCTAAATCAGTACAGATTTGGTTAAATAGAGATGTGAGGCCTGTTTTTTTTTGCGCTGTGTGACAGGTATAGGTTTAATCACAGAATCAGATTTCTATCAGCACGCTAGCGTGTGTCTTAGGTTTTTCTGAATGACACTATCAGTACCTTCAATGTAAGATATTCTTTTTGGGATAGATTTCAAGTAGGCCTCAAATACCAGAAACTAGTTATTTTGAGAATGGCAAATTTGGGAATGGTTTTTCAACCCAGAAAAAAAAGTGTGCTTTTACGGTCACTACAAATAACTTGACCAGCTAAAACAGTACAGATTTGGTTGAATAGAAATGTCAGGTCTATTTTTTAGGCGCTGGGTGACAGGCTCAACTTGCCCCTGATGTAATATATGGCCAAAAAATAACCACACTGTTGATGGTTAAATGCACTTGGGTGACACAGGCTCAGCCTGCACCAGATGTAGTATATGGCCAAAAAATAATCAGACTGTTGATGGTTAAATGCACTTCGGTGACACAGGCTCAGCCTGCAGCTGATGTAGTATATGGCCAAAAAATAACCAGACTGTTGATGGTTAAATACACTTCGGTGACACAGGCTCAGCCTGCAGCTGATGTAGGATATAGCACAAAATAACCACACTATCGATGGTTAAATACACTTGGTGATAGCTTGTGCTGGCGCACCACAAGTCACAAAATGGCCGCCGATCACCCCAGAAAAAAAGTGATCTAAAAACGCTCTGGGCAGCCTCAAAAAAGTGAGCAAGTCAATAATAGCACTTCAATGATCCACAGCTGCAGATCGATCACAGAATGAAGTCTTTTGGAGGAGTTAATCTGCCTAATCTCGCCCTAACGTCGCAGCTGCAACCTCTCCCTATACTGATCATAGCAGAGTGACGTGCGGCGCTACGTGACTCCAGCACTGGCCAATCACAGCCATTTCCAATAGTAGGCATGGCTGTGATGGCCTCTTGGGGCAAGTAGTTTGCAGCCTTTCAAAAAGCGCCAAGAAAGCGCCGAACACCGAACCCGAACCCAGACTTTTACGAAAATGTTCGGGTTCGGGTCCGTGTCACGGACACCCCAAAATTTGGTACAAACCCGAACTATACAGTTCGGGTTCGCTCATCCCTAGTCCTTCAGTTTATTTGTTGTTTTCGCTAAATTGAATGCTTCTTGTTGCATGTTGAAGCTCTACTTGGAACCTTGTTAAGATCCAGCCATGCTAAATATGATTTTTTTGCCATTTTTCAAGTGGTCTTAAACTTTTGATCAGGACTGTAAATCATTTCAGAACTTTTTCCACCTTTTAATGTGACCTATAAACTGTACAACTCAATTGAAAAACAAACTGAAATCTTTTAGGTAGAGGGAAGAAAAAATATAAAAATAAAATAATATGGTTGAATAAGTGTGCACACCCTTAAACTAATACTTTGTTGAAGCACCTTTTAAATTTTATTACAGCACTCAGTCTTTTTGGGTATGAGTCTATCAGCATGGCACATTTTGACTTGGCAAGATTTGCCCACTCTTCTTTGCAAAAACACTCCAAATCTGTCAGATCCTGTGCACAGCCCTCTTCAGATCACCCCACAGGTTTTCAATCGGATTCAGGTCTGGGCTCTGGCTGGGCCATTCCAAAACTTTAATCTTCTTCTGGTGAAGCCATTCCTTTGTTGATTTGGATGTATGCTTTGGGTCGTTATCATGCTAAAAGATGAAGTTTCTCTTCATGTTCAGCTTTCTAGCAGAACCCTGAAGGTTTTGTGCCAATATTGACTAGTATTTGGAACTGTTCATAATTCCCTCTAGCTTAACTAAGGCCCCAGTTTCAGCTGAAGAAAAACAGCCCCAAAGCATGATGCTGCCACCACCATGCTTCACTGTGGGTATGGTGTTCTTTTGGTGATGTGCAGTGTTATTTTTGCGGCAAACATATCTTTTGGAATTATGGCCAAAAAGTTCAACCTTGGTTTCATCAGACCATAACACCTTTTCCCACATGCTTTTGGGAGACTTCAGATGTGTTTTTGCAAAATGTAGCCTGGCTTGGATGTTTTTCTTCGTAAGAAAAGGCTTTCGTCTTGCCACTCTACCCCATAGCCCAGACATATGAAGAATACAGGAGATTGTTGTCACATGTACCACACAGCCAGTACTTGCCAGATATTCCTGCAGCTCCTTTAATGTTGCTGTAGGCCTCTTGGTAGCCTCCCAGACCAGTTTTCTTCTCGTCTTTTTTAATTTGGGGTTAATCAGAGGAACTTTAAATGATGGCAGGTGTATGCTCACTCCTATTTAACATGATTTTGAATATGATTGCTTAATTCTGAACACAGCTACATCCCCAGTTATAAGAGGGTGTGCACACTTATGCAACCACATTATTATATTTTTTCTTTTTTTCTTCCCTCCACCTAAAAGATTTCAGTTTGTTTTTCAATTGAGTGGTACAGTTTATAGGTCACATTAAAGGTGGAAAAAGTTCTGAAATGATTTATCTTTGTCTCATTTTTTTACAGCACAGAAACCTGACATTTTAACAGGGGTGTGTAGACTTTTATATCCACTGTGTATATATATATATATATATATATATATATATCCAGGCGCTTCCTGTCTCTACTGTGCATAGAGTATCTGTCCTGACACACACACAACACTTTTTTTGAAGTGTATAATTTTATTATTTTGCAGCAGTAACACTATATATATGGTTTTCAGGTCAGCCTGATCTTCCTGTGTTGGATGCCGTACAATGTTCCAGCTAAATCTGGGACTCAACTTTTAATGGTATTACGTTGTTTGAGACCTCTCCGTATATTCAAGCTAGTCCCTCAGATGAGAAAAGTTGTGCGTGAACTATTCAGTGGCTTCAAGGAAATATTTCTGGTATGTACAAAGCTTTTATAGAGGTTTGGTTCTAATCAGAAAATTTAGGAATACACATATTGAGTTAATAGCTAGAGTGGTTTGGAACATCTTAAAATGGCCGTAAGATGCTTATATTATTGTTAAAGGACATTCTATTTGCGATTATATTTGTAGTCCATTAAATGGCAACAGAGAACAAGATGTCTTGTTCTTCTTTGAGTTATGACTGCCAAATAATAGACTGTACTGTGGTTGGTTCTTTAGTAACTGAAGTATCCAACTTCTACTTCTCCCCTCTACCACCTACAGTATAAAACATGATTGCGCAGATTTACTCATCCTAAAGCGTAAGCTTAGATAGGCTGTTTAGACCTACACCTGATTTTTCACAGTGGCTCTGGATGGATGATAAATGTGGTGCAAAATCATGCAACTTAGGTCCGTTCCTTTCCAACAAAGCACTTCTCCTTTCTGCTAAGTCCCAAACCTTTTCAAACGAGTCAGTAAAAGTGTAGAAACCGTAGATGTACAAAATTGCACCACTTTTTAGACAGATTTCTGGCGCAGACACATTATTAAATCTGGGCCAATATGTGCATCTAGGCTTGTACAAGCAGAATTTGCAGTGCAGTACGATATTAACCATCTCACTAAAATCATGGCCAGTTGCTATAGACTGACAGACTAATTAGACCATTGACCCCCGTGGCTTGGAGGAATAAAAAGTCAGGTGTCTTTATAGCTTTTGTATCTTCCTCTTATTACTTTTCTTAAAGGGGTTGTCTCACTTCATCAAGTGGCATTTATCATGTAAAGAAAGTTAATAGAAGGCATTTACTGATATATTGTTATTGTCCATATTGCTTCTTTCGCTGGCTGGATCCATTTTTCCATCACATTATACACTGCTTATTTCCATGGTTACGACCACACTGTAATCCAGCAGCGGTGGCCGTGCTTGCACACTATAGGAAAAAGCACCAGCCTTATACCCTAAGGCCTATAACTCCTTCATTGCATTGATCATGGGTCTTGAAGCTTGAACATCCACAGATGAAAGACTGGTGGCTTTTCCTAAGGATAGGCTACCATTGTTTAACTCCCAGAGAACCACTTTAAGCATATACACTGTAATTCACAATAATTTATGATGTGTACTGAAAGTCATTTCAAGCTATCCGTGTTCTTCATGTAATGCCTATTTCCTTTCAGGTATCCATTCTTCTGCTAACATTGATGCTAGTATTTGCCAGCTTTGGCGTCCAGCTTTTTGCAGGAAAGCTTGCAAAATGCAATGACCCAACTATTGAAATCCGAGTAAGTTATATCATGCATATTTTGGTTTTGTGATATTTAGATCATGACATGTACTCTTTTAATTACAGTATGGTGCTTGTTATTAAAGTTAGACTAAGTTTACATCTTGCAGAAAAGTTATTTTTGGTGTGGCTGAGGCATGAGTGAATAAAATGTGTTACAAAACTGTATGTAAAACCATAATCATCCCTTGTTGGGTGCAACATATAGCATTCAGAAGCTTGCAACAACAGCCTTTTCAATGCACCTGGGAATGATTTGGTTCGTGTACAGAACCACTTATGAATATAAATAGAGGGGAGTCCATGCACCCTGTCGAAAGAAGCACATCTAACACAAAGCAAGAAATGCTTGTATTGCAAAAGTTATTTTCTTTATCAAAAATTTCCATATGCAATATTAAATGAGACAATATACAGTTGCAAGAAAAAGTATGTGAACCCTTTGGAATGATATGGATTTCTGCACAAATTGGTCATAAAATGTGATCTGATCTTCATCTAAGTCACAACAATTGACAATCACAGTCTGCTTAAACTAATAACACACAAAAAATTATATGTTACCATTTTTTTATTGAACACACCATGTAAACATTCACAGTGCAGGTGGAAAAAGTATGTGAACCCCTAGGCTAATGACATCTCCAAGAGCTAATTGGAGTGAGGTGTCAGCCAACTGGAGTCCAATCAATGAAATGAGATTGGAGGTGTTGGTTACAGCTGCCCTGCCCTAAAAAAACACACACACCAGTTCTGGGTTTGCTTTTCACAAGAAGCATTGCCTGATGTGAAAGATGCCTCGCACAAAAGAGCTCTGAGAAGACCTACGATTAAGAATTGTTGACTTGCATAAAGCTGGAAAGGGTTATAAAAATATCTCTAAAAGCCTTGCTGTTCATCAGTCCACGGTAAGACAAATTGTCTATAAATGGAGAAAGCTCAGCACTGCTGCTACTCTCCCTAGGAGTGGCCATCCTGTAAAGATGACTGCAAGAGCACAGCGCAGACTGAGCAATGAGGTGAAGAAGAATCCTAGAGTGTCAGCTAAAGACTTACAAAAGTCTCTGGCATATGCTAACATCCCTGTTAGCGAATCTACAATACGTAAAACACTAAACAAGAATGGATTTAATGGGAGGATACCACAGAAGAAGCCACTGCTGTCCAAAAAAAACATTGCTGCACATTTACAGTTTGCACAAGAGCACCTGGATGTTCCACAGCAGTACTGGCAATATATTCTGTGGACAGATGAAACCAAAGTTGAGTTGTTTGGAAGAAACACACAACACTATGTGTGGAAAAAAAGATAAGAATAAAAATATATAAGTAAAAATAAAGATAAAAAATGAATATAAAAATAAATACACAATTTAAAATGACAGCAGCTGTCATGCAGTATGGACGGCCCCCCTTTTTCGGGATAATTGGTCCTAGCTGTATGCGATCAATTATTGCAATATGTAATCACGGTTGCCCACTCCTGCGCCGTCCATACTGCATGACAGCTGCTGTCGTTTTAAATTGTGTGTTTATTTTTATATTCATTTTTTATCTTTATTTTTACTTATATTTTTATTCTTATGGTCTATGATATGGCATTTCAATATCGTTGAATAAAGGTGTATTTTTTATCTATCAAAGTCCATGCACTTCTAGGTGTAGAGTGCCCCTCATCTTTATATTTTGCTGCTATTTATGATTCACGGTATTGGGGCTATCGAGAGGTGAGCACCAATCCATCCATTGGGATACAGGTAGAGCCGCCTATTCCAATACGTTTATATTTATACCAGTGCATTAGGTGTTGCATAAAATCCTTTAGTCCGTTCATAGCAGCAGCAGGACTTAAAAGGTTGGCTCACCACAGCAATGGAAAAGGCTAGGGGCACATCACCTGCAACATTTCAGAAGAAAGGTTATCAATATGGTCAGTTAGGCATGTGATTGCCGATGATGTATAAATTAAACATTGATTTCCTAATGGGAGTGGCAGCTTTTGTTCTCAGCAGATGAGAGGGTCATCATGCTTGTCTGCCTGTGTCTAACCCTGTACAAACTGTAAAAAAAATGTGAACAGGATTTTTTAACTCACATTATTAGAGCATTATTACTAGATTGGCCTACTAATGAAAAATTAGAATATTGCGCCTGTTAGAAATATGGAGAGGGGTTTAGCTAGGCCTTGTGGCACTGTTTAGTTGAGTTGTTCATTGTTTTGCCTGGAAAATGCCTAGGTAAAAGTATTCCACCGCAATTTGCAATGTAAATTTATAGCATTTATTTTACTTCTCAGGAAAAGTGCCATGGCATATTTAGAATCAATGTCAGTGTATCTAAAAATCTCAATCTGAAGTTAAAACCAGGAGAGAAGAAGCCAGGATTTTGGGTTCCACGAGTTTGGTAAGTAACCTAGAAATATTTGTAGTTATAAAAATGGAGAAGGGTAGAAGAGGCTAATTTCAGTAGTGTATTGTTCTTTACTCCCCTGCTTGCGCTTGCATCACCGATATAAAAGTGGTTAATCCATCCCTGCTTCCCACAAGTTGAACCAAACAAGTGTGATTGCTGTACATAGAAAAAAAAATGCATGAAAAGCTTAATGCACCACATACTGTATCCTGGGTTCCATTTACAAACTACAGACTGCTATAAATGGCAGCCTGTTGTATGTAATCAGAGGGGAACAGTGGGACATCTGAATGGCCATCTGAGCAACTACAGCCAAACAGCTTACAGTACATTAGGACATTACTTAAAGGGAGCCTGTCACCAAGATCATGCTGTTCTAACCACATGCAACATGGCTTACTAACTGGTCTTGCCATCATAATCAGCTACAGTATGTTGAAAGCATTGCAGCATTTTACAGAAAACAGCCGGGCTTAGAAAGGAGTGTCAATTGGGCATCACCCTTCACCACCTGGCTCGGTATCATTGACAGGTCTCTCTATATACACTAATAGGGACCTGTCATTTATAGCTGAACATAGCTAATTATGATCAACTGACCTGTCTGTAAGTCTGCCATACACATTAGATAGTTGTCAGCCAAAAGCTGTCTCTCCTGCATGTACATGCTCACTCAGCCAAGCATGCATGTCTTGAAAAGGGAGAAAGCTGCTTCCATATACCGGTACCTCTGACAGTGGTTTATCACCTAGAAAGCAAAAGGATCAGGTAACTGAAATCCAAATGCCTGGTCCTTATCCTCATCTGCCATGAGGGAGGGAATCTTTAATTGCTAAAAGTAGGTCACCATTTGGAATTAAGCTTTATTTGCTACTTTATTTATCTGTTTCTAATAGGGTTTTTTTCAGTCCCATATAATGTATGTTGATTTTTTTCACATCTTGCAGTTGCCATGTTATTTAATTTTTAGTAATGCTTAACATTCACAGGGCAAATCCTCGAAATTTCAATTTTGACAATGTTGGGAATGCTATGCTGGCTTTGTTTGAAGTGCTGTCTTTAAAAGGCTGGGTAGAAGTGCGGGATGTTATTATTCATCGCGTTGGACCAGTAAGTTTATATATACTATACAGCGCTGTTTTATAGCTCATTGTTGCTTTATATATATTAACATGCTGTAACCTACCTCTCTTTGCAGATACACGGAATATACATTCATGTGTTTGTATTCCTTGGCTGCATGATAGGTCTTACTCTTTTTGTTGGTGTGGTCATTGCCAACTTCAATGAAAACAAGGTATGATTTCATCAACCCAAACATGTAATTCAAATACATTATAAGAAAAACATAAACACCAAATGAAATGGCTGTGCTAGACCATGCGAGTTCAAGAAATACAATATTAAAAAAATAATAATTAAAGTTAAAAAGGAGCCAAAAAACAATCGCTAAACAGTGGGTGAGCACAAAATCACATAATGGTGTAAAGGGCCTATTACACGTTAAAATTTTCATACAAAACAAGTTTTGTAAGAAAATCGTTCATTTTCAATTTATTGGACGAATTTACCTGACTGAAAAATTATTATTAGTCTGCTCCGTCTCAAAACATTTAGCTGTTTGGCTCTAAAAACAGCTAAATCTCTGTTGGAGACATGTTGTGTATCACGGAAAATGCAAATGTGATCGCACACTACATCCAGCACTCTGCCCTCCATGCTGGATGAGACATTGGTTTATATTTTGGCCAAAGCATAGTAAGCCACTCACCGCGTCAAGGCTGTCTCATGAGTGGTCCCTAACTCTTGTTCCTACCTGTTCATGGGCCATGACAGCCACATAAAATCCAGGGAATGCAGGTCAGCATGCAAGCCAAGTACACTTTGCTTGTAACCCCGTCCGGTGCCATTACAGCTTTCATCGGATCCAGGGATGCAAGTACCAACATGCATGCTGAACCTACCATATACTTCTCCTGGAGCCAGATGGCTAATGGTAGGTTCTATACAAGCAGACTCAGTTTTATACTGACTTTAAAACCAGCCTCAAGGACAGATTAACTGGTCAGGTGTGCAATGACTCCAAGGAGATCGCCACGCCTCCAATATATACTACAAAGAAAAAAATAAGGGATTGGGTCAGCACAACCTGCTGCAGGTGCAGATCACTATGGCGAAATACATATACAAACGGAAAATGCAAATGTGATCGCACACTACATCCAGCACTCTGCCCTCCATGCTGGATGAGACATTGGTTTATATTTTGGCCAAAGCATAGTAAGCCACTCACCGCGTCAAGGCTGTCTCATGAGTGGTCCCTAACTCTTGTTCCTACCTGTTCATGGGCCATGACAGCCACATAAAATCCAGGGAATGCAGGTCAGCATGCAAGCCAAGTACACTTTGCTTGTAACCCCGTCCGGTGCCATTACAGCTTTCATCGGATCCAGGGATGCAAGTACCAACATGCATGCTGAACCTACCATATACTTCTCCTGGAGCCAGATGGCTAATGGTAGGTTCTATACAAGCAGACTCAGTTTTATACTGACTTTAAAACCAGCCTCAAGGACAGATTAACTGGTCAGGTGTGCAATGACTCCAAGGAGATCGCCACGCCTCCAATATATACTACAAAGAAAAAAATAAGGGATTGGGTCAGCACAACCTGCTGCAGGTGCAGATCACTATGGCGAAATACATATACAAACGGAAAATGCAAATGTGATCGCACACTACATCCAGCACTCTGCCCTCCATGCTGGATGAGACATTGGTTTATATTTTGGCCAAAGCATAGTAAGCCACTCACCGCGTCAAGGCTGTCTCATGAGTGGTCCCTAACTCTTGTTCCTACCTGTTCATGGGCCATGACAGCCACATAAAATCCAGGGAATGCAGGTCAGCATGCAAGCCAAGTACACTTTGCTTGTAACCCCGTCCGGTGCCATTACAGCTTTCATCGGATCCAGGGATGCAAGTACCAACATGCATGCTGAACCTACCATATACTTCTCCTGGAGCCAGATGGCTAATGGTAGGTTCTATACAAGCAGACTCAGTTTTATACTGACTTTAAAACCAGCCTCAAGGACAGATTAACTGGTCAGGTGTGCAATGACTCCAAGGAGATCGCCACGCCTCCAATATATACTACAAAGAAAAAAATAAGGGATTGGGTCAGCACAACCTGCTGCAGGTGCAGATCACTATGGCGAAATACATATACAAACGGAAAATGCAAATGTGATCGCACACTACATCCAGCACTCTGCCCTCCATGCTGGATGAGACATTGGTTTATATTTTGGCCAAAGCATAGTAAGCCACTCACCGCGTCAAGGCTGTCTCATGAGTGGTCCCTAACTCTTGTTCCTACCTGTTCATGGGCCATGACAGCCACATAAAATCCAGGGAATGCAGGTCAGCATGCAAGCCAAGTACACTTTGCTTGTAACCCCGTCCGGTGCCATTACAGCTTTCATCGGATCCAGGGATGCAAGTACCAACATGCATGCTGAACCTACCATATACTTCTCCTGGAGCCAGATGGCTAATGGTAGGTTCTATACAAGCAGACTCAGTTTTATACTGACTTTAAAACCAGCCTCAAGGACAGATTAACTGGTCAGGTGTGCAATGACTCCAAGGAGATCGCCACGCCTCCAATATATACTACAAAGAAAAAAATAAGGGATTGGGTCAGCACAACCTGCTGCAGGTGCAGATCACTATGGCGAAATACATATACAAACGGAAAATGCAAATGTGATCGCACACTACATCCAGCACTCTGCCCTCCATGCTGGATGAGACATTGGTTTATATTTTGGCCAAAGCATAGTAAGCCACTCACCGCGTCAAGGCTGTCTCATGAGTGGTCCCTAACTCTTGTTCCTACCTGTTCATGGGCCATGACAGCCACATAAAATCCAGGGAATGCAGGTCAGCATGCAAGCCAAGTACACTTTGCTTGTAACCCCGTCCGGTGCCATTACAGCTTTCATCGGATCCAGGGATGCAAGTACCAACATGCATGCTGAACCTACCATATACTTCTCCTGGAGCCAGATGGCTAATGGTAGGTTCTATACAAGCAGACTCAGTTTTATACTGACTTTAAAACCAGCCTCAAGGACAGATTAACTGGTCAGGTGTGCAATGACTCCAAGGAGATCGCCACGCCTCCAATATATACTACAAAGAAAAAAATAAGGGATTGGGTCAGCACAACCTGCTGCAGGTGCAGATCACTATGGCGAAATACATATACAAACGGAAAATGCAAATGTGATCGCACACTACATCCAGCACTCTGCCCTCCATGCTGGATGAGACATTGGTTTATATTTTGGCCAAAGCATAGTAAGCCACTCACCGCGTCAAGGCTGTCTCATGAGTGGTCCCTAACTCTTGTTCCTACCTGTTCATGGGCCATGACAGCCACATAAAATCCAGGGAATGCAGGTCAGCATGCAAGCCAAGTACACTTTGCTTGTAACCCCGTCCGGTGCCATTACAGCTTTCATCGGATCCAGGGATGCAAGTACCAACATGCATGCTGAACCTACCATATACTTCTCCTGGAGCCAGATGGCTAATGGTAGGTTCTATACAAGCAGACTCAGTTTTATACTGACTTTAAAACCAGCCTCAAGGACAGATTAACTGGTCAGGTGTGCAATGACTCCAAGGAGATCGCCACGCCTCCAATATATACTACAAAGAAAAAAATAAGGGATTGGGTCAGCACAACCTGCTGCAGGTGCAGATCACTATGGCGAAATACATATACAAACGGAAAATGCAAATGTGATCGCACACTACATCCAGCACTCTGCCCTCCATGCTGGATGAGACATTGGTTTATATTTTGGCCAAAGCATAGTAAGCCACTCACCGCGTCAAGGCTGTCTCATGAGTGGTCCCTAACTCTTGTTCCTACCTGTTCATGGGCCATGACAGCCACATAAAATCCAGGGAATGCAGGTCAGCATGCAAGCCAAGTACACTTTGCTTGTAACCCCGTCCGGTGCCATTACAGCTTTCATCGGATCCAGGGATGCAAGTACCAACATGCATGCTGAACCTACCATATACTTCTCCTGGAGCCAGATGGCTAATGGTAGGTTCTATACAAGCAGACTCAGTTTTATACTGACTTTAAAACCAGCCTCAAGGACAGATTAACTGGTCAGGTGTGCAATGACTCCAAGGAGATCGCCACGCCTCCAATATATACTACAAAGAAAAAAATAAGGGATTGGGTCAGCACAACCTGCTGCAGGTGCAGATCACTATGGCGAAATACATATACAAACGGAAAATGCAAATGTGATCGCACACTACATCCAGCACTCTGCCCTCCATGCTGGATGAGACATTGGTTTATATTTTGGCCAAAGCATAGTAAGCCACTCACCGCGTCAAGGCTGTCTCATGAGTGGTCCCTAACTCTTGTTCCTACCTGTTCATGGGCCATGACAGCCACATAAAATCCAGGGAATGCAGGTCAGCATGCAAGCCAAGTACACTTTGCTTGTAACCCCGTCCGGTGCCATTACAGCTTTCATCGGATCCAGGGATGCAAGTACCAACATGCATGCTGAACCTACCATATACTTCTCCTGGAGCCAGATGGCTAATGGTAGGTTCTATACAAGCAGACTCAGTTTTATACTGACTTTAAAACCAGCCTCAAGGACAGATTAACTGGTCAGGTGTGCAATGACTCCAAGGAGATCGCCACGCCTCCAATATATACTACAAAGAAAAAAATAAGGGATTGGGTCAGCACAACCTGCTGCAGGTGCAGATCACTATGGCGAAATACATATACAAACGGAAAATGCAAATGTGATCGCACACTACATCCAGCACTCTGCCCTCCATGCTGGATGAGACATTGGTTTATATTTTGGCCAAAGCATAGTAAGCCACTCACCGCGTCAAGGCTGTCTCATGAGTGGTCCCTAACTCTTGTTCCTACCTGTTCATGGGCCATGACAGCCACATAAAATCCAGGGAATGCAGGTCAGCATGCAAGCCAAGTACACTTTGCTTGTAACCCCGTCCGGTGCCATTACAGCTTTCATCGGATCCAGGGATGCAAGTACCAACATGCATGCTGAACCTACCATATACTTCTCCTGGAGCCAGATGGCTAATGGTAGGTTCTATACAAGCAGACTCAGTTTTATACTGACTTTAAAACCAGCCTCAAGGACAGATTAACTGGTCAGGTGTGCAATGACTCCAAGGAGATCGCCACGCCTCCAATATATACTACAAAGAAAAAAATAAGGGATTGGGTCAGCACAACCTGCTGCAGGTGCAGATCACTATGGCGAAATACATATACAAACGGAAAATGCAAATGTGATCGCACACTACATCCAGCACTCTGCCCTCCATGCTGGATGAGACATTGGTTTATATTTTGGCCAAAGCATAGTAAGCCACTCACCGCGTCAAGGCTGTCTCATGAGTGGTCCCTAACTCTTGTTCCTACCTGTTCATGGGCCATGACAGCCATATAAAATCCAGGGAATGCAGGTCAGCATGCAAGCCAAGTACACTTTGCTTGTAACCCCGTCCGGTGCCATTACAGCTTTCATCGGATCCAGGGATGCAAGTACCAACATGCATGCTGAACCTACCATATACTTCTCCTGGAGCCAGATGGCTAATGGTAGGTTCTATACAAGCAGACTCAGTTTTATACTGACTTTAAAACCAGCCTCAAGGACAGATTAACTGGTCAGGTGTGCAATGACTCCAAGGAGATCGCCACGCCTCCAATATATACTACAAAGAAAAAAATAAGGGATTGGGTCAGCACAACCTGCTGCAGGTGCAGATCACTATGGCGAAATACATATACAAACGGAAAATGCAAATGTGATCGCACACTACATCCAGCACTCTGCCCTCCATGCTGGATGAGACATTGGTTTATATTTTGGCCAAAGCATAGTAAGCCACTCACCGCGTCAAGGCTGTCTCATGAGTGGTCCCTAACTCTTGTTCCTACCTGTTCATGGGCCATGACAGCCACATAAAATCCAGGGAATGCAGGTCAGCATGCAAGCCAAGTACACTTTGCTTGTAACCCCGTCCGGTGCCATTACAGCTTTCATCGGATCCAGGGATGCAAGTACCAACATGCATGCTGAACCTACCATATACTTCTCCTGGAGCCAGATGGCTAATGGTAGGTTCTATACAAGCAGACTCAGTTTTATACTGACTTTAAAACCAGCCTCAAGGACAGATTAACTGGTCAGGTGTGCAATGACTCCAAGGAGATCGCCACGCCTCCAATATATACTACAAAGAAAAAAATAAGGGATTGGGTCAGCACAACCTGCTGCAGGTGCAGATCACTATGGCGAAATACATATACAAACGGAAAATGCAAATGTGATCGCACACTACATCCAGCACTCTGCCCTCCATGCTGGATGAGACATTGGTTTATATTTTGGCCAAAGCATAGTAAGCCACTCACCGCGTCAAGGCTGTCTCATGAGTGGTCCCTAACTCTTGTTCCTACCTGTTCATGGGCCATGACAGCCACATAAAATCCAGGGAATGCAGGTCAGCATGCAAGCCAAGTACACTTTGCTTGTAACCCCGTCCGGTGCCATTACAGCTTTCATCGGATCCAGGGATGCAAGTACCAACATGCATGCTGAACCTACCATATACTTCTCCTGGAGCCAGATGGCTAATGGTAGGTTCTATACAAGCAGACTCAGTTTTATACTGACTTTAAAACCAGCCTCAAGGACAGATTAACTGGTCAGGTGTGCAATGACTCCAAGGAGATCGCCACGCCTCCAATATATACTACAAAGAAAAAAATAAGGGATTGGGTCAGCACAACCTGCTGCAGGTGCAGATCACTATGGCGAAATACATATACAAACGGAAAATGCAAATGTGATCGCACACTACATCCAGCACTCTGCCCTCCATGCTGGATGAGACATTGGTTTATATTTTGGCCAAAGCATAGTAAGCCACTCACCGCGTCAAGGCTGTCTCATGAGTGGTCCCTAACTCTTGTTCCTACCTGTTCATGGGCCATGACAGCCACATAAAATCCAGGGAATGCAGGTCAGCATGCAAGCCAAGTACACTTTGCTTGTAACCCCGTCCGGTGCCATTACAGCTTTCATCGGATCCAGGGATGCAAGTACCAACATGCATGCTGAACCTACCATATACTTCTCCTGGAGCCAGATGGCTAATGGTAGGTTCTATACAAGCAGACTCAGTTTTATACTGACTTTAAAACCAGCCTCAAGGACAGATTAACTGGTCAGGTGTGCAATGACTCCAAGGAGATCGCCACGCCTCCAATATATACTACAAAGAAAAAAATGTTGTGTATCACATCGCAGCCCCATTGACAATCCTTAGATGTGATGTGTCAATGCAACATTGTGATCTTGAATTCACACGACATGTCGCGGTATAGCCTTATACTATAAGTGCTAGAAGTCACAAAGATGCAAGTGCACAAGGAGAAACACAGCTATGATACCAGGTTCATCCACACCCAACACGTGTTTCACTAACAACTTCATCTACGGGTGGTTGTTGATAATGAACAGAAGTTATCTAATCAGAATCTGGCTAGATCACAATAGGATAATGATTTCATATGCTTCAGGGTACAAATTGTAATGCATTTAATTCACCTTTAATACTGGATTTCATATGCTTCATAGGTGCAGAATTTGTTCTCCCTGGAGACTATCTACAGCCCCACGTGTCTGGCAGAGACTTTTCCCTCTGTCCTGATTTCAAACGCATACATACTCGGGCAAACCAAGCATCTATGTGTATGGGGGAGTCAAGAGGGACAGCTATCAGCCTACAGCTATTGATGGTGTATGAGCACCTTTAGGAAGCCACTGTTTCAGGAACACTGGCCTAATGTGTATGACCAGCTACATAAAGTGCTTAAAGGGGTATTCTGATTGAGGATAACTATTAGATAGGTGGGGGTTTTACTGCTGGGAGTACGGCATCCCCGTACCCCTGCAGCCCCCCGAAAGGAGCAGAGCGGGCAGTCACACATGCGCGTGCATGCTCCATGCATTTCTATGGGAGTTGCAGGGATAGCCGAGTACAGAGCTCGACTGTCTCCAGAATTCCCATAGAAATGAATTGAGCGGGCACATGTATGCCTGACCGGCTTCTCCGTTCATTTCAGGAGGGCTGCAGGGGTTATGGGGCCCCTGCTCAGTGGGGTTCCCAGCGGTGGATAGGGGATAACTTCAAACAACCAGAATAACTCTTTTTAACTAATTAGAACGTGTGACCCTGGACATAGGATAGAGACCCACCTAGAAGTAAAATAATTTTAAACGTAGGACCTAAAACATATTTTAAAAAAACTTTGCTGTTCGATTTAGAACCCTTACCTCACTATGGATGCTATTATTCATTGGAATTAGATGGTATAGTTAGTACTTTTCTTCATGAGTCATCTAGACAGTCACCATGTGGTTAAAAGAATATAGTATTCAGAAGAGCTGAGCAGACATAGTTTTATCATATGAAAGACAAACCAAGTAGGTGCGTAATAGTCCTTGAGATCATGAGAGGTATGTTTATTTGACCCAAGAAAGAGCTTGCAACTCAGTTTTCTGGCTTTGCTCACACTTACACATTTCTATCTACATCTTTGTCTTTTATCACCCCAGTCCCTTGCTCCTCCGCAATATAAGCCAATAACTATTATTTTGGTTCAAAATCTCAGTATTAATCATTATTAATTCATTAATAAAATTTAAATAGTTTTAATAATGTGTATAATTATCGTCATCCCTAGCTGATCTCAACTTTTCATAAATTCTGGGAACATTTTCATGATTAGTACATTTACAGATTAGTAAATTAGGGTCATTTTGCTAAATAAATACCAGGGTTGTTAATTCTTCCCCTTGGTCAGTTTTCAAGGTGCTGTGTACACTATAAGTGCTTAACACAATAGGCAATGACAAATGCTGCATGTTACCCTAATAGTAAGAGCTCTCTCCATTTGAGCTTCTTCTTACTGCATTTCGGCCAATAATTGGGAGGCATTATATGAAAGGCAGCAGAGAACTCTGTGTTACTAGTATTTAGTGGGTGCAAGGGGCAGGCAGAGCAGGACTTCTTTGTGGTTCAGTTTCTGCTAAAAGTGGTGTCTGAGAGAGGCATCATTTTGGCATACAGTATTTTCCCGTACAGCCCAGCAACATGAAGCCATTGCATTCTTGCCTGTGACATTAAATACCTTAGTTTTCAAAGCAGTTTGGGGACTTCTATTAGATGGACCAACAGCCCTGGTATGTTACATGGTCTAGTTTACTGATACTGAAAATGATGGCCAGCGTTTAAAGGAGCATTCCTTCCAAAATGTTTATTCTCTGACCTGCTAGAAAGGTACATGATGTAATCTGTAGTGAATGTAATCTTCTCATCAGTGACTGTATTTGTGTGATATAACCTCCCTTCTAATTTTTAGCTGTGTCATGTGACCAACTCTCTGATCTCCAAAGGACACAGGACAGAAAGTCAGTTACTTCTCTATTCATTCATATGAGATTGACATTGAGGCTCCCATAGGAATACACAGAGAAACTGACTTCCTGTCCACACATAAGATGCTGTGTTATTTGGAAGGTCTGATTGCTGGTCACATGACACAGCTGAGAAGCAGAAGGGAGGTTATAACTCACAAATACAGACACTGGTAAGAAAATGACCTTTACTACAGATTACCTCATATATCTTTCAAACAGGTCAGAGAATATAATTTTTTGCAGTAGTTCTTCTTTAACATGTTATTCAAATGTCTATACAGTATACTGCAACCACATAGTTTACTTCCTGTTAGGTTATAAAGAAAATTGTTCTAATTCAAAAAACAATGAGGGATATTTATTAAAGAGTTTATGCCACTATTATGGCGTAAAAAAGTTGCAAATGTTGATGCAAAGTTGCAAATGATTTGCAACTTTTCAAGCTTCTTTTCATCTTAATAAATTAGATGCATCTCTTGCCAGTGCAGAAAGATCAAGACTGGTGTATGGATACACCAATCTTGATAAATCTCCTCCAATGTTTCCAAGTGAATAGATTTTCTCTGTGCCACTAAATCATAGTCATATGATACTGTATATTCAACAAAGATGCCAACATTCAGGCAATTGTTTTGCAAACACCTCCAAAAAAGAATCGCACGTACAGTCGTGGCCAAAAGTTTTGAGAATGACACAAATATTAGTTTTCACAAAGTTTGCTGCTAAACTGCTTTTAGATCTTTGTTTCAGTTGTTTCTATGATGTAGTGAAATATAATTACACACACTTCATACGTTTCAAAGGCTTTTATCGACAATTACATGACATTCTTTGCTGAATCCTCTTTAGGAGACTATCCTGGCGCTTGCTGGACTTTCTTGGACGCCCTGAAGCCTTCTTAACAAGAATTGAACCTCTTTCCTTTAAGTTCTTGATGATCCTATAAATTGATGATTGAGGTGCAATCTTAGTAGCCACAATATCCTTGCCTGTAAAGCGTTTCTTTGCAGGTCACCATGGTTAACAATGGAAGAACAATGATTTCAAGCATCACCCTCCTTTTAACGTGTCAAGTCTGCCATTTTAACCCAATCAGCCTGACATAATGATCTCCAGCCTTGTGCTCGTCAACATTCTCACCTGAGTTAACAAGACGATTACTGAAATGATCTCAGCAGGTCCTTTAATGACAGCAATGAAATGCAGTGGAAAATTTTTGGGGGGATTAAGTTAATTTTCATGGCAAAGAAGGACTATGCAATTCATCTGATCACTCTTCATAACATTCTGGAGTATATGCAAATTGCTATTATAAAAACTTAAGCAGCACTTTTCAAATTTCCAATATTTATGTAATTCTCAAAACTTTTAGTCACGACTGTACAATGCAACTGGCATGAATAAAGTCATTGCCACCCCAGGAAAAAGCGGTGCTATCTGTCTTTAATCTGTGCTGCCGTTTTGTATACTATAAATATACTTATTCAGTTTATCATTCTGGTCAGAAAAGCTCTGAAATTAAATAAACATTTGAGTGAAATGGAAAATTCACTAGTGTTCTTGAGCATTTATGAATCAATTTTCTTGAGATAAAGTTCAATCAATGTATGATCCTCAGAATCAGCAAACCTCAGAATACATAACCTCATTTTATTGCTTTTGTGATTGTATACTGATGATAACATGTAGATGAGTAAACCTCTGTTTATCTCTACTCAACAAACTGACTCCTTACATGAAAAGACTACATACTTAAATATTTTGATGTTATTTTGATTCCACAAAGGATACTTAAAAAAGGAACACGTCACCTTGAAGATGTGGTGCAGTATGTAAGCAGCATGTTATAGAGCAGGAGGAGCTGAGCAGATTGATATATAGATTTATGGAGTTTCTGAGCTCAGGACTCATGGGCGGTCCTACTCCGCCCATGAGTGAATGACAACTATCTACATCAGGCATCCTCAAACTGTGGCCCTCCAGCTGTTGCAAAACTACAACTCCCAGCATGCCCGAACAGCCTACAGGTATCAGCCTAGAGCAGGGCATTGTGGGAGTTGTAGTTTTACAACAGCTGGAGGGCCGCAGTTTGAGGATGCCTGATCTACATAGATACACAGAAGACTATCAATCATTGACTAGGTCTAGTATGAGGTCTAGTATGAGCAGATATTTAAATGAATACATTTCAAGTTTTACTGAATATTTTCCCATAAAACTATGTATCAATCTGCTCAGCTCCTCCTGCTCTATAACATGATAACTATAGATTGCACTTTTTTGATGGTTACAGGTTCCCTCTAACAATAACCAAATTTTTGACAATCTATAGAAAGCAGCTGCAGCTTGCATGGGCATGTGGTTTTCAGCCACGTTGCAGCTACGTATTGACCAGTAGTTGACCAGGCTGTCATGTCTGGTCCTATCCTTAGTGAGCAGTCATAAATATGTGATCTCATATAGCAAACCAATGAAAAGCAAATCTTGTAGCATCTGCTTTCCTGATGTCTACATTTTAGGGCTCATGCACACAACTGTGTTCAGTCTGGGAAACGCGGCCCGTGCGTCGGTTACATCTCCTGGACTGATGACAGCTCCTCTTACCCAAACTCAATGCAGCATAGTGACTTGTGATGCACTGCGTTCCTATCTGACCATGGGTCAATTCTACTGTACTCCCATGATGATGTCAGATAGTAACTCAGTGCATCATAAATTACTATGATGCAGTTAGTTCGGGTCAGGTGAGGCCAACACACAGACCAAGTTTCCCAGACTGCACATGGTCGTGACCCTCAGCCCTAAACCTGATTTTTCTACATTAGAATAATTAAAATACTAATTGTTTGAGTATATTGTAGCATATGTGCTCCATGCTAATTTTGTACGACTTGGATTAACCCCTTCAGGACTGCCGTCATACATGTATGTCAGAAATCTGGCGTTTAAAAAAGGGGCCTGCTCCCGAGCGGAGTGGGCACCATAGCTGCTGGATTTTTACTGTTTTACACACCAGACACCTGGAGCTAATGTCTACGATTAACGATAACTCTGATTGCAGACATGTAACCTCTCAGTGTGGTCAATTGTGGTCAATTGTGACCATGGTATCTGAGGCAGCATTCTCCAGGATGCGAACGGCTTCAACATGCAGATTGGGAAAGCCATTCACTCTATGTAAAAGTCATACGCACTTTAAAATGGCATCATTAAAAATTACAGGTCGCCCCTCAAATAAAATGAGCCCTTCCTCCAAAATTATGTGAGTCAGAATATCACAATGCACAGAATTATTTTTTTTCCAAGGTGTTTGTTTTATTAGCATTAAAACGCAAGAAAAACTATACAAATTGGTATTGCTGTAATTGTACTGACCCAGAAAATGAAGCTAAAAGGTCATATAAAACTATGCGGAATTGCATTATATTCCTGATTCCACCTCATCTGGAATTTTTCTAGCTTCCTACTACATAATATGCAATATTAAACGGTACATTTAGAAAGTACAACTTGAGCCACAGAAAACAAGCCCTCATACTGCTACATGAACGGAGAAATAGAAAAGTTATGGCTCCAGGAAGGACAGGAGTACAAAAAAAATGGAAAATGGCCCGATCCTGAAAGGATTAATATATTGTTTGAGTCTTGTAAGTGATGGGGCAAGTGATCTTACAATTACTGTATATATTTTATGACAATTGGAACCTCTCTGCTGTATGGACAAAAAAGTTACGCCAAAAAGTAATCTCTATTATTTGACTCCATTTAGAGTAACTACAAATACATATAAAAGTAAAATTTCTTTAAAAAAATGACAAAATAAAGGAAATAATATGTATGTATTCACCTAGCGTATTCAATTGATTTCTTACTTGTCATTTCTAAATACAACTACTACTGGCTTTGACGCTATACTTTTTTTTATATCTGGTTGCTATGATTGTCATGTCTCATTTAACCCAGGGAACAGCTCTGCTAACTGTTGATCAGAGAAGATGGGAAGATCTTAAAAGCAGACTGAAGATAGCTCAACCACTCCACCTCCCTCCTCGTCCAGGTATTAGAGCTTCTAATTGCTTGCCGCTCATTTGTTTTACATGTGGTCTATCCCATTATTTTTGTCAAAGCAACTTAACAAAAAAACAAAAACAAACAAAAAAAAAAAAAAATATATATATATATATATATATATATATATATATATAGACAAACCAAAGGTCTGATGGGCAGCACTGCGGTAATGAAGTAACAATGGAGTGCCAGCGGCTTGGAAGGCGATCCACCAACAGCAAAAATAAAAAAGAGAATTCCTCAGCACTTCCAAAATAAAGAATGTGTGTTTATTCACCAGATAGCGACGCTTCAGTCCTCTCAATGGGACTTTTCTCAAGCAGTGATGACAATATAGTGGTGCTCAGAGGCAGATATATATCCACCCCCATAATAATTAACAATCAAGTGGTAATTAGGGTTGAGCGAACCCGAACTGCAAAGTTCGTGTTCGTACTGAACTTTGCGAGTTCGGGTACCCGGACCCAAACCTGGACTTTTTCACTGAAGTTTGGGTTCGGTGTTCGGGTGATTTTATTATTTTCCGTTATAACCATGTTAAGACAGAATGCTAAATAAAATGGCCATGTAGGGGTTAAAAATAATTAAAAGAACTCACCTCATCCACTTGATCGCGCAGTCTTGATCGCACAGGTCTTCTTTCTTCAGGACCTGCAAAAGGACCTGCGATGACATCACCGCGCTCACCACATGGTAAGCGCGGTGACGTCACCGCCGGTACTGCTGAATGAACATAAAATCTTCTATCTTCATTCAGCATGACCTGCGGTGATGTCACCGCGATCGCCACGTGGTGAGCGCGGTGACGTCATCGCAGATCCTTTTGCAGGTCCTGAAGAAAGAAGACCTCAAGGCTGCGCGATCAAGTGGATGAGGTGATAGTTGATATTATTTCAGCCACTGAAGCCTCAATCCACAGCAACAAAGTACCACAGGGTGAGGCTGAACAACTTCGCCTTAAAGTGTCTGCAGCTCTGGCCAGTGCCAAAGCACCTCCTTCAAACTTGACTAGAGAAGAAGGAAGGCGGTTACATCCCTGAAGGAAGACACAAACATCACCATCCTGCCTGTGGATAAAGGAAGATGCACGGTTGTACTTAATACATCTGACTACGATGCCAAGGTGACAACACTCCTGGATGATAACAACACATATGAGGCCCTAAGATGAGACCCAACCAGTGGCTACAAGAAGAAGGTTATAGAACTACTACAACAACTAGAAAAGGACAAAATCATTGATCGGGTCATGTATCATCGCCTCTACCCTGGGGAAGCTCCTCCATGTATTTATGGACTTCCTAAGATACATAAGGATGGGACCCCTCTCAGGCCAATTGTCAGCAGCATCAACTCTGTAATCTACAATGTAGCAAAATACTAGCGCCCTTGGTTGGAAACACACAACATCACATACAGAACTCTCAGGATTTCACCACCAAAATCCAGAACTTGTTATTGGGCACAGAAGAAACAATGGTCTCCTATGATGTTACATCCCTCTTCACCTGCATACCCACTACAGAGGCAATTGAAACAGTCATGAAACAGTTGCTACTAGACAACACCTTAGGCTGCAGAACAGAACTTAGCCCAGACCAAGTGTGTGCCTTACTGGACCTTTGTCTGAGTACCACCTAACTTCAAGTATAAGGACAAGTTCTACAAGCAAAAACATGGCTGTGCTATGGGATCGCCAGTCTCACCTATTGTAGCGAACCTGTATATGGAGGAAGTAGAAAGGAAAGCCCTGACCACTTTCAAGGGAATTACACCGAGTCATTGGTTCAGATATGTGGATGACACTTGGGTTAAAATTCATAAACAAGAGTTACAGGCTTTCACCGACCACATCAACTCAGTGGATCATAACATCAATTTCACGCAGGAAGATATGCAGAACAACAAACTGGCGTTTCTGGACTGTCTTATTACAGTGGAAGAGGGAAAGAAGCTGGGAATAGAGGTCTATCGAAAACCAACACACACAGACCAGTACCTGCTATTTGATTCCCACCATCCTCTAGACCACAAACTGGGAGTCAGCCAGACTCTACACCACCGGGCAGAGAAAATCCCCACCAGCACAGAGGCCAAGGCGAAGGAATTCAAACACCTCAGAGGGGCACTTAAAACTTGTGGGTATCCAGATTGGGCCTTTGTCAAAACAGAAGGAAGGAGAAGAAAGAGCACTACCAGTGAGGGCGGGAAGCATGACAGACGCAAGAATATGGTTATCCCATATGTAGCTGGGGTGTCTGAGAAACTCAAAAGGATTTTTAATAAACATCACATCCCTGTCTGCTTTAAACCCAGCAACACACTGAGGCAACAACTGGTTCACCCAAAAGACCCAACGCCTAAACACAAGATGGACAACATTGTGTACGCAGTCCAGTGTAATGAGGAATGCTCAGAAGTGTATATCGGCGAAACAAAACAACAACTACATCAGCCTATGGCTCAGCATAGAAGAGCCAAAACCTCTGGTCAAGATTCAGCCATATACTTACATCTAAAAGAAACAGGTCACACCTTTGAAGACAGTCAAGTACGTGTTTTGGATAAGGAGGCCGATTGTTACAAACGAGGTGTGAAGGAGGCCATCTACGTAAAAATGGAGAAGCCAAGCTTGAATAGAGGCGGGGGGGGGGGTTAGACATCTATTGTCTGCCACATACAATGCTGTCTTGACACCTTTTTCTGGGAGGTCATTATCACCTACTGACTCCAATTAGGATAATGGAATCAACACCTTTGACCCCATGCTGGGTATAATGACCTCTGACCCCATGCTGGGTATAATTACCAGATGTTGATTCAGTTACATATTTATTCCCAGAGAATTCTTGTACAGTCACTCAGAATTGAGAAAGCTCGTTGGAAGAACGAGTGAAACGTTTTCAAGAAATCTACAGTAAGTTCAGTTGCCTTGATTTATTCTTTACAGATATACCAGTAAGTAGTCTGAGAGGTGTGAAAGAGGTCACATTGATTGGTTGCCTCCTATGGCTCCGCAAGCATAACTGCTGTTCAACTATTGCAGTTGTTCCTGTCTATAAGAAAGTTGGGTAACAACCCTTACTAGCTCCACTCTCTAGGGCCTCGCTGACACTTTTAAATCGGCGTGCATTGTGAGGTGAGATTTATTTTCTGATATTTTCCCTTATGGTGGGAGATGCAGTGTTTATACTTATTGTATTGCTACTACTGGTGTCCGTGAGGACTAATTTTAACACCACTAAATGCTACACCTTTATCACATTAAAACTTAACTTTTATTTTAGTTTACTTATAGTAGTCAGTCACTTAGATTGGCGATTTAAAACTTTAGTTGGTCACTCAGTTTACACTATCCGAATTTGCATGTCCATATACTGCCCTAACCCCTGAAGACGCCGTTACACGGCGAAACATGTCGGGGGGCAGCGTAGCTCAATATTTTTAATATAGCAAGCACTCAGCTACAGATACTTAAGTTCAGTGACACTTAACTAGAATGGATAGTACGAGACGAATCTGAGACATTGTATTCACTGATACACTGGCAGCGTGCAGCCAGCAGTGAAATTATGTATCCATCCTAGCTATGAGACAATAGTAGGAACATCCAAATTCGGATAGTGTAAACTGAGTGACCAGCTAAAGTTTTAAATCGCCAATCTAAGTGACTGACTACTATAAGTAAACTAAAATAAAAGTTAAGTTTCATTGTGAGGTGAAACTGTAGTAGAAGATGAAAAAGAATCCAGCAGTGCCGACTTCTTCTGTCTTTTGGGGATTACTTAAATCAAAGTGAATATAACTTACGGTTCAGTCTGTATCATGACCGAACTAGTATTCTTTTTTTCTTTTTTTTAAATAAAATACAAGATGTTATACTTTATTATTAGTTTGGTTTTAATATCTGAAACCCTTAGTATGGTCTCTATGAGGTACTATATGGTGTTGCAATACTATGTTAAAGTATATGTATTGATTTATTTAATCATTTATATTCCCCTTAATTGGTCCTTGTTACTATTTGCGCTATATGTCTGTTCTAACCTCAATGTGAACGCTGCCTATATTGAATATCTATGTTTTTTGTTACTAGTGTGAACAGTGTTCACATTGTTCTCTTAACAGGTTAATGAGTTTTTATTCCAACCCACTATTTGTAACCATTTTACTTCTTCTTGATCCAGTGCAGGAGGTGGGTGACAGAAGAACTCTAGCAAAATTAACATCATTGTTAGACAATATCTCCCACCCCATGCACGAAGCTGTTGTGGAGCTGGAGAGCTCGTTCAGTGACAGACTGCTGCATCCTAGGTGCACGAAGGAACGTTATCGGAGGTCCTTCCTCCCAGTAGCGGTTAGGATGTATAACCGCCACTGTTCCCAGAAACCCAGTAGTGAATTTTTTCAGTAAATTCTGTGTTATGTTTTTCTTGTATTTTACTCTTTAATTTCTAATTAATCTTATTTTGCTCCTGGTGTGAATGTGATTGCTGCTGTTATTCCAAAATTTCCCCATTGAGGGACAATAAAGGGATATTCTTTTTCTTCTAACTAACATGCACACAACTATCCAATGTGGTATTGCACATAATTTATTTATATTCTGCTTAACTGACTCTCGCTCCTGCTTGCGTTATATGTTTGGCCTGATTTCAATTTGAACACTGCCTACACTGAATATTTACAGTATTTACAGAGTTACAGTATCACCTGTGTTTTTTGTTACTACTGTAGTGTAAACAGTGTCTACATTGTTCTTTCGAGTTAATGACTTTTGATAACATCCCGCTATTTGTAACCATCATGCACATTGCTATCTAATGTGGTAATGCAATGCTGTATGACATTATGTTATGTTGAGCATATGTATTGATTTATTAATTTTCTTATACAGTGGTCCCTATAGTTAGAATACTAATTGCTTCCAGGATGACCATTGTATGTTAAAACTTTTGTAACTTAAGTAATTGGTTCCAAAGCCCCAAAATGTCATCCAAGATAATAGAAAATTAAGATTTAAGAAAAGTAAGCAGATAACTAAGACAAATAAAGCAAGTCCTTACATATAACAGTCAGCTATGGCTACTAAGTAGCAACTAATACAACTATTTTACCAGAGAAGTGGCCTTGATTGGTTGGATCTGAGTCTGAGGCACTATATGCTGAATCTAGTTTCAACTTACGATGGGTCAGAAAAGACCATTGTATGTTGAAAATATTATATCCTGAGGCCATTGTGTCTTGAGGGAGCACTGTACTCTTGTCACGCTCGTGTGTGAGAGGAAAACACCACACCCGGCATAGGAGGGAAAGGGGATACCAGAATAAGACCTGGAAACTAGAGAAGGAAGATGGACACTTCCTAGAGATAACCCCAACTCCAGTCCTGACAGACTACCAGTATGAACAGGCCCCAAAAGTAGGCAAGATTATACACCGGATACCTAAAATCCTATCTCACCCTATAGGACCCTGAAACTAATGTCAGGACTGAGTCTACCTGTTCCTCCAAAGGGAAGGACGAACAGGAGTCTCCCTCAGGCCTAATGACAAACAACAAGGAAAGGCAACACACACATATAATAAACAAAATACTAAAGAAAACAGAAACACTTATCTTCAATGAAGATTTGGTAGCACCAGGAACTCAGCTGAGAATCAAACACAAGCTAACCACAAGTCCAACAGAAGCTATAAACTGCGGTGGGAGAAACAACAATAAATAGAGAAGGTTAAATGGCCACAATAGCAACACCTGGGGATAGAAGGTGTGGCAAGCACCAGAAACAACACAGACGTCATTTGATCCAAAAGGAAAACATGTCAGATCAAACCACGTGTTGCCAGTTTCACAGATCTCCTGCCACCTGTCGCAGTAACGTCCTTGACAACTCTCCTGCACTGGCCCTCGATATTGCCTGTTTTATATGTCTGTCCTGATTTCAATGTGAACACTGCCCACACTGAACATTCATTGAACTATTATTAGTGTTACAGTGTCCACACTTTTCTCCTAATGAGTTCTGATTCCACCCAGTTAATTGTAACCATCTTGCTTATTTTAACTAGCTTGTATCCTATTATCTAATTAATGACGTATCAGGATGTTGATTGGCTCAGTACTTTGCACATACCATATTTTAACTTTTGGATTTGTATACTAATGTATTTTTGACAAAGGGCAAGTGTAGCTAGAAACGCGTCAAAAGTTTGACCTGCTTGTATCCTGTAAATAAAGAACCAGTCTTTTAAGAAGTCAGCAGTGCTGGATTCTCTTTTTCTTCCTTTCTATAATGATGGTAAATTAAATTCACAATATTCTGCTACAGAGCTTGCAATTCTGTGGAATGCTATAACAAAAACCAGTCATAGTTGATTACATCAACTAACACATGTTCCATAATGTGCTTATCCTCATTATCATATGGGTGCCTAATGGGCACCGTATTCTTATCTATTACATTACACAATTGAATGAATACTGGAATTCTGTGGTGTGTTCTAGGCAGGACTTTATAGATTTAAAATGTAGATTCACTTCACTAGAGATGAAGTTGAAGTATGAATATTAGTATCAGATCAGAAAATATGCTGTATTATGTGATAATTCTGTCGGCATCTTATTATTTTGCTGATATATTGCATATTAAGCAGAGGCATTTGATTTTAGTAGAAAAAAAAAGCTTAAGCTTAAAGTATACTTGCTGTTGCCTTTTTTGTCTTCTAAAAAACAGCATGAATGATTTGTAGCATTTCCCTGCTAAGGCTTTCGTGCTCCATTTCCTTAGTCTGGAACATATTTATTAAAGGGTATTCCAGTTTTGCAATTTTCAGCATCAATTGGCAGAAAACAACACGTTATCACTTACTCCTGACAAATCTGCAAAATACGGATGCAGTCTGTGTGTATAAACCTAATCAAGTTAGGGAAACAATGCAAATAATTTGTGCTACTGATTTCCTAGAGAACATTGTAAACTGCTGTCTTTCCATCTGTTGTTAGCCGCAATCAATTCATGAAATGCACCGCAGTATTAAATGCTTTGCAGCTAAAAACAGTATCAGAGCAGCAATTTGTCAGCTCGGCCTTGTAAAATTATTGGTTAAATATATTCACCTGTCTTATCTGATTGGTTTTCATTTCCTAGATAATGATGGTTTCAGAGCACGAATGTATGATATCACACAACATCCATTTTTCAAGAGGACTATAGCAGTACTTGTCCTTGCACAATCGGTTCTTCTGTCTGTAAAGGTATGTTATACATAGAGATCCTCTATGTTTTTAGCTCTATTATGCTCATTTGCTGTGTGCGATGTTTGAGAACTATAATGTCTTTCAGCACAAGTGTGAAATTTGCAGCTTCTATACAATAATTAAAACTCTTACTGGTCCTATAGTCTCATGGTTTTCCTATTTTAATGGCCACTGTCTTCTACTAATCACACGGTCAGTAGTAAATTTCTGATTATAGGGCAGAAAAAGGGACCATTGCTTAGGGGCCTTCTCCTTCCAGCCCCTCCTAGATACCCCCAGCTATTGGTGTATGAGATATTTTAAATCATACCTCCAAGAATCTAATTTTTCACATGTGGCAGAAGCTTTAGGGTTTTTGCAGGTTTTGCTAATATTCATTAATAGGAGTTGGAGCTCCATTGCCCTGCCTCCACTGCTAACTAGAAAACATCCAGTGGCAGAGCATGTATGTTACCATCGTAAGAGGGTGAGGATAAACAACATCCCTTAAGCAATACTAAAAGGGTTGTTTGGGCTCTGAAAAAAAAGGAGTCTGACACCCAGGCCCCATTTTGATCAGCTGTTTTGCGGTAGCTCTGGCACTGGAAGTTGGTGTTGGAGCTACAGAGCTCCGTCCATTATGTAGTGGACGGGGTTGGTTACTGAAGCACTGCTCCCATTCATTTCAATGAAAGGACCACTGCCGTAACCAGCTTCATCCATTACACAGTTCATGGAGTTGTGTAGTTCTGGCGCCATCTTTAGGCATCAGAGCTACTGCAGAACAACTGATCAGTGGGGGTGTAGGGTGTCAGACCTTAGCCAATCAGATGTTAATGGTGTATTTGCAGAGCTTATTAGGAACATAGCTGAGACGGTATTCTGCGCTGCACTATAGTATTTCAGGCCTCGCCTACTTCGGTTGTCCCCACCTACTTGTTTTGGCCCGTCTTCTGTCAGTTTCAACCCACCTACAACATGGGGCCACTTTTAGGTTATTGTCCAGGGTAAGTTCACAATCCACTCTGAATGGCAGAATGAATGTTGTAAAACCAAATCCCATAAGACAATGGTGCAATTGTACCATTGGTGCCATTAGGAAGTGTAACTTACCCAGCCAAAGAAAAAAACACAAGTCCTCATTTGGCTATGTGAGCGGTATGACTTTTAGAGGGCAGGGAGTAAAAAACAAAAATGCAAAAAATAAAAAAAATGTCGGAAAGGGGTTAAATGCTACATTTCTTTTTCAAGATATTATTGCTTATTGCCTATAATGTTAATATACAGTATAATATATCACTGGGACATATGGCTTTCTTTTATTTTCCAGTGGGATGTTGATGATCCTGTGACTGTGCCTCTTGCAACAATGTCAGTGGTTTTCACCTTCATTTTCGTTTTGGAGGTAAGACACTATGTGTATATAGACGATAACTTGAAAAAAGGTCAGGATCACTTGAGGCGCTGCCGAGGTTCAGGTGAATGATACATCAGAGGTGGTATAGTTGATGGAGGGTATCTTTATTCACAGGTAGTCTACAAATTTCTGGGGCTGGATTGCCCCCTTCGTCAGGACTAGGTCTGTGTGTATATAGCAACATGGCATTACGTACAGTACAGACCAAAAGTTTGGACACACCTTCTCATTCAAAGAGTTTTCTTTATTTTCATGACTATGAAGGCATCAAAACTATGAATTAACACATGTGGAATTATATACATGACAAACAAGTGTGAAACAACTGAAAATATGTCATATTCTAGGTTCTTCAAAGTAGCCACCTTTTGCTTTGATTACTGCTTTGCACACTCTTGGCATTCTCTTGATGAGCTTCAAGAGGTAGTCCCCTGAAATGGTTTTCACTTCACAGGTGTGCCCTGTCAGGTTTAATAAGTGGGATTTCTTGCCTTATAAATGGGGTTGGGACCATCAGTTGCGTTGAGGAGAAGTCAGGTGGATACACAGCTGATAGTCCTACTGAATAGACTGTTATAATTTGTATTATGGCAAGAAAAAAGCAGCTAAGTAAAGAAAAACGAGTGGCCATCATTACTTTAAGAAATGAAGGTCAGTCAGTCAGCCGAAAAATTGGGAAAACTTTGAAAGTAAGGGCTATTTGACCATGAAGGAGAGTGATGGGGTGCTGCGCCAGATGACCTGGCCTCCACAGTCACCGGACCTGAACCCAATCGAGATGGTTTGGGGTGAGCTGGACCGCAGAGTGAAGGCAAAAGGGCCAACAAGTGCTAAGCATCTCTGGGAACTCCTTCAAGACTGTTGGAAGACCATTTCAGGGGACTACCTCTTGAAGGTAAGTATAATGGTTCTACAAATTGCTAAGTAACCATGGCAACCGGGACTGCAGTAGCGTCCTGGTTGCCATGGTTACCGATCGGAGCTCCAGCGATTAAACTGGGACTCCGATCGGTACACTCCGCTGCCACCAATGATAGGGGGGAGATTTTAATTAGGAGGGGGAGGGAGGGGGGGGCCCACTGGCCACCAACGAGTTAACTACAGGGGAGGGAGGGGGGCCGGCCACACTGGCCACCAATGAGTTAACTACAGGGGAGGTGGGGGCCCACTGGCCACCAATGAGTTAACTACAGGGGGGGGGGGCACTGGCCACCAATGAGTTAACTACAGGGGAGGGGGGGGGCCGGCCGCACTGGCCACCATGGAGTTAACTACAGGGGAGGGAGGGGGGGGCCGGCCACACTGGCCACCAATGTGCTAACTACAGGGGGCAGTCATGTACACAGTTCTTTTAGTATATTCTAACCTGAAGCGTCCCCATCACCATGGGAACGCCTCTGTGTTAGAATATACTGTCGGATTTGAGTTTCACGATGTAACTCAAATCCGACGGTATATTCTAACATAGAGGCGTTCCCATGGTGATGGGGACGCTTCAAGTTAAAATATACCATCGGATTGGAGAAAACTCCGATCCGATGGTATATTAACTCCTGACTTTACATTGAAAGTCAATGGGGGACGGATCCGTTTGAAATTGCACCATATTGTGTCAACGTCAAACGGATCCGTCCCCATTGACTTGCATTGTAATTCAGGACGGATCCGTTTGGCTCCGCACGGCCAGGCGGACACCAAAACGACTTTTTTTTCATGTCCGTGGATCCTCCAAAAATCAAGGAAGACCCACGGACGAAAAAACGGTCACGGATCACGGAAAAACGGAACCCCGTTTTGCGGACCGCAAAAAAATACGGTTGTGTGCATGAGGCCTAATACTGAATATTTAAGGACCTACGAAAAGCTAAAACCTGTGATCAGTTGTTATGGAAAACTGGAGTTGCTCCTGCGAGTTTCTATTGGCTAATAAGGGACATGTGACCGTGTAAATGGTATTTCGGATTTCAGTCAAAGGCTTGCTAGCTTCTATTGGCTAATGCAGGTCATTTTTTGGGAATATCTCAGGAACAGTAAGTCCTAGAGAGCTGAGAAGTCTAAAACCTTCCTGGACACCTGATGTACCTGAGTGCTAAATTTAGCGAAGATCGGTCCAGTCGTGTGGTTGCGCATAAAGAATGTCCAGACGGACAGACAGATGTGTAGACAGACAGACAGAAACTCATTTTTATATATATATAAGATATATACATGTTTAGCCCGGATTATATGTTTTTCATGTGGCAAGATAACTGAATTATTTTCACAGTTGGAAGGTTGGAAAGATGCTTGTTTCATTAATGAACTGATTTCTCTTGTAAAGGTAACAATGAAGATAACAGCCATGTCACCAGCTGGGTTTTGGCAAAGCAGAAGAAATCGCTATGACCTGCTTGTAACTTCCCTGGGAGTTATTTGGGTTGTACTTCATTTCGCCTTACTAGTAAGATGCCTTCTTCGTTTGATTCTTATTTCCACAGTTATTTATATACCTATTGTCCTCTTGACTCAGGAACTCTAAGTATAGCTATGCTAAAGTTAAGTGGGTCTATTACTCATCTGTGTGTTATATAGCAGTAGACAGGGACGTAGCTATAGGGGAAGCGGCTGCTTTGGGGCCCTGACCCAGAAGGGGCCCATCCAGGAGGAGGAGGACTAAAAGATTTTGTCAGGGCCCTCTCAACACTATTACACAATGACATTATATAAAGTGGCACTATAGACAGTGTAGAAAACGGTTAGAACAGCTGCCGGGCCTGGTCTGAGAGAGTGATTTTTAGTAGCCACAGGAATGGGGGCAGCATGAAAGGAAGGTGTTGCGAAAAAATTACTAGGTGGGGGGGACCACATAAAAAAAATTGCTGTGGGGCCCAGTCATTTCTAGCTACGCCACTGGCAGTAGATGATACGCAAACAGCAGAATTAAAGGGGTTTCCCACCATACTAAATGATGGCATCACAAACTGACCAGTGCGCGTCCACATAACAGGACCTCCGAGATCCTAAAGAATGAAGGGGGCTGCAACAATAGTAAAGTGGAGATTCTCCTTCACAGATTTTCCCTGTACAGTAGTTGGACAGGAGCTATGTAATATGCCATAACATTATGAGATAGGAATACCCCTTCAAATAAAGCTACATTTAGACAACAGTGAAAACGGACATGCTGTAACGGACCGTTTCAGCAGACAAGGGGTTAAAATCCGTTTAGGCAATATGCCCCTTTCTGAGAGACAGGCACAGCTACTGCAGAACACCAAACTCCCGAACTGGATACAAAATAGCACTCCAAACTGGAACCTCACGAATAGCTGCTAGCAGACGAACAGGAATCAGCTTACACTCCTGGCAATCAGTCTCTACAGCATACAGTGGATCCCCCCAATAACGAGACAAGGCTCCGTGTTGAGGGTCAAGCAGTGGTCTGACTGTACTTCAAGTACAGCCTCTTTTATTCATAAACCACAAACATAGTACTGCCCACAGGGTTTTGAAATACAACTAATCAGTAATTTACAACACATACAATGTAAGTACAGCAACCAATTGTTCACGCCCCCAGAGGACCAGAAGGGAGACTGCGACACAGGACAGATACAACATATCCCCACAATGCATCATGGTTTCCTCCTCTCTGTCCCGGAGACAACCGAGGAGCAATCCAATTATCTCTCAGGACAAAGGGAAATCGCCAATACACATGTGGATACAACAGGACAGACATCACCATTTAAACAAACAATGGGACAATGGCACAATAGAAACACACCCAGCATATTCCTCCCAAGCTGACAAGTTACACTTATTATAAATTGTTACAACTTTGTGAGTTTACATTGTCCATACATATAACTTACATCAATTTAAACAGTATAACTTGGCGACAAACCTATCCAAAATTCACTTGAATAGGTTCAGGGGTTTAAAAGTTAGTATGGGCCATAATCCTGAGGCAAGAGGCTTTTAAACAGGCCTCTCCAAAACCCAGTGGCGAGGTTGGTTTCGCCACACATCTCCCCCCCAGGGAAGACTAACCAGATACCTGACCTCACGGTCAGTACCTGAGTTAGTCTGGCAGTCCACCCACAACCCAATACTGGACCTGTTGAATTTGGTAGCTTGTCTCTGTCCAGTGAGTCCACCAAGGTTATGTTGGTAGCTGGTACTCCCGGTCTCTGTGTTGCTCCCTGGCTTGGAGTGGAGGTTGCTTTGTGGGCAGGTATCAGCGGTACTCTGCCCTGGTTGTTGGAGGGGGAGACCGACTGTCTCTACCCCCTGTGCTGTAAGTGCAGAGACCACGGTCCCATCTGCACTGTTGTGGGGCTTACTGTCTCCCCCTGGTGCGTTAAGCTGCCGCTGACGAGAGGGGGTAACGAGCTCCTCTCCCATACATACTTCCAGCCGCTGGGGAGGGCGACCGACCGTCTCCGCTCCGAATACAGTGTCCTGCTGCTGGGGAAAGGAGACTGGGCTCTCTATTCCCTGCTGGACACTCTGCCGCTGGGGGACAGGACCGACTGTCTCTGCCCCCTGTAACTCAGCCTGCCGCTGGGGAATGGAGACTGGGCTCCCAATTCCCAATAAATCACACGGCCGCTGGGGAATGGAGACTGGGCTCCCAATTCCCTGTACATCACTCGGCCGCTGGGGAATGGAGACTGGGCTCCCAATTCCCAAAAAATCATGCTGCTGCTGGGGGGCAGGAACAACTACCTCTGCCCCCTGTAACTCAGCCTGCCGCTGGGGAGGGAGGACGCTGCTCTCCTCTCCCTGCATTTCACACTGCCTTCCCGGCATATCACCCTGCTGCTGGGGGGCAGGAACAATTACCTCTGCCCCCTGTAACTCAGCCTGCCGCTGGGAGGGAGGACGCTGCTCTCCTCTCCCTGCACTTCACACTGCCTTCCCGGCATATCACTCTGCTGCTGGGGGGCAGGAACAACTACCTCTGCCCCCTGTAACTCAGCCTGCCGCTGGGGAATGGAGACTTGGCTCCCAATTCCCTGCAATTCACACTGCCGCTGGGGAATGGAGACTGGGCGACCAATTCCCTGCTGGACACTCTGCCGCTGGGAAGAGGAGACTGAGCTCTCTCTGTCCCACAACTGTAACTTGCGGTGGAGGTCCACCCAACGTGGCAGCTGACCGTCACCTTCTGCCCGGTATAGTAGGGTCTTGAACACTAGACTTCTCATGAACTTCACGGATTTCTCAGCTGGATTGGGTCCGAAGAAGTTCAGCCGCAACCACATCATACGGTCAAATTCCTCAACAGAGTATCTGTACTCCACTGCTGGTTCCATCCTGGTGCTTTTAGGGTCGCTGTACTGAGACATGCGTTGCCCTTAAGTTGTAAAATCCAAAGAAATGGTGTCTCCTGTAGCTGTCCTTCTGCCTGTAGGAACGATCCCGCTGCTTGCCACCAATGTAACGGGCCGTTTCAGCAATCAAGGGGTTAAAATCCGTTTAGGCGATATGCCCCTTTCTGAGAGACAGGCACAGCTACTGCAGAACACCAAACTCCCGAACTGGATACAAAATAGCACTCCAAACTGGAACCTCACGAATAGCTGCTAGCAGACGAACAGGAATCAGCTTACACTCCTGGCAATTAGTCTCTACAGCATACAGTGGATCCCCCCAATAACGAGACAAGGCTCCGTGTTGAGGGTCAAGCAGTGGTCTGACTGTACTTCAAGTACAGCCTCTTTTATTCATAAACCACAAACATAGTACTGCCCACAGGGTTTTGAAATACAACCAATCAGTAATTTACAACACATACAATGTAAGTACAAATCGTTCACGCCCCCAGAGGACCAGAAGGGAGACTGCGACACAGGACAGATACAACATATCCCCACAATGCATCATGGTTTCCTCCTCTCTGTCCCGGAGACAACCGAGGAGCAATCCAATTATCTCTCAGGACAAAGGGAAATCGCCAATACACATGTGGATACAACAGGACAGACATCACCATTTAAACACACAATGGGACAATGGCACAATGGGACAATATAAACACACCCAGCATATTCCTCCCAAGCTGACAAGTTACACTTATTATAAATTGTTACAACTTTGTGAGTTTACATTGTCCATACATATAACTTACATCAATTTAAAAAGTATAACTTGGGGACAAACCTATCCAAAATTCACTTGAATAGGTTCAGGGGTTTAAAAGTTAGTATGGGCCATAATCCTGAGGCAAGAGGCTTTTAAACAGGCCTCTCCAAAACCCAGTGGCGAGGTTGGTTTCGCCACACATGCGATGGCTGTTTTTTTTTTTTTTTTACAGCTGTCACATGGCTGTTTTCACAACTATTACAGTCTATGGTTCTATTCACACGGCTATTTTTTTTAATGGTCAAAAAAAAAATACAGTAGGACATGTCCTATTTTGTCTTTTTTCACGGACAGACAGCCCCCATACAATTCAAGGGGGCTGTTTTTCAGAAAGGCATCCGTGAAAAAAACGCCATTTAAAATGGACTGTTTTGCAGTCATGTGGATGTAGCCTAAGTATGTTTCCGACCAGATCAACCTGACCACCCCACTCTTGAGCAGCATCTTGATAATGTGTATCTGGTTTACAGAGAAAAGTCCCCAGTAGACTGCTGTCGGTCATCTAATAGTGTGTTATGGAAGATTCAAAGGGCTGTATATGAAGTTTAATAAACTGGTGCAGCTGTCCAATATGATTCTTTCTGAATGTGCGATGAGAATTGTGTTCCATCCAAGAAAGCTGTCTTGTAAATGTGAACTTTTCCTTTACAGAATGAGTATACCTATATGATGGGTGCCTGTATAATCGTCTTTAGGTTTTTCTCTATATGTGGAAAGCATGTAAGTATCTGTTTTTATAATTTCATTAGCTTATTTATTACATTGTATTAGTTATCTGATGCTGCTAGGACCCTTAGTGAACCAAAGAACAGTGGTACCTGAACCCCCTGTTTCAATTGAGCGGTATTGCACATTTTGGTCCCCTGCTTTATTAACTTCTATAGGACTAATGCAGACAGCGCTCCATCAGTCCCACAGAAGTGAACAGAAGAATGGAGCGACATTCTCCTTTTTATCATTTCATCCTGAGCAGGTTCCTGCTGGTCTCCTGGCTGAAGTGGCGACCAGACAATAATGGGCTGAGTAGGCACTGCTAGGCATTAACTGTGTGTCAAGTTGACACCAATGGGGATCCAGTAAGTGCCAGAACAGCAAAAGTGGGGGATCAGAGAAGGAAGTATTGCTTATTCTGTTTTAACCCATTCTGCCAGAATGTCAGAACCTTTAATTTGCACCCTTTTTAAAGGCCTGGTGACTGTTGCCCTATCAGTCCATATTCCATAACTCTTGGGGCAATTCCCCTTCCCTTTGTCTGCTACAATATAGATACTCAGGAAAGGGGAGTCCTGCACAGAATCTTACTACCCAGCAGCATCATGGGACCAACTAGGTCTCTAGGAATGCCATAGCAGCTTCATGGCCAGCCTCTATGGTGGAATGTATGCTATTGGTCAGTGGACAGGTGGCAACTTGGTACCTAATCCATGTGTAGATGCTAGTATTAGTCAAGGTATACAGTATAAAGATAGATAGATAGATAGATAGATAGATAGATAGATAGATAGATAGATAGATACAGATAGATATCTAGATAGATAGATAGATACAGATAGATATCTAGATAGATAGATAGATACAGATAGATATCTAGATAGATACAGATAGGTATCTAGATAGATACAGATAGGTACAGATAGGTATCTAGATAGATACAGATAGGTACAGATAGATATCTAGATAGATACAGATAGATATATAGATAGGTACCGATGGATAAATAGATATATAGATAGATACCAATAGATAGATAAATAGATAGATACTGATTGATAGATGGATAGATACTGATAGATACCGATATATACCGATAGATAGATAGCTACAGATAGATAGATACAGATAGATACTAATTGATAGATAGACACAGATAGATACCAATTGATAGATAGATACAGATAGATACCAATTGATAGATAGACACAGATAGATACCAATTGATAGATAGATACAGATAGATACCAATTGATAGATAGATACAGATAGATACCAATTGATAGATAGATAGATAGATAGATAGATAGATAGATAGATAGATAGATAGATAGATAGATAGATAGATAGATAGTTACAGATAGATAGATATAGATTCACCCATGTATACCTTGTAATGAGCAACCTGTAAGACAAAACCTGGAAAATACTGACTCCATGGATGACAGAAACAAAGAGGACTAAATATCTCAGAAAATAAGGACAAAGGATAAAAACAGGATTTTATTGATCAGACAAGAACGCTACCTATAACACAGACTACAAGCAACTGGGAGCATCAGACAGAGCTGAGCATCTGAAGGCATCTAAAGCTAAGAGCATCTGGCTCCATCACCTGTCTAATAGTCCTTCTATAGAGCACACCCCATGGAAGTAAAGAATATGGAGAGCCTCCAGAAAATGGAAAACTACAATTTAGAAAATGATAATTTTGAAAAAGAAAGCTCCAAGATTATAACTGACCATAGGATAGAGCTGGAGACTGCAGACTCAGACAGCAGGGGGTCAGACACCCAGGAGATCACATACTGTGAAGGCCAGAGAAGCACTCAAGCGAGAAAGGCCATAAAACATGCCAAAATTAGAGAAAGACCAGAAACCCTTTTCAGTGATTTTACCTTAAAAGAAGAAGAAAAGAGAAAAATTAATGTGCTTTTCTATAGCCAGCAGCCCACCGCCTGGCACACAGCCCTGTGCAGGCATTATAAGAATATCACCAGGTGTGGCATCAACAAGGGCCGACAGATCAGGGTAAAAGACCCACAAAATGACAATGATGTCACACTCACCATCAACGTGTACAATAATGGCACCATAGTCATCCAGGGCACTGAGGACAACCTCGGCCAGTTTGAAGATATCTTCCCTCATATTAAAGTCCAGGCCCAAACCTACAAAGAACTGACTAAGAGCAGTGATAATCCTAAATCTACAGAGACAACCACTAGAGACTCCCTAACCCCTACAGAGAAAACCACCAGAGACCCCCCCTTCAGCCCCATGTCCTAATTCCTCACACCCCTCCCTAGAGATCCTTAGAGATTGCTTATCTCAGCTAGAAAGAGACTTTATACACTTTAAAGAGAAGCTTCAAAGAAATTCTGGTGACAAAAATGCAAATGACCAAGTAGCTTAAGAGATAACTAGACTGAAGTGTGAACAGGCCTCAGCCCTGCAAGAAATAAGAGGTAAATTACAAGAACTGCAGCAAGAAAACACAGAACTGAGATAGCTAAACTGAAATCCCAGACTTATCCCCTAATCAAGGAGAGGAACCCAAGGAAAGAAGGGTGTGAGAACCAAATGAAAGCCAGCAGCCATGACACCAATACATCAATGAACTGCCAAATGGAAATAACAGATGATGAGAGCAAAGAGCAAAGAACAGCAGAGTAATAAAAGGGGGGCCAGAGCTGACAACCCCCAAAACACAACCACAACAGACCCCAACAAGAGAGCCGACCATTACAGAACCCGAACACTGCAGCTTCCTACAAGAAGCCCAAGCAGCAGGCAGGACACGGACATGAGCAGTAAACCACCGTATCCTGATACTGTTCTGATTATAGACTCCAATGGTAAATACTTGAACACAAAGCGACTTTTCCCAGGAAAAAGTCAGTAAAATTTGCTGCTCTACTATCGAACAAGCAGCAGCCATCATCAATAATCCATATTTCATGAAACCCAACCACATTATCATACATACAGGCACCAACAACCTCCAGGACCAGCACCAGTAGATAGCAGGACAACTGAGCCAGCTAGCAGGGACGGCACAACAGAAGTTCCCCAGCTGTAAAATCATCCTGTCATCTCTGCTCCCAAGAAAGGACATCCCTGAACACATCATCCAGAGCATCAACACAGAGCTGGCAGCTAAAATCAGCACCATGCCAGAAATCACCCTGGCACAACACCCCTCCATAAACCATCATCACCTATATGACAATAAACACCTCAATAACCAAGGAGTCAGCCTTCTAGCCAAAGAATTCAAAGACATGGTGCTCAATGGAGACCCCCGGCCCAGACCCTACACAAGACAAAAGCCTATGCAAAAGTCACCAACAACAAATAGACCTGAAACCTCATACCCTCCTCAACAAAATATGGCCATCATAGGCAAAAACCATGGAGGAATCCACCTGCCTCACATAGAATAATGCAGAGCAGAGACATTGAGGAGATAAAGACCCTGCTCAGCACTCCCTGCAGAACACCAACTGGACCAAACTGCTAGAATATGGCCACCAGTCTATAATCTAACTTGTCCTACACAGGGCAGCTCATTACAAGGTATACGGACAAACAATGACATCTCTTATTGTCAGCAGCTGGAACATTCAGGGCCTGAACGCTTCAGCCTTTGGATGTAAGACGCACGATCCAGACTTTACCCAAAGACTAAAAAACGTTGACATACAGATCCTCCTAGAAACATGGACTAAAACAGAGAATAAATCCTTGGTGCCCACTGGATACAGGGAGATCTCTGTCCCTGCTGTGAAAAACAAAAGCGTCAAGCTGGGTTGGAGCTCAGGAGGAATATTAGTCTGGTATAAAGAGGAGCTCCATGAGCAGATCAAACCAGTAAAGAGAGGAGACAGCCACATCTGGGTAAGGATAGCCCGCTCCATCCTCACCTCTCCGGCTGACGTCTACCTCTGTGCAGCATACATAGCTCCACCAGAGTCTCCATACTTCAATCCTGACAGCTTTGAGATCCTACAGAGGGAAGCCGCCCATTTTCAGGCCCTGGGCAATGTTCTCATCTTTGGAGACCTCAATGCAACAACAGGGAGGGAGAGAGACTACCTGACAACTGACGGAAATGTCTATATATTCGGAGCAGATACTGACTGTGACAGCTCAGTGCACACCAAGATCAAAAGCTATGACAGTACAGTAAACAAAAGTGGCAGAACATTGCTGAACTTATGTCGAAGCCTCTGACTTCATATTCTCAATGGCTGCACCAAGGCAGACTCTCTTGGTAGATATACCCTAAACTCCCATGTAGACAGTGTGGTAGACTATCCCATCACAGATATGGACCCCAAAAATGTTGGTGGCTTCATAGTCACCCCACAGTCACACCTGTCAGACCACAACCAACTGCTCCTATAGATAAATCCACAAGTAAACTACCGGCACAAACATCTCAGCAGACCAGCCTCTTTAACGTACCTCCATCTTTTAAATGGTCCAAGATGTCAGCCCCAAAGTATATGGAGACCATAAACAGCGCAGAGATCCAGGAGATGCTCCATAACTTCCATAGGAAAGTGTATGAGCTGAACCCAGAAGGAGTAAATCTTGCGGTAAGGGACTTTAAAAATATACTTTGCACCATGGCGGAAATGTCTGACCTCAAAAGATGCAACAAAAGGCCAAAAAAAGCAACAACCCAACAGTTGGTTCGACCGGGAGTGTAAAGATATAAGGAAGGCACTAAGAATGGCCTCAAATAGGAAAAACCAAGATCCGAACAACCCCAGTCTGAGGGAAGCCCACAACAATATACAAAGGCAATACAAAAATACCTTCAGAAAGAAAAAGCAAGGCAACATCTCAACCAAGCTCCTCCAACTCCAAGATGCTCTCCAGGACAACTGCTTCTAGGAACTATGGAAGCAGATGGACAAAACCAGCAAGAACACCAACCTCCACATGCAAAATGGCAACATCTGGCTCCAGTACTTCAAGTATCTTTACAAAGCCATCTCGAGGGAGGACCAAAGCCCAGAACAAAAATAAATCACGAAAAAGCTAAAGGATATGGAGGAAAAAATCTAAGATTTCCAAAACCCTCTAGACACACCGATCACTCTGCAGGAGATAACAGAGAGGATCTCAATGATAAAGAGTAAAAAAGCCAGCGGCCCAGATGGGATCCTTCCAGAAATGATCAAATACAGCCCGCCAGGTATCCAGGCCGCATAAGTAAAACTCTACAATGTTGTGCTGAGTGCCGGCTACTTCCCCCATAGCTGGAACCAGGGCATCATCACCCCCGTACAGAATGGCGGAGACAGGTACGACCCAGCCAACTATAGAGGGATATGAGTCAGCAGCATCCTGGGAAAACTCCTCAGCAGTATCCTGAATAAGAGGATCCTCAGCTTCCTCACCCAGCACAACATCCTCAGCAGAAGCCAAGCAGGCTTCATACCAAACTACCGCACCACGGACCACATCTACACCCTGCAGAGCCTCATCAAGAGCCATGTCCACAATACAAAGCAGGGAAAGATCTATGCCTTCTTTGTGGACTTCAAGAAGGCCTTTGACTCAGTGTGGCATCCGGGCCTATTCCTGAAACCTCTTGAAAGCGGAATAGGAGGAAAAACATATGATGTCATCAAAAGTTCCTACACTGAGAATGGATGCAGCGTGAAGGTAAATGGGAGGAGAACGGCTTATTTCCGGCAGAGCCGAGGAGTCAGACAGGGCTGCAGCCTCAGTCCAACCCTGTTTAACATCTACATCAATGAGCTGGCGGCGGCTCTGGAGTCCTCCACAGCACCTGATCTCACCCTCCATGACACTGAGGTGAAATTTCTCCTTTATGCAGATGATCTTCTGCTACTATCACCAACTGAGAAAGGTCTCCAAGATAACCTGAAAATCCTGGAGAAGTTCAGTAACACTTGGGCACTGCCCATCAATCCAAAGAAAACCAACATCATGGTATTCCAGAAAAGAAACCGAAAAGCAGCCAGGCGTCCTCCCTTCCTGCTAAACAACTGTCCAATTTCAGAAACCGACAGCTACACCTACCTGGACCTAGAAATCAGCCAATCAGGGAGTTTTAAGAAAGCCATGGAAACACTGAAAGACAAGGCGAGCAAAACCTTCTATGCCATCAGAAGGCGTCTGTATCACCTTAAAGCACCAGTGACCGTCTGGCTTAAAATCCTTGACACCATCATCGCCCCAATCCTCCTGTATGGCAGTTAAGTCTGGGGCCCAGACATATACCCAGAAAGGGCAAAGTGGGACTCTGGGCCAACAGAACTATTCCACCTAGAACTCTGCAAACACTTTCTCCAGGTCCACAGGAGCACCTCAAACAGCGCCTGTCGAGCAGAACTGGGCAGATTCCCACTCTACTTTGCTGTCCAGAAGAGGGCACTATCATTCAGAGCCCATCTTCATAGCAGCAGTCCCAGCTCCTACCATCACAAAGCCTTGCTACACCAAGAAGCCCCAGAAAAACAAAGCACCCTGCAACAAGTCACCCAAACCCAGCCTGCCCAAGCCACCAACCAATATAGCCTGACAAAGGGCAAAATCCAGAGGACGATACACAAAGAGGAGTATATTAGCGTCTAGAGGAACGACATAAGAACATCCCAGAAGCTGACAGTATACCAGAGCCTGCAGAGGGAGTACAAACTGGCCCCATATCTGGAGAAACTCCCCAATCCAAAAGACCGAAAGATCCTGAGCCGGTACAGACTGAGCGCCCACAGCCTGCTCATTGAATCCGGGCGTCACCGACAGAGGTACATGCCCAGGGAGAGCAGACTGTGCCAGCAGTGTGACCAGGAGGCTCATTTCCTGCCGTGGTGCCCCAAATACTCAGCAGTGAGGGAGACTCACTTCAGGAGACTGTCTGATCTCTGCCAGACTTCATCTCCATGGAGGAGGATTCATTGTCATTTTCTGTCAGGTAGTCACACGTTGTGATGGCAAAGGCAAAAAAAACTCTCCCTTTTTGAACGTAGTCGGGTTGTTGAACTGCATAAGCAGGGTCTCTCACAGCGCGCCATCGCTGCTGAGGTGGGACGCAGTAAGACAGTCATTTGGAATTTCTTAAATTCTTAAATGATCCTGAGGGTTATGGAACAAAAAAGTCAAGTGGAAGACCCAAAAAAATTTCATCAGCACTGAGCCGGAGGATCCAATTGGCTGTCCGTCAAGACACTGGACGATCCTCGACCCAAATTAAGGCCCTTACTGGTGCTGACTGCAGCCCCATAACCATCAGACGGCATCTGAGACTGAAGGGCTTCAAAAACAAAAAACGTCTTCAAAGACCTCGTCTCCTTGAAGGCCACAGAACTGCTCTTTGGACTTTGTAGGAGAGCACCAAACATGGGACATTCAAAGGTGGAAGAAAGTTTTCTTCTCTGATGAGAAAAAATGTAACCTTGATGGTCCTGATGGTTTCCAACATTACTGGCATGACAAGCAGATCCCACCTGAGATGTTTTCTACGTGCCACAGTGGAGGGGGCGCCCTAATGGTCTGGGGTGCTTTTTCCTTCGTGGAACAATGGAGCTTCAGGAAGTGCAGGGGCGTCAAACGGCCGCTGGCTATGTCCAGATGTTGCAGAGAGCATGCCTCATGACTGAGGGCCCTCGCCTGTGTGGTAACGACTGGGTTTTTCAACAGGACAAGGCTACAGTACACAATGCCCGCAGGACAAGGGACTTCTTCCAGGAAAATAACATCACTCTTTTGGCTCATCCTGCGTGTTTCCCTGATCTAAATCCAATTGAGAACCTTTGGGGATGGATGGCAAGGGAAGTTTACAAAAATGGACAACAGTTCCAGACAGTAGATGTCCTTCGTGCGGCCATCTTCACCACTTGGAGAAATGTTCCCACTCACCTGATGGAAATGCTTGCATCAAGCATGCCGAAACAAATTTTTGAAGTGATAAACCATAACGGCGGAGCTACTCATTACTGAGTTCCTGTTTGAAGTTGGATTTCTGTTTTGGGGGGGGTTATTTTTTTTTTGGAGGTGTGGTCCTAAACTTTTGATCAGCTGAAAAACAGCCTGTTTCAGTTTATTTGTTGTTTTCATTAAATTGAATGCTCAAAAAATGTTTTGTCTCAATCCCATTTCTTCTTGTTGCATGTTGAAGCTCTACTTGGAACCTTGTTAAGATCCAGCCATGTTAAATATGATTTTTTGCCATTTTTCAAGTGGTCTTAAACTTTTGATGTATTACTGCCTGCCATAGACTGAGAGGAGCCTGATATACCATGGACTCCTATACCCCCACCCTGTATATGTCCCCATCCCCCAACCCTACCCAATTATTTCCCACTTGCTTTGGCAATGCTAAAATGTATTTAGTCCTGCCAATAAAGCTTATTTGATTTGATTTGATAGATAGATACCGATAGATACCGATAGATAGATACAGATAGATACCGATAGATAGATAGATAGATAGATAGATAGATAGATTGTAACGGTCACGTCCACACACACACAGGGGGAAGGGTAGTGACCTCTGCGCTCCACCCTCACCCCTGGCCCTGCCTACTTGCCTCACGAGTCCTGATGACAGGGGACAACTGGACGGCAATCCCTAACTTAGGATATGTGCAGGGAAGACAGACAAGACAAAATACAGAACATGAACGGACCGGGTCAGAACCAAGAGAGCTACGCAGTACAACGGATTAAGCAAAGAATGGTCAGGAGAAGCCGGGGTCAAATACCAGGAGAGTAGAGAAGTACAAGAGGAGTCCTAAGAGAGTAGTCAGGTGGGAGCCGAGGTCACAATACCAGGATGTATGCGCAGTACAGGAGGAGCAGGCAGAGGATCGTCAGGGAACAGGATCAGGTAAATATTCAGTAGTCCAACAAATAGCCAGGAGCCTAGAAATTAACAGGCAACCTGTAGCCAGCAGGCTGCCTGTATTTATAGTGGGGAGTGAGGGTCATGTAACGTGGCCAGCATCACATGACCGACAGACCAACCAGTCGAGCACCGAGTGATCAGCTCGGCGCTCAAGGCAGACTAGGAGCAGGGAGCCACCCAGCTAGTAAAGCCGCCCTGGGAATGAGGTCAAACACAGAACCTCATTCCAAAAGCTAATCAACAGTTCTGCGGGCAATGGGGGACCGAGTGCACCTTCGGAACCCCGTGACCGTACCCCCCCTTTTACGAGGGGCCACCGGACCCAAGACTTCAGGCGATGGCTTTTCGGGGTGTTCTAAATGAAATTTACGAACCAGTCTAGGAGCATGAACCTCTCTGGCAGGTACCCAAGATCTCTCTTCAGGTCCATACCCCTTCCAGTGAATCAGATACTGCAAGGAGTTACGCACCTCCCTGACATCCACTATTTTAGACACAACATACTCGACAGCATCATTAACAAGAACCGGCGGAGGCGAGGCTTTCGATGGTACTACCGGTTCAAAATATTTTTTAAGTAGAGATTTATGGAACACATTATGAATGTGGAATGACTCGGGCAGCTCCAACCTAAATGATACCGGGTTAATCACCTCCGTGATCTTATATGGACCAATAAAACGAGGAGCAAATTTTCTAGAAGCTACCTTGAGAGATAGATTCTTGGAGGACAACCATACTTTATCCCCAACCTGAAAGTTCACCCCCCTTGAACGTCTCCTATCGGCCTTGAGTTTTTGAGAACTTTGAGCCGTTTCTAGGTTCGATTGAACCCGGGCCCAAACTGTGCACAGTTCGGAGGAGAGTTTATCAGCTTCAGGGTTAGAGGAGGAGACGGACGACCCAGAATAAAAACGGGGATGAAAACCATGGTTACAAAAGAAAGGGGAGACCCCAGCAGAAGAATTGACACGGTTATTCAGAGCAAATTCAGCCAACGGAAGGAATTTGACCCATAATTGCTGGTCATCAGCAACATACAACCTCAGGAATTGTTCCACAGACTGATTAAGGCGTTCAGTCTGCCCATTACTCTCAGGATGGTAGGCGGAAAAAAAAGACAACGAAATTTTACATCTTTGACAGAAGGCCCTCCAGAATTTGGACACAAACTGCACACCCCTGTCCGAAACAATATTTTCCTGGGATGCCATGTAAACGAACAACCTCTCTCACAAAAATAGACGCCAGGGTTTTAGCATTCGGAAGTTTAGACAGGGGAATGAAATGAACCATCTTGCTAAACCTATCGACCACTACCCAAACCACAGTCTTACCCTCCGCCAGCGGTAGGTCAGTTATAAAGTCCATCGAGATATGGGACCAGGGTTTACTGGGAATGGGTAGGGGTCGTAGGTTACCAGCAGGGCGAGTCCTAGGTGTCTTAGACCTGGCACAAACCTCACAGGCTGACACGTAGGACTTGACATCCCTGGTCAGAGTGGGCCACCAATAAGATCTAGAAACCAGATCCTTAGTGCCCTCAATACCCGGATGTCCACAAAAGGCAGAATCGTGACACTCACCCAACAGCTGGAGACGAAATTGTACGGGAACAAACAACTTATCTGTTGGGGTGGATGCCGGTGCCAGATGTTGTTCAGCCTTAATGCGAGCCGAGATATCCTGGGTTAGAGCCGCTAAGAAGATGTTTGCTGGTAGGATGGATTCAGGCGGCGTCTCAGTGGGTTGAAAAGCATGGAAGCTCCGAGATAATGCGTCTGCCTTCACATTTTTACTTCCCGGCCTGAACGTAATGGAGAAATCAAAACGGGTAAAAAACAGAGCCCATCGGGCTTGTCGGGGATTCAACCTCTTAGCGGACTCGAGAAACATTAGGTTTTTATGGTCAGTGACAACAGTTACTCGATGCCTTGCCCCCTCCAAAAAATGTCTCCACTCCTCAAATGCCCATTTAATGGCCAACAGCTCCCTATTCCCTATGTCGTAGTTTCTCTCCGTGGGAGAGAATTTCCTAGAGAAGAAGGCACACGGTCTCAGGTTAGTGAGGCTAGCAGGACCTTGTGAAAGGACTGCTCCTGCGCCGTCCTCGGACGCATCCACCTCCACAATAAAGGGTCTCTCCTGATCAGGCTGGATCAGAATGGGAGCGCTACTAAATGCCTTTTTTAATGTTTCAAATGAAGAAATGGCCTTGGTAGACCAATTCTCCAAATCCGCCCCTTTCTTAGTAAGGTCGGTCAATGGCTTAGCAATTACAGAAAAATTCATGATAAATTTACGGTAGTAATTAGCGAAACCCAAAAACCGTTGTAAAGCCTTTAAGGATGAAGGCCTTACCCATTCCTTAATTGCTAAAACCTTACCAGGATCCATCTTAAAGGCGTGAGGAGTCAAAACATGCCCTAGAAACAGTATCTCCTGTACACCAAAGACACATTTCTCTTGCTTAGCGGATAGCTGGTTCTCCCTCAACACCTCTAATACTTGTTTGACATGGGACACATGAGATTCGAAATCAGGAGAGAATATCAAAATGTCGTCAAGATAGACAATAATAAATTTACCTAAGAACTCCCTAAGAATATCGTTCATTAAGTTTTGGAACACAGCTGGGGCATTGCTGAGTCCAAAAGGCATCACCTGATATTCAAAGTGTCCTATCGGAGTATTGAACGCTGTCTTCCATTCGTCTCCCTCCTAGATTCGGATTAGATTGTATGCCCCTTTCAGGTCAATCTTGGAAAACCAGGTTGCCCCCAAAACCTGGTTAAATAAATCCGGAATCAATGGGAGAGAGTATCTATTTTGGACAGTGATTTTATTTAATCTCCGGTAATCAATACAAGGCCTAAGACCACCATCCTTCTTTTTAACAAAGAAAAACCCTGCTCCCATAGGAGAGACTGAAGGTCTAATATGCCCTTTAGCAAGGCTCTCCTTAATATAATCCTCCATAGCCTTGCGTTCGGGCCCTGAAAGATTATAAATTCGACCTTTAGGAAATTCGGCACCCTCAATTAGCTCTATGGCGCAATCATAAGGTCTATGGGGGGGTAGAACCTCTGGAGTAAGGGACGAGAACACATCAGAATATTCCTTAATAACAGAGGGTAATGTATTAGACCTTACTGAAACCCCAGCCTGGACCACGGACAAGCATGAGTCACACTTAGGTCCCCATTTCACCAACTCTCCTTTGGACCAATCAATTGTGGGGTTATGTAAACGGAGCCAAGGCAACCCTAGTACCACCTCAACCGGTAGGTTCTCCAGGACTAGAAGAGAACATCTCTCAGAGTGGCACACACCCACGGACAGAGAAATTTCAGAGGTACATGACCTCACCGTACCACCAATCAGGGGAGTAGCATCAATAGCCATGACATGGATAGGTGTAGGTAAAGCAAACATTGGAATACCCAATTTACAAGCAAACTCAAAGTCAATAAAGCTGGCCGCTGAACCGGAGTCAATAAAGGCCTTACCCGGCCACTTATTAACCCCCAGAGAAATTGTTATGGGTACCAAAAGCTTACCTTTAGAAAAATCAGGGTGTACCTGGTCTTTAGGTTGTCTTGCTTTAGAAGACTTGTCAGAGAGGTCCCTCTTAGGACACTTGTTGATCCAATGGCCAGGATCACAGTAGAAGCACTCTCCGCGTCTGCGACGAAGATTACCCCGGGTCATGCCAACCTGCATGGGTTCCTCGGTGGAGACCTCAGTGTTGTCCCTGGAAAAGGCCTCTGGCTGGACCACCATCTGAGAACTGAACTGTCGTTCTTGTCGTCTCTCTCTAACTCGTCTGTCAAGTCGGACAACTAGGGTCATCATCTCCTCTAAGGTCTCAGGAATTTGGTAATTGACCAATAGATCTTTTAAATTATCAGATAGACCAGACCTAAACTGACTCTTCAGGGCTGGTTCATTCCATCCTGAGGGGACACACCACCGTCTGAATTGGGTGCAATACTCCTCCGCAGGGAGATGGCCCTGAACCAGTGCCCTAAGAGCTGTCTCGGCTACCAGGGCCCTGTCTGGTTCGTCATAGAGGGTACCCAGGGCCTGAAAAAAAACCCTCCACAGAAGTTAGACAACTGGCCCCAGGAGGTAGCGAAAATGCCCAGTCCTGGGGATCACCCTGTAGTAGAGAAATGATAATCCCCACGCGTTGGCTCTCGGGACCGGAGGACACGGGGCGCAAACGGAAGTAGAGTTTGCAATTCTCCTTAAAGGAGAGAAACCTCTTCCGGTCTCCAGAAAAGGGTTCTGGGAGCTTGATCTGGGGTTCAAAATATGGACTGGAGGACAGAGGAGTGGAAGAACCTTGCCCTAACTCACAAGAACGGAGTTTCTCTCCTAGCTCCTGCACCCTCTGTGTCAAGTTAGAGACATGGTCAGTCAGGGTAGTAAGAGGATTCATGATACAGTGGTTATTGGGCCTGTTAATCTGTAACGGTCACGTCCACACACACACAAGGGGAAGGGTAGTGACCACTGCGCTCCACCCTCACCCCTGGCCCTGTCTACTTGCCTCACGAGTCCTGATGACAGGGGACAACTGGACGGCAATCCCTAACTTAGGATATGTGCAGGGAAGACAGACAAGACAAAATACGGAACATGAACGGACCGGGTCAGAACCAAGAGAGCTACGCAGTACAACGGATTAAGCAAAGAATGGTCAGGAGAAGCCGGGGTCAAATACCAGGAGAGTAGAGAAGTACAAGAGGAGTCCTAAGAGAGTAGTCAGGTGGGAGCCGAGGTCACAATACCAGGATGTATGCGCAGTACAGGAGGAGCAGGCAGAGGATCGTCAGGGAACAGGATCAGGTAAATATTCAGTAGTCCAACAAATAGCCAGGAGCCTAGAAATTAACAGGCAACCTGTAGCCAGCAGGCTGCCTGTATTTATAGTGGGGAGTGAGGGTCATGTGACGTGGCCAGCATCACATGACCGACAGACCAACCAGTCGAGCACCGAGTGATCAGCTCGGCGCTTAAGGCAGACTAGGAGCAGGGAGCCACCCAGCTAGTAAAGCCGCCCTGGGAATGAGGTCAAACACAGAACCTCATTCCAAAAGCTAAGCAACAGTTCTGCGGGCAATGGGGGACCGAGTGCACCTTCGGAACCCCGTGACATAGATAGATACAGATAGATACCGATAGATAGATACCGATAGAAAGATAGAGATAAATACCGATCGCTGGATAGATACCGATCGATAGATAAATACCGATAGAAAGAGATAGATAGATAGATAGATAGATAGATAGATAGATAGATAGATAGATAGATAGACCAGAATGTTTTTCTCCAAATCATGTTTTTCTAAAAATGGACCTGCTGAGAGAAAAATAACTACCCTCACTTGTCATCAAGCCACTTAGCTTGTCAATTTACAGTCATACTAGTTTCATTTTAATTGTGTTTTTGGTTATTTAATATTAGACATAAAATACATTTTATTCAATAAGTAATTTATTTTAGTTGCATGTACTGTAAATAAAAAAACATCACCCTCAAAGTCTTAACTTCCTTATATTTATGAACGAGCCTGTAAATGGTGGGAGATATGGTCAGGTCTAATTGAACAACATTTTGCTCCTGGCTTCCAGCAGATATTTGTAACTGATCTCCTCACAAAAGAATAGTTCGGATCTAAAGCCTTTTTCCTCCCATGATTTCCCCTTAGTGTTTACTATACAAAGTTCTCTGCTATATTTTGCTGTTACAAGCAAGCCAGTAAGCATTCATGACACCCCTAATACAGTATGCGCCACTCAACTATTTACTTTAAAGAGGACTTTTCATGGGTCCAGACATTATAAACTAAGTATCAGGATACGTAGGGCATAGTGCAGGGATTTAACTGCACTTAGTATTTTTTCTGGGCACCGCTCTGTTCGCCTGCTGTGGCTCCTGTTGTATTCTCCCAGCCTGTATGCAAATTTTCGCATCGGTACAGGGAGGAGGAGACTGAGTCTTTCTCCGTGGGCGTCTCCTTCTCCCTGGCTGTCAGGTGTCCAATCGCAACGGAGAGCGTCACACCCAGGGAGAAGGTGAAGTTTTTTTTCTCCCTGGCTGTGACACTCTGCACTGCGATTGGACAGTGCTACAGCCAGGGAGAAGTAGACGCCCACTGAGAAACAGGGCAGTCTCCTCCTCCCTGTACCGATGCTAAAATTAGCATACATGGTGGGAGAATACAACGGGGGACACAGCGGGCGAACGAAGCGACGCCCAGGAAAAATAGTAAGTGCAGTTAGATCCCTGCACTATGCCCTACGTATCCTGATACATACAGTGGGATGCGAAAGTTTGGGCAACCTTGTTAATCGTCATGATTTTCCTGTATAAATCGTTGGTTGTTACGATAAATGTCAGTTAAATATATCATATAGGAGACACACACAATGATTTTTGAGAAGTGAAATGAAGTTTATTGGATTTACAGAAAGTGTGCTATAATTGTTTAAACAAAATTAGGCAGGTGCATACATTTGGGCACCACAAAAAAGAAATGAAATCAATATTTAGTAGATCCTCCTTTTGCAGAAATTACAGCCTCTAAACGCTTCCTGTAGGTTCCAATGAGAGTCTGGATTCTGGTTGAAGGTATTTTGGACCATTCCTCTTTACAAAACATCTTTAGTTCATTCAGGTTTGATGGCTTCCAAGCATGGACAGCTCTCTTTAAATCACACCACAGATTTTCAATTATATTCAGGTCTGGGTACTGAGATGGCCATTCCAGAACATTGTACTTGTTCCTCTGCATAAATACCTTAGTGGATTTTGAGCAGTGTTTAGGGTCGTTGTCTTGTTGAAAGATCCAGCCCCGGCGCAGCTTCAGCTTTGTCACTGATTCCTGGACATTGGTCTCCAGAATCTGCTGATACTGAGTGGAATCCATGCGTCCCTCAACTTTGACAAGATTCCCAGTCCCTGCACTGGCCACACAGCCCCACAGCATGATGGAACCACCACCATATTTTACTGTAGGTAGCAGGTGTTTTTCTTGGAATGCTGTGTTCTTTTTCCTCCATGCATAACGCCCCTTGTTATGGCCAAATAACTCAATTTTAGTTTCATCAGTCCACAGCACCTTATTCCAAAATGAAGCTGGCTTGTCCAAATGTGCTTTAGCCCACCTCAAGCGGCACTTTTTGTGCTGTGGGCGGAGAAAAGGCTTCCTCTGCATCACTCTCGCATACAGCATCTCCTTGTGTAAAGTGCGCCGAATTGTTGAACGATGCACAGTAACTCCATCTGCAGCAAGATGATGTTGTAGGTCTTTGGTGCTGGTCTGTGGGTTGACTCTGACTGTTCTCACCATTCGTCGCTTCTGTCTATCCGAGATTTTTCTTGGTCTGCCACTTCGAGACTTAACTTGAACTGAGCCTGTGGTCTTCCATTTCCTCAATATGTTCCTAACTGTGGAAACAGACAGCTGAAATCTCTGAGACAGCTTTCTGTATCCTTCCCCTAAACCATGATGGTGAACAATCTTTGTCTTCAGGTCATTTGAGAGTTGTTTTGAGACCCCCATGTTGCTACTCTTCAGAGAAAATTAAAAGAGGATGGAAACTTACAATTGACCCCCTTAAATACTCTTTCTCATAATGTGATTCACCTGTGTATGTAGGTCAGGGGTCACTGAGCTTACCAAGCCAATTTGAGTTCCAATAATTAGTTCTAAAGGTTTTGGAATCAATAAAATGACAACAGTGCCCAAATTTATGCACCTGCCTAATTTTGTTTAAACAATTATAGCACACTTTCTGTAAATCCAATAAACTTCATTTCACTTCTCAAATATCACTGTGTGCGTCTCCTATATAATATAAACTGACATTTTTTATCGTAACAACCAACGATTTATACAGGAAAATCATGACAATTAACAAGGTTGCCCAAACTTTCTCATCCCACTGTAGTTTTTAAATTCTGGACCCATGAAAGGTCCTCTTTAAGATGGGGGTTCAGGCTCAGACAAATGTAGATTCCATGAACAGTGACACATGATGACGACATTTTCACTTCTGTATTGGTTGGAATATGCTACAAGAAAAGTGTAATGTATAAATGCTTGAGATGCAACCAAGGCTATGCTTGAGAAGATTTTGTAACATGTTATTCTTACTATACCTGCTTGTCCACTAGGTGACATTGAAGATGCTGCTGCTGACTGTTGTTGTCAGCATGTACAAGAGTTTCTTCATTATTGTCGGCATGTTCTTGTTGCTCCTTTGCTATGCTTTTGCCGGAGTTGTTCTCTTTGGAACAGTGAAATATGGTGAAAACATTAATAGGTAAGTAAGTGGTACTGTCCCAGAAGCTTGGAATATGCAGTGTCTTGTACGCATAGCAAGCCACAAAGAATCACTGCGCTGACATCTCTGACGACGCAGACCTATGACGTTTTTAATTTCCTGTTGATGGAGCTGTATGAGAGCTTGCTGTTTGTTGGAGGGCTTGTAGTTTTTATTGGTACCATTTGGGGACACATGACTTTACTATCTCGTTTTATTCAGTTTTTTTTGTGAGTTAGAATGAACTTTGGTATTATGTATTTATTTATTTCTATTACATTACTGTGTTCACCATGTAGGCCATTATTGCTGAGGCAATGTCAATTTTGTATAGTTTTTACAATGACAAAGGACATCATAAAGGAAAAAAGGAGGGGCTTATAGACAGCTCAAAGACTACTGAGTTATTGAGCCTGTCTCCAGTAGCAAGGAGTGAGATTGTTCGGTATCAGTGCTTCTTTATCCTCATTTTAGGAATCAGCGGGGAGAAAAGAGGAGAAAGAAGCCCTGATACAGAACGTTTTCTCTCCTTGCTACTGGGGACATGCTCAGTATAAAGTCTATGAGGTTCTACAGTCCATCTCCTGCAGCATGGAGACACAGCACTCTGTATGAGTGCTTCTTTCTCTTCATTTTAGCAATCAGTGTGGTTCTCAGCACTCTGACCCCCACTGATCAAAACCTTTGATTTTTGTTGAATAGTGATCATGTGTTCTTCTATCACCTTACATCGGTGATTTGGAATACCCTAATTTCCAGGCTTGAAAGGGGTTGCGGTGAAATAGAAATTTGAGGCATGTTATAAAGGTTATTTACTTAAAAACTACTTCAAGAACAGAGCATTTTAGAAATGAAAGTTTACTGTTTTAATTTATTTTGTTACTTCTAGACATGCAAACTTCTCCACGGCAGGAAAAGCTATAACCGTCCTTTTCAGGATAGTAACTGGGGAAGACTGGAATAAAATAATGCATGACTGTATGGTGAGTAGACAGCTACTAATTGGCTACAGTTTTTATTTTATTTTATAAAAGTCAATTACATTTCTAAGAGTGGCCGACATTTTGTTAGATCATGCTGTAGCTCAGTAATAGGGTGGTATATTTTGTACTTAGTTTTTATGCTAGTATTATCTTTAGGCTGGATTCATACATGATTTTAGGCGTGTTTTTTCCCCACAATACTTTGTAAGTAAAAACATAAAGGCTTCATCTTTGATGTTAATAAGTAAGAAAATAGTAAGTCCTTAGCTCACAATTCATTTGTTTGTTGCATTTTTTTGGCACTTTCGATCTTGTGTATCATTCACGTTGATAGGTAGAATAATTTATTTGCCTGAGTATGAGGATACCAAATATGTGTATATTATTACGGTTTACTAATTTGTAATGAGTAAACATGGTCTTTAAAATAAAATGTTTCTTTTATTGTTTGCCTTTCTTTAATTGAAATATTTTTTCTTAGTTCAATTGTTAAAGAGGTATTCTGGTTTTAATGATTACATTTATTTGTTTAAAGACTAGGCAGTTATACCATTTTCTAATATACATGTATTTAAAATTTTGCTCACGGACCTTTATTATATCCACACAATAGCCTTGCTCTCTAAAGAAAAAAAATGGTGCAGCCCATTTTATTCCTGTAAAATGCATCTGTAGGAGATTTGAATAGGACTAAAGATGATGTCAGTCATGTGTCCCTCAAGCCTATTGTTTAACCTCTAGCATTCAGTTAACAGTGCAGATATCTAACAGGTGAAATGAATAGCAGTTTATTAAGATTCAGAACCTCATGTCTGTCAGTGTCTGTGTAGAAGCACATCTGAGATTGTTCTCCCTGCCCCCCCCCCCCCCATATGTGATGTTTTTATTAACCACCTCCGGACCGCTGTACGCACAGACGCGTCCTGGAGGTGGTTGTTTCATTCCGAGTGGACGCGCCGGCGCGTCTTCTCGCGAGACGCGAGATTTCGGTCACAGCCGGCCCGCGCATGCGCATCGCGGGCCGGCAAAAGTTCGAGGAGAGTTGCATCAGCAACCTGCCAGCCAATGATCGTCGCTGGCAGGTTGCTGATTTTTAAAAAATCGAATCACAAACCAGATAACAGATCATATTAGTAAAAATGATCTGTTATATGGCTTCTCTGCTCCTGTGCTGGTCCTTTTCGTCGGTTGGATCCAGCACAGGAGCAGACTTCACAGTGAGTACACCAAACAGCACACCTTAGCCCCAGATCACCCCCCTGCACCCCAATTAACCCTTTGATCACCCCTTTGATCGCCCCTGTCAATCACTAGTGAAAGGAAAAAAAGTGATCAGTGTAAACTGTCACTTTTTTTTTTTCACTGGTATTGGCTGTTAGGTTTTAGGGATAGTTTAGGCCCCTTGGTTAGGTAGTTAGCGTCAGTTAGCGCCCACCGCACCGCAGTCACTTTTATTCGCTGATTAGCGTATCGCTAATCAGCATTTGTACTTTTATAGTATCTGTAAGTGATCAAAACTGATCACGGTCAGATCTATAATAGTATTAGTGTCACTTTAGTTCGCCCTCCACCCAAAACGCAGTGTTTGCCCGATCAGGCCTGATCGGTCGCCCACACGTGCGTTCACCCACGCCCGCCCCACCGCAGTGACAAAAAATTATTATTTTTTGATCACTGCACATTCACTTTACACGCACTGCGGCGATAAAAAAATCAGTTTTGATATTTTTTATCAACCGCAGCGGCCTCCGGTACTTCGCTAGCCTCCCCTTTGTAAGACAGGTTTGCTTTTTTTCTTGGGTAGTCTCAGGGAATACCCCTAAATTTAGTAGTCCAAAATGTCAAACAGGGGGTATTCTTCTGAAGAGGCCTACAGGATTCTGACCCAGTCGGATGAGGAGTGGGAACCCTCATCTGACGAATCTAGCGGGTCAGAATATGAACCTGTAGAAAGCAGTGGCTCTCTGACCCAAAGTTCGGACGAGGAGGTTGAGGTCCCTGGCAGCACCAGGCGTACCCGGCCCCGTGTCGCTAGACCACAGGTTACGCAGGATCCGCTTCAAGAGCAGCAGAGTGGGGCTGTCGCTGCCGGATCACGTGGTGAGGCATACACCAGCAGCGCAGCCCTTCCTGGACCTAGTACCAGCACTGCCGTACAACCTGGTGAAGTAGCGAGCACCAGAAGGGCAGTTGAAGCTGGTACGGTGGCACGTGCAGTAGTTACCCCGTCGCAGCCACCGCGCAGACAGGCCCGTAGACCCCCTAGAGTCCCTGAGGTGCTGGCAAACCCTGATTGGCAGTCACCAACTTCAGCCGCACCTGTAGTTCCCCCTTTCACCGCCCAGTCTGGAGTTCGGGTTGAGACGGCTCAAATCGCTTCGGCCCTGGGATTTTTTGAGCTGTTCTTGACTGCGGAGCTCTTGGACTTAGTCGTGGCAGAGACCAACCAATATGCCACACAATTTATAACCGCAAACCCGGAAAGCTATTATGCCCAGCCTTTCCGGTGGAAACCAGTCCAAGTTTCCGAACTTAAAATTTTTCTGGGCCTTCTCCTCAACATGGGCCTGACAAAAAAGCATGAATTGCGGTCATATTGGTCCACGAACCCAATTCATCACATGCCCATGTTCTCTGCTGCTATGTCCAGGACACGATTTGAGACCATCCTGCGTTTTCTGCATTTTAGCGACAACACCACCTCCCGTCCCAGAGGCCACCCAGCTTTTGACCGGCTCCACAAAATTCGGCCCCTCATAGACCATTTCAACCAGAAATTTGCAGATTTATATACCCCTGAGCAAAACATCTGCGTAGACGAGTCCCTAATACATTTTACCGGGCGCCTTGGCTTCAAACAATACATCCCAAGCAAGCGTGCCCGGTATGGGGTCAAATTGTATAAGCTCTGTGAAAGGGCCACAGGCTATACCCACAAATTTCGGATCTATGAGGGAAAAGATCAGACCCTGGAGCCGGTCGGTTGCCCTGACTACCTGGGGAGCAGTGGGAAGACAGTCTGGGACTTGGTGTCACCCTTATTCGGCAAGGGGTACCATCTTTATGTGGACAATTTTTACACAAGTGTGGCCCTCTTTAGGCATTTGTTTCTAGAACGGATTTGCGCCTGTGGCACCGCGCGAACTAGTCGCGTGGGCTTCCCCCAACGGCTTGTAACCACCCGTCTTGCAAGGGGGGAGAGGGCTGCCTTGTGTAACGAAGAACTGCTCGCGGTGAAATGGAGAGACAAGCGTGACGTTTACATGCTCTCCTCCATTCACGCAGACACGACAATCCAAATTGAAAGGGCAACCCGTGTCATTGAAAAGCCCCTCTCAGTCCACGACTATAATGCGCTCATGGGAGGGGTGGACTTCAATGACCAGATGTTGGCTCCCTATTTAGTTTCCCGCAGAACCAGACGCTGGTATAAGAAGGTGTCTGTATATTTAATTCAATTGGCGCTGTACAATAGTTTTGTTCTCTACAGTAAGGCTGGGAGAACAGGATCCTTCCTCAAATTCCAGGAAGAGATCATCGCGAACCTCCTTTACCCAGGAGGTTCCGTGGCCCCATCCACCAGTGTAGTTAGCCGTCTACACGAGCGACATTTCCCCAGTGTCGTTGCTGGTACCTCAACCCAACCGCCACCCCGAAAAAAATGTCGTGTCTGTAGCAGGAGTGGAATAAGGCGTGACACCCGCTATTTCTGTCCTGACTGCCCTGACCACCCTGCCCTATGCTTAGGTGAGTGTTTCCGGAAGTACCACACACAGGTACACCTAGCATAGGGATTGCATCTCACAGGACAGGCACACAGGGCTATTAGGGCCCTTTTACTCACAGCTGCTGCAAACCTCTCCTTTCACCTGGGATAAAGTGCATAACGTACTTCGCCACATCTTTGGGCGATTTGCGCTTTGCACATTGTCCCATGGGGAAGGAGAGGTTTGTTCTATAAAGGTAAAAAAAACTAAACAAAAAAAAAATTACCGGTAAGTAAAAAAGTTACAAAAGTTAAAAAAAAGTTAATATGTTCTGTTCTAAAGTTAATAAAGTTATTGCTTTGCGGCCTGGTTTTTTCTTTTTTGTTTTGTTTTTTTTTACCTTTCAGGTGGACCAACCGATCGACTAGCTGCAGCACTGATGTGCATTCGGACAGAAGCATTGTGCTGCTGTCAGATTACACGCAAGTCGGTGTATGCGGCGCTGCAAGACGAGATTTCTCCTCTGCAGTAAAAGATACGTTTGCCGAGGCATATGAGCTGAGGAGGTGGCGGTGTTCATATACTTTGGCAAACACTTTGTATATATAAAAAAATAAATCCCGGCAATGATTTATTCATCCACATCGATTGATGTGAATGGAGAAATCGGGTTTGCCAGGGCATACGAGCTAAGTGGGCATGGATGTTGGGCGGAGCTCCTATGTCCTGGCAGACGCCTTTCCCCTCCTTTTTCTTTTTTTGGCAGAGATTTTTTCATCCACATTGATTGATGCGAATGAAGAAATCTGTGCCGTTCATTTTTTTCTTTCAGCCCAGAGGCTGAACGGAAAAAAAAAATCTCATTACCTGTATGCTCAATATAAGGAGAATAGCAGAAACTCCTAATGCTGGGCATACATGTAATGATTGCGGAGACCCTCAAATGCCAGGGCAGTACAAACACCCCACAAATAACACCATTTTGGAAAGAAGACACCCCAAGGTATTCGCTGAGGGGCATATTGAGTCCATGAAAGATTGAAATTTTTGTCCCAAGTTAGCGGAAAGGGAGACTTTGTGAGAAAAAAAAATAAAAAAATCAATTTCCGCTAACTTGTGCCAAAAATTTTTTTTTTCTATGAACTCGCCATGCCCCTCATTGAATACCTTGGGGTGTCTTCTTTCCAAAATGGGGTCACATGTGGGGTATTTATACTGCCCTGGCATTTTAGGGGCCCCAAAGCGTGAGAAGAAGTCTGGTATCCAAATGTCTAAAAATGCCCTCCTAAAAGGAATTTGGGCCCCTTTGCCCACCTAGGCTGCAAAAAAGTGTCACACATGTGGTATCTCCGTATTCAGTAGAAGTTGGTAAATGTGTTTTGGGGTGTCATTTTACATATACCCATGCTGGGTGAGATAAATATCTTGGTCAAATGCCAACTTTGTATAAAAAAATGGGAAAAGTTGTCTTTTGCCAAGATATTTCTCTCACCCAGCATGGGTATATGTAAAATGACACCACAAAACACATTCCCCAACTTCTCCCGAGTACGGCGATACCAGATGTATGACACTTTTTTGCAGCCTAGGTGGGCAAAGGGGCCCACATTCCAAAGAGCACCTTTCGGATTTCACAGGTCATTTACCTACTTACCACACATTAGGGCCCCTGGAAAATGCCAGGGCAGTATAACTACCCCACAAGTGACCCTATTTTTGAAAGAAGACACCCCAAGGTATTCCGTGAGGGGCATGGCGAGTTCCTAGAATTTTTTATTTTTTGTCACAAGTTAGTGGAAAATTATGATTTTTTTTTTTTTTTTTTTTTTACATACAAAGTCTCATATTCCACTAACTTGTGACAAAAAATAAAAACTTCCATGAACTCACTATGCCCATCAGCGAATACCTTGGGATGTCTTCTTTCCAAAATGGGGTCACTTGTGGGGTAGTTATACTGCCCTGGCATTCTAGGGGCCCAAATGTGTGGTAAGGAGTTTGAAATCAAATTCTGTAAGAAATGACGAGTGAAATCCGAAAGGTGCTCTTTGGAATATGGGCCCCTTTGCCCACCTAGGCTGCAAAAAAGTGTCACACATCTGGTATCTCCGTACTCAGTAGAAGTTGGGGAATGTGTTTTGGGGTGTCATTTTACATATACCCATGCTGGGTGAGAGAAATATCTTGGCAAAAGACAACTTTTCCCATTTTTTTATACAAAGTTGGCATTTGACCAAGATATTTATCTCACCCAGCATGGGTATATGTAAAAAGACACCCCAAAACACATTCCCCAACTTCTACTGAATAAGGAGATACCAGATGTGTGACACTTTTTTGTAGCCTAGGTGGGCAAAGGGGCCCATATTCCAAAGAGCACCTTTCGGATTTCACTCGTCATTTTTTACAGAATTTGATTTCAAACTCCTTACCACACATTTGGGCCCCTAGAATGCCAGGGCAGTATAACTACCCCACAAGTGACCCCATTTTGGAAAGAAGACACCCCAAGGTATTTCGTGAGGGGCATGGCGAGTTCCTAGAATTTTTTTTTTTTTGCCACAAGTTAGTGGAAAATGATGATTTTTTTTTTTTTTTTTTTTTTTCATACAAAGTCTCATATTCCACTAACTTGTGACAAAAAATAAAAACTTCCATGAACTCGCCATGCCCATCAGTGAATACCTTGGGGTCTCTTCTTTCCAAAATGGGGTCACTTGTGGGGTAGTTATACTGCCCTGGCATTCTAGGGGCCCAAATGTGTGGTAAGGAGTTTGAAATCAAATTCTGTAAAAAATGACGAGTGAAATCCGAAAGGTGCTCTTTGGAATATGGGCCCCTTTGCCCACCTAGGCTGCAAAAAAGTGTCACACATCTGGTATCTCCGTACTCAGTAGAAGTTGGGGAATGTGTTTTGGGGTGTCATTTTACATATACCCATGCTGGGTGAGAGAAATATCTTGGCAAAAGACAACTTTTCCCATTTTTTTATACAAAGTTGGCATTTGACCAAGATATTTCTCTCACCCAGCATGGGTATATGTAAAAAGACACCCCAAAACACATTCCCCAACTTCTACTGAATACGGAGATACCAGATGTGTGACACTTTTTTGCAGCCTAGGTGGGCAAAGGGGCCCATATTCCAAAGAGCACCTTTCGGATTTCACTCGTCATTTTTTACAGAATTTGATTTCAAACTCCTTACCACACATTTGGGCCCCTAGAATGCCAGGGCAGTAGAACTACCCCACAAGTGACCCCATTTTGGAAAGAAGAGACCCCAAGGTATTCGCTGATGGGCATAGTGAGTTCATAGAACTTTTTATTTTTTGTCACAAGTTAGTGGAATATGAGACTTTGTAATAAAAAAAATAAAAAAAATCATCATTTTCCGCTAACTTGTGACAAAAAATAAAAAGTTCTATGAACTCACTATGCCCATCAGTGAATACCTTAGGGTGTGTACTTTCCGAAATGGGGTCATTTGTGGGGTGTTTGTACTGTCTGGCCATTGTAGAACCTCAGGAAACATGACAGGTGCTCAGAAAGTCAGAGCTGCTTCAAAAAGCGGAAATTCACATTTTTGTACCATAGTTTGTAAACGCTATAACTTTTACCCAAACCATTTTTTTTTTACCCAAACATTTTTTTTTTATCAAAGACATGTAGGACAATAAATTTAGAGCAAAATTTATATATGGATCTTGTTTTTTTTGCAAAATTTTACAACTGAAAGTGAAAAATGTCATTTTTTTGCAAAAAAAATCGTTAAATTTCGATTAATAACAAAAAAAGTAAAAATGTCAGCAGCAATGAAATACCACCAAATGAAAGCTCTATTAGTGAGAAGAAAAGGAGGCAAAATTCATTTGGGTGGTAAGTTGCATGACCGAGCAATAAATGGTGAAAGTAGTGTAGGTCAGAAGTGTAAAAAGTGGCCTGGTCTTTCAGGGTGTTTAAGCACTGGGGGCTGAGGTGGTTAAAAAAAAATTACAATAACTTTATTAACAACATGACACCATCACCTAAAGACAGGCAGTCATTTTATAAACCATCTGGTTACAGGCAGCCATGTAAACACACATACGGTGAAGTGGTTGTTATAGCCACAATGGTTTCCACTATTAGTCCTATGTAGTTATCCCATTGAAGTGCCCTGCATGCTGACCCAGCACATTTACATTATGTAACACTGTTGGTTACTGAATGTTAGGGGTTATATGACGAGAAATAACCATGGCATCAGTCATGTGACTAGTTAGGCCATGGATGCATTACATAGAACTGACTGATACTTGGGCTATGCCATTCTGCTGTGCAGATAGGGGTCAACAATCTGATGTAAGAAAGGTATGTAAGCAAGATTTTAAATACATTTATACTTAGCAATTGCATAGTTTGCCATTAGTGCAAGAGTGTGGCTGTCAATCACAGCCATCTTCTTGCTGGTGGTCATGTGACCAACATTACATAGAGGTACGAAAAAGTGCAGGAATTACCTCACACCGGTAACATACAGTATATGTATGCCACTTTACATTAATGAGTTAAAGAGCATAACTTTAACTGTTGGAATTGACTTTGATTTTGTAATTCTAGGTACAACCTCCGTTTTGCACACCTGATAGTAGTAGGTACTGGGAAACCGATTGTGGAAATTACGCTGGAGCACTTATGTACTTCTGTTCCTTTTATGTCATCATTGCCTACATAATGTTAAACCTTTTAGTTGGTACGTATCAGTAGCAGAAAATGAGCAGAAAACTGTTATGTCATTTGGAGTCTTGGATCAGGTCTTCGTCTGTAGACTGTGCATTGCTTTAAAATTTCCAATAACCAATATTACAGGATTGCTCCTGTTTGTAAAAAGAGATGTTGTGATAACTTACATTAGGGACAGTGAGTCTTCCTTGAAACCACATAATATAACATTTACTGTTTCAATACATCTATTGTTAATCTTGAATAAACCATAATGTGAATATCTTTCTTTTGATTTCAGCTATAATTGTAGAGAATTTTTCTCTTTTCTACTCTACTGAAGAGGATCAATTACTAAGTCCCAATGACCTCCGCCATTATCAAATAATATGGAATATGGTTGATGATAAAAGAGAGGTAATATTTTAAAACTGCTTTCTGTGATAAACCCATAACATTGTTACACTGTATAGTGTTTAATTTCTCTGCAACCATTGCTGACTATAAGAAGACTGACCTAAATGCTCAGAATTATACAGTCTCAAAGGGGTTGTCCGAGTTATGAAAAAAAAAAATATAGCACTGAAAATCTGATGGGCAGCAATATATAACTAAGCTAAGCAAGTTTTATGCAAAAAAATATATATATTTCCTCATTTCCCTGGTTCTTTTCTGGCCCTTTGTTTACATGCAATAAAAACAATCTATGCCCCTCCCCCTGCTCTGCAAAGGGAGTGGATACCAGAGCTGCCCTGAGTGACATGTCTGCCTGCTGGGAGACTCAGCAGCATGTTGTATGTGTAGGACTACAAGTCCCAGCCGTACAATGACACTGCTAAGGGAGTGGATACAAGAGCTGCCCTGAGTGCTGGGAGAATCAACAGCAACTTGTATGTGTAGAACTACAAGTCCCAGCTGTATAATGACACTGCTAAGGGAGTGGATACAAGAGCTGCCCTGAGTGCTGGGAGAATCAACAGCAACTTGTAAGTGTAGAACTACAAGTCCCAGCTGTATAATGACACTGCTAATACACACAGGATCTTCCCCCTACCTTATTGTGCAATGCTCTCTCTAGTCTGTCAGCTCCTGGTCCCAGAATATTCACTGCTGCAGCTACCCAGTCTGTGCAGATGAAGGGGTTAAGAATCTTAGGCGAGAGAGCAGACGGCAGTGAAGGGGGGGCGTGGCTAGCACAGTGACGTCTCATTTACAGGCTTGTAAACAAACTTTATCAGAGCAGGGAGAGAAGCTGACATCTGAGAAACCAGCCACTGGAGATAAAGTGAGTTAATTGGAAAGCTGTTACATTTGCCTAGTTAGGCTGAGTTCACACAAACGTGTCTGGATAAGGTCCGGATGCGTTGCGGCAAACCATGTTATAAGGGAAAATAATACAGTGAATAGACTGTCATCTTAGCAACCATGCGTGAAAATCGCACCGCATCCGCACTTGATTGCAGATGCTTGCGATTTTCACTCAGCCCCATTCACTTCTATGGGGCCTGCGTTGCACAATATAGAGCATGCTGCAATTTTCACGCAACGAATAAGTGATGCGTGAAAATCACAGCTCATGTGCACAGCCCCATAGAAATTAATAGGTCCAGATTCAGTGCGGGTACAATGCGTTCACCTCCCGCATTGCACCTGCGCAGAAATCTCGCCCGTGTGATCTCAGCCTTAGGAACATAGAAAGAACAAAAAAATTACTCGGACAACCCCTTTAATGAGTCAGTGTTTACTAGGACTACCAACTTGGCTTGAAGGACAGGGATGTCAGTAGAAACAGTATAAAACCCTGATCAGGTGTTTTTAAACATGTCTAAAAAAGAGGACATGGCTATCAGGAGTAGCCATGCACCAGTATTTTAGTGCAAAGTGCTGGAGTGAAGTTAGTAAATCAAGAAGAGGCATGAGGAAGTGAAAAGGTGTCCATAATGTCTAACACAGAATTCTAATAGAATTAAATATAAACAATAGTATAAGTGTCCGTATAAGTGAGTATTAGCCTGGAGATTGGACCCTTTTAAAGTATAGCTTTTATTTAGTTTTATTTAAAAAAGCAAAAACATATAGACACCCTCTGGTAACCGGGTATCCAAAATATATAACAGGACGAGATGTTGCCCAGCTACCACCGTGAAATTGGTGAAAAAAATAATAATAATAAATACGATAGGTGTAAATTCCAGAGGCGTTGATGACAATAGTCGGAGGTTGGGGAATTGGATAGAGGATAGGGCACCTTACTGTGGGTACTGGGGATGATTCTCTCCCTGTACCCGCCCTAAGATAATCCTCTGCCCAGGGATGAACCCTGATGGTGGGATCACCCTGTCCCCGTGCCTATCCTGTCTTGCCCTGTACAGCCCTGTACATTTGGAATTTATTACACAGTTCTTGATGTCAAATTTTTACCCCGACGCGTTTCCCCACTATGGTTCCTCAGGGGGTCGGTTACTAGATGATAATTGTTGAGAGTAACAACATGGATCAAAAAAACAGGATAATAAAATAGATAATGTTTGGTATAGTTACTATGTCCTGGTAGATCCCATGGGGCAGGCCATTTAGGGGAGGAGAGAAGAAGACTCACACAGATTCTCCTGATGAGAAGAGATGCAACCTGAGAAAAAATATAGTAAATAAAACCATTATTGGTATTTTACTTACAGAGGTACCTAGCTCTTTGTATCCCAGGGTGAGGAGAACTTACAGGTGAGGTGCCCCCTGGTGTCTGGACTGCCGCCTGCTGAGCTTGATGGGGCAGTGAGGCATCCCTGTGTTCATTTAATTTAAATAAGCGTGCGGGCGCGCCTTTCCACCACCGGGAGCAGAATATCCGGTGTGTGGAACGCACGCTGTCCGCAACTTCCGGTTTCCTGGAACGCAGGCATCGCTTCCGGTCTGCTGAACCGCAGACGTCATAGAGCGTCTCAATAAATTAACTTCTATGAGGGTAACTTGGTGCCGAACCTTCATGCACCTTACCCACATCTGTATCATCCAGAGAGAAGCCTGAACGTTTGAGCATCGCGAAACCGGAAATGACGTCTGCGGTTCAGCAGACCGGAAGCGATGCCTGCGTTCCAGGAAACCGGAAGTTGCGGACAGCGTGCGTTCCACACACCGGATATTCTGCTCCCGGTGGTGGAAAGGCGCGCCCGCACGCTTATTTAAATTAAATGAACACAGGGATGCCTCACTGCCCCATCAAGCTCGGCAGGCGGCAGTCCAGACACCAGGGGGCACCTCACCTGTAAGTTCTCCTCACCCTGGGATACAAAGAGCTACAGTAGGTACCTCTGTAAGTAAAATACCAATAATGGTTTTATTTACTATATTTTTTCTCAGGTTGCATCTCTTCTCATCAGGAGAATCTGTGTGAGTCTTCTTCTCTCCTCCCCTAAATGGCCTGCCCCATGGTATCTACCAGGACATAGTAACTATACCAAACATTATCTATTTTATTATCCTGTTTTTTTGATCCATGTTGTTACTCTCAACAATTATCATCCAGTAACCGACCCCCTGAGGAACCATAGTGGGGAAACGCGTCGGGGTAAAAATTTGACATCAAGAACTGTGTAATAAATTCCAAATGTACAGGGCTGTACAGGGCAAGACAGGATAGGCACGGGGACAGGGTGATCCCACCATCAGGGTTCATCCCTGGGCAGAGGATTATCTTAGGGCGGGTACAGGGAGAGAATCATCCCCAGTACCCACAGTAAGGTGCCCTATCCTCTATCCAATTCCCCAACCTCCGACTATTGTCATCAACGCCCCTGGAATTTACACCTATCGTATTTATTATTATTATTTTTTTCACCAATTTCACGGTGGTAGCTGGGCAACATCTCGTCCTGTTATATATTTTGGATACCCGGTTACCAGAGGGTGTCTATATGTTTTTGCTTTTTTAAATAAAACTAAATAAAAGCTATACTTTAAAAGGGTCCAATCTCCAGGCTAATACTCACTTATACGGACACTTATACTATTGTTTATATTTAATTCTATTAGAATTCTGTGTAATACTTTGTATGATATGGCCAGTTTCTTAAATGCAACTGTGTTCACGGAAGCATTAATCAAAGAGGCAGAGGATATTTTTTCAGAGAAGGAGATTCCAGGCCTCTCTTCCTCCGTTACCTGCAAATTAGCCTTTAATGACCTTTACACGGCATTTAAAGACAACATTAAGTCATGGTGGGAGATTCGGTCCCTTGAGAGCTATCTGCTACACAAGATAGTTCCCAGGGGCCTACGCATAACGATTACTCCAGCTGAACGCATATCTTCCCCCAGTTTAAAAGTACGCTGGGAAGAAGAAATAACCAAGAGCTCACTCAATCTTATGAAAATTCTTTTAGAGGAAGAAAAAGGCCTTTTTGATAGGACCTCTGAAAAACTTAATAATCTTAAGGAATCAGTTCTTAGGTTCGAAACAGACCCTGACTTTAAAAGAAGAGAATCCTCACTCCAAACCTCTGTGGAACGGTTCCAAAATCTTATAAAGGAACGCAAACACAGACAGTTTGTGAAAGATTTGAGTGATTTTCGGGAGAATAGGGCCTATCAAGTGGTAAAGAGGGGAAACTATCCGTCTGCATCTGAGGTCTCCTCCTCGGATATCGAATTCTCCGAAAACGAGTCCACAGGGAAAGGGGATAAGGGCGGTAATAAAAAGGGCCCTGCATCCCAAAATAAAAAACAAAGGAACAAATGGAGGAGATGGGGAAGGGAAACAAACAACCCACGAGGCGGTGGTTATCAGGAAACTACTATGTCCTCAGTACCATCATCCTCGTATGGGGCATCTGGTTTGACGACTGCACCTACACATCTCCCCCCCCCGGTCGCCTCCACACCATCCACACCGCTTCCTTTTTTAGGACAGGGACAACCGCCCTACCAACTGCGGGACAGATTCAAGTAAATACTATGAGCCAAAATAGTGAAGACCTACAAATTATCAACTTATCCATGCGGAACTTAAATACCCCAGAGATCTCGGTATTGAAAAAAGGACTCTCATTTGTCCCCACGACCGAATTTAGGATCTTCACTTGGATCAAAGATCTTGATCTGTTCTGTAGGAAACTCAGATGGAGGAAATATTTTGATATCACAGACCAACAATCATATGATAGATTAGGGATACAGGACTGCGACCAGGCAGATCTTGCAATCCTGATGGACCTATGGGAGGAGGGTTCTAGACAACCAGGAGAAGGCCCCTTCACAAAACTTCGCCCAAAAAGTAGGAAAACGCCCCCACCACTTAATTACGATCACATTGATATTTTTCAACGACTGGTAACCACGGAATTGGAAAAAATAAAAATGTCTCCCTCACATCGTAGAAACCTGCCTAGAGGAGAATTTGAGGCCTTGAGGACACTGGAAAAAGATAACTCCATTGTCATCAAGCCCTCGGACAAAGGGGGAAACTTGGTAATCATGAACCACGATATGTATAAAAAAATGTGCATGGATCTCCTGAGGGATAAAAGTGGATATCGAATTTTGCCTGGTGACCCCACAGACGTCTATCTAACAGAACTCCAACAAATCCTAGGCCATGTAAAAGGGTCCAATCTCCAGGCTAATATCCATAATGTCTAACTAGACATATAGGGGGTCATTTATGAAGATTGGCGTTTTAGACGCCGGTCTTAATAAAGCCCTTGCTCTGGCATTGGATCACCGAAGTTATGTAAAGGCGCTGGCCTCTACATAACTTTAGTACATCTAGCGCCACTTCTTAATGTAAGCCAGCTTCCTTGCTATCTTACATTTAGACCCTTTTTGCTCTGCATTCTGTGCCTGAAATACGTCTAATATAGTTGTATTTCAGGTTAATAAATGCCCCCCCATAGCATTGCAGGAAACCAGCTATTTCCACAAGTGCGTGATAATACACCTTGGACACCTTTTGCGGTTAGCCCTGTTGCTATGCAAATCCTCAAAACCATGCAGGCTCTACGTAGCAAGCTCAGCGCTTGCATTGATTATTCATAATGGAGTCTGACGGACTCCTTACTGATTAATTACAAAGAGAAGCTTGTGTTGAATCTAGTGCAGATTGATGGCAATGATCTTGAATAAATCACAAATTAAATACACATGAATGGAGGTTATCTGTTCCCTATGGGTTTGTTAGAAAATTGTACCATTAGGGCTCATGCACACAACCGTATGGTCATGTGAGAACAGTACAAAAGACTCATGGTCAGATAGGAACTCACTGCATCATAAATCACTATGATGCAGTGAGTTGGGGTCTGAGTAGCTGCCATTGGTTTCGGAGATGTGGCCGACACTGGCAGTGTTTTCTGGGGGCACACGTTGTGTGCATGTGACTTTAGTTAGAGAACTATCTTATGTCATGAGTATTCACAGTCTGCAAGGAAACTAACCCCTTCAAGACAAGCCAGTTTTCAGCTTCCTGACTAGGCCTATATTTTGCAAATCTGACATGTGTCACTTTATATGCTAATAAGGTTTTAATGTGCATTATCTATGTTAGCTGTGGAACTAGCATTCCACTGGAGAACTGTGGACGGTTTTTGGCTGGGCAGATCTTGGATAAACCGCAAAAACTGTGACAAGATTAGATTGTGTGAATATACAAATTTCTATAAAGTTTATGTATGTATGTGTATGAGATTTTTCCAAGACTGGTTCTCATATAAAGGAAATAAATAACAGTTGAAACTTCAGTTCTTGCTTAATGTAATGCTTTGAATCTTATCACCAGGGGGTTATTCCAACTTTTCGTGTGAAGTTCCTCCTGAGGTTGCTTCGTGGCCGTCTAGAAGTAGATTTAGACAAAGACAAGCTTTTATTTAAGCACATGTGCTATGAAATGGAGCGCTTGCATAGTGGTGGTGATGTTACCTTTCATGATGTGCTCAGGTACAGTATTTTTTATCATACATTTTTAGAAGATAATTGTAATTTTATACAACCCAGGAACTGACAAACCTGCATGTGAACACATATGCCAAATGAAGCAGAAAAATAATGAAAGTTTAAGGGTGTAAGCATTTATATTTATTGTCTCATGAAAATATAAAGCGATTGTACTAAGACATGTGCAAAATTGATCATTTAGATGGGAAGGCCATATGGATTTGCTTTCAGGAGGTGTAGCATGTCACAATTGTGACTTTCCCTTTGTTTTCCTTTTTCAGTCATGTTAATTAAAACCTGTTGTAATGACCATTCTCTACAGTGTAATTCAGACTTACTATGACCAGATTGTGATCCTTAAAGGGGTATTGCATCTATACCACGGTATCCTCTATACATTCCATCTATACTAAGGTATCCTCTATACATAGGATAGAGGATAATTATCATATCCTACCACTGGAACCCCAACCAATCACAAGAATGGGACCCCCCTGAATTGGACAAAGTGGCTAGTTGGAAAAGTGCGTCGACACTCCATTCATTTCTATGGGAACGCTGGAAAAAGACAAGTGCTGTACTCTGCTATCCCTGGCGCTCCCATAAAAATTAACGGAGCAATGGTGAGCTTTTCCCCTTGCCACTACGTCAATTTCTGGGTGGGGGCCCATGGGGTACAGAGTCCTCGTGATTGGTGGTGGTCCTAGCGGTAGGACTACCACCAATCTGATAGTTTTCTCCTATCCTATACAGGGAGTGCAGAATTATTAGGCAAGTTGTATTTTTGAGGATTAATTTTATTATTGAACAACAACCATGTTCTCAATGAACCCAAAAAACTCATTAATATCAAAGCTGAATATTTTTGGAAGTAGTTTTTAGTTTGTTTTTAGTTTTAGCTATTTTAGGGGGATATCTGTGTGTGCAGGTGACTATTACTGTGTATAATTATTAGGCAACGTAACAAAAAACAAATATATACCCATTTCAATTATTTATTTTTACCAGTGAAACTAATATAACATCTCAACATTCACAAATATACATTTCTGACATTCAAAAACAAATCAGTGACCAATATAGCCACCTTTCTTTGCAAGGACACTCAAAAGCCTGCCATCCATGGATTCTGTCAGTGTTTTGATCTGTTCACCATCAACATTGCGTGCAGCAGCAACCACAGCCTCCCAGACACTGTTCAGAGAGGTGTACTGTTTTCCCTCCTTGTAAATCTCACATTTGATGATGGACCACAGGTTCTCAATGGGGTTCAGATCAGGTGAACAAGGAGGCCATGTCATTAGATTTTCTTCTTTTATACCCTTTCTTGCCAGCCACGCTGTGGAGTACTTTGACGCGTGTGATGGAGCATTGTCCTGCATGAAAATCATGTTTTTCTTGAAGGATGCAGACTTCTTCCTGTACCACTGCTTGAAGAAGGTGTCTTCCAGAAACTGGCAGTAGGACTGGGAGTTGAGCTTGACTCCATCCTCAACCCGAAAAGGCCCCACAAGCTCATCTTTGATGATACCAGCCCAAACCAGTACTCCACCTCCACCTTGCTGGCGTCTGAGTCAGACTGGAGCTCTCTGCCCTTTACCAATCCAGCCACGGGCCCATCCATCTGGCCCATCAAGACTTACTCTCATTTCATCAGTCCATAAAACCTTAGAAAAATCAGTCTTGAGATATTTCTTGGCCCAGTCTTGACGTTTCAGCTTGTGTGTCTTGTTCAGTGGTGGTCGTCTTTCAGCCTTTCTTACCTTGGCCATGTCTCTGAGTATTGCACACCTTGTGCTTTTGGGCACTCCAGTGATGTTGCAGCTCTGAAATATGGCCAAACTGGTGGCAAGTGGCATCTTGGCAGCTGCACGCTTGACTTTTCTCAGTTCATGGGCAGTTATTTTGCTCCTTGGTTTTTCCACACGCTTCTTGCGACCCTGTTGACTATTTTGAATGAAAAGCTTGATTGTTCGATGATCACGCTTCAGAAGCTCTGCAATTTTAAGAGTGCTGCATCCCTCAGCAAGATATCTCACTATTTTTGACTTTTCTGAGCCTGTCAAGTCCTTCTTTTGACCCATTTTGCAAAAGGAAAGGAAGTTGCCTAATAATTATGCACACCTAATATAGGGTGTTTATGTCATTAGACCACACCCCTTCTCATTACAGAGATGCACATCACCTAATATGCTTAATTGGTAGTAGGCTTTCGAGCCTATACAGCTTGGAGTAAGACAACATGCATAAAGAGGATGATGTGGTCAAAATACTTATTTGCCTAATAATTCTGCACTCCCTGTAGACATAAGTATTCAGCCCCTTTGCTGTGACACTTGAAATTTAGCACTGGGGGTCTCCCATTTCTCTTGATCATTTTTGAGATGTTTGTACACCTTGATTGGAGTCCACATGTGATAAATTCAGTTGATTGGACATGATTTGTAAAGACACAACCTTGTCTATATAAGGTATCACAGCTGACAATATACACTCACCTAAAGAATTATTAGGAACACCTGTTCTATTTCTCATTAATGCAATTATCTAGTCAACCAATCACATGGCAGTTGCTTCAATGCATTTAGGGGTGTGGTCCTGGTCAAGACAATCTCCTGAACTCCAAACTGAATGTCAGAATGGGAAAGAAAGGTGATTTAAGCAATTTTGAGCGAGGCATGGTTGTTTGTGAAATACTCAGACCGGCCCGTCTGGCACCATCTGCTCAGTTACTGGGATTTTCACGCACAACCATTTCTAGGGTTTACAAAGAATGGTGTGAAAAGGGAAAAACATCCAGTATGCGGCAGTCCTGTGGGCAAAAATGCCTTGTGGATGGTAGAGGTCAGAGGAGAATGGGCCGACTGATTCAGGCTGATAGAAGAGCAACGTTGACTGAAATAACCGTTACAACCGAGGTATGCAGCAAAGCATTTGTGAAGCCATAACACGCACAACCTTGAGGCGGATGGGCTACAACAGCAGAAGACCCCACCGGGTACCACTCATCTCCACTACAAATAGGAAAAAGAGGCTACAATTTGCACGAGCTCACCAAAATTGGACTGTTGAAGACTGGAAAAATGTTGCCTGGTCTGATGAGTCTCGATTTCTGTTGAGACATTCAAATGGTAGAGTCCGAATTTGGCGTAAACAGAATGAGAACATATATCCATCCTCTGATGGCTACTTCCAGCAGGATAATGCACCATGTCACAAAGCTCGAATCATTTCAAATAGGTTTCTTGAACATGACAATGAGTTCACTGTACTAAAATGGCCCCCACAGTCACCAGATCTCAACCCAATAGAGCATCTTTGGGTTGTGGTGGAACGGGAGCTTCGTGCCCTGGATGTGCATCCCTCAAATCTCCATCAACTGCAAGATGCTAGCCTATCAATATGGGCCAACATTTCTAAAGAAAGCTATCAGCACCTTGTTGAATCAATGCCACGTAGAATTAAGGCAGTTCTGAAGGCAAAAGGGGGTCCAACACCATATTAGTATGGTGTTCCTAATAATTCTTTAGGTGAGTGTATATCAGCAAAAAGCAAGAGTTGACGAGGATCTGGAGAAGGATAGAAAAAATCTTCTGCACTGAAAGTTCCCAAGAGTATGGTGGCCTCCATAATTCCGAAATGTAAGAAGTAATTAGGGGAGAAGAGAGGTGATCGAGAGCCCAATGGTCACTTTGGCTGAACTCCAAAGACCCTGTGTCGGGATGGTAGAAGGTCAAACATAAAGGAGCATCTCCTTACTCAACAACATATGAAAGCCCACTTGAAGTTTGCAAGAAAGCACCTAAAGGACTCTAAGCACACTGTGAGAAACAAGGTTCTCTGCTCTGATGAAACAAAGATTGATTTTTTTTTTGGCTTCAATTCTAAGTGTAATGTCTGGAGGAAACCAGGCACTGCTCATCACCTGCCCAATATCATCCCTACAGTGAAGCATAGTGGTGGCAGCACCATACTGTAATGTTTTTCAGCAGCTGGGAGAGGGAAGACTGGTCAGGGTTGAGGGAAAGCTGAATGGAGCAAAGTACAGATAAAGTATTAATAAAAACCTGATCTAGAGTGCTCTGGACCCTCTCTGGGTCAAAGGTTCACCTTCCAACAAAACAAGTCAAGCACACAGCCAAGACAACACAGGAGTGTCTTAGGGACAACTCTGTGAAGGGTCTGAATACTTATGTCAATTCAATATTCAAATTTTCCCTTTTTAATAAATTAGCAAAGCTTTCAAACATTCTGTTTTCACTTTCTCATTATGGGGTACTGAGTGCAGATTGATGAGGGAAAACTGAAACTTTTTTGTATTTTAACACAAGGATGCAACAGAACAAAATGTGAAAAAAGTGAAAGGCTTTGAAGACTCTCCAAATGCATTGCATGTGTGTGTTTGTTTAAACCAATGCATAGAATGTCGCTTAAAAATGTTTTGCCCAGATAAATAAGCTTTCGCTTGACATTTTTCATGCAGCATGCTGTCATACAGATCGGTGGACATCAGAAAGAGCCTTCAGCTGGAAGAACTGCTAGCGCGGGAACAGCTGGAGTACACAATAGAGGAAGAAGTGGCTAAACAAACTATACGCATGTGGCTGAAGAAGTGTCTCAAACGTATTCGGGCAGTGAGTAAAACAAAATCCATATGTTGTAAATTTTCACAATACTCTATTGGAAGATGTATATGCTATATTTATCTATATATTTGGTTGTAATATAAATTGCAGTCTGTCAAGAGTCTTGCTAGCATGTTGCAATATAGTATAGAATCTGATCTGTAATAAATTGTCCTTGACAAAATTTGCAGTAAGTTAAGGGTGATCATACTGTATCTGTATTGGCTCTAATATCAGAACCCACCATAGAGCCCCTATAATATTGCCAGCTACAGTACCCCATAACATGGTAATCTTCATAACAGCAGCAGATGGCATCCATACCCTATAATATTAGATAGACCTAGAGCTCCAGTAAAATAGATTGTCAGAGAACCCCCATAACACTGCCAGATGCTTTGCCCCCAATAATATTGCCAGTCACATGAATCTTAACGTGTTTTCAGAATCATTTGGTTATTTGCAGACCTCAGTGTTCACTTTCAATTCTTTTAGAAACAACAGCAATCCTGCAGCATTATCCACAGTCTACGAGAGAGCCAGCAACAAGAAAGGGAGCGGTATGGGAACCCTCCTAGTATTGAAACAACACAGCCAAGCGACGACATGAGCCTCAATAACCAAGATAATGCCCAGCCAGAGGTACATTATTAGGCTACTTTCACACTCGCGTTTTGTGTGGATCCGTCATGGATGGATCCGTTCAGATAATACAACCGTCTGCATCTGTTCAGAATGAATCCGTTTGTATTATCTTTAACATAATCATGACGGATCCGTCTTGAACACCATTGAAAGTCAATGGAGGACGGATCCGTTTTCTATCGTGCCAGATTGTGTCCATTTCATCAGACGGACACCAAAACGCTGCAAGCGGAATGGAGACTGAACTGATGCAAACTGATGCATACTGAGCGGATCCATTTCCATTCAGAATGCATTCGAATGTAAACTGATCCGTTTTGGACCGCTTGTGAGAGCCCTGAACGGATCTCACAAACGGAAAGCCAAAACGCGAGTATGAAAGTAGACTTAAAAAGTCATCTGATGAGTGGTTTTAATGGAATACTAAACTTAGAAATGCATGTGAGACTGCTTTGTCGTACATTGCGCCAAATTTATCAACCACATGTTTGTTAAATCTGGTGAACCTTTAAAGAGGACCTGTCACCAAAACGCAATGCAATCTGACAGCACCATGTTGTAGAGCAGGATAAACTGAGCAGATTGGTATATATTTGTGTGGGAAGAGATTCAGTAAAACTTGTAATTTATACATTTATATCTCTGCTTTTTCTACCTTCTGTGAACAGCATCGGTACAGGGAGGAGGTGTTATCAGTGATTGATAGCATTGTGTGTATAAGTGCACTGGCATAACTATAGGGGTCGCGGCGGTTGCAACCGGGCCCCTGAGCCAGGGGGGCCCAGTGGTACTGTACTATTCCCTTTATAAGATGAAGTGCATCTGCAGGAGGAGGGGGAGAGAAGCGCTGTGAGCGCTGTACAGTACTTACCCCTCCTCCTGCTTGCTCTTCTCAGGGACAGCGCTGCTGTGTCCTGGCTGCCTGCAGCTTCAGGAGGTCAGGTGACTGCAGCGCGGGCCCTGAGAAGAGAAGACAGGAGAAGGAGAGTGGCGGCAGGAGAGGTAAGTTACTTTATTATTTTACAGTCTGATCTGAGGTCTGATATGGAAGTCTAATGGGGGGTCTGGAGAGGTCTATTGGGGGTCTGGAGTGGTCTATGGGGGGTCTGGAGGTCTGACTAGGGGGTCTGGAGGTCTGACTGGGGGTCTGAAGTGGTCTAATGGGGGCTCTGGAGGTCTGACTGAGGAGTCTGGAGGTCTGACTGGGGAGTCTGGAGGTCTGACTGGGGAGTCTGGATAGGTCTGACTGGGGAGTCTGGAGAGGTCTGACTGGGGAGACTGGGGAGTCTGGAGAGGTCTGACTGGGGGATCTGGAGAGGTCTGACTGGGGGTCTGGAGGTCTAATGAGGGTCTGATTGGGGGTCTGGAGGTCTAATTAGGGTCTGATTGGGGGTTAAGAGGTCTAATGGGGTCTGATTGGGGGTCTAGGGGTCTGCAGGTCTGATTGAGGGTCTGGAGGTCTAATGGGGGTCAGATATGGGGGTCTGGAGGTCTAATGGGGGTCACATATGGGAGTCTGGAGGTCTAATGGGGGTCTAGAGGTCTGATATGGGGGTATGGAGGTCTAATGGGGGTCTGGAGGTCTAATGGGGGTCAGATATGGGAGTCTGGAGGTCTAATGGGGGTCTAGAGGTCTGATATGGGGGTCTGGAGGTCTAATGGGGTTCAGATATGGGGGTCTGGAGGTCTAATGGGGGTCAGATATGGGAGTCTGGAGGTCTAATGGGGGTCTAGAGGTCTGATATGGGGGTCTGGAGGCCTGATATGGGGGTCTGGAGGTCTAATGGGGGTCTGAATGTCTGATAGGGGTCTTATATGGGGATCTGAAGGTCTAATGGGGGTCTTATCTGAGGTCTAATATTGGGTCGGGGACTTACATGGAGGTCTAATGGAGGTCTGATCTGAGGTCTAAAACTGGGGTCTTATATGGGCGTCTAACTGATGCACTATCTGTGTGGTACCAGTATTTTCAGGGGGACTGTTTCTGCTGAAAAGTATTGGGGAGCACAGTGGGCACAGTACTGAGGGTGGCATGATGGGGTGTTGAGAAGGTGAGGAGGAGGATGGAAAAGTAGGAAAGTAAGACGTCTGTTTGTTAAACTCTGCCGAGACGAGGCACGGTTGAAGTGAAGTCACCATGGCGGTCTGGTCTGACAGGAGAAGAGGAAAGAGAATATCTACATCAGAGAAGAGAAGTCACTGGATGTAAGAGGTACATATGTGGCACTGTATTACCCTGTATGTTCTGTAGCACTGTATGTATTGTTTTCCCAGTATGTATTTAAGGGGTTTCCGCTTTTTTTTATTTTTTTGTATGAGCGCTGCCTTCTCTGCTCTGTTTACCTGCTCATCACTGCAAATGCTACGGCGAGCAGGTGAACTGAACAGAGAAAGCAGCTCTCATATGAGCGCTGCCCTCTCTTCAAATAGCTGATCGTCGGGGGTGGCAGAAGACCCCAGACGATCTGATATTGACGACCATCAGTAGTAAAAAAGAGGACAACCCCTTTAACAGTAGGACTGGAGGGAGGGGGCATTTCAATATTTGCCTTGGGCAGCAGAAAAGCTAGGTGCACCAGCACTGAGTGAAGGGGGGGGGCAACCTGAACTCTTGCACCAGGGCCCATGAGCCTTTAGCTACGCCCCTGTATAAGTGTATATAAAAGATAGCTGTCAGTCACTAATAACTTCTCCTCCCTGTACCGATAGCACTTTACAGGGCTGCATGTGTAAATATATATCAATCTGCTCAGCCTCTCCTGCTCCTGGTGCTTTTAGATTGCTTTTAGATTGCATTGCATTTTTTGGTGACAGGTCCTCTTTAAGCCTAACTCTTTTGTCTAGAAATGTTACTCCAGTTTTCTTTACCCCTTCCTGGAGTGATTTTGGGACTTCTTTTGCAAATTTAATCTGGAGTGAAACTCACTAACCTAGCTAACCACAGACACTTTTGAACCTGCTTTTCAAAACTGGAATGAGTGATATAAAATGGAGAAAGTCACAAAAAGATTTTGCAACTGTCCTCACAAACTTGTGCTTATTGAAAAAATTCCTCTAAAATGTAACTTTTAATCTTATCCAATAAAAACAAAAAGGATAATTTATCCCCACACAAGATATTCTACATACAGGTAATAAATGTGCCCACGAAAGTGTGGCTGAATAGATAATAACAAGTATTTTGGGCAATATCCTAGGCAGATATACATAAAAAAAACTATGTAGGCTGGTTGGTGGGTTTATTCATGGTTACCATACAGTTTCGAAAACCGTCAAACAGGATAGTTTTCACCAATATAGGTTGGTTGGTAGATGAAATCACGGTTACCATGCAGTTCCAAAAACCACCAAACAGGGTTATTTCGTCGCCAGCAGTGTTGTTGGGAGATGACCTGTCCCTAGGTGTCCCTTTAAGACTATCCCTGCCTAAAAGCGGAGCACCCGGGCGACCCCACTTATAGGTAGCTAAACCCTGGTCAAAGCCCTAGGAAAGCCTACAAAGCAGCACTGTTTCCCGGTGCGTTTCCCCACAGAAGATGTCATGGTTCATCAGGGGACATAACAAAATAGCAGATGAAATAAAGATACTGGCAGCCAAGATGGCAGGGCGCCCATATCATCTTGGCTGCCTGTATCTTCATTTTTTATGTATATCTGCCCAGGATATTGCCCAAAATACTTGTTATTATCTATTCAACCACACTTTCGTGGTCACATTTATTATCTGTTGTGGTGATGTGTACAGTAAAAGTACTGGAAGGGGTGTATATCTCACCCAGGGTTCCTCAGCTGGGTGAGATAAGTAAAACCCAAGTAGATGGCGCTGTCTTCAGCAAACATAGTTGCTGAAGCTATTTTGTTTGTTAAGTACAAGGGCTGGATTTTATTTGGACTGGGAAGGTAGGTTTGGTAGTGGGACCTTCCCAGTCCACCCCCATTCCAGGGCATGTCTTTCCCCTAACCTGAGGTCATCGCAGGTGAGGCCTGCTGTAATCAAGGAGGCCTAAAACTAACCCTCTGTGTGTCAGACAGGAGAGAGTAAACTTGGAAACAGAGGCCTACAGAAGCTCTGTGTGGTCTCAGCCAGGAGGGCTGAGGAGCCATGAGACTTTGTAAAGACTGAACTTTGGGGGCGACCCAGCGACACCTACAGAAAGAGGGTCGCACGTTCAAAGTCAGGAGGACTTCTGGACCATCTCCCCCCAAGGGTGTTGGTGTGGTCACAGCCTGGAGGCTGCTAGACCATAGATGGCTGAGGAAGCCTGATCTCTTCCCGGTCTAGACTTGTGTCTGATGAGCAGACCTGCTAAGGCTTGGAGCCTTAGACCCTGTCTATAAGCTGTGCTTAGAGGTGAGTCACGGAAAACTACTGTGCATTAGTTAGAGCCCAGACGGGCAGGTGTTTGTTTTGCCGTTTTGTGTGTGGTGGTACCAAAATAAATGACCATTTTGGACATTAACCCTTAGGCTACCAGCGCCGTACATCTAGAGCGCTGGTGCAATGTGTAAACATGACGCCCGCTCGCACGTGCAGCGGGCGTCATGGCCAGCAGATCTCTGCTGTTTCATACAGCAGAGACCTGCGGCTAATTACGGTGACCGGCAATAATGCCGATCGCGGTAATTAAATGCTTTAGATGCCATGACCAAGTGAGATCACAGCACCTAAATGCGCAAAAACCCAGAAGCTCGCACTTCCGTGCTTCCTACCTATGTCCCGTGTGTCGAATCGGGGCATAGGTAGTTGCACTAAATACTGGTAGCCTTACTGAGTAAGCTAACAGTATTCAAACTGCAATTCTTATTTTGGCCACCAGATGGCAGGCCAGGATAAGAAATGAGCAAAAGTAAGCAAAATAAGCTAATAATAAATTTCTAATAAACCAAAATAAAATAAAAATAAAAAATGTAATAAGCTCTTATATGACGCACATAATGATCACAAAAAATAAAAATGTTAAAAAATATATAAAAAAATATAAAATATAAAGTTTTTAAATCAACCCCCTTTCCGTTAAAATAGAAAAAAAATAGAAAAAAAATCCAATACGGCGAATGACGTAACGGAAAAAAGGGTCAAAATGGCCGATTTGCCATTTTTTCATTGCTTCTCTTACCCCCAAAAAATCTAATAAAATGTGATCAAAAAGGCACACATACTTCAAAATGGTATCAGAGACCCAGAGAATGAAGGGCATGGGTTAGTTTTGCCGTAAACAAAACGCTGTCGGAACAAAACCCGTAAAACGGTGGAGAGATTGCGTTTTTTTTCCAATTCCATCCCATTTGGAATTTTTTTACCGCTTCCCACAACATTTTATGCAATAATTAATGGTGGCATTAGAAAGTACAACTTGTCCCGCAAAAAAATAAGCCCTCATACAGCTATGTGACCGGAAAAATAAAAAAGTTATGGCTCACGGAATATAGGAAAGAAAAATGAAAACGCAAAAAACAAAAAAAAACTCCAGTATCCAAAGGGTTAAATCCTCTGCCTGTCTGTTAAATCCCCCTGAAAGAGAGCGATCCATTACACTGTATATAGGATATCTTGTGTGGGGATTAATTATCCTTTTAGTTTTTATTGGATAAGATTAAAAATAGAGGAATTTTTTCAGTAAGCATTATTTTCACTCCTCTATAAATAACGTTCTTGTGAGCTAATTGTCCTCACAAACTTGCAAAAGCCCTATTTTGCAACTTTCTGAAGACAGAATTCTGGAATGCAAGGCTTGATAAATCCCCCACTTTGTGTTTAGCCTGTTTTTTAGTAAGATGTAAAGAGAAAACACAGAAAACAAATACAGTCAGCATAGACAAGTCTTATATTTGTATGTGTCCTAGTATGATTTCAGCATAGCCAGCCACAGTACCACCATACTGTCAGGTCCATAACTATATGGATACTGAATAATTTAGTGGTATGTTAGATGGCCATGGTATTTTACAGATTAAATTAATGCATGTGAGTGCAAACTGCAGACTATTATCTTTAAAGTCAAGGTATTCATAGTCACACTAAGGCCCCTTTCACACGAGCGAGTTTTCCGCACTGTATCCGGACTGATTCATTTCTATGGGGCTGTGCACATGAGCGTGATTTTCACGCATCACTTGTGCGTTGCATGAAAATCGCAGCATGCTCTATTTTGTGCATTTTTCACGCACGCAGGCTCCATAGAAGTGAATGGGGCTGCGTGAAAATCGCAAGCATCCGCAAGCAAGTGCTAATGCGGTGCGATTTTCACGCATGGTTGCTAGGAGATGATCGGGATGGGGGATCTGATCATTATTATTTTCCCTTATAACATGGTTATAAGGGAAAATAATATCATTCTTAATACAGAATGCTTAGTAAAGAATAGCTGGAGGGGTTAAAAAATAAAAATAAAAATTCACTCACCTTAATCCACTTGTTCGCACAGCCCGGCTTCTCTTCTGTCTTCATCTTTGCTGTGCAGGAGGAAAAGGACCTGTGGTGACTTCACTGTGCTCATCACATGGTCCATCACATGATCCAGAAGAAGAAATTTTTTTATTTATTTTTTTAACCTCTCCAGCCCTTTTTTACTAAGCATTCTGTATTAAGAATGCTATTATTTTCCCTTATAACCATGTTATAAGGGAAAATAATAAAATCTACACAACACCTAACCCAAACCCAAACTTCTGTGAAGAAGTTGGTTTGGGTACCAAACATGCCGATTTTTCTCACGCGCGTGCAAAACGCATTAAAATGTTTTGCACTTGCGCGGAAAAATTTAGCATTTTCCCACAACGCACCCGCATCTTATCCGGCCCAAAACCAAGACGCCCGTGTGAAAGAGGCCTAAGTGTTTGAAACTGCCTCCATTTTCAAATCGATCCTTCTAATATTAAAGTATCAAAAGTAATTTCACAATTTGTAAAGTGTAAGGTGCCTAAGGATCACATGGCACCTTTAAGGGGTTGTCCAGGATTTTTTTAAATTCCCCCCCTGGCCAGACGTACCTGTGAAGAAATCCATAGTTGCAGTATTTGCTCCCTGCCTTAACCAAGCTTTTTTTTATGTGCCAAACCTTTTTCAATAAAGGTGACTTGTTCATCGGTTTTTGTAAATCTTTGTAACAGGTTTTATAATAGGTTTCAGCAACCTGTATTTTACATACCTCTTAAAAAGGTTTGGGTAAAAAATCATTAAAATCATGAGGGACTCAATTTATTTGGTGATATTCTTTTACAGTGTAAGTTTTTCCTTCTTCTTTCTTTTAAGGCTACTTTCACACTAGCGTTCGGAGCGGATCCGTCTGATGTTTCATCAGACGGATCCGCTCCGATAATGCAGACGTTTGCATCCGTTCAGAACGGATCCGTCTGCATTATTACTTAGAAAATTTTCTAAGTCTAAAAGTAGCCTGAGCGGATCCGTTCAGACTTTACATTGAAAGTCAATGGGGAACGGATCCGCTTGAAGATTGAGCCATATGGTGTCATCTTCAAGCGGATCCGTCCCCATTGACTTCCATTATAAGTCTGGACGGATCCGCTCGCCTCCGCACGGCCAGGCGGACACCCGAACGCTGCAAGCAGCGTTCAGGTGTCCGCTCACTGAGCGGAGCGGAGGCTGAGCGCTGGCAGGCGGATGCATTCTCAGTGGATCCGCGTCCACTGAGAATGCATTAGGGCCAGACGGATGCGTTCGGGGCCGCTCGTGAGCCCCTTCAAACGGAGCTCACGAGCGGACACCCGAACGCTAGTGTGAAAGTAGCCTAATTCATACTTTATTTCTCTTACTTGATTCTTTATGTATAAATACGTGTATTTGTTGTTTACTATTGGGTAGCTTTACTGAATAGTCATATATATTATATGAATTGTAGCTAAATATTTTTTTTATTATTGTTATATTGTGACTATATTATGACTCTGTTGGTTATCTATGCACAGCACCAGTGGCGTACATAGAGAAGTAAGGGCCCCATAGCAAGAATCAAACCAGGCCCCCCACACCGGACAGAAGGGTTTCTGCCTAAACCCTTTTCAATGAACCTTGAGCCATTTTCCCACTGCTTTATTTGCTAAAAAAGTTGTTCCTTTAGAGGGTAGAGTCCTGACCAAGTTTTCACCTCCAGTAGAAGAGGAGATAATCCCAACTAAGACTGGGCCCCCTCTTGCACTGGGCCCCATAGCAGTCACAAGGTCTGCCGCTATGGTAGTTACACCCCTGCACAGCACTATAGCAGGGATGCGCAAACTGAGTCCCAGGGCTTGCAACAGCATAATATCCTGTATGTTTTTTTGTTGTGTGGCAAATGGTGCAGGCATCCATGCCATAATTGCATAGTACATAGTCTACATCAGTGATGGTAAACCTTTTAGAGACCAAGTGACCAAACTGCAACCCAAAAGCCACTTATTTTTTGCAAAGTGCCAACACGGCAATTTACCCTGAATACTACAGTCCAATATAGTATATCTTCCATGTACATTATCACAGCTATAATAGCCTTACTACATTCAATGCTCTGCCCGTGCTGTTCATAGTGTGCCCTGCGCTGATGAATGACAGAGAAAGTCTAAGGCATATTGGTACACCATAGACTTTTTCCAGGTCACAGGTGCCCACAGAGAGGGCTCTGAGTGCCGCCCCTGGCACCCGTGCCATAGGTTCGCCACCAATGGTCTACATAGTAAACATTAGGCATCTGTCCACTTTGTCTTTTAAGGAAATGAAAAAAAATAATGCACAAAATATGCGGGTGCAATACATTTATATACAACTTTTATTTTTGTTATAAATCTGAAATCTGAAACATGTTCTTAGAATGTATTGATATATTGATGCAAAAACCTAATGGAACAATATTTTAACATTTTTCTTATAGACAAGCAGTCAGCCCAAACTTCTAAGCCCCACCTTCTCTGATCTCATGAGAGATCATCAAGATTCTATCGAAGGCGTAATGCGCTCAAGAAGAGTTGGCCAGTGGCATTTACCAGCAGGTGGGTAAAAAGAAATGCTTTGGCAATCCATAGACAATTTTAACTCCTGATTACAATAATTAATTAGAACTATCAATCACTTCATAGATATATTTAAATCAGCTTGAGATATCTTCAAATGAATTTCCATACATTTTGGGGGTCATTTATTTTACTGAAATACGCCTATGTTAGGCATATGTCAGGCGCAGATGGTGACTTCTCCCTGCTCACGCCAGGTCTAAAAAAGTGAGTGTGGCCTGCGCGGGGAAGGGGACGGGTCGGCAGGAAGGAAGCTGGCTTACATTTAGACTGGCGCTGGATGCGCCTCTTCATAATTTCGGCGGATCCTCCACCACATCAGTCTTAATAAATGACCCACTTTATGACAATATGACCTGTGATTTATAGTTTAGAAATCCCTTCATGCTTTGTGTTCTACAGCACCAAAACCTATTAGTCACTCTGTATCTTCTGTCAATCTACGTATTGGAGGTCGAAACACTATGATATCTGCGATGGGCAAGATGAATGCCATGTCTGATGCGATCTCTTGTGGCTCAGAAGTCAAGAAATGGTGGACAAGGCAGCTTACTGTGGAGAGTGATGAAAGTGGCGATGACCTACTTGATATGTAAAGACAAAGCATAGTAGAACTCAGACTACTGTGAGACAGCAGAGAAAATGTTTTACATAGCTAATACTGTGCTGAAAATCTTAAATATTCAAGTTCTGAGTTTCATATATTGTCTATAGGGTTGAAAAAACTTTAACATTTGAAGTGTATCAAGCAGTTGCCTTGTGCCTTTCATTTTATATTTTATATAATTTTTTTTTTTTTATGAATAAAGAATGCCACAGGCTTCCCTGGTAATGGTTTCATATGCAGTCTATCCTTATGGTATAGAACATCTGTTTAGTTGATGTTAAAACAATTGTCCTTGTGATATAATTGGATATTTCCAAGCACAAGTCATGAAAAAATACTGGGTTGGACCATTGCCAGTTTCTAGAGTGAAGAACCCTCAGAGCTCTCTCAAAAAGAGATGCAAATGTTCTAAAAATAAAAAATAAAACTTCTTGTGACCGATGAGGCCAGTAATTGCTGCGTCTTGTAGACAGAACATTAACAAAAACTGGGAGTGACTGGCAGCGTGTCTGTGGGGGATTGAAGGGGGTAAGTAGTGTTTTTTTTTTAAGTTATGACATTTGCAGCTTTTCTTTTCCCCAGAAACCTGATATTCTTTTTAAACCTATACTGCTATTATACACAGCACTGTGAAACATATTCTGCTCTGCTGTATTGCTCTGTATGATATGGGCATACCAAGAATAATCAGAAAATATATTTTATACTGTATTTTGGGTGAAATACATCTGTAAGTTATCCATTACTACATAAAGAATTCTAGTTTAATAAAGGAGACCCTTATTTATTATCTAGAGTGGCTGCAAAGACTGCCTCTTGCTCTGGAGGAGCCAGCATGTCTATGTATTACATAGATAGCCTATTAATATAATTGACAGGGCTAGACATCTCAGCTGGCCATGACAATCCTGCACCTGCTTCCACTTTTGGGGCAGCAACTGTTCATGCGCCTCTGCTCCAGTAGCGGACGCAGATACTTTGCACTTGAAACAACGATGCAGGACCAAGATTGTCAGGGCAGACCTAGATGTCTGGGTCTGTCAGTCAAGCGGCAGGAGCATCTTCAGCATCATCTTATTTGCAGTTGAAGAACTCCTGTTGATGAGACTAATCGATTTATACTCAGGAGTTTAAACTGATGACACATTGCCTCTAAGAATCGACATTGCACCAATTTCATACCAGTATTATTTCCATTAATAAAAACAAGGCTGCTGAGTTTGGGATGGAAGAAAAGAGAATTGAAAATATTATCTGAATTCCATAGTTAATCTTACTGCAAGTTTTTGTCGCGGTGGGGAGTTGGGGGGAACCCCCCACCGTACAATGTGGGTTGATGGGATATGCCACTAGGCCTGGATACCGGGTAAGGGAGCAGGTCACCTCCTATGCATCCCTAAATACAATCCCTGACTTCCTGACTGTATGAGCCAACCCTGATGGTGGGAGGGCTCATACCCGGAAACTCGGGCTCTACTAACCCTAGAGATCCCTGGTAATAATGTCAGGGTTAGGAGAAGGCCGGTTTATACACGACACGGATAAACCAGAGTCTCACACAGGCCTAGCAACTAGGAAGGAGCAGACAGCAAGCAAAACACATAGCAGAAGGTAAGATCCCAGAACGACAAGCACTGGAACAACAGCACTTACCTGCCACAACGACTGGGTGGAACAACTACTGCTTGCTGACTTGTGGTTCCCCCTCTGAGGAACCCCTGGGACCCCCTCACCGGAGGTACAGACAAACAAGGGGATGTCTAGCAACCATGCCGGGCAATACACCAAACATACCAGACATAGAACACCAAACTAGACATAACAGCAAATCCACAAAACAAACCCACACCAAACATAACAGGTAAGGTAGGGAACAAGGAGGAGAACATAGGGAGATATCGCTAAAGACCTTGATGTTCCACAAGGAGGCCCTCACGGACAGGTGACACATCCAGAGAGGAGCAAAGCTCCTTCTCCTACAAAGGCAGAAAAAACAACTGACCTAAAACTCACAACTCCAACAAAAGAAGAGCCATGAGGCCACACCCAGCTCCACCTTGCACACACCTTAACCCCGTACACACCAAAATGGGAAGGAACACCAGACTAAAAGGGAAAGGGACCACACATGATAAAACAACATGTTGCCACCGGCAACAAGCATGCACGAAACAAGTGTCAAGGTCCACTACCACCAGACCATGACACAGCCGTGACACTCCCTCCCCTCAAAGCCCTCCCCAAAACATAACGGGGAAAAAAGGTGAAACACCCAACAGAAAGGGTATAAAGAAAAAAAAGTGCAGAATTGGTGTCAGCACGTCCCTCAAAACTGCTGCCAGCACGCCAGGACCACCAACTAGGACCCTGGCAGCTAGCCAACAAACAGTCAGGAGAGACCATACCGAACACCAGTTCCATCTCCGACACAGTTCCCACTCCAGACTGATGCCAGCAAACATTCCCCAACCAGCACACAGCCAGTACACCAAAGGAATGCTGCCAGCAACACGACCAGAGATAAGAACCACATAAAACTGGACGAGGGGACGCACCAACACAAGCAATGGTTCATAACCATAGCAATCACCAGTTACCAAGAACGCACCATCAACGGTAACTCCCCTTTCGCCCTTCCTCCGGAGGACAATCATGTACGCCAGAAACAGATGGCGATACTTGCTGCACCCACTTCCGCAGGAGGAAACACCTAGAGAGCCATAGTGGAACATACTGTCGCGGTAGGGAGTGGGGGGAACCCCCCACCATACAATGTGGGTTGACGGGATATGCCATTAGGCCTGGATACCGGGTAAGGGAGCAGGTCACTTCCTATGCATCCCTAAAAACTATCCCTGATCTCCTGACTGTATGAGCCAACCCTGATGGTGGGAGGGCTCATACCCAGAACCTCGGGCCCTACTAAGCCTAGAGATCCCTGGTAATACCTTCAGGGCTAGGAGACGACCGGTTCGGTTCATCTGTGTTGTGGATGGAGTCTCACACAGGCCTGGCAACTAGGAAGGAGCAGACAGCAAGCAAAACACTTAGCAGCAGGTAAGAGCCCGGCACAAAACAACAAGCACTGGAACAACAGCACTTACCTGCCACAACGACTGGGTGGAACAACTACTGCTTGCTGACTTGTGGTTCCCCCTCTGAGGAAGCCCTGGGACCCCCTCACCGGAGGTACAGACAAACAAGGTGATGTCTAGCAACCATGCCGGGCAATACACCAAACATACCAGACATAGAACACCAAACTAGACATAACAACAAATCCACAAAACAAACCCACACCAAACATAACAACAGGTAAGGTAGGGAACAAGGAGGAGAACATAGGGAGACATCGCTAAAGACCTTGATGTTCCACAAGGAGGCCCTCACGGACAGGTGACACATCCAGAGAGGAGCAAAGCTCCTTCTCCTACAAAGGAAGAAAAAACAACTGACCTAAATCTCACAACTCCAACAAAGGAAGAGCTATGAGGCCACAGCCAGCTCCACCTAGCACACACCTTAACCCCGTACACACCAAAATGGGAAGGATCAGCAGACTAAAAGGGGAAGTGACCACACATGCTAAAACAACACGTTGCCACCAGCAACAAGCATGCACGGCACAAGTGGCACGGTCCACTACCACCAGACCATGACACAGCCGTGACAGCTATATTATTACACAAAAACTTCACCTTTAAACTCCTGTCTGCTGTACGCAATTAATAGAGCTTCCCATCTTGTGAAATGAGTGATTGGGGAAAACTTTTCATAGACTGGTGTTATACACCAGTCTATGATATCGTCTGCAATGCCTGGAGGATGCACCTATTTATGTCATAAATTAGGCACATCCTCCAGCAGTCCGTGCACCTCAACTGAAATCTACACCAGCTTGGAGCTGGCATAGATTTCAGTCGTTTTTTTCACCACAAAACTGTTAAGAAGAAAGGCCCTCTGGCCCTGGCCCCTCCCCACCCTTTCTCAGGAAAGTGGCGAGGGCAGCGTTATAAGTTAGCAATCCTTGTGTTTGCGACTTTTTAAATGCCATTGCGCCTAAGTTTAGGTGCAATGGCATTTAAAAGGTCGCAAACACAAGGATTGCTAACTCATAACGCTAGTTAACTGGCGTGGGGGCAATGATAAATTCCCCCCATTGTGTATTATAATAGGGAAGACATGCCATCAGTATGTTAAGTTAACCAGTGGTGAATAATGCTGTTTTTTTATTTAAGGGAATCTTTTTTGTAATTCATTTGTGTGGTTACTGCTCAAAGGAAGTCTTTTTTTTAAATTAAATTATATTTATTATACATTCTTGTACCACTACTATTAGTGTAGGTTCGCTAACAAATCGAATGATATGTTTATTTTTTTCTTTTAAAAACATGAATTTAAGAAGTCATAAAAATATAAAATAGTGGCCATTAATACAATACTTTGCACACAGACTGTAAAGGCCAGCTTAGGTTGGAGTGGATATTAGAACCATGCTGACCAAATACTTACTATGAAGAATTCCTTACAATGAAGTCCTTTTTATAGAAGACATTTAATATTACTCTTTATTTTTCACTATGTAGATAGCAATGACAAAATGTTTAGAGCTTTAAAACTGTGTAAATAAATGGTGATTTTAAACTGTATTGAGATATTTCATTACCAAGATGACACCTAATACGGAACTTGAATAACTGTGAAAAGTAAATGAAATGCATTTGCTACTTTATTTCCTTTGTCAGTTTTTGTTTCTGTCTTCTGGGTTTTTGTGTTGTTCTTATTTGACAGCATTTGTGTAATTTCCAATGTTTTTTGACTGTTGTTTGGGCATCAGACAATAATGTAAAACTAATGTTCTAATTATGCCTTCATTGTGTTCTTTGCCTTTAGGCCAAGCAGTACCTTGCTTGACTCATACTGGCTTTGTTGTGTTGATCAGATTTGTATTGAGAATTAACAAAGTTTATTCATCCATGTGTCCTGTTCACACTGGGTTGTGCAACTATCAGGCATGGTGCAACAACATATGTCTAGATGGGAAATATATTTTTTTCCTAATTTTATTTAAATATCTTCTTACAGAACCTAGAGTTGACTTTTAGCTGCTTAGTCTGTGACAATGTCATAGTTACAAAATTTTATAGCTATCAATCAGCCAATTACACATTATACATATATTATATTATGCATTAATTATAGAAAAAGATAGCCCATGGTTAATTATGTCAACAGTGAACTTATCTGAGAGCCTGTTATAATTGTGCAGATATTTTAGTCACTAAACACTGCTCATTACCTCCATTAGTAGGTTTTCTCATCAAGACAAACACTTTTTTAAGAAAAAGTGCCAACTGATATTACCAGGGGAGGTTTTGTCTGGCCACAAGACCCTGAACGGAAAATATAGTATTACATGGCACCTAAATAAATGAAAGACCACATACCGTACAGTCAGGCTGAAGTCTACCAGAGTGGGGGCTGCTCTTGTTCACTTTCTAGTCTAGCTAAGAGATGGATGCTTCGAGCTTCTCACCTAGAATGTCTTATCCTCAATACTTATATAAGGTGTATGGATACTAGGCATCCATTGCCTCTCATTGTGCAGCCAACTGATGCCAATGCATAAAAGAACTATATGTTTTTTAAATACTTAGGCACATGTTTTGAGTGTTGGAAAGCAACCCCAGTGTTTTAACTTTTGCACACTTGTTGTAAAAAAAACAAATGATCTTAATTCTATCAGATTTTGTATCTCAGGCTGTGTTTTGTCAGGATTGAAAAGTATGTATCCATCATGACGGAAACCTGTTATTTTGTTGTGGGTGGAAGTGAATGTAGTCCTTTATACATGTAAGTAAATATAAATTAATATTGTATTTCGTATGAAGCTACACTTGGATTACCAATAAATTATTCAAATACAAACAATGCTTTTTTTCTTTTTATTTGGTTTCTTTTAAAATGACAATGCTCAAAGGTTTGTCACTTGCCATTTTATTTCTTTTAAATAATAAATGAGTTCTATTCAAGAATAAGTCACAATCTTTTAAGAGTATGCAAGGGACTTGGCACACACCAAAAACACATTTCTTCAAAAACGTATTTTGCAACCATCAGAAGTGTTTCCATCAAGAACTGCCAGATTCACATAACTGTGAGAAAAAGAGAATTTAAATGAGAAAATGATATTTACATATGGCTTATCTGCATTTTATGTTTTGTTTTTTTCATTTAAACTAGAGAAATAAAATACTTTATTTTCAGATGAGATGCACATAGAATATTTTTTGATTAATGTTATATTAGTTTTTAACACATTTTTAAATGTTGCAGCCATGTGCTAAAATAATAAAAAGTTAAAATGTTTCCCATATTTCTGCACTCAATATCCCATAATCACAAAGTGAAAACAGAATGTTAGAAATCTTTGCTAATTTATTGAAATAAGTATTCAGACCCTCTACTCAGTACTTAGCTGAAGTACATTTGGCAGTGATTATGGCCTCCAGTGTTCTTGGTTATGATGCCACAAAGTTTGGAAATCTGGATTTGGGGATTTTCTGCCATTCTTCTGTGAAGATCCTCTCTGTCAGGTTGAATGCGAACAGTTAGTGGACACCCATTTTCAGGTCTCCACAGAGATATTCAATTATGTAGGTTCAAGTCAGGGCTTTGGCTGGGCCACTCAACGACATTCACAGTGTTGTCCCTAAGCCACTCTTGTGTTGTCTTGGCTGTGGGCTTAGGGTTATCGTTTTGTTGGAAGGTGAACTTTCAGTCCAGTATGAGGTTCAGAGTACTCTGGATCAGGTTTTCATTAAGAATATCTTGTACTTTGTTTCATTCAGTTTTCCCTTAACCCTGACCAGTATCCCTGTCCCAGCCACTAAAACACCCCTCCCCCCAGCACGATGCTGCCAACACCATGATTCACTGTAGGAATGGTATTGGGATGTGCTGTTTTTTTTCCAAACATGACACTTTGAATTGAGGCTAAAAATTTTAATCTTTGTTTCATCAGACCAGGGAATCTGGTTTCTTGCAGTCTGAAAGTCCTATTATTTTCTTTGCAAACTTTTAGGTGTCATGTGCTCTGGCCACTCTGCCATAATGCCCACATTGGTGGAATGCTGCAGTGATGGTTGACCTTCTGAAAGATTTTTCCATCTGCACACCATAGTCCGACAGAGTGAACATTGGGTTCTTGGTCACCTCGTTTACCAAGGCTCTTTCCGCCCCCTTCCCCCATCACCAATCACTTAGTTTGGTAGGGCAGCCTGCTCTAGGAAGAGCCCTTTTTATTCCAAACCTCCAATCTTCCATTTAAGAATTATGAAGGCAACTGTGTTCTTGGGAACTCTTGAGTGGTGCCAAATTTTTTGTATCCTTCTCCAGATCTGTGTCTCCACACAATCCTGTCTCTAATCTCTATATGCAGTTATTTCCTTCTCATACTTTGGTTTTTGCTGTGATATGCATTGTCCGCTATGAGACCTTATATAGACAGGGATGTGTCTTTCCAAATTATGTCCAATCAACTCAATTTACCACAGGTGGACTCCAATCTAGATACAGAAACAAATTTAAATTTAAAATGTCATGATAAAGGGTCTGAATTCTTATATGCAGGTGAAATTTTAGATTTTCCTTTTTAATAAATTTGCTAATATTTCTAAAATCCTCTGTTCACTTTCTCATTATGGGATACTTTGTGCAGATTGATGTTAGAAAACATGATTTTTTTATTTTAGCACAAGGCCACAACATACCAAAATGTGAAGAAAGTGAAATGGTCTGAAGACTTTCCAAATGCATTGTAAATAAAATTTTTATAAAGTTAAGTTACAGAGCCTTTAATGGTGCACAGACTATACAAGCAAATAGAACAATGGCCCCTATAAGCATAAACTCACATGCTGTGGTCATATTATAGTTACTTGTCTGATGTTCTGATTTTTACTTGCCACCACCATGCCACGGATGGTTGAAGTTTTTGTGAAGAATAAGCACTAATGAGTTTCAATCAGTGTAACAAGAGAACATGTTTAGCAATAGTAGGTTCAATTCTTATAGCAATCGATCAGCTACCAGCTCTCATTTTCAAGTTGCCATATTACAATTGAATTCTTTGGTGCCAGTGTTCATAGATTTATCCCATTGTCAATTGCTTAAAGAAGAACTGTCGCAAAAATGAATTCTCTGACTTGTTAGAAAGATACATGATGTAATCTGTAGTGAATGTAATCTTATTACCAGTGACTGTATTTGTGAGCTATCCCCTCCCTTCTGCTTCTCGGCTGTGTCATGTAACCGCAATCAGACTTTCCAAATGACACAGCATCTTATGTGTGGACAGGAAGTCAGTTTCTATATATTCCTATAGGAGTCTCAATGTCAGTATCATAGATGTAACAGCGGCTGCTGTGCGCCGCTGTTCCCCTGCTTACCGCCGCGGTCCTGGGTGCTGTGTTCAGTGGTGATCTGCTGCCAGTGCTTCCCCATTCACTGCTGCAGTCCTGGGCTCTGTTTTTGTAGGTACTGTTTGTTCTGGGATCCGCTCTACAGTTTTCTTTCAGCCCTGGCCACAGCATGCTTGCTGCTTGTTCCCTGCAGCACTTCCTTTAGGGCCAGCGCGCGTCACTTTCTGTGCTTTATGGGTTAGATCATGTGACCTCACTGACCAATCCTAGCCTTTCTGCATATATAAGTGGCTCAGCCCACTTCCTAGATGCCTGAGTGTCAAGGTCCTTGTGTCCTGCATAGGTTGCTGATATCTCTGCCCGTGTTCCTGTGTACCTAATCAAGCTACAACACAAATGTTTCTGGCTGAGGCTGGAAGAGTTTTTTTCTACAGGAGAATCTACCTATCAACTCCCTAGATATTGCTCAGGCATTTAAAGAAATTACTAAAACATATAAACGGTATGTCCGTACAGTCTGGGAAATAGCCAGTCTTGAAACCTATACTCAGCAAAAAATTGTGTACAGAGGAATGAGAATTAACATCACACCTAATTACCATCAACAAGACAGTTAGTTTATGAAAGAGTGTGAAGCTCTTTTAACTGAGAATTCCCTACGCATGCAAGCATATTTGCTAGATTATTAACAAAAATCACTTGTGAAAATTACAACACAACTTGAAAAGGAGACTCAGGACATTCAGATATTTAGAACACAACCAGATTTTGTAGATTACGAATCCAGATTGCAGAAAAACGTAGAGAGCCTGCAGGGAGAAGTTAAAGAATGTAAACATAGAAAATACAACAGAGACAAAAAAGACATTGACACGGGTAACATATACATGAAGAAATAGAGTGTGCGACCTCCATATAATACGAGAGGAAATTGGAGGGAATATACTGATATCTCAGAATCTGAGATATCAGAAGCAGAAAGTAATTATACACAATTCAAAGCAGGCATAAAAAGGAAAGCTAAAAATAAGGCAGCTTATCCACCGAGGAAAAGTCCCCCCCCCCAGAAAAAAACTGAATTATCCGAATTCGAATATCAACGAAAATGTGAAATGTCAAAGAAACCAGGAGGCACCCCCAAGTACTACGGTACAATACTCACAATTTTCACAATCATCTCCTTTTGTAACATCACCAGCAATAAATTTAATCCAACCATCTACAACTATGACACCAGGGACTTTTTTAGGAATGGGAGTACAACTAAGAGACCGGGACAAATGGGGCTACAATCAAAAGATTTAAATCAAGAAAATATTGATGGAGCAATGCAGATCATAAATAAAACAGATATGGAATTACGACTAGAACATATTAGCCTAATACGCAAAGGCCTGTCATTTACACCTGCCCCTCAGTTCAATTGTTTCCTATGGGTTAAGGACATAAAATTTGTTCGCCAGAAAATTAGCCTTAAACAAAGAATTTAAAATCAATGAGCATGATCCAGAAATACTGCAAAAGCGTGAAAGAGCAGCCATTGAAACATTGGAACTCTTGATGAGGGAGAGTAAAGGAGAGATTGTAGCCCCTAGTCCACCCTACAGTACGTTGACTCCCAAGTCCAAATTTACTCCACCGTTTGGAAAATACGCAAACATCCAGACATTTGTGGATGTAGTAACAAGAGATTTACAAAAAATAAGAGTACACAGAAACCATACGGATAGCAATCTAACCATAGAAGAACAAGTAGCTATGAAAGATCTAGCTGAAAACGAGAATTTAATTATAAAACCCTCGGATAAGGGAGGAAACATAGTATTATTGGAAAAATGGTAATGACACTTCTACGAGACGAAAATACGTATAAAGAGCTGAGCACAGATCCAACTGAGAAATATGTAATGGATTTTAAAAAAGTGTTGGAAAAAGCTAAGGATAGTAATCTCATTACAAAGGAAGAATTTTGCATGCTATTTAGACCACATCCTACAATAGGTACGTTTTACGCCATACCCAAAATACACAAACAAAGAGAACCAATACCAGGTAGACCCATCATTTCAGGGAACCAAAGCCTCTGTGAGGATATTAGCGAATATGTAGAACAAATAATCTCTCCATTTGTAAAATAACTGCCATTGTATCTTAAGGATACTAAAGATACTGTTGTCAGGTTGCAAGAGATTCAGGTAAATCCACAAACATTTATAGCAAGTTTGAATGTCGAGGCATTATACACCAGCATACAGCATAATCTGGGTATGGAAGCAGTAGAATACTATCTTAACACAAAAGGGGTACAGTATCACAAGCACAACCGATTTGTCTTGACACTTTTGGAATTCCTGCTGAAGCACAATTATTTTATTTTTAATGGGAAGTATTAATTACAGACAACCGGCACCGCTATGGGTATGAATTGTGCACCTATTTTTGCTAATTTATTTTTAGGGTGGTGGGAAGACCGCACAGTATTCACGGACACTTACAACAACTACACACAACACATTTTATTTTGGGGTCGATATATCGATGACATTTTGATTTTTTGGGCCAACACAGAAGCACTATTTCCCAAATTTGTCTAGCATCTTAATCACAATCAAATAGGGATGACATTTACAGCAGAAATACATAAGAGTACACCGAACTTTTTGGATTTGAGAATCTCATTGGAACACGATGGCAGTGTCCAAACTGAAATATATCGAAAGCCAACATCAACCAACAATTTCCTACATTAGCAAAGTTTCCACCCTGAGCAAGGCATCCCAGTGGGGCAATATTTGAGAGCAAGGCAAAACTGCTACAGTGAGGAAGTAATTAAAAAGGAGTGCAGTACGCTTTATTCACGATTCCAAGATAGGGGATATAAAAAAAAAAAAGCCTATATAGAGCATATAAAAAGGCCAAAAAAATAGGAAGATCACAATTGTTGACAGATAAAATTCAAAAAGGAGGAGAAAAAAATGATACGCTGCATAGGAACATATGACACTGAGCATAATGAAGTCATGCATATTCTGAAACGACACTGGCACATTCTACAAGCGGATACAGATATCCAGAAAGTGCTACCAAGATTCCCCACAGTCACCTATAGAAGGAGAAAGAACATTAGAGAGATGCTAGTGCACAGTCATTACTAACCCCATAAAAGAGAACAAAAAGAAACCTGGTTAAGTCATAAAGGATCATATCCCTGTGGTGACTGCACATTCTGTAATCGAATGGTAACTACAAAAACATTCACAAATCCTGTTGATGGAAGAAATTATGAAATTAGGGATTATATAAATTGTAAAACAAAAGGGGTAGTGTACATCATTAAATGTGACTTCCCCAGACTGTACGTAGGCAAAACTACCCAAGAACTAAGAAGACTAATTTCGAGACACCTGAGCAGTATTAATACGGGAGAAGATACTAGCCTAGCCAGACATGTGAGGGAAAAACATAAGGGAAACAGCAATAATCAAAATTTTTGGGGGGTGACCAAAATAAAATCAGGCCCTCGAAAAGGTGATATAGATAGGAAGCTTCAGCAAGAGGAAACAAAATGGATATACCGACTAAACAGTCTATCCCCAAGGGGCCTAAATGAAGGCTTCACCTATTCGTCCTTCTTGTAACATGACCCTTTCTATAAAAAAAACAAGCAAACAAGCTAATATAACAGTAGTAACTCCTAATGGTATAAAAGGAGAAATATATGAATATGATAACAAAAAGAAGAATTGATCGGCAATAGTAAAATAACCAAGTCATGGAGGCCTATATATATGTAAATATAAATATATATATATATATATATACAAAAAAAATCAATATTACATCTAAGGAATATACCTAAAAAGTATACCAATTCTGTAGTGTAATGGAGTGGAGCCTTGAAGCCACTAAGATGTCAACTGCACCAATAAAATTTGTAATATGGGACCATTGTATTGCCACCTAGGTGGATTGGTGAATTAGACCAGCAGTATAATGAAATAGAGCCCAGATGATTAATAAAACAACAGGAGCCAATTGGGCCAATATACAAATGAAAAATAAACAGAACATTAAACCACAACAAAAAAATAAATAAAATCCTAACGAATATCATAAACATAATAATATGAAAGAAAATTATGATTGACCCATGAAACTACCTACAGTAATAATACTAGCAAGCTGATGCATAATCAAGAGACATACTAAAGGTGAAATAATAAATCAGAAATGAACAATATAAGAGGTCAAGTGAATGGGACGATATATGAGACTATGACTAAGTCTCAAGACATGCGCAATAGGTATGAGTGGCAACACAGCAGACTAAGTTCTGGCGCATGCGCGGCCAGCGGAGATGACACACACGGACTCCGACAAATAGAAGAGGACCGAACAGGTAAGAGATGAAGAAAGAGGGGATGTACTCCACTGCCACCAATGAGACCTGAGGATCCCTGACGTTACACATCCCTATTGGACATAAAGTGGACATGCCTCCATAATGATATGTCAACAGAGGTTATAAATCTGCCGATGAATGAGCGCACTCACACACTGCCCTAACCCCTGAAGACACCGGTACTCGGCTAAACATGTCGGGGGGAAGCGTTGCTCACAAGTTTTAATACAGCAAGGCACTCAATGTGGCACCAATGAATCGCATATAGAATAGTAAAGCTGCAACATTGTACCCATATGAGAACTGGCAGCGCGCAGCCAGTAGGGAAACAATGTATCTATCCTGGCTATGATACAATAGCAGAAAAAAAACAGGAAATACTGAGTAGTGAGAACTGGGTGACCAGCTGGAAATTTTAAAATCACTCATTTTAAGAAAACTGTTTATTAATAGGATACTAATAAAAGTTAAGTCTTAGTGAACACAAAGGTGTAGGAAGAAGAGAAAATGTTGGGTTGTGACGGCTCACCTAGTTGTTAATATGGGACGGGTGTTCCAGCCAGTATAGACACACCCTGTCTATAAAGTAGAAAATATTGAGGAATAAAGGTTGGTTGTGCACACCTCATATGGAAAAAATATATATATATATACAGAGACTTCCTTGAGTATGGTATTAAATATTTATTGTACATATATAAATAGGATAGTCAAGGAAAATTATAATAATAAAATATTGTGTAAAATCACTGATAACTGGAATGTTTGTCAATGGACGTCTTTGTGTATGGTGACCGTAGTGTAATATAACCTTTGTTGTGGTTCAGTCCCTAGGGTGAATAGCTCCAATAAATCACTATAAATAATGTGTCAGCAAACTATTATAAATAAATCAATATACATACAAGTGAATTGATATAGTTCACACTAACACCATAATAATCTGTGTATAAGGGTAAGAGAACCTGCAAAGAAGAAAAGTTAAATAATAGGATCTCCTGTATTTAGCGTGTAGGATAAAAGAAATGATAAAAAATACAAGACTTTCATTGATAACAAAGCTAAAAGTGACATAAAGCCACAATGGGGTTATGCCCACTATGGTGAAACTGCATCCAGCGGATCAGTGATGGTCACACTGCACTGTATTAGGCAATTGTGTTTCGTCCAACAGTAATATTTCTTCCAGCAGTACAAGAATTGGGAAACGCAGTAGTGAAATATAGATATAAACAAACCGCAATGCGTTATACTTCATGCAGCGGATCAACAGTGATCAACTATACTGTAATGAGCAATTATTTTGTCCAACAATAGTGAGAATTTTGTTTTGTCCAACAGTATTAGTACAAAAGTTATAATTCCTCCAGCAGAACAGTGATAATAAAACCGCACTGTGATATGCGGAGATTATATTTTATTCAGCAGGTCTGCTCATCTTTGGTAGAATCTCAATATCTATTGAGGTTGATTGCTCCCAAGTATGTCACTATGTATCTTTCCTCCAGATAAACTACCATACAATGTATCGGTGTATCGGAACTTGCTAGCTGAAATATCACATAAGTACAGGTTCCGTCATGCAGTCTTACACTCTCAGTCTATAGACCAGCTTATTAACTGTGTTTGTATTCGGGTCGACTATCAGAATGTATGAGTACCTAACTAAAAGCAGTAGAGGTGTGGCGAAACTGCTGTATGAAAGGTAGCCTAAAGGGGGTCGCCCTGTAATGGTGGAAAAAGATTCTAAGGTGTGGGAGGGAGGGTACAACACCTGAACTAGCCGTCGTGGAGAGGGAGCGTCCCCCCCCCCCCCTCAGGACTATAAGTAGGTTGATAGGGAGCCTCCCCTCATACAAATACGGCAACTGCGTTGCCTACACTTGTATTCGGGTCGACTATCAGAATGTACGAGTACCTAACTAAAAGCAGTAGAGGTGTGGCAAAACTGCTGTATGAAAGGTAGCCTAAAGGGGCCAAAAAGACAAGAGTATAATTGAAAACGAAAAAGGTGCTACATTTAATAATTAATTACAACAACAATTTCTGAAAGGCCACAGACGTTTCTTTACGAGGATTAGGAATGTAATGAGTTTAACAGAAGGATTTCCAACGACCCAGCTTCTTGATAATATGCACCGGGATGTTATTCTGGGAGGCTGTGAAGCTGCCCCTATTCTGAAGGAGTGACCGGTAATGCTAAGCGGGTTGACACCTAACTTGGGCAGAAGTATACGTATGTATTTCAAGAACGTATTTAAGCTGAGTGGCTCAGATTTGTAAGCTAACAAAGGGGAAACCTGCACTGTTTCCCCTGGCCGTGAGGTTTTAGTATGAACAAGAGTTAAAGAGTAATAGGAGCCGTGCCATTTGATATGTTGTTTTTGTATAAAAGATCTGGAGGATGCCGGACACGTGAACTCTCCCGGCCTGAGGAAACCGTAAAAGCACAGATAATCAATAAGCTCAACCTACAGCCGAATGGATTCTTGAGTAACATGTCGGAGAGACTCTTAAACATGTCACCTGAAAATGGCTTCCTAGTAACCCTTGGCGAAACCGAAGACTTCTGTATGCCTTTTAGAATGGCCTTAATAGGGTGTGCTAGGAATAGAGAAGACCTGTCAGGATAAAAGATATGCCAACGGTGTTGGATGCCGGCTAAGTATAGTTTAATCGTACCATGGGATAATTTTAGGTCTGAGTGGCAAAATGCGACAAATGCTAGCAGGTATGAGATATGGTCTAGGTCGACTGTGGTCTCATAAGTTCTTAACGTGTTTTGGGACAGCGATTCATTCATCAGGGACCTAGCGGTTTCCAGATGTACCCTTAATCCATGACTAATGACCTGTGAGGTGGCGTTGGCGTGGTGTCTGCTCCTGGCGAGATCTGAAAGAAAAACTGAAAATTAAGCCTAGATAATGCGTCTGCGGCCATATTTGTTCTGCCGGGGATGTTTGTGCATTCAAAATGGAAATGGTTTTGTAATGCTAACCAAATGAACCGTCTTACGAAAGACATAATCTCAGGAGAAGCAGATCTTCCTTTGTTAAGTAAATCTACCAGAGCTGCATTATCCGTTAAGATTAACACTGTCTTATTTTCCCATTGGGTGCCCCAAGCTTGCGCGGCTGCCACTACTGGGTATATTTCAAACAACGGAGAGGACCGTGAAAAGCCTGGGATGGTGGTTACTTCGGGAGGCCATGTACTAGCCAGCCAATGATTTCCGTATATGGCCGCGAACCCAAATGCTGCTGCAGCGTCTGTGTGAATAACGGGTGACTTGCAAGAGACTGGAGGTATATATAAAGATATGCCGTTCCAATGTGTTAGAAACTGATCCCACATCACCAGGTCCGCCATAGCTTGCTGACCTAACCTAATTAGGCTATCCTGGTCTGCCGCTGAAGGTAGCAAGAGGAGGAGTCTAGAGATGAAAGCTCTACCTTGTGGGATAATCCTCATAGCAAAATTGAGCATGCCTAAAAGACACTGGAGATCTGCCTTGGTAGTTATGCCCCCTTGAGATAATTTATGGATGGCATCCCTGACTCTCTGCAATTTATCCGAGGGTAGACTGGCCTAAAAAGAAACAGTATCTAGCTGTATACCTAAAAAAGTCAAACTGGTGTGATGGCCATTGATCTTTTTGTCAGCTACTGGGACACTGAGAGTATTGAAGACCTCGATTAATACCCCTAGGTCACGAGGAGGACGTTCTGGAGGTTCGATAAGCAAAAAATCATCTAAGTAGTGTATTATGTGATGCGCATCGAATCTGTTTTCCAAAATTCAGTTCAGAGATTTAGCGAATTGCTCGAACAGCTATGGGCTGGATTTGGAGCCGAATGTTAATTTATTAGCAAAATAGCATGACCCGTCCCATTTGATGCCGTGCCATTGCCACAGTCGGGGATGTATGGGAAGCAATTTAAGGCATCTGTTATATCTGCCTTTGACAGCCAAGTATTCTTCCCTAATAACAGATTGACTTGTATTGCTTTGTCAATTGATGAATATTTCATGGAATATTCTTCCGAAGGGATCAGAGAATTAAGGCTAGGTGTATGCGAAGAATGTGGTGCAGACAAGTCGTATATCAAGCGTTTTTTATTTGAAAATTTACCAGACACAACACCAATTGGGTTAATCCTCCATTTTTAGAATGGGGGTGGGTTTACTGGTCCGATCAAAAAGCCTTTCTCCAATTCTATGTCTATGAGCCTGGAAACTGATTCTGGGTCCCTCAAAGCTGACTGTAGGTTCCTGCATTCATGGGATGTTTGTGGTAACGTAATTAAACCAGTGTGGAAACCCTCTGTAAATCCATTGATAATGAATTTGACCAATTTTTGGTCGTGGGGACCAACCAAGTAAGTGGCAAGGGTTTCGACATTTACCGCGCCTAGTCACACTGAGCTGTGACCTTTCTGGGGGCATGTTACCTTGGGGTGGGCTCTAAAACAGATTGCGCAGAGATGCAACAATCTGCATTGGCTATAAAAACATCCTGCAGCGTTGAAATTATTGCATATCTGGGTCTTGCCTAAATATTTTATCGGCCTGCCTAACTTATCCACCCCTGCCATTTGTTTTGGAGAAGGACTCTCGGGAGGATTTTTAGAGGTAGTACAATGTGCTGATGGATTATTCGTAGAACACCAATTTGCAGAATGGGAGTATGAACTGCAGCTCGTACATGCGGGTGCTTTTAAACCGGCAAAATGCCTACAGAACAATTCCGTATCAATCACAGACCAAAAGACAGTGGGCCAGATTTATCATGACTCTGACAGCTCACTCCACTTTCACATATGGCTAAAGTCAGTTTTAGCCAAGTCAGATTTATGATCGGCCCTTTAAGACTGTAATAAATGTGGTTTGACGGTAGTAGTTTATCCGTCAGTAAGCAGCTTTACAAAAGTCGCACATCTTTACGAAAAAGTCGCACGTTTTTATGAAAAAGTCGCATGTTCTATTAAAAAGTCTCATAAGATAAGCATGGTCCTCACTGGAGTGAAATTGCGACTTTTTTGCGACTTTTTAAAAAATCCCAATAGTAAATCTGTCTAGAGATTCATTTACATAAGAAAACACGCCCACTTTCAGAAAACTGTCGAGCATAGTGCAGAGCAGAAAAAAGTCGCAAATTTGTGCACAGTTTTAGCGTTTGGGACCTTTTTGGGGACTTTTTCACTCCATTATTCTGACCTGAGCTAATGATAAATCTGGCTCAGTGTGTTAAAAATTGTGACAGTAACGCTGCAGCTTTGATAATCGTAAAATGCTGTTCCTCCGTATTTATGCCCTAGGTCAACCACTTTGTACAGATAGAGATCTAATTCTTCTCGACGGCTAGGGGAAGCGGAACAACTACGTCTCTATACAAACTAAAGGCTAATACGAATTCTGTGATGTTAAGCTTACGATTTAACCTGACATCCCTGGACTTTAGTATTACTGAAACCTCGCCACAGGCAATAGTTTTATTATCTGGGACCTCATGAGAAGCTATAAGTAAAGACGCCAGATTCACATCCTCACCATCTAAGATGTTTTGCCTAATGTTGGCAGGAATAAAATGTGATGGAGCAATGTCAGGGAAACTGGCCGGTAATGCTGTGGATCTGGATTCAGAAACCGATGGAACTACTGGTCTCTGCATAATAGCACTAGAAGTGGAAGCCCTATTTTCGATGGCCTCTAGTCAGTTCTGAAAGCCGGACATGGATGAGGCCATGTTATTAATAGTGGCATGCAGCTGTGATAGTGAGGTTTGGATTGTGGACATGGACACCACTTCTTGACTGGGGCCAGGTTCTGACTGCAGAAGGCGGAAAAATTCAGCCTTCCTGGCTGACGCAGAGAAAGGAATTCCTCTCCGAAGGAGTTCAGCAGTAATTTTGGGCACAGTCCAAGATCTCATGGATGGGGTACCATCCCTCTCTGATCGTAGATCCGTGCTCACGATAGATAATGCAGATCCCTGGTCATCCATATCCTGTGACATGTCCATCTACAATGATACAATATGTTATGACTGCCACTGGTGACCTGCTCCCGGGTGACTGCACCGTGCACATGCCCTGGAAGGGATCTTAACTGACTACATGTGACACACCAACCACCAATGACAGATTAGTGAGTCTACCTGAGTGACTTACCCCCCTGTGCCAACCGATTATCACCTGTTGCCCGTAGGAACGATGCATCCCGCCCCAGAATCTAAAGTTAAAAAGACCTATTTACCCCCCGCTGATGACTAAATTAAGACCTAGAGGTGTTAGCCCCCGTCTAAAGTCAGTAAAATAAAAAGTATATTTTGTATTATTTTTAATTTTTTTATTATCAGGAGATGGGAAGACGTGACAAACTTAGAAAAGGAGCCTGAGGTCGTGACAGGACTTATAGCGAGTCTGAGGACGTGACAGACTTAGTAAGGTGCCTGAGGAACGTGACAGGACTTATAGCGAGTCTGAGGATGTGACAGACTTAGTAAGGTGCCTGAGGAACGTGACAGGACATATAACGAGTCTGAGGATGTGACAGACTTAGTAAGGTGCCTGAGGTACGTAACAGGACTTATAGCGAGTCTGAGGACGTGACAGACTTAGTATAGTGCCTGAGGTTGTGAAAGGACTTGTAGCGAGTCTGAAAACGTGACAGACTTAGTGATGTGCCTGCGGTCGTGAGTGGACTTGTAACGAGTCTGAAGACGTGACAACTATTAAGGCGCCTCTAAGATGATGGTAAAAACTTGTAACGAGTCTGAGACTTATGGCGTGCCTGGATACAAGAAGCCTGGAGAAGACTGACTGTGAAGGAACTTAACTAGCCTGTGGGTCGTAGCATGACTAGGATAAGACTGAGGGGTTTTATTATTATTATTCTTTTTTTATTTTTTCCCTTTTTTTATTTTTTATTATTATTATTTTTTATTTAAAGCGTAGTCAAGGCGGCCACATGGTTCCTACTGCCAACAAATTACCTCCCTCTATATATATATATATATATATATATATATATATATATATATATATTATTATTATTTTTTTAACACCTTCCTAGTCAATTGTTGAAATAACAGTCACTGCTGAAAAATAAATGATAGCATTCAGATGTATAACCGTTTAGAGAGTTTACGTATGGTAACCTAGGAGTACCCATTACCTTGATGAAGTGAAGGTGAAACGTAGCCTATGAAATTAGTCCGACTTAACCGGAGACCATACACTGGACCTAATTGTGACATAATGAAACTTGATTCAGAACGTGCCGTATACGGAACTATGCAGGTAATATGTGTTATCACGTGACAAAACCTCTGTAGACCCTTAGCTTAGGGTCCGTTTCAAATAACTCGATTAAATAGTAGAGACCACTATGAGGGAGCATGATGACGTTGGCCCCCATACTGATCTAAGGTGCAGTAATAACCTGCAGCCCCTATGTGTTCTGTCCCCTATGTGAGGATGGAGGAGAGACGCCGAAGCTGCCGTGCGGTGCGCCGCCGGGATACCGGAAGTCAAAGGTGCGCATGCGCAGGGTACAACACCTGAACTAGCCATCGTGGAGAGGGAGCGTTCCCCCCCCTCAGGACTATAAGTAGGTTGATAGGGAGCCTCCCCTCATACAAATACGGCAACTGCGTTGCCTACACTAGTTCGCTTAAAAAGTCGAGTGTTGTGTCTGTTACTCACAGTTAGTTGTCTCCGGTTTTAAATCCTGGTATAGGCGACTTAATAATATCGCGCTGTTTATGATAGCACGCTGGTGTAGTTTGTATCTGTGGCCGCGGCGTCCCACGTGCCTACAGAGGTCGCAGTGCTTGTACCTTCCAGAGTATCCTTGCAATGTGGAATGATTGCAGGGTCCAAGGTGCCGGGTCGCTTCACGTAGCTGTGATTGATGTGAGGTGCTGCATCAGGAAAATAGTTAGAGCACTCTTGAAGACATGGGGGTCCGATGTTGATGAATAATATTTGACTGGGGGTCCTCTTTCACCAAACGCGTTTCAGAGATCTCAGTCTCCTTCCTCAGTGGTTAGGAGATCCCCGGATCTAGTAAACCCTTTATAGTCTTATTGGATGTGGACTCACTCTTCCACTGTAGATATCGTGGCTATGCCAAGAATAGATGCGGTTTGGACAAAACACATTGCGGTTTTGGTGCGGCTTTTCAGTATACAATTAATTTACAATACCCAGTATTATAGTTTAAAAATATAGCAGATTTGGTGGTAGCTATAGACATATGAAATAAAAATAAGAGTACTAAAATATAGAATAATAAAATATAAAATGTCATATCGTATTATATTACACAATATATACAGTACAGACCAAAAGTTTGGACACACCTTCTCATTCAAAGAGTTTTCTTTATTTTCATGACTATGAAAATTGTAGATTCACACTGAAGGCATAAAAATTATGAATTAACACATGTGGAATTATATACATAACAAACAAGTGTGAAACAACTGAAAATATGTCATATTCTAGGTTCTTCAAAGTAGCCACCTTTTGCTTTGATTACTGCTTTGCACACTCTTGGCATTCTCTTGATGAGCTTCAAGAGGTAGTCCCCTGAAATGGTTTTCACTTCACAGGTGTGCCCTGTCAGGTTTAATAAGTGGGATTCCTTGCCTTATAAATGGGGTTGGGACCATCAGTTGCGTTGAGGAGAAGTCAGGTGGATACACAGCTGATAGTCCTACTGAATAGACTGTTAGAATTTGTATTATGGCAAGAAAAAAGCAGCTAAGTAAAGAAAAACGAGTGGCCATCATTACTTTAAGAAATGAAGGTCAGTCAGTCAGCCGAAAAATTGGGAAAACTTTGAAAGTAAGGGCTATTTGACCATGAAGGAGAGTGATGGGTTGCTGCGCCAGATGACCTGGCCTCCACAGTCACCGGACCTGAACCCAATCGAGATGGTTTGGGGTGAGCTGGACCGCAGAGTGAAGGCAAAAGGGCCAACAAGTGCTAAGCATCTCTGGGAACTCCTTCAAGACTGTTGGAAGACCATTTCAGGGGACTACCTCTTGAAGCTCATCAAGAGAATGCCAAGAGTGTGCAAAGCAGTAATCAAAGCAAAAGGTGGCTACTTTGAAGAACCTAAAATATTACATATTTTCAGTTGTTTCACACTTGTTTGTTATGTATATAATTCCACATGTGTTAATTCATAGTTTTGATGCCTTCATAGTCATGAAAATAAAGAAAACTCTTTGAATGAGGTGTGTCCAAACTTTTGGTCTGTACTGTATATTACAATCACCAATATTTCTTGTATGCAGTGATGTTAGTAGATGATAGGGGTCCAAAAAACACTTATTGATTGAGGTATGAATTGTATATATTATAATATAAATTGTTATATATAAATTTAATTGCGGTCACCCATACTCTTGTAAGCAGTTGTTAATTTTTGACAGAAGCATGGATGTGGACGCTGAATGCGGAGGGGAGATAGCAGACGCTGGTAAAACAGCCTGACTTCTATTTCACGTCGGCAAGGAGCGTACCACATCAATATCGGATTCATAAGAAGCCAAAGATTTCAAGATCGGCATTAAGTTAATTGGGGAGGAGGGTGCCTAGTTCATAAATTCTCTGAGATTCTAGTCCAGACATTCTAAAGATGTGATTGCCTCTTCTCCAATAACTGGGGTCGGACCTGGTGCTCTGGCGTAGGTATATTGATGATGTGATCTTTATATGGAAAAATGACATAATTACCCTAAATACTTTTCTGAAAGACATTAACAATAATAAATATAATTTCTACTTTTCAGCAACCACCAGTCAAACATCTGTAGTATTTTTGGACATAGAAGTTATAGTCAATAACAACAATCTTTTTTGTAAAACTTATCAGAAAGAGATCTCCAAAAATAACTATATACGTTTTGATAGTTGCCACTTACCTCAATGGCTACTAAATATCCCTCAGGGACAATTCTACCACCAAATCTGCTATATTTTTAAACTATAATACTGGGTATTGTAAATTAATTGCATACTGAAAAGCCACACCAAAACCGCAATGTGTTTTGTCCAAACCGCATTTATTCTTGACATAGCCACGATATCTACAGTGGAAGAGTGAGTCCACAGCAGGTTTTCCAGCTGACCTAAGATACTGATCCAATAAGACTATAAAAAGTTTACTAGATCCGGGGGTCTCCTAACCACTGAGGAAGGAGACTGAGATCTCTGAAACGCGTTTGGTGAAAGAGGACCCCCAGTCAAATATTATTCATCAACATCGGACCCCCATGTCTTCAAGAGCGCTCTAACTATTTTCCTTATTCAGAACCTGACATCAATCACAGCTACGTGAAGTGAACCGGCACCTTGGGCCCTGCAATCACTCCACATTGCAAGGATACTCCGGAAGGTACAAGCACTGCGACCTCTTTAGGCACGTGGGACGCCGCGGCCACAGATACAAACTACACCAGCGTGCTATCATAAACAGCGCGATATTATTAAGTCGCCTATACCAGGATTTAATACCGGAGACAACTAACTGTAAGTAACAGACACAACACTCAACTTTTTTAAGCGAACTAACACAGTTAATAAGCCGGTCTATAGACTGAGAGTGTAAGACTGCATGACGGAACCTGTACTTATGTGATATTTCAGCTAGCAAGTTCCGATACACCGATACATTGTATGGTAGTTTATCTGGAGGAAAGATACATAGTGACATACTTGGGAGCAATCAACCTCAATAGATATTGAGATTCTACCAAAGATGAGCAGACCTGCTGAATAAAATATAATCTCCGCATATCACAGTGCAGTTTTATTATCGCTGTTCTGCTGGAGGAATTATAACTTTTGTATTAATACTGTTGGACAATATAAAATTCTCACTATTGTTGGACAAAATAATTGCTCATTACAGTATAGTTGATCACTGTTGATCCGCTGCATGAAGTATAACGCATTGCGGTTTGTTTATATCTATATTTCACTACTGCGTTTCCCAATTCTTGTACTGCTGGAAGAAATATTACTGTTGGACGAAACACAATTGCCTAATACAGTGCAGTGTTTCACCATAGTGGGCATAACCCCATTGTGGCTTTATATCACTTTTAGCTTTGTTATCAATGAAAGTCTTGTATTTTTAATCATTTCTTTTATCCTACACACTAAATCCAGGAGATCCTATTTTTAACTTTTCTTCTTTGCAGATTCTCTTACCCTTATACACAGATTATTATGGTGTTAGTGTGAACTATATCAATTCACTTGTATGTATATTGATTTATTTATAATAGTTTGCTGACACATTATTTATAGTGATTTATTGGAGCTATTCACCCTAGGGACTGAACCACAACAAAGGTTATATTACACTACGGTCACCATACACAAAGAAAGTCCATTGATAAACATTCCAGTTATCAGTGATTTTACACAATATTTTATTATTATAATTTTCCCTGACTATCCTATTTATATATGTACAATAAATATTTAATACCATACTCAAGGAAGTCTCTGTATATATATATATTTTCCATATGAGGTGTGCACAACCAACCTATATTTCCACAAAGGTGTAGGAACAAGAGGTGTAAATTTGTCCTGACGGACACTAGTAGTATTAATACATTAAGTATAAACACTGTGTCCTCCACCACTAGGGGATAAACTCATGCTTGTGTTTCTGGACTCCGCTACCTGTTTGATCCCTGCCTGCTTGCCTTGACTCTCCTGTTGCCAACCTGAATTGCCTGACCTGTTCCTGTGCCACCTGCCCTGACCTATTGCTTGTTTGACTTAGCCTCTGCCTCATCTTTTGGTCCTGCACTGTTGCTCCTCGGCCTGCTGACTACATTTGTACCTCTGGTACCTTGCTCGGGTAACTCCTGGTCCGTCTGGACCAGCTGACTTGTGTGCCAAACCTCCTCAAGAGGTAGCGACCTGGTGTTCCCCTCGGGAAAATTTATCCCCACCATTAGAGGTACTGTGAAGAACGAGTGGTTCACTTAGACAACGCCATTAGAGAAGTTAGGACATGTGGCACTGTGGGCTCACCCCCACTGGTTCGTGACAATAGAAATGAATAGAGAAGTAACTGACTTTCTGTCCTGTGTTAGTTGGAGATCAGAGAGTTGGTCACATGACACAGCTCCAATTAGAAGAGAGGGGATAGCTCACAAATACAGTCACTGATGAGAAGATTACATTCACTACATATTACATCAATCACCTTTTTAACAGGTCAGAGAATGAAACAAAATTGTGAGAGTTCTTCTTTAAATATCCAGTCTTTTCAGCTCAAAACAGCTCAAATACTGTTCAAAGTTACTAATCACAATTTACCCTTTCTGCCTTACTATGCTTCCCTCGGTAAGGGCCGCATAGTTTAGTGACAGACCCATTGATTTCAAGAGTCATAGGAAAGAATCTGTCAATCATCATCCAGAGGCGGGGGAGGGTGGGGACAGCGAGTAGAATTGGACTAATTTCCCGCTCAGCACTGGCCCGTGCTGCTGGCTTTGGCAGGTCAGTACTCTAAACTACTGAGTGCTATGACAGCAGTGGCTGACCACTGATATTGATGGTCTGTTCTTAGAATAGGTCCTCAATAGTTCAGTCATGGGCAACACTTTTAGGATTTTGGGTCAAAAAGTACAGGATGTCTCTTTTTGTAGACAATTTTGTTTTCCAGTGTAAAAACATCCACCTCATTCCAACTTCAATAACTGGTTCTCTCAAAATGTTTTCTGATTTCATTTAGGTGTTGAAATGCCTAACATACCGTATTTTTCGCCCCATAAGACGCACTTTTTCTCCCCCCAAAATGGGGGGAAAATGCCCCTGCGTCTTATGGGGCGAATGCTTGCAGTTTTACATCGCAAGCTGTGATGTAGAGCGAGCGGGGACTCGGGGAGGGACTGGGAGGAGGAGCTGGGGGGCGGCAATAGCGGCGGGGCGGTACAGTCAGTGTACTATAGCCCCGCCCTGCCGCTCCGGTATACTAATATAAGATGTCTTATTCAATTAATAGTTATTAAACATGCCCCCTCACTCTTAATAGTACCTTACATCCTAACCGCTTCTGTAGAATGCAGGCAGGCCGGGAGGGCGGCAGCGTAACTCCCTGATGTCATGTGCCTGCACCACCTACTTTATGAATGAAGCAGGCGGCGCAGGCAAGTGACGTCAGTGAGGGACGCGCCGGCCGCCCGGCCTGCCTGCCTGGGTTCTACTGAAGCGGTTAGGATGAAAGGTACTATTAGGAGTGAGGGGGCATGTTTAATAACTATTAATTGCATAAGACATCTTATATTTGTATACTGGAGCGGCGGCGGGGGGGGGGGATCATCTGTGGATGACATTTTTATGGGGGACATCTGTGGATGGCACAGTTATGGGCTGGGGGGTCTGTGGATGGCACAGTTATGGGCTGGGGGGTCTGTGGATGGCACTGTTATGGGCTGGGGGGGTCTGTGGATGGCACATATATAACAGTGCCACCCACAGATCCCCCCTCTAACAGTATCATCCACAGATCCCCCCTGTAACAGTGCAAGCCACAGATCCCCCCATAACAGTGTCCGTCATCCACAGATCCCCCCCATAGCAGTGTCCGTCATCCACAGATCTCCCCCATAACAGTGTCCGTCATCCACAGATCCCCCATAACAGTGTCCGTCATCCACAGATCCCCCCATAACAGTGTCCGTCATCCACAGATCCCCCCCATAACAGTGTCCGTCATCCTCAGATTCCCCCCCCCATAACAGTGTCCGTCATCCACAGATCCCCCCCAGTAATAGTGCCATCCACAGACTACCATTAGTTCCAAACCCACCAAACACACAGCACACCTTTTGGTTAAAAATATATTTCTTCTTATTTTCCTCCCCAAAAACCTTCCTGCAGTTACTCTATGTGGTATAGGTAGAGATAACCTACTTAAATACCACTGAATTTCAATGACATTTAGAAGCACCTGCATTGTAATTCCTTAGAATACTCACTTACATTTATGTCAGTATTATTACAGGGGCAAATGTAACTCTTAGGACCAATTTTAAAGTAATCTCCATATTAACATGAGATTAAACACTACATTATGGCTGAAAATTCTTCCTGAAGATCGTGGCAGATTTGAAGGTCACATGTTAGCTCCTGTCAGAATGATCTAGGTTGTCATCCTCTTGTTGTTTATGGTTTTAGCATTTCTAAAGATAAAAGCTTAGTCTAAAGCATACCCCCTACGCATAAACCGATCGCTAGATTACAAGAGAAATTACCACCTTTGTATACTTATGGTCTGACGTGATAACTGAAAATAACTTCCATTAGCACTATAAAAACTCCCGCAGCGGACAAATGAATTTCATTTGATACCAACCGAGAAAAATATTGGCAACTGGGCTGTTCTTTGTTCACGGTTATTTATAGTTAGCTTAAATCCAAGTATCGTTGTTAGAAAGCTGGAATTCTCCAAATCTTTCCACTTACAAAGGCCTTCAAAGATTGTCTGCCATCTTTAAACTGGTCCCTTTAAAGACATGTTTGTTAATCTGCTTACAGCCCCACATGCAGGACCCCTGCTGATATGTGTCATAAAGACTATTATGCTTTCTATATGGTATCCAGGTCAATATGCCATTCAATTAAAAAGGGACATACTAGGAGGTTTTATAGATGTTTTGCTAAAATATATATTAGACATCTGATTTCATTCTCTGAGAATTACATTGAGATCTGATTAACTGCCACAATAAACACCACTGTTCTTGTCTGCACTGTGTTATACATGATCTCCAACACAAAACCCATGGTGGAAACCTAAGCAGTCGGCTGTCAAAACAGGGACATTTTAATGGAGATCATAAAAGGAGATGTCTGGTTTAGAAATTCCCTTTTTCATATAACTGTTTATGGGATTCTGAGATTGTCATGACCTGCAGTGCAGTCTGCAGGCAGGATGTTATAGATGAGGATGAGCTGAGCAGATTGATATATAGTTGTGTGGGAAAACATTCAGCAAAACTTGTAATTCTACTGTTTCTGAGCTCAAGATGGTCCATTTGGCTGTTATCAGTGATTGATAGCATTCGTTGTGTGTGTATCCAGAAAGCAGATAGCTGTCGGTCACTGATAAGATGGCCCCATGTACAAATGAACTCAGAAAAAGCAGAGATTTAAATATATAAATTAGGCTACTTTCACTTATGCCTTTTCCTTTCAGGTTTTGAGATCTGGCAAAACGCTTCAGTTTTGTCCCCTTTCATTGTCAATGGGTACAAAACTGAACAAACTGGAACAGAGTGCATCAGAATGCATTACGTTCTGGTTTGTTTCGTTCTGTGACCTAACACAAAACCGCTGCGTGGGAAACTTAGCAAGCTGGATTCGGCACCAAAAACCATGTTAGTCAATGATGCCGGATTATTTTTTTTTGTTGAGGAAAAACTGGATCCCGCGCCCATTGATTTACAATGGTTTTAGTGCCGGAACTGGTTTCTTCATTTTTGATATAATACAAACGGATCCGTTCTGAACAGATGCAGCCGGTTGTATTATTTGAACTGAAGTGTGGTTTTGAGATGGCCTGCCGGATCTCAAAACCGGACCGCATAAATGCATAAGTAGCCTTACACGATTTACTGAATACGTACCCACAAAACAATACAGTGCCTTGCAAAAGTATTAACCCCCTTTACTTTTTTCGTATTTTGGTACATTACAGCCTTAAGTTCAATGTTTTGTTTTTTTATGTGATGGATCAGAACACAATAGTCTAAGTTGGTGAAGTGAAATAAAAAAAATATATAAATAAAACTATTGGTGCAATCAATTACCTTCAGAAGTCACATAATTAGTGAAATGATATTCACATGATCATTACATATACACACCTTTTTTGAAACGCCCCAGAGGCTGACACACCTAAGCAAGAGGCATCACTAACCAAACACTGCCATGAAGACCAAGTAACTCTCCAAACAAGTAAGGGACAATGTTGTTGAGAAGTACAAGTCAGGGTTAGGTTTAAAAAAAATATCCAAATCTTTGATGATCCCCAGGAGCACCAACAAATCTATCATAACCAAATGTAAAGAATATGGCACAACAGCAAACCTGCCAAGAGACGGCCGCCCACCAAAACTCACGGACCGGGCAAGGAGGGCGTTAATCAGAGAGGCAGCACACAGACCTAAGGAAACCCTGGAGGAGCTGCAGAGTTCCACAGCAGAGACTGGAGTATCCGTACATAGGACAACAATAAGCTGTAAGCTCCATAGAGTTGGGCTTTATGGCAGAGTGGCCAGAAGAAAGGCATTACTTTCAGCTAAAAACAAAAAGGCACATTGTGAGTTTGCGAAAAGGCATGTTGGAGACTCTTAAAATGTATGGAGGAAGGTGCTCTGGTCTGATGAGACTAAAATTTTACTTTTCGGCCATCAAAGAAAACGCTATGTCTGGCGCAAACTTAACACATCACATCACCCAAGACCACCATCCCCACAGTGAAACATGGTGGTGGCAGCATCATGCTGTGGGGATATTTTTCAGCTAATGGGACTGTGAACTGGTCAGAGTTGAGGGAAAGATGTATGGTGCTAAATAAAGGGATATTCTTGAGCAAAACCTGTATCACTCTGTGCGTGATTTGAGGCTAGGACGGAGGTTCACCTTCCAGCAGGACAATGACCCCAAGCACACTGCTAAAGCAACACTTGAGTGGTTTAAGGGGAAATATGTAAATGTGTTGGAATGGCCTAGTCAGAGCCCAGATCTCAATCCAATAGAAAATCTGTGGTCAGACTTAAAGATTGCTGTTCACAAGCGCAAACCATCTAACTTGAAGGAGCTGGAGCAGTTTTGCAAGGAGGAATGGGCAAAAATACCAGTGGTAAGATGTGGCAAGCTATAGAGACTTATCCAAAGCATCTTAGAGCTGTGATTGCCGCAAAAGGTGGCTCTACAAAAAATTTACTTTAGGGAGGTGAATAGTTAAGCACAAAGTGGGAAAAAAAAAATTTGAAAAAAAAGTTGAAAAAATAAAGTTTTCCCCCCAAAAAATTAAAAGTTTCAAGTAAAAATAAACAAAAACGTCATTTTCCCCAAATAAAGTTAAAAAAAATTGGTAAAAAATAGGGGGGGGGGGGAAGTATACATATTAGGTATCGCCGCGTCCATATGGACCGGCTCTATAAACATATCACATGACCTAACCCCTCAGATGAACACCGTAAAAAATAAAAAATAAAAACTGTGCTAAATAAAAAAATATTTGTCACCTTACATCACAAAAAGTACAGCGATCAAAAAGGCGATTGCCCACCAAAATAGTACTAATCTAACCGTCACCTCATCCCGTAAAAAATGAGCCCCTACCTGAGACAATCGCCCCAAAAAATAAAAAAAACTATGGCTCAGAATATGGAGACACTAAAACATCATTTTTGTTGTTTTCAAAAAGCTGTTATTGTGTAAAACTTACATAAATAAAAAAAAGTATACATATTAGGTATCGCCGCGCCCGATCAAAAAGTCACACGCACCCCAAAATAGTGCCAATAAAACCGTCATCTCATCCCGCAAAAATCATACCCTACCCAAGGTAAACGCCTAAAAACTGAAAAAATTATGGCTCTCAGACTATGGAAACACTAAAACATGATTTTTTTGTTTCAAAACAGAAATCATTGTGTAAAACTTACATATACAGTCGTGGCCAAAAGTTTTGAGAATGACACAAATATTAGTTTTCACAAAGTTTGCTGCTAAACTGCTTTTAGATCTTTGTTTCAGTTGTTTTTGTGATGTAGTGAAATATAATTACACGCACTTCATACGTTTCAAAGGCTTTTATCGACAATTACATGACATTTATGCAAAGAGTCAGTATTTGCAGTTTTGACCCTTCTTTTTCAGGACCTCTGCAATTCGACTGGGCATGCTCTCAATCAACTTCTGGGCCAATTCCTGACTGATAGCAACACATTCTTTCATAATCACTTCTTGGAGTTTGTCAGAATTAGTGGGTTTTTGTTTGTCCACCCGCCTCTTGAGGGTTGACCACAAGTTCTCAATGGGATTAAGATCTGGGGAGTTTCCAGGCCATGGACCCAAAATGTCAACGTTTTGGTCCCCGAGCCACTTAGTTATCACTTTTGCTTTATGGCATGGTGCTCCATCGTGCTGGAAAATGCATTGTTCTTCACCAAACTGTTGTTGGATTGTTGGAAGAAGTTACTGTTGGAGGATGTTTTGGTACCATTCTTGATTCATGGGTGTGTTTTTGGGAAAAATTGTGAGTGAGCCCACTCCCTTGGATGAGAAGCAACCCCGCACATGAATGGTCTCAGGATGCTTTACTGTTGGCATGACACAGGACTGATGGTAGCGCTCACCTTTTCTTCTCCGGACAAGCCTTTTTCCAGATGCCCCAAACAATCGGAAAGAGGCTTCATCGGAGAATATGACTTTGCCCCAGTCCTCAGCAGTCTATTCACCAAACTTTCTGCAGAAGATCAATCTGTCCCTGATGTTTTTTTTGAAGAGAAGTGGCTTCTTTGCTGGCCTTCTTGACACAAGGCCATCTTCCAAAAGTCTTCGCCTCACTGTGCGTCCAGATGCGCTCACACCTGCCTGCTGCCATTCCTGAGCAAGCTCTGCACTGGTGGCACTCCGATCCCGCAGCTGAATCCTCTTAAGGAGACGATCCTGGCACTTGCTGGACTTTCTTGGACGCCCTGAAGCCTTCTTAACAAGAATTGAACCTCTTTCCTTGAAGTTCTTGATGATCCTATAAATTGTTGATTGAGGTGCAAGCTTAGTAGCCACAATATCCTTGCCTGTGAAGCCATTTTTATGCAACGCAATGATGGCTGCACGCGTTTCTTTGCAGGTCACCATGGTTAACAATGGAAGAACAATGATTTCAAGCATCACCCTCCTTTTAAAATGTCAAGTCTGCCATTTTAACCCAATCAGCCTGACATAATGATCTCCAGCCTTGTGCTCGTCAACATTCTCACCTGAGTTAACAAGACGATTACTGAAATGATCTCAGCAGGTCCTTTAATGACAGCAATGAAATGCAGTGGAAAGTTTTTTTTGGGATTAAGTTAATTTTCATGGCAAAGAAGGACTATGCAATTAATCTGATCACTCTTCATAACATTCTGGAGTATATGCAAATTGCTATTATAAAAACTTAAGCAGCAACTTTTCCAGTTTCCAATATTTATCAAATTCTCAAAACTTTTGGCCATGACTGTACATATTAGGTATCGCCGCATCCGTGACAACCTGGTCTATAAAAATATCACATGATCTAACCTGCCAGACGAATGTTGTAAATAACAAAAAAATAAAAACGGTGCCAAAACAGCTATTTCTTGTTACCTTGCCTCACAAAAAGTGTAATATAGAGCAATCAAAAATCATATGTACCCTAAACTAGTACCAACAATACTGCCACCCTGTCCCGTAGTTTCTAAAATGGGGTCACTTTTTTGGAGTTTCTACTCTAGGGTTGCATCAGGGGGGCTTCAAATGGGACATGGTGTCAAAAAAAACAGTCCAGCAAAATCTGCCTTCCAAAAAACATATGGCATTCCTTTCATTCTGCGCCCTGCCGTGTGCCCGTACAGCGGTTTACGACCACATATGGGGTGTTTCTGTAAACTACAGAATTAGGGCCATAAATATTGAGTTTGGTTTGGCTGTTAACCCTTGCTTTGTAACTGGAAAAAATTATTAAAAACGAAAATCTGCCAAAAAAGTGAAATTTTGAAATTGTATCTCTATTTTCCATTAATTCTTGTGGAACACCTAAAGGGTTAACAAAGTTTGTAAAATCAGTTTTAAATACCTTAAGGGTGTAGTTTCTAGAATGGGGTCACTTTTATGGAGTTTCTACTCTAGGGGTGCATCAGGGCGGCTTCAAATAAGACATGGTGTCAAAAAAAACAGTCCAGCAAAACCTGCCTTCCAAAAACCGTATGGCATTCCTTTCCTTCTGCGCCCTGCCGTGTTGCCGTACAGCGGTTTACGACCACATATGGGGTGTTTCTGTAAACTACAGAATTAGGGCCATAAATATTGAGTTTGGTTTGGCTGTTAACCCTTGCTTTGTAACTGGAAAAAATTATTAAAATGGAAAATCTGCCAAAAAAGTGAAATTTTGAAATTGTATCTCTATTTTCCATTAATTCTTGTGGAACACCTAAAGGGTTAACAAAGTTTGTAAAATCAGTTTTGAATACTTTGAGGGGTGTAGTTTCTATAATGGGGTCATTTTGGGGTGGTTTCTATTATGTAAGCCTCGCAAAGTGACTTCAGACCTGAACTGGTCTCTAAAAATTGGGTTTTTGAAAATTTCTGAAACATTTCAGGATTTGCTTCTAAACTTCTAAGCCTTGTAACATCCCTAAAAAATAAATTATCATTCCCAAAATGATACAAACATGAAGTAGACATATGGGGAATGTAAAGTAATAACTATTTTTGTAGGTATTACTATGTATTATAGAAGTAGAGAAATTGAAACTTGGAAATTTGCAATTTTTTACAAATTTTTGGTAAATTTGGTATTTGTTTATAATTTATTTTACCAGTGTCATGAAGTACAATATGTGACAAAAAAACAATCTCAGAATGGCCTGGATAAGTCAAAGCGTTTTAAAGTCATCACCACTTAAAATGACACAGGTCAGATTTGCAAAAAATGGCTTGGTCCTTAAGGTGAAATAAGGCTGTGTCCCAAAGGGGTTAAATTTTCAAACAATGGTGGCTAAAATAAACCATTTTAGGTGACTTTTATCTGATTTATGGGCAGTTTTACTACCTGGTTTCCCTACAGATTACAGCTGATGGCTGAGGGTCCCACCAGGGGGATACTTTATGATTGCTGCACTGTAAGGCCTCTTTCAGACGGGTGTTGCGGGAAAATGTGCGGGTGCGTTACGGGAACACCCGCAATTTTTCTGCGGGAGTGCAAAACATTGTAATGCGTTTTGCACTCGCGTGAGAAAAATCTCGCATGTTTGGTACCCAAACCCGAACTTCTTCGCAGAAGTTCGGGCTTGGGATCGGTGTTCTGTAGATTGTATTATTTACCCTTATAACATGGTTATAAGGGAAAATAATAGCATTCTGAATACAGAATGCATAGTAAAATAGCGCTGGAGGGGTTAAAAAAATAAAAATAAAAATTTAACTCACCTTAATCCACTTGATCGCGAAGCCCGGCATCTCCTTCTGTCTCCTTTGCTGAACAGGACCTGTGGTGAGCATTAATTACAGGTAAAGGACCTGTGGTGACGTAACTCTGGTCATCACATGATCCATCACCATGGTGAAAGATCGTGTGATGGATCATGTGATGACCGGAGTGACGTCACCACAGGTCCTTTACCTGTAATAAATGCTCACCACAGGTCCTGTTCAGCAAAGGAGACAGAAGGAGATGCCGGGCTTCGCGATCAAGTGGTTCTCCGAGGCATCAAGGGAGTTGAAGCGTTGAGTATTTAATACTAGAGATGGCCTTGCGGTTCGCCCGGCGGTCGTTTCGCGGCGAACGTTGCGTTTTCGCGATTCGCCGAACATGCAAACATATGGAGATATTCGCGCCCGCCATATTCTTTTACATTGTGAAAAACTTTGACCCATGACACATCCATCAGGTGGTACAGGACAGCCAATTGAGACGTTTCAGCACATGGACATACCCCCTACCTTATAAATAAACCTGATCTTGCCACCATTTTACATTTAGTGTTTTGCCAGTGTAGGGAGAGATTGCTGTGTGGGGCAGGGACAGGCTGTTAGGGACACCAAGATGTTTTTTGCTTTTCCTCCGGGAATCATGGATGTGCACTGGAACCCCCCGGATTGTGGGAGGACATATGGTTTCTGATTTTGTGCCACCGAGCACCTGATTTAGTGCCGTTGAGGACTTGTTATTGCCTACCATATCTATGCTTTTTACTTAACTTTAATAATTACATTTATTTTCATTTTGAGGGATATCTTTTCCATTCACACGTCCGCAAAATGGGTCCGCATCTGTTCCGCAATTTTGCGTAATAGGTGCAGACCCATTCATTTTCAATGGGGACGGAATGTGCTGTCCGCATCCGCATTTGCGGATCCACACTTCCACATTCATGCTTTAGTTTCTGCAAAAAAATAGAACATATCCTATTCTTGTCCGCAATTGCAGACAAAATTAGGCATTTTCTATTATAGTGCCGGCGATGTGCAGTCTGCAAATTGCGGAATGCACATTGCCGGTGTCCGTGTTTTGCGGATCCGCAAAACACTTACGGACGTGTGAATGGACCCTCATAGTAACATTATTAAAGGTTACGTTTTATCTTTATGTATATTCTAATGGATTGCCTTCCTTGTACAATGTTATAATATACTTTCTATGTTAGAAAGTACATTATAGTGCATTTGTATTGTGCGGCAGTTCTGTGCGGTTCTGCTGCGATACTGCAGGTATATAGAGGGACAAGCGTTATTGGAACTGGTGTAATATACCAGTCGTTCCCTTAAAAAAACTGATTGAAGCGGGGTGTTATATACCAATATACTTTCTTTATAGTGCATTTGGGTACTGTATAGTGCATTTGCGCATGCGCGTACGCAAAAATTATATTGCCGATATTTTGCATTGAAAAAAATAATGAATGGAGATCACAAATTCGAATAATACATCTGGTATGTCACTGTCCATGTTGTGGGACTATTTGTGCACTTCTAGTAATTATTTCTTGGTTGCAAATACGAGCTGAAGGTTTTTCAGGTTCGCCTGCCATTAAAATAAATGGGACCCGCCGCGAACTTGCGGTTCGCGAACATTTGATCACGTTCGCGAACTGTCCCGGCAGATGTTCGTCCATCACTATTTAATACACGTTTTTTGGAGTTTCAGACATATTTAGAGAGAGTCTTGTTGACCATTGTGTAAAAGGAATTGGGAATATGAATAGGCAGTGCCTGTAACAAATATGTGATTTTTGGCCAGATAAGACATTTAGCAATGTTTTTGCGGCCTAGCCAAGATATATATGGGGTTGGGCAGGATGCTAATATTTTAGAAATTTCATGTAGTAGAGGGGGAAAGTTATTTTTGTATAATTGTGACGGGTTCAAAGAAATCTTAATGCCCAAGAATTGAATATGGGGTTGAAACCAGTCAAAGGGGGATGTGCCTGAAAGTAATTGGTGGCTAGGAAGAGAGATATTCATTTTTTTTTTTCTTTCTTTTTTTTTCTTTTTTTCTTTCATGAGCGCAGTTCATACCGAAGTGGCATAAATAATCACATAGTTTCTACGTTAACAAACATGATGGCAATAAATCCAGCACTGTGTACACGTACACAAACATAGAAGCTTTAAACCCCTCTATTCCCCCTCTTGCCCTTAGCTGCCGTCGGTGATACCCAAGAGCCCATATCACCCCCCCAATACCGGTCCGTCTACTTCACCCTTTGAACCAAACCATTCAATACAGCTCACTGCAGCAATGCTGCACCATTACACATACCACGCCTATTTCGCCTCTCCACCTCATATAACGTTATCTGAGTCATGATCCGTCTCCACTCATCAAATGCCGGAGAAGTGGGGGAACCCCATCTCTTGACTATCAGAACCTTTGCAATCAAACAGCCCTTCATCCAGGCTGAACGATAAACAGAAGGATTAGGGTTGTGAGGGGTATCATAACCCAGGATTACAGAACTCATATCCGGTACGATATCTTGAGGAAATTCCACCTGCAATGCTGTAAATACCTGCTCCCAAAAACGCTCTATCACAATACATTTCCATAGGAGGTGAATGTATCCAACATTGGGTCTACCACACTTTGGGCAGGGAAAATCTCGTCCTCGGTTTTTAACAAACTTAGCCTGCATTTGTGGTGTATAGTATAGTTGGTGTATGATCTTAAACTGGATCAGTCTATAGCTAGCTGCAAATTATACCCCCACAGCTAATCCCATGTATACGGGCGTCCTGTCAAATTTTTTGCAACAAGGTCTCCATCATCAAAACAAAAAGTAGGGGGGATAGTGGGCAACTTTGTCGGGTACCGCTAGAGATACCAAACACTGGTGACAAAAAATCGTTTACCATCATTCTAGCCATAGGACCTTTATACATTGAAAATATTGCCTCGATAAACATGGGTGGAATACCGAGGGCAGACAGCGAGGATTTTAAATAATCCCAATCAACCCTGTCAAATGCCTTTTCGGCATCAGTGCTGAGCAGTATCAAAGGCTTGGCTGTGAGTTTGGCAAATTGGATCAGCTGAAGTACCCTACATATGTTGTCTTTTCCTTCCCTATTGGGAACAAATCTGACTTGGTCGGGGGCAATGAGAGAGGGAAGAATATTCTGCAGCCTATTTGCTATAATTTTTGCAAACATTTTCAAGTCAGTGTTGAGAAGAGAGATCGGCCGATAATTATTACACAGAGCCGGGTCTTTCCCGTCTTTATGAATTATAGATATTTGGGCTACTAATGTTTGTTTATGGAAAGGGGTTCCTCTCAACGCTTCAATGAACAGTTTACTCAGGTATGGGATTAAACAGTCTTGGAAAGTGTTATAGTAAAAGGAGGATTGTTCGTCTGGGCCAGGACATTTGTTCTTAGGAATTTTCGCAATGGAGTCTTTGATTTTCCGATGTGTAATAGGGGAGCAGAGGCCTTGGGATTGGCTAGCTGAAATTTGAGGTAGATTTAAGGAGGATAAGAAGTATGATATCAAATCTTTTTTGGGTTGTGACGTGTCTGCAGCTTTAGGGGGTTGAAGTTTATATAGTTAGGTATAGAAATTGCTGAATTCTTGTGCTATTTCTTCAGTTTTATACAGGGAGTTGCCGGAGTAGTCTTTAAGGTTAGAAATATATGATTTGTTTTTCCTGTTCTTAATTTGAGTTAGCATAAATCTAGTTGGTTTGTCTCCGTTGGCGTAATGCTTATACTTTGGGTATAGATAAGCTTTAGCTGAACACAGATTAAGAGCGTTTTTCAATTCTATACGTATGGCTGTTAAGTCAGCTAAGTGTGTCTGAAGTAAAGATCTCTTATGCAGACACTCCAATTTCGAAATCTTTTGTTGAAGTTCCGTTATTCTTTTTGCCTTCTCTTTATTAGTATAAACTGAGAAAGATATGAATTCACCTCTTATGTGTGATTTATGAGCCTCCCAGAGTGTCTGCACAGAGATCTCACTATTGTCATTTATCTAAAAAAAACTCCTCTAAGTGCTTCTTTATCCTTTGGACATTCTGGGGGGGGTTAGTAATAAGTCGTCTAATCTCCAGCAACGGGATCTTGGAGGGGAAGAAGGTATTATGTATACCAGTTCTATCGGGGAATGATCCGACAGGACTTGGGACAATATGGACGAGGATTGGCAGTTTTGAATCTGATTAGTGGGTAAGAATATGTAGTCAATTCTTTGGTAGGAATTATGTGGAGTAGAGTAATGGGAGAAATCTTTGACTGAGGGATTCAATGCTCTCCAGGAGTCAGACATGTGTAGATATATTAGTTGTTTAAGTTTCGCTAATGCTCTATAACTAGTCGTTGTTTTCCCAATAGATGTGTCAATTAAAGGATTTCATGAAACGTTAAAGTCACCTCCCATAATGAGTATCCCATAATGAATATGCCTACAGTAAAATGTGACAGTTTTTTCAAGGTAGGAATGAGCCAAGAGACTTGACTTTTGTTAGGGGCATATAAGTTCCCTATGGTTACTTTAAAGTTACCTATCTCCCCCTTAATAAATAAGTAGCGGCCATCTGGGTCAATACATTTATCCAATAGGGAGAAGGCTATATGTTTACTTATTCTAATACTGACTCCCTTCGAGGCTCTATTGCCGGAGCAAAAATGGAAACAAGTGGAAATTTTTTTTTTCTTAATCTTAGGAATATGTGTGTCCCTAAAAACACGTTGTAGGTTATTATTCTAAGTCACGTCATTGGAGTGTAAAAGTGCAGATTGGATATGCATATGGAGACCTTCATTGTCCAGGACCTATGTAAAAGGAGGGGGGAAGGTGAGAGCGAGGAAAGAAGGGAAGGGAGGGTGGGTGAAACACATTATAACAGAAAACAGCAAGTTATTGCATAAATAACGAACAAGAAATATCAATCATATCACAAAATTTGTGAACACAAGTAATACAAGTAGGGGCGGTGAATTCGCCCAGACAGTGTATGAATGAGTATGAAAGTTGTGGTCTCTGACACCTCAGTCGGAGAGACCCAACTATCTTGATAGTGTGGTGAAGTGGACCAAGTTTGAAGAAAAAAAAAGGAGTCAAATATGAGGATAGAAAAGATGTGAGGTTAAAGCTGCTGCAAGGAAGCAGCGGAATTTCAGAGATAGAGTGTAGATATAAGATGTGTAAAATGGAGCACAGTAAATATACCAGTAGGGGCGGTCAGTTCAACCTAATGATGTATACATGAGTATGAAAGTTATGGTCACTGACACCTCAGTGGGAAAGACCGAACTATCCTAATAGTATGGTGAGGCAGATCAAGATGGGGAAAAAAAAAAGGGATAGAAAAGATATGAGTTTAAAGATGCTGCAAGAAAGCAGCAGAATTTCAGAGATAGAAACATAGAAACATAGAATGTGTCGGCAGATAAGAACCATTTGGCCCATCTAGTCTGCCCAATATACTGAATACTATGGATAGCCCCTGGCCCTATCTTATATGAAGGATGGCCTTATGCCTATCCCATGCATGCTTAAACTCCTTCACTGTATTTGCAGCTACCACTTCTGCAGGAAGGCTATTACATGCATCCACTACTCTCTCAGTAAAGTAATACTTCCTGATATTACTTTTAAACCTTTGCCCCTCTAATTTAAAACTATGTCCTCTTGTAGCAGTTTTTCTTCTTTTAAATATTCTCTCCTCTTTTACCTTGTTGATTCCCTTTATGTATTTAAAAGTTTCTATCATATCCCCTCTGTCTCGTCTTTCTTCCAAGCTATACATGTTAAGGTCCTTTAATCTTTCCTGGTAAGTTTTATCCTGCAATCCATGTACTAGTTTAGTAGCTCTTCTCTGAACTCTCTCCAAAGTATCAATATGCTTCTGGAGATATGGTCTCCAGTACTGAGCACAATACTCCTGTCGTTGCTCATGCCGCTCACTAGTGCTCTGTAGAGCGGCATGAGCACCTCCCTCTTTCTACTGGTAATTCCTCTCCCTATACACCCAAGCATTCTGCTAGCATTTCAAAAAAATGATTAGTTTGACATGATCTCCCTAAGTAAACCATGCTGTTTTTCATCTTTCAATCCATGGGATTTTAGATGTTCCACAATCCTCTCCTTAAGTATGGTTTCCATTAATTTCCCAACTATTGATGTCAGGCTTACTGGCCTATAGTTGCCTGATTCCTCCCTACTAACTTTCTTGTGAATGGGCACAACATTTGCTAATTTCCAATCTTCTGGGACGACTCCTGTTGCCAGTGATTGGTTAAATAAATCGGTTAATGGTTTTGCTAGTTCACCGCTGAGCTCTTTTAATAGCTTTGGGTGTATCCCACCATGCCCCTGTGACTTATTTGTATTAATTTTAGACAGCTGACTTAGAACCTCTTCCTCTGTAAAGACACATGCATCAAAAGATTCATTAGTCTTCTTTCCTAACTGAGGTCCTTTTCCTTAATTTTCCTTTGTAAAAACTGAACAGAAGTATTCATTGAGGCAGTCAGCTAGTTCTTTATCTTCTTCCATATACCTTCCTTCTTTTGTTTTTAATTTGGTAATTCCTTGTTTTAGTTTCCTTTTTTCATTTATGTATCTGAAGAATGCCTTATCGCCTTTTTTCCCTGACTGAGCTAATTTCTCTTCTGCCTGTGCTTTAGAAGCTCTTATAACTTGGTTGGCCTCTCTCTGCCTAATCTTATAAATTTGCCTGTCATCCTCGTTTTGTTTTGTTTTATAATTCCTAAATGCTATCTTTTTGTTTTTAATGATTTTGGCCACTTCTGCTGAGTACCACAGTGGTCTCTTCCTTTTTTTGCTTTTACTGACAAGCCTAATGCAATTTTCTGTTTCCTTCAATAGTGCCACTTTTAAGTAGTCCCATTTCTCCTGGACTCCAATGAAACTGTTCCAATCTGATAGGGACTCGTATACCACTAATCTAATTTTAGAAAAGTCAGTTTTTCTAAAATCTACAACTTTTGTTTTTGTGTGGTGTGACTCAGTCACTGTACTTATACCTACCATAAATCCGAAGGTCTGGAAGTTCCAGAGTGGCGTAGACCTCAGGAAGGTCAGATGTTGAGCGGATTAGGAACCTTTTCCTTTCAAAAGAGAACATGGGTCCAAAGGGGAATTTCTAGCTGTATTGGATTCCTTTGGATCTAAGGGCTTCTGTTAGTGTTTTTAGATCTCACCTTTTTTGTAGAGTTTGTGGAGATAGATCTTGGAAGATACAGATTTGTGTACTCTCATATTCAATATGCTCTGATAGCCTTGTGAGTTGTAATATTTCTTCTTTCACTCTGTAATTTAACAGACGGCAAATAATGTCTCATGGGTTTCGTAACGGTTCAGAGTCTTTGGGTTTCCTTCCTCTTTGTACTCGCTCTATGATGATGTCTTCTGGGCAGGAGTCCTTCAGGATCAATTTAAAGATTTCTAGAAGTGTAGCATGTAAGGCTGTCGGAGCTACGGTTTCTGGGAGGCCTTTTATTCGTAGGTTATTTCTGCTGCCTCTGTTCTCTTGGTCTTCTAGGGCTTCAAAGGCAATGTTAAGAAGGTTTAGGCAGTTACTTTCTGTAACAGCATTACTGAAGCTACATATGGCCGTTTGTGCATTTTCGAGTTGTTCCACTCTAGTGCCTATATGTTTTATCTCTTGCTTTATATCTTGTCCCTTGAAAGAGGATCTAGCGCTTTTCCAGTGATATTTGTAAGAAGAAGCAGGAAATTGGTAGGGAGTCTTGGTGAGATGAGTTATCCGTCTCGCTGTCTGATTCATCACCACTGTCCAATTGGGCCACAGGGAGGGAGGCTTTAGAGGGTGTGTTAATTTTTTGAGTAGAAGAATTTGAGTTTTTCTATTTTATGTATTTATCCATTTCTCCACGTGGAGCATTAGGTTTTGGGGAGTCACTGTTATCTTTAGAAACAGCTTTGCCTATTTTCACCATGATAAGGTAGATATTTCAGCAGAAATAGTTGGTTCTCATTGAAGTTATGGTAATAGAATCCCATCTGCAATGGTGGTGCAGATTATTTGTGTTCACTACTGATGAATGCCAGAGCAAGCACCTTTAAAAAGTGGGCCAAAGTCCCGAAATTGAAGTGGTGTGACACTTGATCTAGTGATGGCAGTGACAGGTTATAAGAGTAGACCCCTGTGTTGGTCCGGAAAAATTAGAGCTTGGCTCTTAATAGGAACAGCAAAAAATAGAAAAATTGGGTTGATAGCAATTGGGTGCAGTGGGCGGGGAGCATGGACTGGTACCTCTAATATGGAGAAGCCCCACAGATCTTCCCGACACGGTATCCAGACGATATACGAGTCAGCATGGTGCTTCCTACTGCGTGTTCCTCTAGTCAGCAAACTCTGTTCGTGTGCGAATTCACTAAAGGCTGTGGCTGCAGCCTGGTGTCTGACGGAAGGCCCTCCGCCTCACTAGGAATATGGGAAAGAAGTATCCCAGCTGACCTCGATCCCATCGCGTCACAGAGATCTGCTGGTGGCGTGCGGGTGTTTTAAAGAGGGCCGGCGGCTCCGCTAATCAGGAAGATCTCAGTCTGCCATGGCGCGTGTATGATGGCGCCGACTGTCGATTCCCCCTTGCTACCGCACCTTCCGGTCCGGTGTAATTCTTCCAGTGTCTGCGGCTGCAGCCCAGTGTCAGGCGGAGGATTTCTGATCACACCGGAAAACTTGTGTAAGTGATTCTCTGTCGTCCCAGTCCCTCAGAGTCCCGTAGGGGTGATGCGCGGGATAGACCAGAGGAAGGCCGGAGGTTGCACTTGGCGGGAAAGGCCTTAGTTCAGCAGGTTGCCAAAAACTTTAGGATGAAAGGACCTGAGGATCCCAGAGGGTGTGTTAGGAAGCCCACAGGTTCTGTAGATGAATCAGCAAGTTCTGGGCTTTGATAATCTGCCGATGGCCAAGGATTAAACTTTGAGAGCTGGAGAGCTCTGTGAGATGCGTCTTGGCAGATCCGTGGCAACCCATGCCCCCAAAAGAAAGCATTTACTGGTTCTGTGGGGTCACATGATAGATCACATAACCTCTCCTAGCTAGTCAGCAGTTCTAAAAAGCATCATATTGTTTCACTGGAGTTGTAGATATAGACTTTAATGGGACACTTCCTAAATATTTTTTTTATATACAACCTTTTTGTGAATATTCTATGTATTTTTAATTTTTTTTACATAAAACGGGTGGGTGGTTTTCTGTATATACTGTTACCAAGCCACTCCATGTGTTCTACTATCTTCTACCATGTGTTCTACATCCTGCACAATATCGTAGATATTAAACAGAGTAGAGTCCTACCCAGACTAAGTTCACCTTGCCGTGATTGGTGGGCACAGATATATTTTGAGCGGAATATATTTGCTAAGAGCCTCATATTTATTATATCATACATAGTATTAGTTTATATATAGATTTTTCATTTAGTGCATTGAGAGCTTTGTTGTGTTAAGTGAATGGTATGGAGGGGCTGTAATTTAACCCTTTGAGGACCATAAGATTACCGTCATCAATATAAAAATAATTATATTTTTTTCCATTTAAGAATGTATTTGAACAATAAATAAAAGCATTTCCACACTTGTGTCATTTTTGGGGGAGGAGTTATGACACGGGACAAATGGGACTATTTAGGTTACTTTTAATGGAGAGCCAAAAGAAGCAAATTTTTTTTTGTTACAGCAACTGAAGTCCGTACACTTCAGTTGCTGTAACTAAGCCATTTCATGAAATAACTGGCAAAAAGCTAGATCCATTTGTTGATAAGAACTTATATTTTGACTCAAACAAAAAAGTATTTTAAGTTCTTAATCAGATGATACAGGCAATTAAAAACATGGGACAAATACGTCCCTTGGTCCTCAAAGGGTAAATTAACAGTGAAGGGAAAGCTGTGCTGAATTCTCTTCAAACAGCTGATTGCCGGGGCCAGACAATCTGATATTCATGACCTAACCTGAGGATCGCAATCTAAGTTCCCCATCCATATGTCTTTTGGAGTGTGGGAGGAAACCAGAGTACCTGGAGAAAACCCACACAAACACTGGGAGAACATTCAAAAATATTACAAAATAGTATTTGTTATGCCTGTAATTATAATAATCTGTACACTATGGTGTACATTTATGGTGATATGTAAACAGTGGAAATAAAAATGACACGATTTTTTCCCTTTATTTCAGTTATATTATGTAATATCAAGTGAAGAAACAAGTAATTATGTATTAGCTTTCTAAGCACAGAAAACAACTACTCTGTACAGATATATAGCCTAGAGATAAGTCTTCTGTCTTCCATTCAGAAGATATTTGGTTCAAATCCAAATGATCACTAAATTTGTTACTTCACTTTTCCCTGTATTTAACCCATAATAAAAGTTTAAATTTTATGTGTACACCAAAATCACCTGATGTAAAAAAAATATATGGTTAGGGTTTGGGAAGGGCCAGAGGCACACAGTTTGCATGTATGGGGACCTGAAGTTCCTGATGGTGGCCCGGTACAGCGTTTTTGTATGGCATTACTTGCATTGCATTTGTTGCTTTTTTATAATTTTAGTCATTTTTCACAAAATGCAGCACATACCTTTCAGGCACTTTCCCATAAGATTCTCTATAGTGGTTGAAAAACAGCTGAAAAAAAAGGTCATTCACAGCATTTTTTTTTTTTTGCAAGCCAGCATTTCGTACACCAGTCTTAATAACAAATCATGCTGGCGTACATTGCCCGAGAATTAATTATAGGTAATAATTTTGGGCGTTCCATGTACCAAGAAAATGAAATCTATGGCAGCAAGGCAGCTGTGGTATAATTCAGGTGTAATGTGCATCAGTTTTCTTTCACAAGTATTGATAAATTGGTAGGGCTGCAGAGGTCCCATCAAGGGCCCATCCCGCTGCCCACTTTTAGTAAAAGAGGTGATTGTGTCAGAGAATGGGAAAAGGTCACAAATGGTGGAGCAAAATAGGACTTGAAACAAAATTCTGTATACCAGAAAACTGGCATACAGACTTGATACATTCCCACATTGCTTTTTGTGAAGTTATGTTGCACATATATTTTTAATACATTGTTTTACAGGAATAATGTCAGTTCCAGATGTTAAGGGATTTTGAGATGCCAGTGGCATTTTCTTTTCAATTTGGATGTATTTTTTCTCAGTTTTTTTCTTAGAAATGCCAGATTATTATTCATGTATGTAGCAGCCCATAAAGATACATGCAACAAATTTGTTGTAGTTGCAGACATCTCTGTCACTTTCCCATTCATTTATGTGCTTTTTGGTTACAAAAAATGTATTTGGAAGAATCTAAATAATTTTCAGTCACAGAAATTTCTGCAACACATCTGCCATGTGTGACTGCACCTTTTGTATATAGGGGGTTTCATAATGCACTATACACTTTAACCTATTCGACTAACATGATGCAATTCTACGCCCAAGGTACACAAGGGGTGTATGGAGCTCACAAGCTGAGCCAATCCATACCTGGTATGTACCAACTGTGTAGTACAGCAAACACCCACACGCAATGATTGAACTTTTCTCAATAGCAACTGCGGCATCTGAGAGGTTAGTCAGAGGAAAGGAGCCCCCGGCATCCTGCAGCAATTGTGGAGTGCTGGTAACTTGCAATGGCAACCTGGGGCCATAGAAAGCTCCCAGGACTGCCATTGCATAGCTTTCTGTTCTTCTGATCCATCAGAACAGAAAATCTGTTATTTTGAGCATCAGTTATGATCAGTTTGAATCACTTCCATCAGAGATCACTTATTTTTGACGGGAGAAAAAGTCCTGCAAAAAGTCCTTTTTCTACTGTAACGTAATGTGAATTCAAAAGATTTGAGAATGAATAAGCTTACGGAGTCTAAGTGAATACATATATTTACTAAGTGATTAAATAAATACAATAACACAGAAAAATCACATACTGAAAAAAGTAAATAGACATCACTAGCCTAAATCTGAAACATGCAATATGGGGTGGCACTCCGTTCGCCATATCGTAGCACATGGACAACAACCCATGGTGTACAAGACATAGGGCAAATCAATACTTACATCCTACTTAAAATGAAGTCTTCAATGGAGTGCACTGAGTGAATCAGTGTCACAAAGTTTAAACTTTTTAGCCCCTCCTCCAGTGTGCATGTCTCTAAAATCGCTCAGGAATGTGGTCTTATCAGCACAATGGGGGATGGGTACTAGATTACAAGGCATATCATTACACAGAATGGTAATAATAAAAGGGAATAGAATTAAAGGGACAGAAGCAAAAAATACCCTTACAATACATCTCCCGTCAAAAATAATTGAACTCTGACAGAAGCAAACTGATGTAAACTGATCATAACTAATGCTCAAAATAACAGATCCGTTTTTTTCTTCTTCTTAGAAGAACACAGAAAGCTAAATGGTGATGTAAACATGGCCTTGTCTGGGTAATAGGAAGTATGGAGTTGTTAGACCTTCTTCATGTGCTATCAAGAAGATGCAGCTGCTTGATTGCATGCAACAGTTTTTTTCTGGCTGAAATTCGGCATTTACGCTAGAGAGCAGACGGATTACTGCTGGACCTCATTACAGTCAATAGGGATCCAGCAGTGAACTAGAGAGTTCGGCAATGCCGGTTCGGCAAAGTCCAGCTGGCTGTTCTGTGCTGGAACAGCCTGCCAGATATGCTTGACAGACATGTGAACGAGGCCTTGCAATAGTATGAAAGCTATATTATTAGCGATCAAATGCATATTCAGGTCTGCCAGAGGGACTAAAAATTATTTTTTTAACTTTTGAAAAATATTAAAAACTCCAAAAAATAGAATAGAAAAAAAAAATAAAGTTCACCCTGCAACAAGCTTTAAATGGAAATATAAAAAGTTAGGGCAACAAGGCACATAGGGGGACATTTATCATCCCCTATGCACCAGAATACTGTAGATGCGCAAAATTTTTGCAACTTTTTGAGGGCTTGAGACACCAATCACCACTTTTCAAATTGGCAGGTGGTGTGGTGTAGCCAGCCCCTTACATTTACTATAATGTATGCCAGGAACGTGTCATAGATTATAACATAGATCTACACCAGCTGGCCTGCTGGAGTAGATCTGTGCTTTGGTGCATGGACCTGTAAAGATGCGACACAAATATTAAGAGGCATGTGGCTCTTAATAATTGTGTTGCATCAGATGTGAACAGAGAAAGATTAAGACCGGCGTGTAAAATGCCGGTCTTAATAAATGTTCCCCATAGTTCTAAAGAGAAAATCACTGTTTTTCCATGAAAGCCTGGACAATATTAATTTTGGATCCTGATGTTCCCTCATAATGCAGCTGCTGTGATGTCTTACATACATTTATAATGGTATCCATTTGATGAGTGATCATATCATGGACCAGGACAGCATTGCAAAGGCTAAACCAACAAGTGGCACATTTTCCGAAGCATAATTGCAATAACATACTTATTTCCATACATCTATAATGAAAGCTTTGCCTGGGAGGTTTTGTTGATTATGACAAACATGTTATTTACTAATGCATGTGCTGGCATTCAGAGGTATCATTAGGTTAATTACAATCTACAAGAATGGCTACAGTTTGCAAACAAGCTCATCTATCATATGCAAAATAAGGTTTGTTTTATTTTCAGGATAATTTTGCACCTGGTTCAGTGGGATCTCAGAAAATTCAGTGGAAGGATTTTCAATAGCAAGTGTTCAATTATTATCAAATGCAAAAATAGCTTTAAAACAAAGAGAAACAAGACCCAACAGTTCTAGCTCATCATCGTTTTTCATGTTTGTGTAAAAATGGTCATCAGTACTAAAATCTACAGTATCTCAGAATTCTGTAACTTCTGTTTTCCTATCTGGGCAAAATTTAAAGAGCATATGTCAGCAGGACCAACCCTATAAGGCTAACCTCAATAATGAATGCAGATTTTCCACATGGATTTTGGTGTAGATTTGCACAAGACTTTGATTGCATTACAAAGAATGAAATCGGCAATAAAAATCCTGACAAAGAATTGATATGCTGCATATTTCAAAATCCATACTGTAGCTCAAGTTGCACACAGAACATTTCTGCAACATATAAATGAGACTTTTATTACGCTGGGAATAAAAAAAAAATCCATGTGTCATCCACACCATGTGCATGCACCAGGTATATTGATTGGTAGGGCCGATCCTGCTGTTTAAAATCATACTTTTCTTAAGCAGATCTGATGAGCCATTATAGATACATTTGTGTTTTAATCCATATGCAAATTTAAATGTTACTTCACCGAGGTGGGGTCTAGACACTTTCCTAGCTTCTCCACTCTGCAGCACCAAACCCTCCCCCCTCTACTTGACTGGCAGAGCCAAGCATCAGCAGCAGCAGCATCTCTCCTTGTCTTGTACCTCCCGCCTGTGCTGTGCAATCCAAGGTGCAGAAGTTATCTGTACAGCTGGACAAGCAGAAGAGGATGTACTGCACATGCGCAAAGGGTGGACTGTACGATGCTGATGCCTGGCCCAGTCAATCAAGTGGAGGATTAGTGTCCAATGCTGCAGAGTGGAGAAGCTAAGATGCACTTAATGGTTAGGGCCCACCCTTGGTGTATTTAAGCCCTCATTTGCATATTAATAACAACTCACATTTTTCTATCACGGTGCAACAGATCAGCTTAAGAAAGCTATATTTCTTACAGAAATTATGCCTGGTTAAATAGAGTTGATCCTCTTACTGTGGACACCTTTTTATTATCGTTTGACATGTATTTTGGACTAAAACATTTTTATAATAATTTTTTATCAAAGATTTTGCAGGATCCCCTAAACTGATTTATGGCCACATGAAAGTTTAACTTTGATTGGGCATAACTCAGGTTAGTTGATGTTTCGGAGAGGTCAGAGAGGCAATGGAGACAGAGCTGTTAGACAGCCAGTCTCATGGATTTATCACAGATTTGCTTTCTACGGATGGGTATGTAGTGTAAAGCATAGAACCTACAGAAGCCAAATGATGCAAATATTTTTGAAAACATCACAAAATATGTTTTTATCCTAAAATATCTGGAAAACAAAAACGAAGAAAATGGCCCAACCTTGTATAATGATACCTTAAAACAAGCTGTATAAAATATGTTCATGTAAGCAGTAGTATATTATAAAGCAGTATGGGTCACTGTTAATGAAAAAAAGGAGCACATGCAAACATTCTGAAAAAAGGTTGTGACTTTTAGGGCAATTTAAGAAAAAGGAAAGAATGCTGGTTTCCACTTTAAAAAGTAATGGTTGGCTACCACAAATAATACACTTTGTGGCTGTGTTGTATTCATACGCATCATATGCTTGTGTTAATATGGCAAACACTGCATAAAATACTAATACTGCTGAACCAGTGTTACTCAATACAGTAAATGCTCTCCAAAAGCCCAACTCTTTTAGCAGACCAACCTCTTATCCAGACCATGATAGATTTTTAGTTTCACCTTGAGAAGACCTCTTCCCAGAAGATCACTTTTAAGTGCCATTTTGGATGGTCTTCTTATAGAGGTTTGATAGAGGTCCTACTATATCCCCATGGGAAAGCAATTGGAGGTTTCCATAATATCAGTTCCTTCCACAAATGAGTGATGTCATCAATAGTTGGCACTAGCCCGCTGTTGGGATTGATGGATGTATATCTCCTGGACTTTTATGACATGTATAACTGGAATGTAATACAAGTAATTCCTAGGACAACTCCTGAAAGCTTGATGACTTATACTTACAGATTTGGATCCTCTGAGAGATGCATTAAGGTATGGCTACACAGTAACACTGGTCGCACAACAGCTGTCGCTGTGTAGCTGTATCCTTAAAGGGATTCTGTCACCTCCTTTTACGATTTTAAGCTGGCACCATCGCTATGTTGACTAAAGTAGCTTATTTCCAGGACTCTTCTTTTTACTTTATTTCGTTTAGTAGTTTTGTTGTAAAAGCGGTTTTTATGTTATGTTAATTAGGGTCCAAGGTGCCCAGAGCGGCGTTTTTCTCACTCTCCGGTGCCCAGTGACGCCCCCCTGCAGTGCCCAAGACAGCCTCCTGATAGTCAAAACACCTCCCACAGCCCGGCAAACGGTTCCGCCCCCTCCGCACATCATAATCTACCTTATAGATATGCCCCGTCCTCCTTTCTGTCTGCCAGAAAACTCGCGCAGGCGCAGTACCTCCTGCGGCCTGCGCGATCATCAACGTCCTGAGGGCAACAGCGCTCAGGTCACATCACTGGGCTCGGCGCATGCCCAGTGAAACTTTTGAGGCTGTTGCCCTCAGGAGGTTGATGATCGCGCAGGCGCAGGCCGCAGGCGGTACTGCGCCTGCGTGAGTTTTCTGGCCGCAGACAGGAAGGAGGACGGGGCATATCTATAAGGTAGATTATGACGTGCGGAGGGGGCGGAACCGTTTGCCGGGCTGTGGGAGGTGTTTTGACTATCAGGAGGCTGTCTTGGGCACTGCAGGGGGGCATCACTGGGCACCGGAGACTGAGAAAAACGCCCCTCTGGGCACCTTGGACCCTAATTAGCATAACATAAAAACCGCTTTTACATCAAAACTACTAAACAAAATAAAGTAAAAAGAAGAGTCCTGGAAATAAGCTACTTTTGTCAACATAGCGATGGTGCCAGCTTAAAATCGTAAAAGGAGGTGACAGAATCCCTTTAAAGGCTATGTACACCTTTGGGGGTATTTTTATAATTATTATTCTTGCATTGTACTTATTTTGAGCTAAAAATAAATTTTTTCAACTGGTCTTTATTAAAAATATGGAATTCTTTTTTGTGTACATAGCTGAAATGCTCTAGCAGCTACCTGTGGATTTTTTGCATTTTCCGTCATCTGGGGAGCAGACAGACTCCCTATCTCTGCTCTCTGACATTATAAACACTCCTTACTGATAAGAATGTGGCTTAAATAAGTTTTACGGCCTCTAGTAATTTAGAGATAACGTTTATTAGATGACGGCACAAAGTGAAAGTGAAAGTATCAGTCACACAGTTAGAAAAACAGTTAACCCTTTGTGACAGAATGGTTCAATATTTTTAATAAAGGCCAATTGAAAATATGAAATTTAGCCAAAAATTTGTAAAATGCAATCATAAACAAAAATTGCCCCCAAAGGTGTACATAGCCTTTAATGATAATTACAGAAGGAGATATTGTTACTTACAATTTTAAGGATGATTTTTTGCAACATAGAAGGCTTATTTATAAGAGTGATCAGAGTTTGAGAATCTAACAATTTGAATTTGAGTTAAATAATATAATTATTGCTTTAGAAGTCCATTAAAACAGTGAATGATCAATTGTTGTAATACAACGTTCAGATTAGTGAACCATACACAACAGTACATAACTATCTCATATTTAGGACACGTCTTCAGCAGATCACCCTGGAGCTGGACAGCCAAGATGCTTGGTTCTTCAGAATTCAAAGCACCAGTAAGTTTTCAGTTAGCAATCTTTGTGTCCTAGCATGCACTGCATGAATCAGTAGACCGAATATGCCAAGGAAAGTTTATTCTGTTTGCTGGATTTAAAACCACTATGCAAAAAAGGATATACTAAAAACATCTCTAGTTACAAACACAACAAATGTTTTCATCTGTGGGGATCTAGGTTATAGCAGCTTCATTCAAGGTAACAGTGGAGGTCTCAATGTGCTTGTTAAAATTTATAGCAAATTCAGCCCCTAGTGGGTTCTCTTGTCTTTACTTGAGAAACCTGCATCATAGTCTATCAGCTGCCCTGTGTAAAACTGAAAAAAAAAATATAATGGGAGCCAAAACTGCTGTGCATCCTAATGATGAATTTGCCAGCTTGGTTCTAACAAACAATAGGGGTTGTCAGAGACATATCATACATTTTCTGAAACAAATGCATACATTTTGTTCTTTTTTGCCATGGAATAGGATCATTTTTTGTACTATAACGTGCTTTACCATAATCACTAAAGATATGAACATTTTTTTAGAAGTGTGTTGACAATGATTTTGTATTCACAAGGGTTAAATAGTTGTAATATGTGAGTGTGGCTGGGATTTTAAATATAGATGCAAAGCAATGTTATAAACATTACCAGGTTGAGACCTCAGGAGTCTATAGGCACAAAATACTTATGAAGTCATTTATCAAACTGGTGTAAAGTAGAACTGGCTTAGTAGCCCATAGCAACCAATCAGATTCCACCTATCATTTTTGACACCTCCTCTGGAAAATAAAAGGTTGGATCTGATTGGCTGCTATGGGCAACTAAGCCAGTTCTACTTTACACCAGTTTGATAAATGACCCCATTAGTACCTTAAGACCCTCCCAGTAATAAAGTAACACCAAATATAATTGATCAAGCACCATATATAGGGGATGTGTGGAATGACAAAAAGTGCTGACAGTAGTGCAACTATGAATCTGGATCTAGCCACAGATGTATGGCTCTCCTCAGCTTGCAGCTGCCAGGCAACTGGGGCCTGAAGACAACTTTAGCCTGGTGGCCTATGTAAATCGCAAGATAGCCTCCAATGCCTTGACTGCTGGTTGGTAACCATACCCCACCCTAGCTCTAGTTCACAGAATCAGGAGTTCCTGATTCTGACTCCTGATTGACCCTAATCCTGACCTAAGCTCTGTCTTGCTCTTTGGATTGTTTGCTTGGTACCATATGTTCTACACCTGGCTCTGACTCTTGGCTTCATTATTAATTACACTCATATCTTGTCCTCTGGTTTGTCACAATTTGACCTTTATCCTAATGATGACATTTGACTCTGTTTCTAACTACATTATTATTGTATCAGCACTACTGCATTCCCTCTATGACCATTATGGGACATTCTGCTGGATAGTCAAGATTGCTCTCTCAGATAATATAATAATATAATATATAATAGGATATATATGATATATAATAATAATTATGAGGCACATCAGCCAGTCTGTCTGTTTCCTACGGTGTCACTGTATATAATGTGATTGTGTAATACTGTTGAGGGGGCCCTGACAATAAAATCTTTTAGTCATCCTTCTAGGTTGAACCCTTCTGAGTTCTGGCCTCAAAGCAGCTGCTTCCCCTACAGCTACGCCCCTAGTCACATGACCATGTCCATGTAGCTCATTCTTACTTTCTTTGACGTTATGTCCATGCGCATGTCAAAGAAGCAACAGGGGAAGTGATAGGGGAATATCTATGTAATTAGCTAAGTGGGAGGAGCTATAATCCTGGGATTTGTTAGTTGGCGTTGTTAGGGACGGTGCTGAAAAGGTGGCAGAAAAAGGAGAAGTGCATCAGGATTTTGGTTGGATGCAGTCAGAACGTGCAACAGAAAGTGCTACATACAGCATGTAAACAAATTAGAGTGATTTGTTTACATAATGAAAACAAGTCAAGATAGTACAAATTGAAACAAAAAGCACAAAAAAGTTGTACATGTGGTAAGCGAGAAAATATCTGTTAAAACCATAGTAATCCAAGAAAGCCCCTTTAATGGTGAAAACCAAGAGTTCCCTTAGACTCAGCACTTTAACCCCTTAAAGGGATTGTCTCACTTCAGCAAGTGGCATTTATCATATAGAGAATGTAATTACAAGGCAATTACTAATGTCCATATTGCCTCTGCTGGCTGGATTCATTTTTCCATCACATTATACACTGATCGTTTCCATGGTTATGACCACCCTACAATCCAGTAGTAGTGGTCGTGCTTCAGGGGCAGACATATCTCCTGTGCAGCTGGTTCAGCAGCACAGGGGTCCAGAGAGGCCCTCCCAGTGCCAGCTGAGGTGTTTTTTTTTATTTTTTTTTATTATTTCTTTCCCTCCCTTCCTCGGGGGGGGGGGGGGGGGGGGGTGCTGTTTAGGACTTACTGTGAATCTTCTGCCCGTTCTGCCCATACTCTATAGCTGAAGGACCTGCGATGATATCATAGTCATGTGATCTTTTCAACACTGGAAGTGGTGGTAGGACCTGTGAAGAGGTCACCATCATGTGACCAGTGCAGAAAAACGCAGCGCTCAGCAGTGGAGAACTGTGATGCCATGGAATAAATGTAAGTACCATAGAAATGCTGGGAGATGTGGTTCTCCCCTATTAAACATCTTCCTTGCTTAGTGGGAGGGAAACTGTATGTTAGAGGGGCTGAAGGTTTGGGAGGGCTGTTAGTTAAATGGGAGTGTATGTTGCAGAAGATTGGGGGGAGATGACTGGTGTTATTTACATGGGACTGGATATTATAAAGGACTGGAGTGTAAGGAGTAATGTTATTTACATGGGACTATGTGTTGGAGGGGATAAAGGAGGGGGCTTAAGTTATTTACATGGGACTGCATGTTATAGAAGACTGTAAGAAAGAGGTTATTTACATGGGACTGTATCATATAGAAGACTGGTGGGAGAGGACTGGTGTTATTTACAAAGGACTGTATGTTATAGAAGACTGTAAAGAAGAGAGGTTATTTACATGGGACTGTATCATATAGAAGACTGGTGGGAGATCACTGCTGTTATTTACATGAGTCTGCATGGTATAGAAGACTGGAGGGAGAGGAGTGATGTTATTTACATGGGACAGTATTGTATGAAAGACTGTAGGGAGAGGACAGGCATTATAATTTATGGGGGCACTACACAGAAGATTATAATTCCAGGGGGTACGGCAGGAGGTATTATAATTACAGGGGACACTGCAGGGAACATTATAAATACTGTGGGCAGTGGTGGCGGGCATTACTACTGAGGGCTCCATAGGAGTGCCTTATAGATTGGCCTTATCTCTATTAGGGGTGCCTTATTAGTACTGAGGACACTGTAGGGGGGGGTGCTTCCGCCTAGCAGTGAGCCCAGTGACGTCACCGGCACTAATGGATGGGCTTTGGCGCTGCCTTAGCCTGTAAAGCCACCTATCAGTGCTGGTGACGTCTTCGGGAACACTGCTAGGGCTGTAAACAAAACAGCCCTTGCCCTACGCTTTACAGCGCAGGCCAAGGGAGAGCATTGGAGTATGAAATGTCAGAGGGGCTGAGTGGGGGGAGAAGGGGATATGTCCGGGTTTAGCGCTGAATGCTTTAAAGGGCATTTGTCAGCAGTTTTGAACCTATGAAACTGGCTGACCTGTTGCATGTGCGCTTGGCAGCTGAATACATCTGTGTTGGTCCCATGTTCATATGTGCCCGCATTGCTGAGAAAAATGTTTTAATTTATACAAATGAGCCTCTAGGAGCCACGGGGGCGTTACATCTAGAGGCTACGGTTTCTTTGCAACTGCTGCTTCCTGTCTACTTTGACAGGGCCTGGCAGTGAAAATGTCATCACAACTGGCCATGTCAATGTGCAGAGGGCGCGGCAGTTACAGAGAGAGCGGACCCTCTAGGAGTAATCGTAACGTCCCCGTTTGCATATATTAAAACATCATTTTTCTCAGCAATGCGGTCACATATGAACATGGGACCAACACAGATGCCTTCAGCTGCCAAGCGCACATGGAACAGGTCAGCCCTTTATAATTGTGCAAGCATATGAGGGAGTCCTGAGGGATAGCTGAAGGCCTAGGGAGCATTTTACTGTCAGCTATCTAAAAAATATGGACTTCAGTGGGGGGAGGAAGCCAGCACTAAAGTGCCTAGGACAGCATAAACTCTAAATATGGCCCTGGCTCCACAGCAGCAGCACAATGTAGAGTCAGACATCACACTGCTACTGTGAAGAGGGGACAATAGCTGGGCATAGCTACTGTGAAGGGGGCACATATCTGGATATAACTACTGTGAGGGGCACATATCTGGACATTACTACTATGAAGGGGGCACATATCTGGCCATAACTACTGTGAAGAGGGCACATATCTGGACATAACTACTGTGAAGGGGGCACATATCTGGACATAACTACTGTGAAGTGGGCACATATCTGGACATAACTATTGTGAAGAGGGCACATATCTGGCATAACTACTGTGAGGGGCACATATCTGGACATAACTATTGTGAAGGGGGCACATATCTGGACATAACTATTGTGAAGGGGGCACATATCTGGACATAACTATTGTGAAGGGGCACATACAGTCTTGTGAAAAAATTAGGACACCCTTTGAAAGCATGTGGTTTTTTGTAACATTTTTAATAAATGGTTATTTCATCTCCGTTTCAACAATACAGAGAGATTAAAGTAATCCGACTAAACAAAGAAAACTGAAGAAAAGTCTTTTCAAGATCTTCTGTAAATGTCATTCTACAAAAATGCCTATTCTAACTGAGGAAAAAGATAGGACACCCTTGCCCCTAATAGCGAGTGTTACCTCCTTTGGCTGAAATAACTGCAGTGAGACGGTTCTTGTAGCCATCTACCAGTCTTCGACATCGGTCTGAGGAAATTTTACCCCACTCCTCAATGCAGAACTTTTTCAGCTGTGAGATGTTTGAGGGGTTTCTTGCACGTACAGCCCTTTTCAAGTCACCCCACAGCATCTCAATGGGATTCAAATCTGGACTTTGACTTGGCCATTCCAGGACTCTCCATTTCTTCTTTTTCAGCCAATCTTTGGTTGATTTACTAGTATGTTTTGGGTCATTGTCATGTTGCATGGTCCAGTTCCGCTTCAGCTTTAATTTTCTAACTGATGGTCTCACATGTTCTTCAAGCACCTTCTGATACACAGTAGAATTCATCGTGGATTCTATGATGGTGAGCTGACCAGGTCCTGCTGCAGCAAAGCAGCCCCAAACCATGACACTTCCACCTCCATGCTTCACAGTTGGTATGAGGTTCTTTTCTTGGAATGCTGTGTTTGGTTTACGCCAAACATGTCCTCTGCTGTTGTGTCCAAATAATTCAATTTTGGACTCATCTGTCCAAAGAACATTATTCCAGAAGTCCTGGTCTTTGTCAAGTTTATCGCTGGCAAATGTCAGTCTGGCCTCGATGTTTCTCTTGGAAAGCAAAGGTTTCCTCCTTGCACACCTCCCATGCAAGTTAAACTTGTACAGTCTCTTTCTGATTGTAGAGGCATGTACTTCTACATCAACAGTAGCCAGAGCCTGCTGTAGTTCTCGAGATGACACTTTAGGGTTTTTGGATACCTCTTTTAGCATCTTGCGGTCTGCTCTTGGGGTGAACTTGCTGGGGCGACCAGTCCTGGGCATGTTGGCAGTTGTTTTGAAAGCCCTCCACTTGTAGACTATCTTCCGGACAGTGGAATGGCTGATTTCAAAATCTTTTGAGATCTTTTTAAATCCCTTCCCAGACTCATAGGCTGCTACAATCTTTTTTCTGAAGTCCTCTGACAGCTCTTTTGCTCTCACCATGGTGCTCACTCTCACTTCAACAGTCAGGAGCACACCAAACTAAATGTCTGAGGTTTAAATAGGGCAAGCCTCATTCAACATGCAGAGTAACGATCTACTAATTATGTGCACCTGGTGTGATATACCTGTGTGAGATCTGAGCCAATTTAAGAGGGAATACATGTGAGGGTGTCCTATCTTTTTCCTCAGTTAGAATAGGCATTTTTGTAGAATGACATTTACAGAAGATCTTGAAAAGACTTTTCTTCAGTTTTCTTTGTTTAGTTGGATTACTTTAATCTCACTGTATTGTTGAAACGGAGATGAAATAACCATTTATTAAAAATGTTACAAAAAACCACATGCTTTCAAAGGGTGTCCTAATTTTTTCACATGACTGTATCTGGACATAACTACTGTTAGAGGCATATATCTGGGCATAACTACTGTGAAGGGGGGCACATATCTGGACATAATTATTCTAAAGGAGGCACATATCTGGCATAACTACTGTGAAGGGGGCACATATCTGGGCATAGCTACTGTGAATGGGGCACATATCTGGCATAGCTACTGTGAAGGGAGCACATATCTGGGCATAACTACTGTCATGGGGGCACATATCTGATCATAGCTACTGTGAAGGTGGCACATATCTGGGCATAACTGCTGTGAAGGGGGCATCTCTGGGCATAACTGCTGTGAAATGGGCACAAATCTGGGCATAACTGCTGTGAAGGGGTGCATATCTGGGCATAAGTGCTGTGAAGGAGCCACATATCTGGGCATAACTGCTGTGAAGGTGGCACATCTCTGGGCATAACTGCTGTGAAGTGGGAATCTCTGGGCATAACTACTATGAAGGGGGCACATCTGGGCATAGCTACAGTGAAGGGGGCACAGTGTGAGCATTACTACTATGTGCAGGTACAAAGGGGAAATAATTACTATGTGGGAGCATTAAGGGGACTGGTTGTGTATAGTTAAGCTTTGGGCAGAGTTGTGACCTAGTATGAAAAATATATATATACATACTGTAAACATATTGACCCATATTAAGATGTTTTTAAAGGGCTTCTGTCACCCCACTAAACTGTTTTTTTTTTTTTTGTGTACTTATAATCCCTATTATGCGATATTGCTATACCTTATGTTATTAATAATTTCCGTTCAGTAGATTTTGCAAAAAACGTGATATGCTAATTACCTTTGATATGCTAATTACCTTTCTACCAGCAAGTAGGGCGTCTACTTGCTGGTAGCAGCCGCAGAAAACCGCTCCCTCCTCTTGTTGATTGACAGGGCCAGCCGTGATCTCCTCCTCCGGCCAGCCCTGTCAGCATTTCAAAAATCGCGCGCCTGTGTTGATTCGGCGCAGGCGCTCTGAGATAAGGAGGCTCGCCTCCTCAGCACTCCCTCAGTGCGCCTGCGCCGATGACGTCTTCTCTTTTTGATCACTGTTATTCATGTTTTTGGGAGGAAATGTGACTAAAAAATGGTGAATCGTGTGTTTTTATTTTTTTTCCTGCTACGGCGTACACCGCACAGAAAAAGTATTTTTTTATTTTAACAGTCCAGACTTTTTGAGATGCGGCAATACCTGTTACGTTCATTTTATTATTATTTATTTTTATGTAAAATTGGAAAAGGGGGGGGGTGATTGGGAAAGGAATCTGCCTAACACCACAGATGCAGTGAACACTATTAACAGTGGTATCCAGTGGCGTACCGCCCATAGAGGCAGACCACGCCATTGCTATGGGGCCCGCGGCACTGGGGGGCCCGGAGCGCAGAGAAGGCCCCGCCCACACTATTTAACCCTATTTAACATGCTGGCCGGCTATGCGGCTGCTTTTCTTCAGCCAACCCTTCTTCCGCAATCGCCACCCCCCTTCCCCCCCCGTCTGACCTGATCCTGACCTCCTGACCTGAGGCTGATCCTGACAGTCTGCTGCGGAATCAGGATCAAACCAGCCTGCATGTAGCGCTTGAGTCGCTGGCCAATCAGCACAAGGCAAGTCTGTTGAGGCAGCTGCTGATTGGCCAGTGGCACAAGGGAGGCGGGAGAATCGGTTCGAACTTCGCCGTCACCAGTGTGCCTGAGCTGAGGAGATGAAGAAGGAAGAACAGAAGCACCTGTGTCCCTGGCCTGAAGTCAGAACCGTTCGTCCTGCCGTGCTGCCTGCAGTGCCTGGCCCTGGCTGCCTGAGACGAGTGAGACTGAGAGAGAGCAGACTCAGTCAGCACTCAGCAGAGACTAGGTACCGTATGATAATGTTATGTCACTATGTCAGATCTGGATACTCAGATTGTCAGACACTGACAGCGGCAGCCGGCAGGCCAGGCAGCAAGAGAGAGGAGGGGTGGGGAGGGGGACAGCCAGGACAGGGTGGGACATGCTTCAATCCCACTCCAGTGAGTCCTGTTGTCCTCTATGAGCCCCAAAATGCCCATGGGGGAGAAGGAAGAAAGCACACTGTCCTGAGATTTTTGGGGGGCATTAGGGGTTGGGGGGCTCATAGATGACAGTGTGCTTTCCTCCTACACCTACTCCTTCCTAACAACCCCCCCCTGGGCATTTTGGAGGGCATTAGGTGGGGTTGGATGGATATTAACCCCTCTAACTCCTTGCTGCTAATGCCGAGCTGTGCACATAGCCACCAAATGATATTTCACCAACCAGCCAAACCCCCCCCCCACACACAAACACATGCGCATATGTGCACACTCAGCATCAGCAGCAAGGAGTTAAAGGGGTTTGGGGTAAGAGAAGTGATGACAAAATGGCACAGGTAGCAAAGGGGTTAAGATGTGGTGGATGGCTTAGGTCCGGCTTTAGCACAGTGGACAGAGGCAGGAGGAGTGATGTGTATGCGCTCCTGCCCTGCACTCGCTCAGTTGTGTGGCATACATATTGCGCCCTGTGTCCACTGTCCTGTGCCCACTCTGCTAAAGCCTGGCAAGTGACATGGCCCATCTGTGTCCACTGTCCTGTGCCGACTCTGGCAAGTGACACGCCCATTGTATGAAAATATAAAAAAAATATTCCCCATATGGCAAACAGCAAAACAGAAAAAAGAGTCCAAAAGGCGGATTAGCTGTTTTTGGTCGCTTCCTTTTCCACAATAAATTTAAATAAAAAGTGATCAAAAAGTCATAAACACCCCAGAATGGTATCAATGGAAAGTTCAGATCACCCCGCAAAATTTGAGCCCCCATATAGCCCCGTATACATAATTACCAAAAAGTTATAGGGGTCCAAATATGGCGACAAAATAGTAAAACCTTTTTTTTTTTCCCAATTTAGAATTTTTTTTCACTATCAAAACGCAAACAAACAGAACAAATCCTTATTGGAAAATACATGTACATTTTATACGTTACTGCAACAAAGTTAGTTAATAATAAAATAAAAATGTTTATCCCTAACAGTTTCAGTAGGTCATGTATACATTTATTTAATGGGGGTGTGGCATGGGAGGAGCCAGGTCAGGAAGTGGGAGGGGTCATGGTGGGTAGTGGGTGGGGTTAAGGGGCCCAATTCAGATTTTTGCTATGGGGCCCAGTGATTTCTATGTACGCCCCTGGTGGTATCTGAGGGGTAAAATGACTGGGTTTGGCATCATCACCAATGCGAGTCATTGCAGCAGGATGCCTGCTGTATTATATAGCCGGCACCCACCACGTATGGAGTGGGCTCATATGAGGAACCCATGGAACTGGGGTTCTCTCGTCTTACCCATACTGAGAGGGCTCATTGCCAAAACGAGGGTATTTGCCTATGCTGTGGAAGAGTTGGTTACCAGCTAAAGAGATGCCCATTACTCCTGCCGGGAAACGACAAAGCCTAGTGGGAATCGAGGAGAGAGCACTAGATGCTCTGCTGCCTCCTCTTAAAAGAAGGTAATATAAGGTTGGATGGTACTCCAATTTAGATTACGTGGGTATTAGGAGATGGTTCCCAAACCGGATATATATAATTAGTTAGACTCCTGTACTCCACTTGGGTTTCAAACAATGCTTTTATTATTTTTGTGTGGTTCCAGTCTTTTTTTTTTTTTTTTTTGGGTTTCAAATAATGCTTTTATTATTTTTGTGCGGTTCCAGTCAAAAACGTTTTTCGGCATACAGCCTTCTTCAGTACAACCGGATCGAGCCGCATGGGAAGGGAAAATAAAGCATTCGAAATAATGTCCCTCAGTGGGTAGCAGGAAGCTGTGTGACAAGGGGGCTCTGTGGCCCTGTGTGGCGTGTGTTCCGGTAGGCTTTGGCCTAAATGCCGGATCGCCAGTGAGTCCTCTTAAAAGAAGTCGGCTTCTCATACCCATTTCTATTGAATGGCAAGGGAAGGACCATCCTTTTTCAGCCTTACTTGACTCGGGAGCTGCCGGAAATTTTATCGACTCTTCCCTGGTTCGACAGTTACAGATCCCAGTCGTTAAGCCGGGAACCGCCATTTCCATCACTGCTGTGGACGGATCTCCCCTTCAAGAAGGCCGGTTGTTGTGGATGACACCCGGGTTGCAGGTAACGGTGGTGGCTGGTCACCGAGAGGTCTTAAACCTTTTAACCCTGGACATGCCATCCATTCCTGTGATTTTGGGTCTCCTCTGGTTGAGACTTCATAATCCAGTAGTGGACTAACACTCTGGACAAATTTGCCAGTCGAGTTCTGATTGCCTCACTAGGTGCATTTGTCCGGAGTTGCCACTGTCATCCACGGAAGTTCTGAGTGTGTTACCTAAACATTATCATCACTTCCAGGACGTGTTCAGCCCACAGGGGGCTGATATGTTACCTCCTCATAGGCCATATGATTGTCCTATTGATTTGTTGCCAGGTACCATGCCACCCAGAGGACATCTGTATAATCTCACTAGGCCTGAGATCCAGGCCCAGCAGAATTATATTTAAAAAAAAAACTCGATAAGGGTTTCATTTGACCGTCTACTTCTCCCGCAGGAGTGGAATCCTTCTTCATGGGGAAGAAAGATGGCGGATTGAGACCCGTATATATTTTCGAGTGAAGAATCGGTACCCTCTTTCACTTATTGAGGACTTGTTCTCTCAGGGGGCGGGGGCCCGAGTTTTCGCCAAACTCTATTTGCGGGGTGCATATAATTTGGTACGCATTCGTAAGGGTGACGAATGGAAGACCGCATTTAACACCAGGGACGGGCATTATGAGTATCTCATAATGCCTTTCGGTCTCTGTAATGCCCCTGCTGTCTTACAGGAGTTCATTAATGATGTCCTCCGGGATGGATTTGTTGGGTAGATTCATGGTCGTCTATTTAGACAATATACTAATCTACTCATCGGACCCACAGACTCACCGGGATCATGTGTGTCAGATTTTCCAGAAGCTGAGGGAGAATCGCCTATACGCCAAACTCGAGAAGTGCCTGTTTGAGGTGAGAGAATTGCCCTTCCTAGCTTATATTGTCTCTGAACGAGGTTTGGCGATGGATCTATCCAAGCTCTCAACTGCTCTGGATTGGCCTCCGCCTAAGGACCTGAAGGGATTACAGCGTTTCTTAGGTTTCACCAACTTCTACTGCAAATTTATTAAGAACTTTTCTGCGGTGGTAGTGCCCCTCACGAACCTCACTAAGAAGGGGGCGAACCCATCTAAGTGGACAAGAGAGGCTTGCGAAGTCTTTGAGATGCTGAAGCAGGCCTTCTGCTCTGCTCCAATCCTGATTCATCCAGACACTTCTCGACCTTTTTTCCTCGAGGTTGACACCTCTGAGGTTGGTGTGGGGGCGGTTCTCTCCCAGTATTATGGAAATCCTGAGAGGCTTCATCCTTGTGCCTTTTTCACCCGGAAACTCTCACCAGCCAAATGGAATTATGACATCGGCAATAGAGAGCTTCTGGGAGTTAAGTTGGCCTTTCAAGAGTGGAGACATTGGCTAGAGGGTGCGGAACATCCCATTAAGGTTTACACTGACCACAAAAACCTTGAATACATTGAAGGTGCCAAGAAGTTAAATTCTCATCAAGCTCATTAGGCATTATTTTTCACTCGTTTTAATTTCCGGTTAACTTACAAATTTCAAAGTAGATGCCCTCTCCCGTTGTTTCCCAGAGGTCATTTCGGTACTTGACTCTGAGCCTGGCCCCATTATTCCTGCAAGGTGCTTCGTAGCCGCTTTGATCACCCCAGATATAATGGAGGATTTGTCTTTTCTTCTGCCTTTGCAGGCAGAGAGCCCTCCTAACAAACCTGAAGGTCGGCTGTTTGTGCCTGTAAACTTCAGGCTCAGAGTCATACAACAGTTACATGATTCTAAGTCGGCCGGGCATCTGGGGATAAAAAAAAAGCATGTCCCTTTATAATCGTCATGTCTGGTGGACTAAGATGTCTTAGGCACGATTGCATGTCCACGTACCTAAGACTGTGTGACACCTGAAAACCCTATAATAGTGAAGGGACATGACCACCGGCTCCTTGCACTTAATACGGATGGAGTCAGGGTCACCTAGAATCAAGCCAGCAAGGAAACACAATAAAGGAAAAGACTTATCTGAGCAAACAGCAGCAGCAGCCTCCAGCAGTGAACACTTCATCCAGGAAGTAGTATAAACCGCAAAGTGAGGCAGTATGGGAGGGAATATAAAGGAAGACAATTAATCTAAATAAGTGACACCTGGCAGAAGGAAAGGAGATGACAAAGTGAAACCAAAACAAAGAACGTCATTCAAGAGGTAGAGAAGAATGTCTGTCAGACCTTCTCACAGAACTGGCGGTGACACCTACATTCAGGCATGTTGTATTTGTGCTCGATGTAAACCGACTAGGTCCGCTCCCTCTGGTACTTTGCTTCTGCTGTCTATTCCTTCGGCCCAATGGACCCAAGTGTCCATGGACTTCATAACAGATCTGCCTAGGTCTTCCTGTTGTACCGTAATTTGGGTAGTGGTGGACCGTTTTAGTAAGATGGCCCATTTCATACCACTCCCCGGATTGCCATTGGCTGGAGAGCTGGCAGATCTGTTTGTCAAACATGACTTCCGATTACATGGGGCGCCTAAGGATATTGTTTCAGATAGAGGAGTCCAGTTTATCTCCCGGTTTTGGCATTCTTTCTGCTATCAGTTGGGGATTAGGCTGTCATTTTCATCTGGTTTTCACCCAGAGACCAACGGGCAGACAGAGAGAACGAACTAGACTCTTGAACAATATCTCCGGTGTTTCATGTCAGACTGCCAGGAGGAATGGGCAGCTCACCTCCCCTTTGCTAAGGTGGCTTATAACAACTCCGAACATGCCTCTACCAAGATGTCTCCATTCAGGTGCGCGGGGGCATGAATCCGACTCTCCTCTCTGGTAGGGGCCTCCACTGACTCACCGGTGGCAGACCAATGGTTCCAGGATAGGAAACCCATTTGGTTGTTGGCGTGGCAGAATCTTCATAGTGCGGTGGCGCAACAGAAAAGATTTGCTGATCATCATTGCACTGCGCAGCAAGAGTTTAAGATAGGAACATTCCCTTGTGCCAACCGACTGCCAAACTAGGGCCTAGATTCATTGTTCCATATCCAGTGATACAGAAGATCAATCGGGTGACTTACAAGGTTGCTCTTCCTCCATCGATTCGGCAGCCGAGTCAGCTCCATTCATTCAAGACTCCCGTTTTGTCTAGAGGTACCTCCAGTATTTAGTGGACTGAAAAGGATTTGGTCCAGAGGAGAGATGTTGGGTACCTGCCCGACAGGTTCATGCGGATGAATTAGTGGCAGCTTTTCACTGTGAGAATCCAGGGAAAGCCCGTTTGGAGTCCTCTGAGCCGCCTCCTCGAGGGGGGGTAATGTAAGATACTCTCCTGTTTTGCGGGGGACCCCATTGGAGTAGCGGGACAGGTTTCGGTTTTGACTCGTTTGCAGGCGGACGCGGTTCCGGCATCCGTGCCGACGCGATCGCGTATCCATTCTGGGCCGCTTGATGGTCCGCGTGCACGCTTGAGAGGAGGTTCGCAAAGGGTTATGCGGTCGAACGTACGCACATCTTATTAGCTACACCAGCCGTTGATGAGGAATATACCTGTACATAAACTCTAGTAGATTAGAGGGCAGGCATGGGTTAAGTAATCAATGACCAGCCAAGGCCACACAAGTGTCAGGGATTAGGATAATCATATGGCCTATGAGGAATAGACACATGGCACTCTGTGATTGGCTAGCAGGTGTTTAAGAGGTGATCTCCCTGGCTGTTCAGTGCCCACTGTTGTTTTGACAACTAGTGATGAGCGGCAGGGGCAATATTCGAATTTGCAATATTTCATGAATATATGGTAGAATATTCGTCATATATTCATGAATATTCGTATTCGAGATATTCGTTTTATTGCGAAAAATCTGTAATAAAAAAAAAAATCGCATAATGCAATATTTGTCATTTTTTCCATCTGAACAAATGATTCCTCCCTGCTTAAAATGCTTGTGGGTCAATGAGTCATTGGCCCACAAGCAAGAAGCAGGGAGGATGATTCGCAAAATATCACAAATTCGAATATTGCCCCTGCCGTTCACTAGTAAAAACATGATTCCTCCCTGCTTCTTGCTTGTGGGACAATGAGTCATTGGCCCACAAGCAACTTAAGCAGGGAGGAATCATGACTTTAGATGTTGAAAAAAGACGAATATTCTAAAAAACACTATAGCAAATATATTCATTTTGACATTTTTTAGAATATTCGTCTTTTTTTTTCTTCTCCAAACAGTACAGTTAAACCCCTTTGGCATACTCCTCCCCACAAGCGTCCCCGTCACCATGGGAACGCCTGGTGTTAGAATATACCATCGGATCTGAGTTAGATCGTGAAAACTCAAATCCGATGGTATATTCTAACACAAAGGCGTTCCCATGGTGATGGGGACGCTTGAGGTTAGAGTATACCAACAGGCGCATACATACTGGCCCCCTGCTGCCTGGTGGCACCTGACCTCTGACAGGGCACTGTGATCCACACAATTAACCCCTCAGGTGCCGCACCTAAGGGGTTAATTGTGAGGATCACAGCACCCTGTCTGAGGTCGGGTGCCGCCGGGCAGCAGTGCGCTCCCCCCCCCACTATTAAAATAATTCATGGGCAGTGCGCCCTAACCCCCCTCACCAGTATTACAATCATTGGTGGCCAGTGCGGATCCCCCCCCCCTCCGTATTTAACATCATTGCTGGCAGTGCGCTGACAATCCCCCCCCCCCCCCCCCCCCCCGTATTAATCATTGCTGGCAGTGCGCCCTCAATCCCCACTCCCTCCGCAGTATTAATCATTGCTGGCAGTGCGCCCTCAATCCCCCCTCCCCAGTATTAATCATTGCTGGCAGTGCGCCCTCAATCCCCCCTCCTCAGTATTAATCATTGCTGGCAGTGCGCCCTCAATCCCCCCTCCCTCCCCAGTATTAATCATTGCTGGCAGTGCGCCCTCAATCCCCCCACCCTCCCCAGTATTAATCATTGCTGGCAGTGCCCCCCCCCATCATTGGTGGCAGCGGCAGTTCCCATCGGAGTCCCAGAAGTGTAATGCTGGGGCTCCGATCGGTTACCATGTCAGCCAGGACGCTACTGAAGTCCTGGCTGACATGGTCAGTTAGTCAGCATTGTACTTACCTGCGCTGGGGCCGCCGGGCGCTCCTTCTTCTCAAACTCACAGGTCTGTGCAGCGTATTCTTATAGCAATGCGCCACACAGACCTGTGAGTTTGAGAAGAAGGAGCGCCCGGCAGCCCCAGCGCAGGTAAGTACAATGCTGACTAACTGACTATGGCAGCAAGGACTTCAGTAGCGGGGGGGGGGGGCCCACTGCCAGCAATGATTAATACTGGGGAGGGAGAGGGGATTGAGGGCGCACTGCCACCAATGATTGTAATACTGGTGAGGGGGGGGTTAGAGCGCACTGCCCATGAATGATTTTAATAGTGGGGTGGGGGTGGGGGGCACCTGAGGGGTTAATTGTGTGGATCACAGTGCCCTGTCAGAGGTCAGGTGCCACCAGGCAGCAGGGGGCCAGTATGTATGCGCCTGTTGGTATACTCTAACTTCAAGCGTCCCCATCACCATGGGAACGCCTCTGTGTTAGAATATACCATCGGATTTAAGTTTTCACGATCTAACTCAGATCCGATGGTATATTCTAACCACCAGGCGTTCCCATGGTGACGGGGACGCTTGTGGGGAGGAGTATGCCTGACTCATTGACCACAAGCATTTTAAGCAGGGAGGAATCATTTGTTCAGATGTAAAAAATTAGGAATAATCGATATAACGAATATATAGCAGTATATTCGTAATATTCGCGAATTATCGAAGTTGCGATATTCACGATTAATATTCGCTATTCGAATATTTGCGCTCAACACTATTGACAACCCGGGTGTATGCTACTGTTCACATTCTTCCAGACTACCAGTGCATGAAGTCTGACTTCCTCAATCCATCTCTAGAGACTGCCTGTGGGAAACTTCTATGTGGAACAGTTTGTCTCGTGTTGTACCTGGAAATGTCTCGTCCCTAGATAGTACGTTACACAGACTATTTCTGTGCATATGAACTTTGGCCTGGTCTGGCTGTCCCTTGTGAGTTTTCCTGCACACGTTATTATTTGGATTGATTACCTGCATATAATTTCTGGTCTGGACTGTACTGCCTTTATTTAATAAATCCACAATTGCTTAAACTCTGTCTGGTTGTTTGGGGTTTTGCACCATTACAGAAAGGCTCCAGTATAGATCCGAAACATTGTGTCCTGTATGGGTAATAAAATCTTTTGAATAATTTTTTCCCCTTGAGAGTGCTGCCTGCTTTTTTATTTTTATATTTATGGGCTATTGTCTTGTCCCTTTGGGTTTGCACCTCATAATTGCCATCTTTTTTCTTGTTCTGACATTGTTTCCACTTTTTTATAATTTTCATCAATACATTCAAACTAATCTGTAATTAAAAATTAGCAAATATGACAAGAGCTGAAAAGGTAAAAGAAACACCTCAGTTTTAGGACCTGACAAAATCTTTTTGTTTGTATTTAAAAGAGGTCTAGAACTCTGAAGTTAATCCCATGGGCACGGACACGGACACAATACATGATGTACTGTATTTAATCATGAACTTTTCTAGGATGCAAAATGTTTGGCCATAGCTGTCAAGTCAGATAACATTTTCAGGAAGCCCCTGTTAAGGCAGCAATAGAGGAATCCCTTTCTGACTGACACTAAGCTCACATCCGTGATGTGATAAGGTTACTTTAATTAACTCTGACACAATATATTAAACTTTCATGTCTCCAAGGCCACAAATCTGTCTTTACATTTTATAAAATGCTTCCACTTTTAAGCCTGACAAAGTGGGTAGATAACTATGTAAATGAAGTTCAAAGACAAATATGAAATTCTTTTATGGTACACATTCCATTAAATTAACAATTCGATAAAAAGGAGTCATTTCATTTTTGCTGGAAAAGATAGGATCTCTTCTCTGAATTCTCACACTGAAATAAAACTAAAGTTGGACATCTAGTGATGGGTTGATGTATCGTAAACTATCAGTATCTATTTTTCGATGTACTACATGTGCAATTTTTTTTAGGGGGGATATATATTTTATTTTTCATCATTAAATTATAGTAAACACTTTGTGGTACAAAAGATGCCACCTGAAAGGAAATTATATGGTCACCATCAGCAAACTCTGTGTAACGTAAAGTGAATTCGGAAGATTTGAGAATGAATAAGCTTACACAGGCTACATGAATAAATATATTTACTAAGTGATTAAATAAACGATAACACAAAGAAATCAAATACAGAATAATAAAAAGTAAATAAACATCACTAGCCTAAATGCGGTGGAGACTCCATCGATCATGCTATAACCCATGGCTATTTACCCCGTTATAACACATGACCGACACCCCAGGGTATACAAGAGAGATAGGGCAATCATACTCACATCCTACCTAAAATGGAGGGCCTGGTGGAGTCTGCTAAGTAAATGTGGGTCATAATGTTTTAACCTGTTAGCCCCTCCTCCTGTGTGCATCATACATGTCTCTGAGATCACTTGGAAATGTGGTCTTAAAAGCACAATGGGGGATGGGTACTATCTCTTTCCCACTTCATTACAAGGGAAACTTATAAACTATTACACACAGTATTAAACAGAATTAAAGGGGAGAACCAATCTGTACTTAAAAATACCCTTACAATACACTCCACCCCTGGTTCTTTCACTTTAATTCATTTTCAACACCCAATATCAGAAACTGTTCTACATACGTAGCCTAATCATTTGACATAAAACTACTTCGGGACCATTTGATCTCTAAAAGAACAAACAAAAAGAAAAAGAAAAACTGTATGTTGGACTAAAAAGAAGTGTCTCACTGAGAGCTTCTTTATTTCTGATCTTCTTGGATCACAAAGTCTCAGGTACAAAGTCAATTTTCCATTTCTTGATGTTCTGGGCACCTGCATGGCCCGTTTTTGTATGGTTACCAAAGTGCTCGGGTGCTCTGGCCGAACACACCGGGATGCTCCGAGCACCCGAGTATAATGGAAGTCAATGGGAGAACCCGAGCATTAAACCAGGCACCCCCTTCTCTCAAGAGGGGAGGGTGTCTGGTTCACATGAAAACATCAGAAATTGATGGAAACCCCACCAAAATCGTTCGGGAACAGCATGGGGAGGATGTCTCGATGCATCTTGGACTCCCAGGTCGCTACTGGGAACCACGTTGTCCGAGTAGTACACCACTTTTATAGACTGACAATAATACACACAAATCCGAGAAAAAAAAAACTATTTTAGAGGAAAAATTGTTAAGAAACATTCTTTTCTGTAAATTTACTTGTATATAAAGAGCAAGTGCTGCCAAAAATTTCAAGGAAGAGGTACTCTGATACAACCTGTATATCACATAATGAAGGGTCTCATTCACATTGTGGTACAATAGTTCAGGTAGTGGGACTCCTACACTCATAAAGCCTATGCACTAAGTAAAAAGGGTTGTCAAAAATTACGTTATAAAACAAAGTTCCAGCACTCACGTTTTCTTTGGTAGCTAAAATCCTCGTCTTTATTCAGGCCGTAGAAACAATGTACAGGACATGCACCCACTAGTGTAGCAACATTGACGCGTTTCGAACAAAGTTCTTATTCTTAACTGTGAGTAGTGTCTTTTCCAGGGATTAAATACTGGACTGGAAACACATGGTTCCACCCCCACCTAAAAGATGGGGGAAGGGAAGGAAAAGGTGGAGCCCTCTGTTCCCTGTATAAGGCACCGTTCACATTGTCAAGTAATGAAAATGCAAATAGATGAATTCGATGCTTCTATATATAAAGTGACAATTCCCATAACCAAAATCTAAAATTACATATGCAAAATAATACAAACTGTCATACATAAATATATAAGCATATACATATGCAAATATATAGGCAAATCTTATTCCTTTTATACCCATCGAAAAAATGGTCAATAAAAATGCATAAGTTCATTTTTCACATTAGGACAATTCGGATGTCTAGTATCTAATTTAAAAATCTAAAAAGCCTCCCTCAATCTAACCAAGCGCTTAAGATCACCTACTGTTTTCGGTAGTTTCACTTGTTCAATCGCAAAAGCTTTAAAGTGTTTCACATTGCGTTCATGTTTCTGTATAAAATGTTTAGCCGCATTGGATATGTTCACACTGGCAGGATTGCTGATGTAGTTGAGATGCTCCAAAATTCTGACTTTGAATTTTCTGGTGGTGCAACCCACATTCATCATCTCACAAGCTATGCAGTGAATAACATATACAACCGCAATCGAATTACAATTAATATACGATTTAATAGGGTATATATGAGAAGTGTTCGCATTATGGAAAGTTTTTGTATTCACTATATAATTGCATATGCGGCAGCGAAAACTGCCACACCCTGAGAAGCCTTTGTAAGTGTGAGATTGTGGAAAAGCTCTGCCTGCATAATGTTTAAGCCTAGATTGTATTGGAGTTGTCATTTGACATTCCGGGCACTAGAGGCCACTGTTTTGCAGCTACAGTCAGCACACTTTAGGATCTGCATATGCAAAGCAGAGGATGACTCATGCAAGCTGCTTCTGAAAACCAGAAAGTCTGAGCTAATCTGACATGGTGGCAGGATTGTGCTGTGAGGGACTGAATCCGATTCCATCCTGGCTTATGGATGTCCGGCAGTGAATGGACACTCAAAGGAAGGAGAGTAGCTGTTGTCCCCTTACCGGATCCAGCCCTTTGAAAGAGAGGTTGTCCCAGGAAGACCAGTTCCAGTGTGAGGACAGAAAGCCTTATCATCAAGCAAGGCCGCACGGTTGCTGAGAGCTTGGTGGCCAACCCGGGTAAGCGGCATCCTAGGGCCCAGTACGGACACAGGTCAGTAAACCCGTTTACTCCTTGCTTTATACTAGTGGTGCCTGAAGCAACAGAGACTAAGCCTAGGCCTGATACTAGATAGATAGTTAGGGTTGTGTGATTGCCAGGTTGTACAGAACTGTTCTGCGGCGCAGTATTGACTTTGCAGGCTCTGCTGTGTCCGCCATCGGCTAGGTTTGTCCTGTTCTGCGGCACAGTATTGACTTTGCAGGCCTGCTGTGTCTGCCATCGGCTAGGCCTGTCCAGTGGGCAGGGAGAGTAAATGTGTGTCCGGGATATAGCATTTTCTGTGGATGTTTGTATGGTTATTCTTGTGTTATTACTTTTGCCAAAGTAAAGTTTCTGTTCTTGCATATTAAGCTTGTGTCAGTGTCGCTTTCCTTGTCTGTGACTTTGCTATATACTGGGGAGCCCACCCCGGTACACGGATAACATAAGTAAGGGTACTTTCACACTAGCGTTGTTCTTTTCCGGCATAGAGTTCCGTCACAGGGGCTCTATACCGGAAAAGAACTGATCAGGCATATCCCCATGCATTCTGAATGGAGACTAATCCGTTCAGGATGCATCAGGATGTCTTCAGTTCAGTCGTTTTAAATGATCAGGCAAAAGATAAAACCGTAGCATGCTATTGTTTTATCTCCGGCGAAAAAACTGAAGACATGCCTGAATGCCGGATCCGGCATTTTTTTCCCATAGGAATGTATTAGTGCCGGATCCGGCATTCAAAATACCGGAATGCCGGATCCGTCCTTCCGGCCTGCGCATGCGCAGACCGGTAAAAATGTGAAAAAAGATACAAGACGGATCCGTCTGTCCGCATGACAAGCGGAGAGACGGATTTGTCCTTGTAATGCATTTGTGAGACGGATCCACATCCGGATCCGTCTCACATATGCTTTCAGTCAGCGGCAGATCGGCGGATGCGGTGGGCAGTTCCGACTACGGAACTGCCCGCCGGATCACACTGCCGCAAGTGTGAAAGTAGCCTTAGCCATGTATCGTCCTTCTGTTTAACCTGTTGTGTATACAAAGAAGGGGATAAGTTGTTCCCTATAGTTCGAGGTCTTCTAGAAACAATCTTACATCCTTGTCTCAACATACAGCAAAGTGCGTCGTCATCATAGAGTATTGGCAAATATTTTTTAATTGTTTGCTGAATTATTTTAAACTGCTTGCTGTACGTTAAGACAAGTGTAGGCATATCCCCCTTAGTTTCACATTGATCAACTTGTGTATCTTTGTTGGAGCTATTTATGTTCCTATTGCTGATGTCATCGCAATCCTTCGCCCTCTTTGTATTTCTTTTTATTTTTATTTATAATCCTGTCCCTAGAAGAAAGACTTTGCAGGGGGAACAAAAGTTCCCTTCTATTTTTTTTTCTGGAAATTGCCAGACCTCTAGATATCATCCACCCAGGATAAACTCTTTGTGCTAGCCGCATTTTAACAATCTGGATTTCCCTTTCAAAAGCCGCAAGTGTGCTGCAATTTCTATGGGCACGTGTGAATTCTCCCACAGGGATCGATTTAATCGTCTGGGCTGGATCGTGACTGTCCGCACGTAAAATCGTATTTCCCATCACTTCTTTGCAAAATGTTTCTGTCTGTATTATGTGTCCCGGTATTCCTGAGAGTTTAAGATCCAGAAAGTTAACACAGTGTTGGTTCTTAGTGTAGGTGAAATGTAAGTTGTAAGGATTATTCTCGAGATACTGCATGAAATCTTGTATGGCAAGTACATCGCCGCTCCAAATAAGGAGCATATCGTCGATGTATCTGCCATACCACACAATATACTCCGAGAATGGATTGTTATACACATATGTCTCCTCCCAAAAGGACATCGTGAGGTTAGCCAATGAGGGCGAGTATTTCGCACCCATTGATACACCTGAGATTTGGACATAATATATGGAATTGAAGGTAAAATAATTGTGAGACATCAGGAACTGAGTCACAACAAGAACATAATCAATGAACTCATGAGAAAAACTGCTATACCTATGCAGATGAAATTCGAGTGCAAGCATTGCCCCATTATGTGGAATCGAAGAATATAAAGAGATTACATCCACTGTCAACCATCTGTAATCATTACCCGAGGTCATATCAAAGAAGGATCTCAGAATTGACGAGGTATCCTTGACATAACCTGGGTGTCACGGATGGTGTACAGGAAACAAGACAATAATATAAACAATGACTCACTGGATCCACAACTAAGGAACAAAAGGGGGAGACCCCTGCAAGAGACCTGCCGCTCTCCCTTATTGCTCAGCCTATGCGACCACCCCAAAGGTGGATGGGCGCATATCCACGTACCTCGACTATCTTACACCTGAAGACCCTACAATAGTGAGGGGACATGACCACCGGCTCCCTACACAGACACTGAGGGAGTCAGGGTCACCTGGATCCAGAAAACAGAAATGAGAAACTAAACCAAAACAAAGAAATTCAAGGAGGAGGATCTGAAAGGCTCCTGTCAGAGCTTCTCAACTGTCTGGCTGTGACAGTACCCCTCCCTCTACGAGTGGACTCCGGACACTCAGAGCCCACCTTCTCAGGATGGGACCTATGGAAAGCCCTGATGAGACGAGAGGCCTTAATGTCCGTCACTGGGAACCACATCCTCTCCTCAGGACCATAGCCCTCCCAATGAACGAGGTACTGGAGGGAACCGCGGACAAGACGAGAATCCACAATCCTAGAGACCTGAAATTCAAGATTTCCATCAACCACAATCGGAGGAGGAGGCAAAGGCGAGGGCACAATAGGTTGAACATAAGGTTTCAATAAGGACTTATGAAAAACATTATGGATCTTCCAAGTCTGAGGAAGATCAAGACGGTAGGCAACAGGATTGGTGACAGACAGGATCTTGTAAGGCCCAATAAACCTAGGACCCAACTTCCAGGAGGGAACCTTCAATCTGATATTCTTGGTAGACAACCATACCAGATCACCAACATTCAGGTCCGGACCAGGCACACGTCTCTTATCTGCCACACGCTTATATCTCTCACTCATGCTCTTTAGATTATCCTGAATCTTTTGCCAAATAGATGACAAAGACGAGGAGAATCTGTCCTCATCAGGTAAACCAGAAGACCCCTCTCCCGAGAAAGTCCCAAACTGCGGATGAAACCCATATGCACCAAAAAATGGTGACTTATCAGAGGACTCCTGACGACGGTTATTTAAAGCAAACTCAGCAAGGGACAAAAAAGAACACCAATCCTCCTGATTCTCCGCCACAAAACAGCGCAGATATGTCTCCAGATTCTGATTGACGCGCTCTGTCTGGCCATTCGACTGCGGGTGGAAAGCAGAAGAGAATGACAACCGAACCCCCAAGCGAGAACAGAAAGCCTTTCAGAATCTGGAAACAAACTGCGTGCCCCTATCAGAGACTATGTCTGAAGGAATACCATGCAATTTGACAATGTGGTCAATAAATGCCTGCGCCAGCGTCTTAGCATTGGGCAAACCAGGAAAAGGGATGAAATGCACCATTTTGCTAAACCACCACCAGAATCACAGTCTTCCCCGAGGAACGAGGCAAGTCCGTTATGAAGTCCATGGACAGATGTGTCCAAGGACGGGAAGGAATGGGTAAGGGAAGGAGAGGACCTGATGGCCGTGAATGAGGGACTTTGGCACGAGCGCAAGTCTCGCAAGCTGCCACAAAACCCTCAACCGACTTACGAAGCGCAGGCCACCAGAATCTCCGAGCGATGAGATCCAGTGTGGCTCTTGCCCCCGGGTGCCCAGCAAGGACCGTATCGTGGTGTTCCTGAAAAATCTTGTGTCTCAAAGCGAGAGGCACAAACAACCTCCCAGGAGGACAAAGATCAGGAGCCTCTGACTGGGCTGCCTGCACCTCTGCCTCCAATTCAGGAAAAAGAGCAGAGACCACCACACCTTCAGCCAAAATGGGACCCGGGTCTTCAAAATTCCCACCTCCCGGAAAACAACGTGACAGGGCATCTGCCTTCACATTCTTAACCCCAGGGCGGAACGTGACAACAAAATTAAACCTTGAAAAGAACAAAGACCATCTGGCCTGTCTCGGGTTCAGGCGCTTGGCTGACTCCAAGTAGGCCAGATTTTTATGGTCAGTAAACACGGTAATAGGGTGTCTGGCTCCCTCGAGCCAATGGCGCCATTCTTCAAAAGCCAACTTGATAGCCAACAATTCCCTATCTCCCACATCATAATTTCTCTCTGCGGAGGAGAGTTTCTTTGAGAAAAAGGCACACGGTTGCCATTTGGCAGGAGAGGAACCCTGAGACAAGACCGCACCCACCCCTACCTCAGAAGCATCAACCTCAACTATGAAGGGTAACAAAATATCAGGTTGTACCAGGATGGGAGCGGAAGCAAAACTCTCCTTGATATTAGAAAAGGACTTACACGCCTCTACCGACCAGGAACAAAAATCTACCCTCTTTCTGGTCATATCAGTGAGTGGTTTAACAACAGAGGAATAATTCAAAATAAATTTCCTGTAATAATTGGCAAAGCCCAAAAAACGCATCAGCGCCTTCTGATTCTCAGGAAGTTCCCACTCAAGCACAGCGCGGACCTTCTCGGGGTCCATGCGAAAACCAGAAGCGGAGAGAAGAAACCCCAGAAATTGAATTTCTGGAACCGCAAACACACATTTTTCCAGTTTCGCATATAATTTATTCTCCCGCAGGATGAGCAAGACCTGACGTAAATGTTCCTTATGAGTCTTGAAATCAGGAGAAAAAAATCAAAATGTCATCCAAATACACTAATACAAATTTTCCCATTAAATGATAAAAAATGCTGTTCACGAAATGCTGAAAAACGGCTGGGGCATTCATCAAACCAAAAGGCATAACCAAATTCTCAAAATGGCCCTCAGGGGTATTGAAAGCCGTCTTCCATTCGTCTCCTTCTCTGACCCTGACCAGGTTGTATGCCCCTCTTAGGTCTAATTTGGAAAAGACTTTAGCCCCAACAACCTGGTTAAACAGGTCCGGGATCAGAGGAAGCGGATAAGGGTCACGAATAGTGATACTGTTCAGCTCCCTGAAATCGAGACAAGGTCTTAAAGAACCATCTTTTTTCTTAACAAAGAAAAAACCAGCGGCAACAGGTGACTTCGAGGGTCGTATGTGTCCTTTTCTCAGACTCTCAGAGATATAAGCACGCATAGCGACCCTCTCAGGTTGGGAAAGATTGTATAAACGAGATTTAGGCAGCTTGGCGCCTGGGATGAGATTAATAGGGCAATCGTACTCCCTGTGCCGGGGCAAATCCTGAACTCCACTCTCAGAGAAGACATCCGAAAATTCAGAGAGGAAAGGTGGTACAGTCTTAGTAGAAACCTCAGAAACAGATGTCATGAGGCAATTCTCTCTGCAAAAGTCACTCCAACCATTTATTTGCCTCGCTTGCCAAACAATGGTGGGGTTATGTTTAGTGAGCCAGGGTAGCCCCAACACTAGAGGAGTAGGCAAACCGCTAAGGACGAAACATGACACATCCTCAACATGAGCATCACTCACAATTAAACGGATATTGTGAACTATGCCCTTTAATGATTTCTGAGAAAGTGGAGCGGAATCAATAGCAAAAACAGGAATATCCTTTCCCAAAGTGCATACCTGGAAACCATGAGTTATTGCAAATTGATTATCAATGAGATTGACAGCTGCTCCACTATCCACAAAAATCTCACAAAAAATGCTTTTGCTCTCTAGCGCCACCCTAGCAGGCAGGACAAAACGGGAACTACAAGCAAACAGAAAACCTTCAATTTCCGCCTCAACCCTGCCAATAGTAACAGACGGAACATTTTTAAAATATTTTTTCCTTTTAGTTTCTTTATTACTCCCAGAAAACTGCCTGAATCTCCTAGAGGGACAAACATTTGCCAAATGATTTATACCTCCACAACAAAAACAAACCCTCCCATGCGGGCTGAATCTTCTATCGTCAGAGGCAATCAACCCCAGCTGCATGGGCTCCTGCTCAGAAGGGGCTGACAGCGACTGAGACCCCTGCGCACAGAATGAGACCGCTGCACTGTCCCGGGACTGAGTATGACAGGAAGGAGAGATCTCTCCTCTCTCTCTAAGACGCCTGTCAATACGAACGGCCTGAGACATAGCAGAATCCAAGGAGGTAGGTCTCTCATGAAAGGCAAATGCATCTTTCAATCTCTCTGAAAGACCATGGCAAAATTGACTTCGGAGTGCAGCATCATTCCAACCAGTATCAGCTGCCCATCTCCGAAATTCTGAGCAGTATATCTCTGCGGATTGTTTACCCTGGCATAACAGACGTAGTCTAGACTCAGCCAGAGCAATACGATCCGGATCATCATATATCTGACCCAGGGCTAAAAAGAATTCATCCACTGAACGGAGGGGCCGTGCCCCCTCCGGCAGCGAAAAGGCCCAGGATTGAGCGTTACCCCTGAGCAGCGATATAATGATCCCCACCCTCCGTTTTTCATCACCAGAGGAATGGGGAAGAAGGCGAAAATGGAGTTTGCAAGCCTCTCTAAAACGCACAAAATACTCACTACCCCCGGAGAACGTATCCGGGAGCGAGATCTTAGGCTCAGAACAAACTCCATGAACGCAAGCTGAACCGGTCACTTGAAACTGAGAAAAAGTCTTACGGAGATCAGCTACCTCTAATGAAAGACCCTGGAAGCGCTCAGCCAAAAGTGAAACCGGATCCATGCTTGAGACGGTTTTGGCGGCTTATAATGTCACGGATGGTGTACAGGAAACAAGACAATAATATAAACAATGACTCACTGGATCCACAACTAAGGAACAAAAGGGGGAGACCCCTGCAAGAGACCTGCCGCTCTCCCTTATTGCTCAGCCTATGCGACAACCCCAAAGGTGGATGGGCGCATATCCACGTACCTCGACTATCTTACACCTGAAGACCCTACAATAGTGAGGGGACACGACCACCGGCTCCCTACACAGACACGGAGGGAGTCAGGGTCACCTGGATCCAGAAAACAGAAAATCATAAATACATAAACAGAACTTATCTTGCAGACGACTGTGGACTGGGAACAAGGAACAGCATGCACACACACTCCAGGAAGTTGTATAAGCCGCACACTACTGCATTCTGGGGAGGAACTTAAAGGGCAGCAATCAGTCCAACAGCATGACAGCTGAGATAGACTAACGAGATGAGAAACTAAACCAAAACAAAGAAATTCAAGGAGGAGGATCTGAAAGGCTCCTGTCAGAGCTTCTCAACTGTCTGGCTGTGACACTGGGATTCGCTTAACAAACGGCTGTAGAATACAATCTAGCCAGTTACCTAATCTTTCTGTTAAAGATCCAATTCCACTGACTATGGGACGAAAGGGAGGTGGAAATTGATCCTTGTGAACTTTAGGGAGGGCATGCATTATATGAGTAACTACGGACTCTACATTTAAATAGTTAAATTGCTTTTGGTTGATATGACCTTGTTCAGAGCCCATACACAAGACTTCTGAGAATTCTACCCTGTACCGCATTAATGGATCTGTGTCCAATCTGCGATATGTGGTAGATTCCAAAAGAAGGTCACTCATTTGTTGGCAATACATGTCACTGTCCAGGACGACAATGGACCATCCCTTGTCAGCCATTTTAATTACAATACGTTTATTATCGGATAATTCCTGCAATGCTTTTCTATGGCCAGTAGGCAAGTTATTGTGTCCGCTGCCGTCATGGCAGTGACTATGTATTTCTTCCAATTCCCTTTCCATAATATCCTGAAAAATATCCATAATATCCCTGCCAAAAATTACAAGGAATCTGCACTCTAAAACACCCTTTGTTACACATAAAGGAGGGCATCATACACACCCTTGAAAAATTATGATTGATGGCCTGCTGGTGACCCGTAAAAGCATTTGGAGCAAGGGCCTGCTGATCTGACTATCTAAAACATTAGGGGTGAGGGCCTGCTACCACATTGGTGACTCTAGATAACCTCTGCGCGATTGCACGTCCCCGTGACAGCGACGATCCATTCAGATGTCTGCCCTATCAACTTTCGATGTTCTTTTCTGCGCCTACCATGGCGATCACGGGTAACGAGGAATCAGGGTTCGATGCCGGAGAGGGAGACTGAGAAACGGCTACCACATCCAAGGGAGGTCAATGGCTGAAATCTGATTGGCTGTTGTTGCCTTGCCCCTTTTCTTTCCTAATTGTGAACCACCCAGAGAGGGTGGGTCAAGTTATTAAAGCACAAGCTTCCAAGGTAGGCAGCAGGCGCGCGGCAATTACCCACTCCAGACTCGGGGAGGTAGTGACGATAAATAACAAGAGGCCCTGTTATTGGAATGAGTACACTTTCCGTTAACGAGGATCTATTGGAGGGCAAGTCTGGTGCCAGCAGTCAACTTGCTCCCGGCCTCCACAACGTTCACCCAGTGTGCCGTCATGGTGAGGATTGTGTTGACCAGACTCTTGGCTACTGAGACTGGACTTGTAGGTGAGAGCTTGCTGCTGCTTTGTTGACTTCTAGGCGATCGCACGTCCCCGTGACGGCGACGATCCATATGGATGTCTGCCCTATCAACTTTGGAGCAATTTTTCAACAAGGACCTTCTGGTATAGCAATGAGAGATGAGAAGTTCTCTTTGTAGCGGGGGTCGAGAAGGGTGAACAACCAGTAATCCGTGTTGTCTAAAATGCGTATATCGCACGGGTCGTGGGAAAGGAAGCCTAACATGAAGTCAGCCATGTGTGCCAGAGTACCAACAGGCAAGACTTCGCTGTCGTCCTCAGAAGGTGAGCTGGCCCTGTAAAATATTGTAGGTGAGGGCCTGCAGGTGGGCGGACCCTGTAAAACATTATATATACGAGGGCCTGCCGGTGAGCTGACCCTGTAAAACATTATATGCAAGAGCCTGCAGTTGAGCTGACCCTGTAAAACATTATATGTGAGGGCCTGCAGTTGAGCTGACCCTGTAAAACATTATATGTGAGGGCCTGCAGGTGAGCTGACCCTGTAAAACATTATATGCAAGGGCCTGCAGTTGATCTGACCCTGTAAAACATTATTTGTGAGGGCCTGCAGGTGAGCTGACCCTGTAAAACATTATATGCGAGGGCCTGCAGGTGAGCTGACCCTGTAAAACATTATATGCAAGGGCCTGTAGGTGAGCTGACCCTGTAAAAAATTATATGTGAGGGCCTGCAGGTGAGCTGACCGTGTAAGACATTATATGCGAGGGCCTGCAGGTCAGCTGACCCTGTAAAACATTATATGCGAGGGCCTGCAGGTGAGATGACCCTGTAAAACATTATATGCGAGGGCCTGCAGGTCAGCTGACCCTGTAAAACATTATATGCGAGGGCATATATGCGAGGGCATTATATGCGACAAATAAGCATGTTGATATGATGGAAGAGGAGGTGGAGGAGGAAATAATGAAGATTTAACCATATACCCTTTTTTGTGGTGGAAGGGGTACATGGGAATACAGTGTATTGAGTACGTTAAACAACACATTTAAAGTGCCTTTTTTTCATCCGCTTTCCACTGGTGGAGTCGAAGTCTGGGGCAATCCAGGCCTTGTTCATTTTTATAAGAGTCAACCTGTCAGCATTTTCAGTTGACAGGTGGATATGCTTATCTGTTATAATGCCACCAACAGCACTAACTACCCGCTCAGACAAAACGCTGGCAGCAGGGCAGGCCAGCACCTCCAAGGCGTAGAGCGCAAGTTCATTCCACGTGTCCAGCTTGGACACCCAGTAGTTGTAAGGCACTGAGGGATAACTGAGGACACTGACACAGTCTGCTATGTACTCTTTCACCATCTTCCAAAACTTTTCCCTCCTTGTGACACTAGGCCACACATCAGGGTGGGGGTGCTGACGGGGTGTCATGTAACTGTCCCAGGCCTTGAAGAATGTTGCCCTGCCTCTGTTTGAACTGCAGTGTGTTTCCCTTGTCTCCCCTCCTCGGTTGCCCAAGGAAGTACGGACTCTGCCGCCAGCGTTGTCAGATGTAAATTTTTGGAGCAATTTTTCAACAAGGACCTTCTGGTATTGCACCGTTTTGCTCGTCCTCTCCACCTGAGGAATTAGAGATAAGAAGTTCTCTTTGTAGCGGGGGTCGAGAAGGGTGAACACCCAGTAATCCGTGTTGTCTAAAATGCGTATAACGCACGGGTCGCTGGAAAGGCAGCCTAACATGAAGTCAGCCATGTGTGCCAGAGTACCAACAGGCAACACTTCGCTGTCATCATCGGGAGGATCACTCTCAATCTCCTCATCCTCTTCCTCCTCTTCTGCCCACCCACGCTGAACAGATGGAATTAAACTTCCATGGGTACTGCCCTCTGTAGCAGAGGCTACTGTCTCCTGCTTCTCCTCCTCCTCTTCATCATCCAATTCGCGCTGAGAAGACGGACGGAGGGTGGTCTGGCTATCACCCTGTCTAATGTCTTCTTCCCCCATTTCCACCTCTTCCACATGCAAAGCGTCGTCCTTAATTGTGAGCAGCGAGCATTTGAGTAGACAGAGAAGTGTGATGGTTACGCTGATAATAGCATTATCGCCGCTCACCATCTGTGTTGATTCCTCAAAGTTTCTTAAAATGTCACAGAGGTCAGACATCCATGCCCACTCCTCGCTTCTGATTAGCGGAAGCTGACTGGAAAGGCGACAACGATGTTGCAGCTGGTATTCCACTACTGCCCTCTGCTGCTCACAAAGCCTGGCTAACATGTAGAACAACAAGTTCCAGCGTGTGCTCACGTCGCACAGAAGCCGGTGAGCTGGCAATTTCAAGCGCTGCTGCAGCGTTGACAGACCAGCTGAAGCTGTGGATGACTTGCGGAAATGTGCACACACACGGCGCACCTTCACCAGTAGCCCATGCAAATTGGGGTAGGTTTTGAGAAACTGCTGAGCCACTAAGTTTAAGACGTGGGCTAGGCATGGGATGTGTGTGAGATTGCCGAGCTCCAAAGCCACCACCACATTACAGCTATTATCACACACAACCATGCCTGGCTCTAGGTTGAGTGGCGAGAGCCACAGCTCAGTCTGGTCTCTTATTCCCTGCAACAGCTCTGCGGCAGTGTGCTGTTTGTCCCCTAAGCATATCAGCTTCAGCCCGCCCTGTTGATGCTTCCCCACTGCAGTGCTACACTGCTTCCAGCTACTGACTAATGGCTGACTGGTGCTGCACGCAGATAATTCGGAGGTGGAAGTGGATGAGGAGGAGGAGAAGTGGGGGTTGGAGCCACTAACGCAGGTGCTGACGGAAACCCTGATGGAATTAGGGCCCGCAATCCTTGGCGTCGGTAGCACCTGTGCCATCCCAGGGTACGACTAGCTCCCGGCCTCCACAATGTTCACCCAGTGTGCCGTCAGGGAAATGTAGCATCCCTGGCCAAATGCACTTGTCCATGTGTCCGTGGTTAAGTGGACCTTTCCAGTAACTGCGTTGGTCAGGGCACGTGTGACATTTCGGGACACATGTTGGTGTAAGGCGGGCACGGGACACCTTGAAAAATAGTGGCGGCTGGGGACAGAGTACCGCGGGATAGCCGCCGACATCAGGCTGCAGAAGGCCTCAGTGTCCACAAGCCTAAATGGCAACATTTCCAGGGCCAGTAATTTTGAAAGGTGCGCATTTAGTGCTATGGCCTGTGGGTGGGTGGCTGGGTATTTGCATTCAAATGCCTGGGGTAATGACATTTGGATGCTGCGCTGGGACAGGGAAGTAGATGTGGTTGCTGATGGTGCTTGCGAAGGTCCAGGTGCAGGGCGGGAGGCAGCACGTACCATAGGGGAAAAGGAGGCAGTAGTGTGACCCACAGACACAGATTGTGGACCCAGGCATTCGTCCCACTATTGGACAGATGTGACAAGTCACTGCAGACACCCTCTATAGAAAAAGTATTGAAAATGATGGAAAAAGTATACTAGTTTTCACTTATATTTTTCCTATCGCTGGCCCTGACACACAGAAGGTATTGGACAGATGTCACAAGTCACTGCAGATACCCTCTATAGAAAAAGTATTGAAAGTGATGGGGGGAAAAATTTGATGGCTATATTATATTGCTGCCACCCCACACAATAGTCCTTAAAAGGACTTTTGGGTATTTGAAACGTTTTTCATCTAAATAGATTGCGATCACACTCCCTACACTATCTGTCCCTTCCTAAGCGCAACTCTCCCTGACTACAAATGAGCCGAACATGCGTCATCGGGTGCTGTATAGCACCCGATGACGTGTTCCGGCTACTGGCATTACAGTGAGGGCAGTACTTACCTGCACATTTATTGGCTGCATAGCAGCCGCGAAACATGCGGGGAGGAGACTCGAGCATGGCGCTTGAGCACATGCGGTACTCGGCCGAGTACCGCCATGTGCAGAGCATAGCGATTCTTGAGCCGAACAGCAGTTCGGCCGAGTATGCTCGCTCAACACTATCTATTACCCCTCCTTATTTACATGAAAGGGTTTTTGCAGGTGTAATGACAGAGCAGATCTTATAGCCTCTTATCAGTGTGTGATAGACAGTCCATTACCTTGTCTGTGGGAGGAGCTTTGACACAAGGACCTCCTCCCCCCACTGGTCTGTAGATCGTTGCATCAGCCCTGCTAGTTGGTCAGAAAATCTTGGGCAGACAATTACTTTTGAGGTATGCCCCTGGACAGCTGTAGTACGAGCAGTAAGGCCTTGTTCAGCATGGCAGACCAGTGGTTGAAGCCTTTTCTTGTTGGGTGACAGTCAGGTCACCAAAAACTGTGTCTTACCACAACTGGTGTCATGGACTTGGGCAGCCCCTGGACTTTCTGAGGTTGCCAGTCCCGGCTCTGTTTAACAGCTGATACAACCTGCACTTAGGAAATATGTGCTTGAACAGTTCCACACAATCTGGAAGATGCAAATTCAAGAAACTCAGTCAGTAAAGCTGGTGATAGGGTGGTTTCTAGTGTTGATCATGAATATTCGAATTGCAAATTTTTATTGCGAATATCGTCGATTTTTTTTTAAATCAGTACACATGATCCCTTCCTGCTTCTAGCTTGTGGGCCAATGAGAAGGCTGCAGTATTTTTGACTTTAGGAGTGGTGTTGATTGCGATTTTTCGTAATGCAAATTTTTATCGCAAATTTTTCAATTCCCGATTTCCGCAATCAAGAAAATAATGACTGGAGATAAAGAATTCTCGAATTTGCAAATATATGGCAAATATTCGCCCAAATATTTGCAAAATATCACAAATTCGAATATTGCCCCTGCCGTTCATCACTACTAAAAACATGATTCCTCCCTGCTTCTTGCTTGTGGGCCAATGAGTCATTGGCCCACAAGCAACTTAAGCAGGGAGGAATCATGACTTTAGATGGGAAAAATGACGAATATTCTAAAAAACTAATACAGTGGGATGCGAAAGTTTGGGCAACCTTGTTAATCGTCATGATTTTCCTGTATAAATCGTTGGTTGTTACGATAGAAAATGTCAGTTAAATATATCATATAGGAGACACACACAGTGATATTTGAGAAGTGAAATGAAGTTTATTGGATTTACAGAAAGTGTGCTATAATTGTTTAAACAAAATTAGGCAGGTGCATAAATTTGGGCACTGTTGTCATTTTATTGATTCCAAAACCTTTAGAACTAATTATTGGAACTCAAATTGGCTTGGTAAGCTCAGTGACCCCTGATCTACATACACAGGTAAATCCAATTATGAGAAAGAGTGTTTAAGGGGGTCAATTGTAAGTTTCCCTCCTCTTTTAATTTTCTCTGAAGATTAGCAACATGGGGGTCTCAAAACAACTCTCAAATGACCTGAAGACAAAGATTGTTCACCATCATGGTTTAGGGGAAGGATACAGAAAGCTGTCTCAGAGATTTCAGCTGTCTGTTTCCACAGTTAGGAACATATTGAGGAAATGGAAGACCACAGGCTCAGTTCAAGTTAAGGCTCGAAGTGGCAGACCAAGAAAAATCTCGGATAGACAGAAGCAACGAATGGTGAGAACAGTCAGAGTCAACCCACAGACCAGCACCAAAGACCTACAACATCATCTTGCTGCAGAGTCACTGTGCATCGTTTAACCATTCGGCGCACTTTACACAAGGAGATGCTGTATGCGAGAGTGATGCAGAGGAAGCCTTTTCTCCGCCCACAGCACAAAAAGTGCCGCTTGAGGTGGGCTAAAGCACATTTGGACAAGCCAGCTTCATTTTGGAATAAGGTGCTGTGGACTGATGAAACTAAAATTGAGTTATTTGGCCATAACAAGGGGCGTTATGCATGGAGGAAAAAGAACAGGGGCGTTATGCATGGAGGAAAAAGAACACAGCATTCCAAGAAAAACATCTGCTACCTACAGTAAAATATGGTGGTGGTTCCATCATGCTGTGGGGCTGTGTGGCCAGTGCAGGGACTGGGAATCTTGTCAAAGTTGAGGGACGCATGGATTCCAGTCAGTATCAGCAGATTCTGGAGACCAATGTCCAGGAATCAGTGACAACGACCCTAAACACTGCTCAAAATCCACTAAGGCATTTATGCAGAGGAACAAGTACAACGTTCTGGAATGGCCATCTCAGTCCCCAGACCTGAATATAATTGAAAATCTGTGGTGTGACTTAAAGAGAGCTGTCCATGCTCGGAAACCATCAAACCTGAATGAACTAAAGATGTTTTGTAAAGAGGAATGGTCCAAAATACAGTCAACCAGAATCCAGACTCTCATTGGAACCTACAGGAAGCGTTTAGCGGATGTAATTTCTACAAAAGGAGGATCTACTAAATATTGATTTCATTTCAATTTTGTGGTGCCCAAATTTATGCACCTGCCTAATTTTGTTTAAACAATTATAGCACACTTTCTGTAAATCCAATAAACTTTATTTCACTTCTCAAATATCACTGTGTGTGTCTCCTATATGATATATTTAACTGACATTTTTTATCGTAACAACCAACGATTTATACAGGAAAATTATGACTATTAACAAGGTTGCCCAAACTTTCGCATCCCACTGTATATAGCACTATATCGAATATATTAGTTTTTTCGAATATTCGTAATATTCTAAAACAATAATATATAGAGCTATATAGCGAATATATATATATATATATACCTATTCAATTAGTCTAGGCGGATAATAAAATGCATGTGCAAATTACGCAATAGTTACAAGAAGAAACACATAATAAGTGTTTGATCAAAAAGCAAGAAAACCGCAAAAGGTATAACAGGTAAGCAGGTAAATGGAGTGAGGTCACATACCGTGTATGAAGTAATAGTAAGTCCACAGGAAGACTGCACACCCCGACACGCGTTTCGATTTGAAACCTTCCTCTGAGCTTATTAGCTCTCAGTGTTCTTTTGTAGGTTTTCTGCAGTACTAACTACGGTATTAAGGTCCCCTCCAACTAATCGTTTTGTGACAGGATCTCTGTTTAGTTTAGTTGCTAAGTCAGCAAAGAATTGCTTGTTATCACTATTAGGGCCATAAATGTTATAGATCATGATTTCATCCGAACCCATGTTAAAGAGGACCTTTCACCGATTCTTACCCTATGAACTAACTATACAGACATGTGGAGCGGCACCCGGGGATCTCTCTGCACTTACTATTATCCCCGGGCGCCGCTCCGTTCTCCTGATATGCCCTCCGGTATCTCCGCTCACTAAGTTATAGTAGGCGGAGATACCAGTCCCTAAGTTATGGTAGGCGGAGTCTGCCCTAGCGCTGGCCAATCGCAGCGCAGAGCTCACAGCCTGGGAGGTTATTTTCTCCCAGGCTGTGAGCTCTGCAATGCGATTGGCCAGCGCTAGGGCAGACTCCGCTTACCATAACTTAGGGAACGGAGATACCGGAGGACATAGCAGGAGAACGGAGCGGCGCCCAGGGATAATAGTAAGTGCAGAGAGATCCCCGGGCGCCGCTCCACATGTATGTATACTTAGTTCATAGGGTAAGAATCTGTGAAAGGTCCTCTTTAAGGTGCAAAGTACAACATCGCCCCATATTGTCAGATTCAATCCCCAGTATATCATAAGCCAGATTTTTGTGTAGAAGAAACAGTACCCCAGCTTTGTGATTCACTGCGGAGGAACCCACCACCTTCCCCACCCAATATTTCTCCATTCTATGGAAATCATTTTCTGACAGGTGGGTTTCTTGAAACATTGCGATGTCGGCTTTTAAGTGTTTTAGCCGTCTCAATATCATATTGCGCTTTTGGGGAGAGCGCAACCCTTTAAAGGGTTTCTATCACTTCGTATCACATATTTAGGTGTCAGACACTAGCGATCCGCTAGTGTCTGCTCTAACAAACCATCCTAATATGATAGGTTTTGGGGCAGCCGTTTTGCTAAAATAACAACTTATATCTATATGCTAATGAGCCTCTAGGTGCTATGGGGGCGTCATTAACACCTAGAGGCTCCGTCTACCTTCATAAACTGCCGCCGCCCAGCGCGTCCCTCCAGCCCGCCCATCTCCTGCTGAATGCGATCCTCTCCGTGCGCGTCTCTGTTCGGCGCATGCGCAGTGAATGTCTGACCGCTTCCCTGCTCAGACATCTCCACTGCGCCTGCACCGATGACATCATAGTGCTCCGAGGAACAGGCGCAGTGGGGATGTCTGAGCAGGGAAGCGGTCAGACATTCACTGCGCATGCGCCGAAGAGAGACGCGCACGGAGAGGATCGCATTCAGCAGGAGATGGGCGGGCTGGAGGGACGCGCTGGGCGGCGGCAGTTTCTGAAGGTAGACGGAGCCTCTAGGTGCTAATGACGCCCCCATAGCACCTAGAGGCTCATTAGCATATAGATATAAGTTGTTATTTTAGCAAAACGGCTGCCCCAAAACCTATCATATTAGGATGGTTTGTTAGAGCAGACACTAGCGGATCGCTAGTGTATGACACCTAAATATGTGATACGAAGTGATAGAAACCCTTTAACGTTCCATGACACAATCTTGATAACATTGATAGAGAATGATGTATCTTCCTAGGGTGACTACCAACACGTGACTAACCATTTCCCCATGTTGCCTCCCCTCCCCCGCCCCCCCCCCCCTTCCCTTCATAACTATAGTAAACAATACTAAACATGAACAAATATGGAGCGAAGGAAAGCGCAGATCTAAATAATGCTTCCTTCTCAGCTCTCCTAGACTTCACTTTTTTCCAGCTGTGATGTCAGGTACTGCAAGATCTCTTGTCTCACACTGCTCGCTATATAGCTCACTTGCTAAGCTTCCCCGCAATAGAGACAGTGAAAACAATGTAAGAACTAATAGGGCACACCTTGAGATAATAAGTGAGAGATCATTTTCTAATAATCACCCCCGGAGTCCCACATTAGAGTCTGTCGGTCACTCCTGAAAGTCCTTCAAGATGTTTGGCGTGATACTCAGCGATCTCTGACACGCGGTCTCCCCTGTTCTGTATCTGAGGAGGATCTGTCTGGCGCCCTCTTAGAAGCGGTTCGCTGACCGCGTGTTACAGGGCCCAGCTTTCCATCCAAAGCAATTTCTGCCTCTTCCGGCTAAGTAAATGTTGCACTGGTGCCATCTAGCTTAAATACATCAGGGCAAACCTGACTCCCCCGCGATGGAGTTGAGTAGATAAAGGGGAAAAGGCTTTGCGTTTTTTCGTGACTTCCACGGAGTAGTCCACGAATATAAGAATTCTCATTCCCCGTATCATGCCTGGTTCTTTGCAAGCTTTGAATGCCTTGAGGATTGACTCCTTATCAGTGTAGTCCAAGTACCTCATGACCACTTGTCTTGGTCGGTTGTTCTGACGGTCTTTATCAGGATGAGATGGCCCCACACGATGAGCACGTTCCACCTTACAAAGCCGTGTTATACCCAGAGCCTGCGGCAGGTCAGTTTCACATATGTTTATTAGTTCTCCTGGCGGAATGGTTTCCTGAAGACCCACTAATCGCAGGTTATTACGCCTGGACCTATTCTCAAGATCCTCCAGCTTGTCCCATAGGCGTTTGTTATCAGCTAAAGCTGTTTGCAGTTTCTGCAGAATCGATTCTGTGGTGTCTTCCATAACTTGTATGCGGCCTTCTGCCTCGTCTAATCGGCCTTCAGGCTGTTGCACTGCCTCCTGTAGCTGGTGCATCCCATTAGTAACCGATGCCGCTAGCGTCTCCCGTAAATCCTTTGTCTATAAACGGTGTCTCAGCGTAGATGTGAAATATCACATCTGCGCTGCAATCAGGGCCGGCGCTACCATAAGGCAGACCAAGCGGCTGCCTTAGGGCGCGCCCTGCGCAGGGCGGAAGAATGAATGAATGCTTTTTTTTTATTATCTCACTTACTTGAACCCGCCCTGCGTGTGCCGGACTCGTAGTCAGGGCAACAGAACAACAGATCATTGGATTATGAATACCACCCGACCCGCCCGCGGCCAACCCCCAGCCTGCGTGTGCGGACAGTGCGGCTGTGCCGGCCGTCGTAGTCAGGGCAACAGTACACAACCATAGGCGTGCGCACGGGGTGTGCCGGGTGTGCTTGGGCACACCCTAATAGGTTCGTCACCTCCGTGCGCACTGCCCCCCAGCTGATTCCCCTTGTCTGTTTTGCTGGCTGCCGCCGCCCGCCGCACTGTCAATTCATTTACAATACTTGGCTGTGGGCGGGCGGTGGCTAGTATTCAAATAGGGGGGCGGAGTCCCAGACCCGGCGGAGGCAGAGAGGGAGTGCGTGCTGTGCGGTGCAGGCTGAGTTGACGTCACGTCCCGTCACGTCATGTCACGCTGCATCTGAGTACCCTGCGCGCCTGGCCGCCTGCTAGCTGGTGAGGTGAGGGCATATAAAAAAAGAAGTATGTACCCCCCCTGTCCCACAGTGCTACAAATCCTCTGTTGTCGCCTGTATTACCCTGATATCCCTCAGTTATATAATATATCTGAGGGATATCAGGGTAAATTATACAGGGGGTAATATAACTAGGGGTATCAGGGTACATGAGGGGCAATATAACTGAGGAGGGCTAGGCTACTATCAGACATTTTACAGGGGTAATATAACTTATCTTACCCCTCACCCCTGTATTATGTCCCAGATAGCCCTGCTCACTTATATTACCCCTGTATAATGTACTCTGATACCCCTCAGTTATATAATATAACTGAGGGGTATCAGGTTAAATTATACAGGGCGGGGTAATATAACTAAGGGGTATCAGTGTACATTATTATACAGGGGTAATATAACTAAGGGGTATCAGTGTACATTATTATACAGGGGTAATATAACTAAGGGGTATCAGTGTACATTATTATACAGGGGTAATATAACTAAGGGGTATCAGGGGACATTATTATACAGGGGTAATATAACTTAGGAGGGCTATCAGGGGACATTATAATGTCCTTGATAGCCCTCCTCAGTTATATTACCCCTGTATAGTGTACCCTGATACCCCGTAGTTATATTACCCCCTGTATAATTTACCCTGATACCCCTCAGTTAAATTACCCCTGTATAATGGCCCCTGATAGCCCTCCTCAGTCATATGTCATCCACAGGCCCCCCATAACAGTGTGTCATCCACAGATCCCCCATAAAAATGTGTCATCCACAGATCCCCCATAACAGTGTGTCATCCACAGATCCCCCATAACACTGTGTCATCCACAGATCCCCCATAACAGTGCACCTGTGCACTATGGAGAGACTGAAAGGAGGGGAAGATCCACGGAAGCAAGCAGAGGACAGCACAGCAAACGACTGAATAGCTTCTTTTGTAAGTAAATTATTTTATTATAGTGCTGAAACTGCTTTAAACTCTAAAGAAAAGTTTAGGCAACGTTTCAGATCATACAAAGGCTGCTTGAAAAAGGCTCTTTGTATGAGCTGAGACATTGCCTACACCACATGGGTGAATAAACCACTTATTTTTATCTGGAGTGCTATCCGGTTTCCTATATATATACAGGGAGTGCAGAATAATTAGGCAAGTTGTATTTTTGAGGATTAATTTTATTATTGAACAACAACCATGTTCTCAATGAACACAAAAAACTCATTAATATCAAAGCTGAATATTTTTGGAAGTAGTTTTTAGTTTGTTTTTAGTTTTAGCTATTTTAGGGGGATATCTGTGTGTGCAGGTGACTATTACTGTGCATAATTATTAGGCAACTTAACAAAAAACAAATATATACCCATTTCAATTATTTATTTTTACCAGTGAAACCAATATAACATCTCAACATTCACAAATATACATTTCTGACATTCAAAAACAAAACAAAAACAAATCAGTGACCAATATAGCCACCTTTCTTTGCAAGGACACTCAAAAGCCTGCCATCCATGGATTCTGTCAGTGTTTTGATCTGTTCACCATCAACATTGCGTGCAGCAGCAACCACAGCCTCCCAGACACTGTTCAGAGAGGTGTACTGTTTTCCCTCCTTGTAAATCTCACATTTGATGATGGACCACAGGTTCTTTATGGGGTTCAGATCAGGTGAACAAGGAGGCCATGTCATTAGATTTTCTTCTTTTATACCCTTTCTTGCCAGCCACGCTGTGGAGTACTTGGACGCGTGTGATGGAGCATTGTCCTGCATGAAAATCATGTTTTTCTTGAAGGATGCAGACTTCTTCCTGTACCACTGCTTGAAGAAGGTGTCTTCCAGAAACTGGCAGTAGGACTGGGAGTTGAGCTTGACTCCATCCTCAACCCGAAAAGGCCCCACAAGCTCATCTTTGATGATACCAGCCCAAACCAGTACTCCACCTCCACCTTGCTGGCGTCTGAGTCGGACTGGAGCTCTCTGCCCTTTACCAATCCAGCCACGGGCCCATCCATCTGGCCCATCAAGACTCACTCTCATTTCATCAGTCCATAAAACCTTAGAAAAATCAGTCTTGCGATATTTCTTGGCCCAGTCTTGACGTTTCAGCTTGTGTGTCTTGTTCAGTGGTGGTCGTCTTTCAGCCTTTCTTACCTTGGCCATGTCTCTGAGTATTGCACACCTTGTGCTTTTGGGCACTCCAGTGATGTTGCAGCTCTGAAATATGGCCAAACTAGTGGCAAGTGGCATCTTGGCAGCTGCACGCTTGACTTTTCTCAGTTCATGGGCAGTTATTTTGCGCCTTGGTTTTTCCACACGCTTCTTGCGACACTGTTGACTATTTTGAATGAAACGCTTGATTGTTCGATGATCACGCTTCAGAAGCTTTGCAATTTTAAGAGTGCTGCATCCCTCTGAAAGATATCTCACTATTTTTGACTTTTCTGAGCCTGTCAAGTCCTTCTTTTGACCCATTTTGCCAAAGGAAAGGAAGTTGCCTAATAATTATGCACACCTAATATAGGGTGTTGATGTCATTAGACCACACCCCTTCTCATTACAGAGATGCACATCACCTAATATGCTTAATTGGTAGTAGGCTTTCGAGCCTATACAGCTTAGAGTAAGACAACATGCATAAAGAGGATGATGTGGTCAAAATACTCATTTGCCGGGGGGCGGAGCTAGCGCCTGAAGCTGATGGTTGCCTGAGGCTGCAGCTCCGTACTAAACATCACCCTTACAGCTCTTATAATTAGCCCCCAGACACAAAAATGGTCAAGATCGGTGGCTCAAAGGCTGGAGAATCCTCGGATTCGAGCAGACAGGTGGCAAACAAAGGCGACATGGATAAATTTGTCAAGAAAGCCGCCGCTGCATTTGTAGCCCAAGATAACAAAATGGCGCCGGTTTCCCCACGCGCCGCCGTCTATACACAGAGAGACAAGGAATCATTGCCGGAGGTAGAAGACCCAGCAGACAACCTCCCGATCTCTAGATCCTACCTCAAAGAAGCACTGTCGGCGACCCTTGCGACTGCGTTGAAACCCCTGAGCACAGACCTCTCTGCCATCAAGCAGGATGTCCGACATATCGGGAGGAGAGTGGAGGTACTAGAGGAGTCGCATGCGGTATTGATGAATCACCAGATCCAAGTTGTTAGCCGCCTATCCTCTATTCAAAGCAATCTCAATGCTTTATACTGTGCAGTGGAGGATCAAGAAAACCGCGGAAGACGCAACAACTTGCGTTTCCGCGGTGTCCCAGAATCGGTCACCGCAAGCGATATCTCGCAGACAATCATCCAAATTTGCATTTCCTTACTGGGCCCGGATTCTGCACATGAGGTAATCCTGGAAAGGGCACATAGAGCCCTCCGTCCTAAGCCAGCACCAACGGCCCCCCCCCAGGGATATCATATGCAAATTTTTAAGCTTCCAAGTAAAGGAAGCTATCCTCTCCAAAGCGCGATCTACCAGAGATCTATCCTGGGATGGTTTTGATATCTCTATTTTTCAGGATCTGGCCCAGTCCACTCTGAGAAAGAGAAGAATCCTGAAGCCTTTGACGGACTGGCTCAGATCCCATAATATTCAATATAGATGGTCCTTCCCTTTCGGACTGTCCTTTTTTCATGAAGGCCGCAGGATGAATATCATCTCCTACACAGATTTGGACCAAGCCTATGTTCAGCTTAACATAGCCCCCTTAGGAATCCAAAACTGGGACGTTATCCAGGACCTATCACTCCTCCCGGATCTGCCGGCCCCCATTCCGTGGGAGAAACAACGTACCCCCAAGAACGCCAGAGCCAGAAGGGATCCTTCTTTCTCCACTCCGAGGAGGCTAACCATGGAGGACTGAGAATATCACCTGCCCATCTTAGCACTTATAGTGGTATTATAACATCCATCTGATTAGCTGTAAATGTAAGACACATGTTAATCTTTCTCATTTCTCTCCTACCCATCCCCTTACCCATTTATCTCCGTATATCTCTCCGCTGTCCCCTAATACATGTGCTCTATCACACCTATTTTTCTCATTAGGTCTCACCATCTCCGTCATATTCTCACTTGAAATTTTCTGGTCTGGTCATACATCCTGGCATAGGGTGATGACTACAGTCACTAATTATCCCCCCTTACACCTTTACACTGGAATCTAAAGTGTTATTACTGTTCTACATTATTATGTGGTTTTCCCTTTTCTCATACTCTATGAGATTTTGTTTTATGTTTTCGTTTTGTGGATGTCTCCTTACATTTATTATTTTTATATACCTGCCAAATTTCTATATACATACATCTAAACTGTTTTACAGCGGAAGTACAATTTTATGGCCTAGTTGGTATATATTCCACATCTGGATCCAGGGTCTTCAGTGGCCCCACGCTCAAACTGATGCGAAATGGCTGATCTAACAATTGCATCCTTTAATGTTAAAGGATTTAATGCCCCCTCCAAGAGATGTCAAATCTTCTCATTACTCAAAAAAAAAGACACCGCTATACTATTTTTACAAGAGACCCATTTTAAATTTAACCGATACCCTGATCTTTCTCGCTCCAGCTTCCCTACGTGGTTCCACTGTGGCTCAGGCTCCTCCTCTTCCAAGGGAGTCAGTATTGGTTTCAGCAAGAATACTGTTTTCCAATACTCCTCACATATTCAAGACGCTGAGGGAAGATATATAATGATAAAAGGTTCTATAGCTAACCGTGTATACACACTAATTAATATCTATGCCCCCAATGTCGACCAGGCATCTTGGTTTGACTCTATTTGCCCGATCATAGAGTCTTTCCAGGAAGGCATTGTTGTCAAGGGAGGCGACTTTAACGTTGCCTTGAATCCCATCCTAGACTCTTCATCAAAAAAGTCTGCCCTCTCCCAAAAAAAACTTAACTCCATAAATAAAATTATTCATGATCTGAATCTGGTGGACACATGGAGAACCTTTAACCCCTTTGAAAGTGATTTTACTTTCTTTTCTAACGTCCATGGTTCATACCAGAGGCTAGATTATTTATTTATTTCTAAATCTCACCTCCAACTATGCTCCAAAACCTGTATAGATTCCATTCTCCTATCAGATCATTCCCCTATCTTTATTACGATATCCACCCCTCAAGTAATACCCAAAACTATTAATTGGAGATTAAACGAACAACTAATTTCCTCAAAAGAAAATAAAGCCAAAATTCAGAACTCCCTCATTGACTTCTTCTCCCTAAACGCGCTTTCTGACACCTCTCCTCACGTTCTCTGGGACACTCATAAGGCTTTCATAAGAGGTCAACTCATTAGCCTTGGGGCCTACCAAAAAAAACTAAAGAAGGCCCGAATCGATAACCTATTAGCAGAAATTTCTAAATTGGAGGCAATCTATAAAAAATCCTTGTCGGAATCCCACCTTTCTAAACTTAATACCCTCCGCTCTGACCTAAAAAATAATCTTAACTCAATCTCAGCTAAATACCTTCTTAACTCCCAGTTTAAGTTTTTTGCCCATGGCGATAAAGCGTCTAAATTTATCATGAACAGGTTAAAAAAGATGAGGAACCACAATTACATATGCAAAATTCATAATAATAAAGGAGAGGTAGTCACGACTTCTAAAGAAATAGCCTCCCAATTTCAGTCCTTCTACCAATCCCTTTATAATCTACCTCAACCAGCTACCTTAGATAACGCTCTCCCAGTTAAGGAGGCTATCAACAAATTCTTAGACTCAGTCTCCCTCCCGCACCTCGACTCTTCTAATAAAAAGATACTAGAATCTCCTTTCTCCATAGATGAACTGAAAACAGCGATTAAACTGCTCCCAAAAAATAAAGCCCCTGGCCCTGACGGCCTCACTGCCCATTACTATGATACTTTTAGCGAAGTCATTTCCCCTTTCCTATTAAACGTATGTAACCAATCACTGAAGGGTATCCCTCTTTCAGTGGATATGACAAGAGCCCTTATTACCATCATCCCTAAAGAAGGTAAGGACCCAGCTCACTGTGCAAATTATCGCCCCATTTCCTTACTTAACCTAGACTTAAAAATCCTGGCCAAATTGCTAGCGAATCGCCTATCCCCTATTCTCCCGTCTTTAATACACAAGGACCAAACAGGATTCGTGATTGGCAGGGAGGGCAAAGACAATTCTGTCAGAGTTCTCAACGCCATTCACCACGCTACCAAACTATCTCATCCCCTAGTCCTTCTCAGCACCGACGCCGAAAAAGCGTTCGATAGGATTAGTTGGGATTTTTTACGCCTTACGTTGGCCAAATTTGGTTTTCCAACACCTTATATTGATGCAGTTTTCTCCATGTATTCCAATGCCTCGGCGTCGGTGCTGGTGAATGAAACTACCTCCCCCCCTTTCTCCATTAGAAACGGCACGCGCCAAGGGTGTCCACTTTCCCCTCTGGTTTTCGTACTTTCTATGGAACCACTCCTTCAAGCCTTCCGTCAAGATGACAAAATTAGAGGCATTAAGCTTGGAGACCACGAACACAAAATCGCAGCATTTGCGGACGACCTGTTGCTCCTAACTTCCAACCCTAAGACATCCCTCCCCTTAATTTATGATATCTTCGAAAAAATTTGTCCTCTTTCGAACCTTAAAATAAATATGAAGAAATCTCACATTCTAAGTTTAGGCCTAAACTCCCGTACTAAAGCTGATTTAGCAGCTCATTCCCCGTTTAATTGGGATACTCCCCACATCACTTACCTAGGCATTAAAATAAGTACTGACCTTTCCAAATTATTTCATCTCAACTTCCTCCCTCTATTAAAATCCATGCAAGATCAATTAAATAACCTCCACCCATAAACATTATCCTGGTTTGGCCGGAAAAATATATTTACCTCACTAGTCCTCCCTAAGCTTAACTATTTACAACAAGTCCTCCCTCTTCCAATACCTAAATCCTTTTTTCAAGCCTTAGACAAAGAAATCAGGTCATTCATATGGAGCCGTAAGAAAGCTCGCATCAGTTTCTCTACCTTACAGAACCCCAAATTCTCCGGGGGTATCAACCTCCCAAACCCCTCACTATATAATTCAGCAATATTATTAACCAGAGTGGTAGATTGGTTCAGAGATCCTATCTATAAATCTTGGCCTAGGATGGAGGCTGCAATGGCCAAAGTCTCTTTCAGAACCCTCCTCATCCTGCCCCAACAGGACCGAGTCAAGTTTAAAACCACCAGTCCATCTATTATTGCTACTCTTGAAGCCTGGAACAAATTCCAAAACTCGGTTCATGGGATCCCTTTGCCCTCTCCCCTAACTCAAATTAGAGATTTAATAGATTTAGCCACACCTGAATTGAAACAAAGTCTCCCCATACAGATCCGTAAATCTGTAACCCCAGTGCTCTCCCTCTTTGAGGAAGATGGCAATGTGATTCACAAAACCCACTTTGACTCACTCTTCCCAGAAGCTAAACCCTTTCCTTCTCTATATTCGTATATATCTGCCAATCTAACAAAATGGGTCCCCTACCAGGCACTATTAAGACCTCTTACATGGTTCGAAAGTCTTATTGATTCTAAACTTCCCCCAAGAAAATTGATTTCTCAGCTATACAGAAGATTGAATAGCCCTATATGTCCCCCTAAATTGTCTTTCATTGGAGCCTGGGAAAAAGACCTGAATACCCCACTTTCTGATGAAGACCAACTGAAGCTTTTTAAAGAACCCCACAAATCCTCCAGATGTGTTAGGATTCAGGAAAATGGGTACAAAATTCTGTCCAGGTGGTATAAAACACCTGATATTACCTGTAGGTATAGCTCTAATGGATCTGATGTTTGCTGGAGGTGTGGCGAGGGGGTGGGAAAATTTTTCCACATTTGGTGGTCCTGCCCACTGCTGCAAAAGTGGTGGTCTATGATCTTCAAACAATGCAACTCAATTTGCAAAACTGTAATTCTGCCCTCGCCTCAATTGGCTCTATTAGGCCTTCCCTATCCTCACACTACCACCGTCATCACTCCATTGTTTAAAAAACTGCTTTCAGCAGCCCGCCTCCTAATCCCCAGATTCTGGCTATTGTCAGATCTTCCTCCACTGGATTTCTGGATAAACAAGGTGGACTCCATTTACAGGTTCGAAGACATGTCCGCCTGGGATTACCACTCCCATAATAAGTTTGAGGCCCTCTGGAAACCATGGGTGCAATTCAGACATTTCAAAGAGGCCTATTAAATGTAAATGTAAATGAAAAAACAAGTGTACAACTACACTTAAGAATATACTGGCGGCTTTAGACATTATCATTTATATGATACTAATGCTCAATAATATGCAATGTATGTGAACCGACATCCACTATGTTAATTTTGTTAACCTTTTGTTGTTATTTTATTGACGACTAAACAGTACTTTACAATGTACGATTAGGTACTACCTTTTGATGAGAAATTTCTGTACTGTAACTTTACATCTTTCAATAAAGCTTTTGAAAAAAAATAAAAAAAAAATACTCATTTGCCTAATAATTCTGCACGCAGTGTATATATATATTATACATAAATACACACGTGCGTGGGGCGTGTGTGTTTGTGCTTTAGGGTGCACACCCTAATGCAATAGGCTGCGCACGCCTATGTACACAACAGAATAAAGTTTCAAAGATAGATGAGATAGGCATAGGCAGATTCCTTAGGCTCAGCGCGCTGCTCAGGCTGCCTAAAGTCACCCGGCTGCACAGGGGGCGTGACTGACTGGTGGTGTCACTGGTGTGTGAGAGCGGCGGCGGGTAGCGCAGCGGCAGCCGCAGGTACCATAGGCGAGGCTCGAGCTGACTGATTGTGCCAGTAAGATTAGATCAGAATCTGATTTGATTCAGTCATTCAGATCAGAGTTAGACTGTAGACGCACACGCACTTTGGCAGCCAGCAGCAGCAGGAGACGTGGTCAGGACAGGTCAGGACTTGTTAGGGTAGGTCCCAATTGAATTTTGAATGTTATTTTATAATAATTAATTTAATATGATCATTTGATTTAAACCAATTGTCTTATAATTAGATTTTTGTTAGATTTTTTTTATCACGTGGGTTTTATATAGATTGCTATTTAGAATTAGTGACTTTTAAAAATACCTTTATTAGTGATAAAGTGGGTATAGGTATGTATATACCAACAGAGTGTGCTACAATTTCAAAAGGATTAAATATAAATTTCTTTTGACAGGGGAGTAGTGACCCCTAAACAGAACATATATTAGTGATACAAAATGTCGGTAGACTTAGACAGTTCGAGGATCATATCAAAAAAGATGAGACAGGGTCTGAGGAAAGGGCAGGGCAGACACAATGCTTACCCTAAAACAGCCCTAAAAGACTGCTCAGCCCAGGGTAACCTCCTGATGGTGGGGGTTCCCTGTCCCCGAACCTAAGACTAACAAATCCCTAGATTGACCCTAGCCAGGGAAAAATAGATGGTATGCAAAAACAGTAATGGGGATAAATCGGGAATGGAGGGTGGTTCAAAATAAATGTGGTCACCACCTGCCCATTTCTGAAAATCAAAAATACAGGTTATACAGACAGTATCAGAGTGGAAGGGGGTCCAGATACTGAGGAGATCACCATTCCACTCCAAAATACAATACGCACGTTTTAAAATATGCACATCTTATTACATCCACCTTGACGCGTTTCACCTGTAAACAATCAGGCTCATCAGGAGGTAGGTAGAAATTTGGACTAGGTCCAGCTAAGATATAGATGTGATCGATGATACAAGGGCGATAGTATAAATAGAATGATACTTAGCTACAGATGTTCAGTAGGGAAGGCTTAGATACAGCATTACCAGAAGGCATGATGATTATAGCCACAATGGAGATACCTAAAACATAGATACCTTAGATATAGAGAAAAACTCATCACAGCTCAGGGGATAACAGTCCGAGACCTATAAAGACTTACATGATATTAATGCTGGCCATTAGCTCCCCCAGTAGCCTGTGTTGGGCCCAGGTGCAGAGCCAGTGGAAATTCAACCCATTTATAGGGTCAGATTCATGCGTCCGGGCGCCGGAAGAACACTTCCGGTTTCCTGGAACGCATGGTGGAACGCAATGGGGCTTCCGGCCTACGTCACTTCCGGCGCCGTGGTACGCATCGTGAACCGCATATGGCTCGATGCCGGCGCCGGAGGACAGCAGGGGCCATGCTGTTCAGGTGAATAGGAGCACAGGGGGTTTGTATATTGTTATTAAGAGCTATGAAAAACCATGTCCAGAATTCAAAAAAGTGCCAACCGATAAATGATGTAACCTGGGGGCACAGGAGACCCTCAGGAACAGCCCCCCAAAAGACAAATATGTATCACACAACGAACGATATATAATAATAGCAGATGTCAATCATGATACAGACTACATAGAAACCTGCCTCTAGAATAATATTGATAAGATTAAGAGGTGACAGGTAGTATTTAAAGATATGGGGAGTCAATTTTTTATACCCCATTAATAACATAGTGCTTTTCGCACTGATAGGCGCAGAAGCCATGGGTCACATACCAGTAATACTGAAAACTATTACTCAGGAACGTCAATATTAACACAGACAAGGAGGATATTAAATAAAACATGCAAAATTGAGTCTTTCATTGAGACCGAGGGGGGACTGGGATTAATCCCCCTGTGCTCCTATTCACCTGAACAGCATGGCCCCTGCTGTCCTCCGGCGCCGGCATCGAGCCATATGCGGTTCACGATGCGTTCCACGGCGCCGGAAGTGACGTAGGCCGGAAGCCCCATTGCGTTCCACCATGCGTTCCAGGAAACCGGAAGTGTTCTTCCGGCGCCCGGACGCATGAATCTGACCCTATAAATGGGTTGAATTTCCACTGGCTCTGCACCTGGGCCCAACACAGGCTACTGGGGGAGCTAATGGCCAGCATTAATATCATGTAAGTCTTTATAGGTCTCAAAAAAAAAAAAAAAATTTTGTTTTTTTTTTGTTTGTTTTTTGTTTTGTTTTTTTTGTTTATTGTGACTGTTATCCCCTGAGCTGTGATGAGTTTTTCTCTATATATAAGTGTCCTCTTTTTATATATACATTGTTTTAGGTATCTCCATTGTGGCTATAATCATCATGCCTTCTGGTAATGCTGTATCTAAGCCTTCCCTACTGAACATCTGTAGCTAAGTATCATTCTATTTATACTATCGCCCTTGTATCATCGATCACATCTATATCTTAGCTGGACCTAGTCCAAATTTCTACCTACCTCCTGATGAGCCTGATTGTTTACAGGTGAAACGCGTCGAGGTGGATGTAATAAGATGTGCATATTTTAAAACGTGCGTATTGTATTTTGGAGTGGAATGGTGATCTCCTCAGTATCTGGACCCCCTTCCACTCTGATACTGTCTGTATAACCTGTATTTTTGATTTTCGGAAATGGGCAGGTGGTGACCACATTTATTTTGAACCACCCTCCATTCCCGATTTATCCCCATTACTGTTTTTGCATACCATCTATTTTTCCCTGGCTAGGGTCAATCTAGGGATTTGTTAGTCTTAGGTTCGGGGACAGGGAACCCCCACCATCAGGAGGTTACCCTGGGCTGAGCAGTCTTTTAGGGCTGTTTTAGGGTAAGCATTGTGTCTGCCCTGCCCTTTCCTCAGACCCTGTCTCATCTTTTTTGATATGATCCTCGAACTGTCTAAGTCTACCGACATTTTGTATCACTAATATATGTTCTGTTTAGGGGTCACTACTCCCCTGTCAAAAGAAATTTATATTTAATCCTTTTGAAATTGTAGCACACTCTGTTGGTATATACATACCTACAGTATACCCACTTTATCACTAAGAAAGGTATTTTTAAAAGTCACTAATTCTAAATAGCGATCATTTGATTTAAAATTAATTAAAAATGATGAGATGAGCGCCCATGAGCGCAAAGCGCTAGGCTAGCTAGCGCACACACTGAGTAGCGCCAGAGCAGAGGCGTTCAGGCTTAGCACGGCATAAATAACGTGTTTAAAAGAATTAATTACAAAACAACAATCATTAATATTGATGCCTTGCTAAGCCTGAGCGCCTCTGCTCTGGCGCTAGTTTGTGTAACGGTGACATGATGGAGCCTGGGGCTGGCCGGGGGGACAATGTAAATGTCTGTACTCTGAGTATGTCACTGTATGTGACATGGGAATGGGGCCAGGCCACCAGGAAGAGTCGGCCGGGGGGGGATGATGTGCCATGGGGCCTGGGGGGGTAAAATGTGACACAATAGGGGGTAATGATGTGAACATGGATGTGGCCAGGGCCGTCCGGGCGGGGGGGTAATGATGTGATCATGGATGGGGCCAGGGCCGTCCGGGCGGGGGGGAAATGATGTGATCATGGATGGGGGGGGGCCAAAATGTAGCTTCGCTTGTGTTGGCAAAAATCCTTGCACCAGCCCTGGCTGCAATAGCGTATGTGTTTGTCAGGGCCAGATATTGGGGAAAATATTAGCGCAAAAAAATTATATATTTTCCATAATTTATCCACACTTTGCCCATAAACGGTGTCTGCAGTGAATTGTCACATCTGCGCTGCAATAGCATGTGTGTGTCAGGGCCAGATATTGGGAAAAATATTGGAGAAAACAATAATATTTTTGCCATAATTTATCCACACCTTGCCTATAAACGGTGTTTCAGCGCAGATGTGAAATGTCACATCTGTGCTGCAATAGCATGTGTATTTGTCAGGGCCAGATATTGGGAAAAATATTAGCGCAAAAAAATTATATATTTTCCATAATTTATCCACACTTTGCCTATAAACAGTGTCTGCAGTGAATTGTCACATCTGCGCTGTAATAGCGTGTGTGTTTGTCAGGGCCAGATATTGGGAAAAATATTACTGACAACAAATATATTTTTTCCACAATGTATCCATAATTTTCCTATAAACGTCTACAGTGAATTGTCACATCTGCGCTGCAATAGTGTGTGTGTGTCAGGGCCAGATATTGGGAAAAATATTAGTGAAAACATTTATACTTTTACCATAATTTATCCACACTTTGCCTATAAACAGTGTCTGCAGTGAATTGTCACATCTGCGCTGCAATAGCGTGTGTGTCAGGGCCAGATATATTTTTTACATCAAATTTTTTACAGGGTCCGCTCACCAGCAGGCCCTCACATATAATTTTTTACAGGGTCCGCTCACCAGCAGGCCCTCACATATAATTTTTTTGAGGGTCCGCTCACCTGCAGGCCTGCAACTCAAATCTTTTACAGGGTCAGCTCACCTGCAGGCCCGCAACTCAAATCTTTTACAGGGTCCGGTCACTAGCAGGTAGGGATAAGCGAACCCGAACTGTATAGTTCGGGTTCGTACCGAATTTTGGGGTGTCCGTGACACGGACCCGAACCCGAACATTTTCGTAAAAGTCTGGGTTCGGGTTCGGTGTTCGGCGCTTTCTTGGCGCTTTTTGAAAGGCTGCAAAGCAGCCAATCAACAAGTGTCATACTACTTGCCCCAAGAGGCCATCACAGCCTTGCCTACTATTGGCATGGCTGTGATTGGCCAGTGCAGCATGTGACCCAGCCTCTATATAAGCTTGGGTCACGTAGCGCTGCACGTCACTCTGCTGATTCAAGCATAGGGAGAGGTTGCTGCTGCGACGTTAGGGCGAGATTAGGAAGATTAACTCCTCCAAAAGACTTAATTCAGTGATCGATCTCCAGCTGTGGATCATTGAAGTGCTAATATCGACTTGCTCACTTTTTTGAGGCTGCCCAGAGCGTTTTTAGATCACTTTTTTTCTGGGGTGATCGGCGGCCATTTTGTGACTTGTGGTGCGCCAGCACAAGCTATCACCAAGTGTATTTAACCATCGATAGTGTGGTTATTTTGTGCTATTTTGTGCTATATCCTACATCAGCCATTCTCAAAATAACTAGTTTCTGGTATTTGAGGCCTACTTGAAATCTATCCCAAAAAGAATATCTTACATTGAAGCTAGTGATAGTGTCATTCAGAAAAACCTAAGACACACGCTAGCGTGCTGATAGAAGTCTGATTCTGTGATTAAACCTATACCTGTCACACAGCGCAAAAAAAAACAGGCCTCACATCTCTATTTAACCAAATCTGTACTGTTTTAGCTGGTCAAGTTATTTGTAGTGACCGTAAAAGCACACGTTTTTTTCTGGGTTGAAAAACCATTCCCAAATTTGCCATTCTCAAAATAACTAGTTTCTGGTATTTGAGGCCTACTTGAAATCTATCCCAAAAAGAATATCTTACATTGAAGCTAGTGATAGTGTCATTCAGAAAAACCTAAGACACACGCTAGCGTGCTGATAGAAATCTGATTCTGTGATTAAACCTATACCTGTCACACAGCGCAAAAAAAAACAGGCCTTCACATCTCTATTTAACCAAATCTGTACTGTTTTAGCTGGTCAAGTTATTTGTAGTGACCGTAAAAGCACACTTTTTTTTCTGGGTTGAAAAACCATTCCCAAATTTGCCATTCTCAAAATAACTAGTTTCTGGTATTTGAGGCCTACTTAAAATCTATCCCAAAAAGAATATCTTACATTGAAGCTAGTGATAGTGTCATTCAGAAAAACCTAAGACACACGCTAGCGTGCTGATAGAAATCTGATTCTGTGATTAAACCTATACCTGTCACACAGCGCAAAAAAAAACAGGCCTCACATCTCTATTTAACCAAATCTGTACTGTTTTAACTGGTCAAGTTATTTGTAGTGACCGTAAAAGCACACTTTATTTTCTGGTTTGAAAAACTATTCCCAAATTTGCCATTCTCAAAATAACTAGTTTCTGGTATTTGAGGCCTACTTGAAATCTATCCCAAAAAGAATATCTTACATTGAAGCTAGTGATAGTGTCATTCAGAAAAACCTAAGACACACGCTAGCGTGCTGATAGAAATCTGATTCTGTGATTAAACCTATACCTGTCACACAGCGCAAAAAAAAACAGGCCTCACATCTCTATTTAACCAAATCTGTACTGTTTTAACTGGTCAAGTTATTTGTAGTGACCGTAAAAGCACACTTTATTTTCTGGTTTGAAAAACTATTCCCAAATTTGTAATTCTCAAAATAACTAGTTTCTGGTATTTGAGGCCTACTTGAAATCTATCCCAAAAAGGATATCTTACATTGAAGGTATTGATAGTGTCATTCAGAAAAACCTAAGACACACGCTACCGTGCAGATAGAAGTCTGATTCTGAGATTAAACCTTAACCTGTCACACAGTGCAAAAAAAAACAGGTCTCACGTTTCTATTCAAGCAAATCTGTACTGTTTTAGCTGCTCAAGTTATTTGTAGTGACCGTAAAAGCACACTTTTTTTTCTGGGTTGAAAAACTATTCCCAAATTTGCCATTCTCAAAATAACTAGTTTCTGGTATTTGAGGCCTACTTGAAATCTATCCCAAAAAGGATATCTTACATTGAAGGTATTGATAGTGTCATTCAGAAAAACCTAAGACACACGCTACCGTGCAGATAGAAGTCTGATTATGAGATTAAACCTTAACCTGTCACACAGTGCAAAAAAAAACAGGTCTCACATTTCTATTCAAGCAAATCTGTACTGTTTTAGCTGCTCAAGTTATTTGTAGTGACAGTAAAAGCACACATTTTTTTCTGGGTTGAAAAACTATTCCCAAATTTGCCATTCTCAAAATAACTAGTTTCTGGTATTTGAGGCCTACTTGAAATCTATCCCAAAAAGAATATCTTACATTGAAGGTATTGATAGTGTCATTCAGAAAAACCTAAGACACACGCTACCGTGCAGATAGAAGTCTGATTCTGAGATTAAACCTTAACCTGTCACACAGTGCAAAATAAAACAGGTCTCACATTTCTATTCAAGCAAATCTGTACTGTTTTAGCTGGTCAAGTTATTTGTAGCGACCGTAAAAGCCCTTTTTTTTTTCTGGGTTGAAAAACTAATCCCAAATTTGCCATTCTCCAAATAACTAGTTTCTGGTATTTGAGGCCTACTTGAAATCTATCCCAAAAAGGATATCTTACATTGAAGGTATTGATAGTGTCATTCAGAAAAACCTAAGACACACGCTAGCGTGCTGATAGAAATCTGATTCTGTGATTAAACCTATACCTGTCACACAGCGCAAAAAAAAACAGGCCTCACATCTCTATTTAACCAAATCTGTACTGTTTTAGCTGGTCAAGTTATTTGTAGTGACCGTAAAAGCACACTTTTTTTTCTGGGTTGAAAAACTATTCCCAAATTTGCCATTCTCAAAATAACTAGTTTCTGGTATTTGAGGCCTACTTGAAATCTATCCCAAAAAGGATATCTTAAATTGAAGGTATTGATAGTGTCATTCAGAAAAACCTAAGACACACGCTACCGTGCAGATAGAAGTCTGATTCTGAGATTAAACCTTAACCTGTCACACAGTGCAAAAAAAAACAGGTCTCACATTTCTATTCAAGCAAATCTGTACTGTTTTAGCTGGTCAAGTTATTTGTAGTGACCGTAAAAGCACACTTTATTTTCTGGTTTGAAAAACTATTCCCAAATTTGCCATTCTCAAAATAACTAGTTTCTGGTATTTGAGGCCTACTTAAAATCTATCCCAAAAAGGATATCTTACATTGAAGGTATTGATAGTGTCATTCAGAAAAACCTAAGACACACGCTACCGTGCAGATAGAAGTCTGATTCTGAGATTAAACCTTAACCTGTCACACAGTGCAAAAAAAAAACAGGTCTCACATTTCTATTCAAGCAAATCTGTACTGTTTTAGCTGCTCAAGTTATTTGTAGTGACCGTAAAAGCACACTTTTTTTTCTGGGTTAAAAAACTATTCCCAAATTTGCCATTCTCAAAATTGTGGTCAACGGGAACAATGAGGAAAACATCTAATAAGGGACGCGGACGCGGACGTGGACATGGTCGTGGTGGTGTTAGTGGACCCTCTGGTGCTGGGAGAGGACGTGGCCGTTCTGCCACAGCCACACGTCTTAGTGTGCCAACTACCTCAGGTCCCTGTAGCCGCCAGAATTTACAGGGATATTTGGTTGGGCCCAATGCCGTTCTAAGGATGGTAAGGCCTGAGCAGGTACAGGCATTAGTCAATTGGGTGGCCGACAGTGCATCCAGCACGTTCACATTATCTCCCACCCAGTCTTCTGCAGAAAGCGCACAGATGGCGCATGAAAACCAAGCCCATCAGTCTGTCACATCACCCCTATGCATATCAGGGAAACTGTCTGAGCCTCAAGTTATGCAGCAGTCTCTTATGCTGTTTGAAGACTCTGCTGCCAGGGTTTCCCAAGGGCATCCACCTAGCTCTTCACCAGGGGTGGAAGAGATAGAATGCACTAACGCACAACCACTTATGTTTCCTGATGATGAGGACATGGGAATACCACCTCAGCACGTCTCTGATGATGACGAAACACAGGTGCCAACTGCTGCGTCTTTCTGCAGTGTGCAGACTGAACAGGAGGTTAGGGGTCAAGACTGGGTGGAAGACGATGCAGGGGACGATGAGGTCCTAGACCCCACATGGAATGAAGGTCGTGCCACTGACTTTCACAGTTCGGAGGAAGAGGCAGTGGTGAGACCGAGCCAACAGCGTAGCAAAAGAGGGAGCAGTGGGCAAAATCAGAACACCCGCCGCCAAGAGACTCCGGCTGCTACTGACCGCCGCCATCTGGGACCGAGCACCCCAATGGCAGCTTCAAGGAGTTCCCTGGCATGGCACTTCTTCAAACAATGTGCTGACAACAAGACCCGAGTGGTTTGCACGCTGTGCCATCAGAGCCTGAAGCGAGGCATTAACGTTCTGAACCTTAGCACAACCTGCATGACCAGGCACCTGCATGCAAAGCATAAACTGCAGTGGAGTAAACACCTTAAAAACAAAGAAGTCACTCAGGCTCCCCCTGCTACCTCTTCTGCTGCTGCTGCCTCGGCCTCTTCTGCTGCTGCCGCCGCCTCGGCCTCTTCCTCCGCCTCTGGAGGAACGTTGGCACCTGCCGCCCAGCAAACATGGGATGTACCACCAACACCACCACCTGCGTCACCAAGCATCTCAACCATGTCACACGGCAGCGTTCAGCTCTCCATCTCACAAACATTTGAGAGAAAGCGTAAATTCCCACCTAGCCACCCTCGATCCCTGGCCCTGAATGCCAGCATTTCTAAACTACTGGTCTATGAAATGCTGTCATTTAGGCTGGTGGACACACACAGCTTCAAACAGCTCATGTCACTTGCTGTCCCACAGTATGTTGTTCCCAGCCGGCACTACTTCTCAAAGAGAGCCGTGCCTTCCCTGCACAACCAAGTATCCGATAAAATCAAGTGTGCACTGCGCAACGCCATCTGTGGCAAGGTCCACCTAACCACAGATACGTGGACCAGTAAGCACGGCCAGGGACGCTATATCTCCCTAACTGCACACTGGGTAAATGTAGTGGCGGCTGGGCCCCAGGCGGAGAGCTGTTTGGCGCACGTCCTTCCGCCGCCAAGCATCGCAGGGCAACATTCTTTGCCTCCTGTCTCCTCCTCCTCCTACTCAGCTTCCTCCTCCTCTTCTTCCACCTGCTCATCCAGTCAGCCACACACCTTCACCACCAACTTCAGCACAGCACGGGGTAAACGTCAGCAGGCCATTCTGAAACTCATATGTTTGGGGGACAGGCCCCACACCGCACAGGAGTTGTGGCGGGGTATAGAACAACAGACCGACGAATGGTTGCTGCCGGTGAGCCTCAAGCCCGGCCTGGTGGTGTGCGATAATGGGGGAAATCTCGTTGCAGCTCTGGGACGCACATCCCTTGCCTGGCGCATGTGCTGAATTTGGTGGTGCAGAAGTTCATTCGCAACTACCCCGACATGTCAGAGCTGCTGCATAAAGTGCGGGCCGTCTGTTCGCACTTCCGGCGTTCACACCCTGCTGCTGCTCGCCTGTCTGCGCTACAGCGTAACTTCGGCCTTCCCGCTCACCGCCTCATATGCGACGTACCCACCAGGTGGAACTCCACCTTGCATATGCTGGACAGACTGTGCGAGCAGCAGCAGGCCATAGTGGAGTTTCAGCTGCAGCACGCACGGGTCAGTCGCACTGCGGATCAGACACACTTCACCACCAATGACTGGGCCTCCATGCGAGACCTGTGTGCCCTGTTGCGCTGTTTCGAGTACTCCACCAACATGGCCAGTGGCGATGACGCCGTTATCAGCGTTACAATACCACTTCTATGTCTCCTTGAGAAAACACTTAGGGCGATGATGGAAGAGGAGGTGGCCCAGGAGGAAGAGGAGGAAGAGGGGTCATTTTTAGCACTTTCAGGCCAGTCTCTTCAAAGTGACTCAGAGGGAGGTTTTTTGCAACACCAGAGGCCAGGTACAAATGTGGCCAGACAGGGCCCACTACTGGAGGACGAGGAGGACGAGGATGAGGAGGAGGTGGAGGAGGATGAGGATGAAGCATGCTCACAGCGCAGCGGGGTGGCACCCAAAGCAGCTCGGGCCCATCACTGGTGCGTGGCTGGGGGGAAACACAGGACGATGACGATACGCCTCCCACAGAGGACAGCTTGTCCTTACCTCTGGGCAGCCTGGCACACATGAGCGACTACATGCTGCAGTGTCTGCGCAACGACAGCAGAGTTGCCCACATTTTAACGTGTGCGGAATACTGGGTTGCCACCCTGCTGGATCCCCGGTACAAAGACAATGTGCCCACCTTACTTCCTACACTGGAGCGTGATAGGAAGATGCGCGAGTACAAGCGCACGTTGGTAGACGCGCTACTGAGAGCATTCCCAAATGTCACAGGGGAACCAGTGGAAGCCCAAGGCGAAGGCAGAGGAGGAGCAAGAGGTCGCCAACGCAGCTGTGTCACGGCCAGCTCCTCTGAGGGCAGGGTTAGCATGGCAGAGATGTGGAAAAGTTTTGTCACCACGCCACAGCTAACTGCACCACCACCTGATACGGAACGTGTTAGCAGGAGGCAACATTTCACTAACATGGTGGAACAGTACCTGTGCACACCCCTCCACGTACTGACTGATGGTTCGGCCCCATTCAACTTCTGGGTCTCCAAATTGTCCACGTGGCCAGAGCTAGCCTTTTATGCCTTGGAGGTGCTGGCCTGCCCGGCGGCCAGCGTTTTGTCTGAACGTGTATTCAGCACGGCAGGGGGCGTCATTACAGACAAACGCAGCCGCCTGTCTACAGCCAATGTGGACAAGCTGACGTTCATAAAAATGAACCAGGCATGGATCCCACAGGACCTGTCCATCCCTTGTGCAGATTAGATATTAGCTACCTCCCCTTAACAATATATTATTCTACTCCAGGGCACTTCCTCATTCAATACTATTTTTAATTTCATTTTACCATTATATTGCGGGGCAACCCAAAGTTGAATGAACCTCTCCTCTGTCTGGGTGCCGGGGCCTAAATGTGTCACAGTGGCCTGTTCCAGTGGTGGGTGACGTGAAGCCTGATTCTCTGCTATGACATGAAGACTTATTCTGTGCTGACATGAAGCCAGATTCTCTGTTACGGGACCTCTCTCCTCTGCCTGGGTGCCTGGGCCTAAATGTGTGACAGTGGCCTGTTCCAGTGGTGGGTGACGTGAAGCCTGATTCTCTGCTATGACATGAAGACAGATTCTGCACTGACATAAGGCCAGATTCTCTGTTACGGGACCGCTCTCCTCTGTCTGGGTGCCGGGGCCTAAATGTGTGACAGTGGCTTGTTCCAGTGGTGGGTGACGTGAAGCCTGATTCTCTGCTATGACATGAATACAGATTCTGCGCTGACATAAGGCCAGATTCTCTGTTACGGGACCTCTCTCCTCTGCCTGGGTGCCTGGGCCTAAATGTGTGACAGTGGCCTGTTCCAGTGGTGGGTGACGTGAAGCCTGATTCTCTGCTATGACATGAAGACAGATTCGGCGCTGACATAAGGCCAGATTCTCTGTTACGGGACCGCTCTCCTCTGTCTGGGTGCAGGGCCTAAATGTGTGACAGTGGCCTGTTCCAGTGGTGGGTGACGTGAAGCCTGATTCTCTGCTATGACATGAATACAGATTCTGCGCTGACATAAGGCCAGATTCTCTGTTACGGGACCTCTCTCCTCTGCCTGGGTGCCTGGGCCTAAATGTGTGACAGTGGCCTGTTCCAGTGGTGGGTGACGTGAAGCCTGATTCTCTGCTATGACATGAAGACAGATTCTGCGCTGACATAAGGCCAGATTCTCTGTTACGGGACCTCTCTCCTCTGCCTGGGTGCCTGGGCCTAAATGTGTGACAGTGGCCTGTTCCAGTGGTGGGTGACGTGAAGCCTGATTCTCTGCTATGACATGAAGACAGATTCTGCGCTGACATAAGGCCAGATTCTCTGTTACGGGACCGCTCTCCTCTGTCTGGGTGCCGGGGCCTAAATGTGTGACAGTGGCCTGTTCCAGTGGTGGGTGACGTGAAGCCTGATTCTCTGCTATGACATGAAGACAGATTCTGTGCTGACATCAGGCCAGATTCTCTGTTACGGGACCTCTCTCCTCTGCCTGGGTGCCGGGGCCTAAATGTGTGACAGTAGCCTGTTCCAGTGGTGGGTGACGTGAAGCCTGATTCTCTGCTATGACATGAAGACTGATTCTGCGCTGACATGAAGCCAGATTCTCTGCTATGGCATGAAGAGACTGATTCTCTGCTGACATGAAGCCAGATTCTTTGCTATGGCATGAAGAGACTGATTCTCTGCTGACGTGAAGCCAGATTCTCTGCTATGGGACCTCTGTCCAATTGATATTGGTTCATTTTTATTTTTTTAATTTTTATTTTAATTCATTTCCCTATCCACATTTGTTTGCAGGGGATTTACCTACATGTTGCTGCCTTTTGCAGCCCTCTAGCTCTTTCCTGGGCTGTTTTACAGCCTTTTTAGTGCCCAAAAGTTCGGGTCCCCATTGACTTCAATGGGGTTCGGGTTCGGGACCAAGTTCGGATCGGGTTCGGATCCCGAACTCGAACATTTCCGGGAAGTTCGGCCGAACTTCTCGAACCCGAACATCCAGGTGTTTGCTCAACTCTACTAGCAGGCCCTCACATCTAATTTTTTACAGGGTCCGCTCACCAGCAGGCCATTACATCTAATTTTTTACAGGGTCCGCTCACCAGCAGACCCTCAGATCAAATTTTTTTAGAGAGTCCGCTCACCAGAAGGCCCTCACATTAAATTTTTTAGAGGGTCCGCTCACTAGCAAGCCCTCACATCAAATTTTTTAGAGGGTCCGCTCACCAGCAGGCCCTCAGATTAAATTTTTTACAGGGTCCGCTCACCAGCAGGACATCACATCTAACTTTTTACAGGGTCCGCTAACTATCAGGCCCTCACATCTAATTTTTTTGAGGGTCCGCTCACCAGCAGGCCTTCACATAAAATTTTTTACAGGGTCCGCTCACCAGCAGGCCCTCAGATTTAATTTTTTACAGGGTTCGCTCACCAGCAGGACATCACATAAAATTTTTTACAGGGTCCGCTCACCAGCAGGCCCTCACATATAATTTTTTAGAGGGTCCACTCACCAACAGGCCCTCACATAAATTTTTTTACAGGGTCCGCTCACCAGCAGGCCCTCAGATTTAATTTTTTACAGGGTTCGCTCACCAGCAGGACATCACATAAAATTTTTTACAGGGTCCGCTCACCAGCAGGCCCTCACATATAATTTTTTAGAGGGTCCACTCACCAGCAGGCCCTCACATATAATTTTTTACAGGGTCCGCTCACCAGCAGGCCCTCACATATAATTTTTTACAGGGTCCGTTCACCTGCAGGCCCTCACATATAATTTTTTTGAGGGTCCGTTCACCTGCAGGCCCGCAACTCAAATCTTTTACAGGGTCAGCTCACCTGCAGGCCCGCAACTCAAATCTTTTACAGGGTCCACTCACCAGCAGGCCCTCACATATAATTTTTTACAGGGTCCACTCACCAGCAGGCCCTCACATAATTTTTTTTACAGGGTCCGCTCACCAGCAGGCCCTCACATCAATTATTTACAGGGTCTGTTCACCAGCAGGACATCACATCAAATTTTTTACAGGGTCCGCTAACTTTCAGGCCCTCACATCAAATTTTTTAGAGGGTCCGCTCACCAGCAGGCCCTCACATAAATTTTTTTACAGGGTCCGCTCACCAGCAGGCCCTCACATATAATTTTTTACAGGGTCCACTCACCAGCAGGCCCTCACATATCATTTTTTAGAGGGTCTGCTCACCAGAAGGCCCTCACATATAATTTTTTAGAGGGTCCGCTCACCAGCAGGCCCTCACATCTATTTTTTACAGGGTCCGCTCACCAGCAGGCCCTCACATATAATTTTTTACAGGGTCCGCTCACCAGCAGGCCCTCACATATAATTTTTTTGAGGGTCCGCTCACCTGCAGGCCCTCACATCTAATTTTTTACAGGGTCCGCTCACCAGCAGGCCCTCGCATCAAATTTTTTACAGGGTCCGCTCACTAGCAGGCCCTCACATCCAATTTTTTAGAGGGTCCGCTCACCAGCAGGCACTCACATATAAATTTTTAGAGGGTCCACTCACCAGCAGGCCCTCACATATAATTTTTTAGAGGGTCCGCTCACTAGCAGGCCCTCACATCAAATTTTTTACAGGGTCCGCTCACCAGCAGGCCCTCACATCAAATTTTTTATGGTTCAATTTGTTTTTATTGAAAACCATGTAAGCTTAGACATAAGTAACATAAGAAAGTTACTGAATCACATATCATATAAGCGTACAGATATAAAATCAACAATCATCAATACAAGATGAAAGGAAAGAGGGGGGGGAGACAAGACAAAGGATCAAGGGGACAGGGGAGAGGAGGGGAGGAGGGGAAGGGATTATACTAGTAGTCCAGACAAGATTTTATTGCAGCCAGACTAAACAGAGTAAGTTAAGTAATAGAACCTGAGGTCAACCAACCCGAGAAACCTGCCAATGCACGGAACCGATACCAGGCTTCCCATTGTTTAGAGTGAGCTACTCCAGAACCCTGGTCTTCGGCACCCAGCTCTTCCAGGCGCGCCAGAGAATCCAAAGCTCCTACCCAAGTGACTCTGAGGAGACTTTCTGTTGAGCGCCAAACTCGAGGAATTATTTGGCGCATTGCTATGACAAAAAATCTGAGAATGCCTTTCCTGACCACCTTAATTCTGCCCGGGTAAACTGAAAGAAGAGCTAACTGGGGAGACATAGGAGTACGGATTTTGTATAGATGCTCATATAGCGTGAAAATGTCACGCCATAGCGTTGCTACTCCTGTACACTCCCACCAAATGTGTATCATAGTGCCTCTAAATTTCAAACACCTCCAGCATGTGTCCGGAACCGAAGGGTAAAACTGGTTAAGCCTAACCGGGGTCCTATACCACCTAGACCAGATCTTGTAATTGAGTTCCTGAATCTTACAGGAAATCGAGGACTTATGAGTGAATAGAAGAGATCTCTTCCACTGATCAGGCGTTAGGGGGTATCCCAACTCAGATTCCCATGATTGCATAATTTTCTTAGCCGGGGCAGGGAATTCTCCTGTGTCATCCCCGATCTCTCCCGAGTTCAGAATGGCATATATAAGAGATATAGAAAGCCCAGGAGCAGAAGTAGCCAGGCATAGTTTCTCAAAGTCAGATAAGGAGGATTGAAGTTGCGTACCGGGTGCCAGAGATCCAGTGAAACTGCGTAATTGTAAGTAGTGGAACAATCGCCCTGGTGAGTCAGGGATAAGATGCCCTAGGTCTTTAAGATCCTTAATCCCTCTGACAGAGTATATGTCTTTGACCCTGATCTGAGGCCTGGAGTGTAACCCGAGAGATGGTAGAGCTGACAGTGTGGCTGGCATCAGTGGATGACCAGATATGTTTGTGAGAGGGCCAGGGATCGTGGCCAATCGGGCCATGGAGGCAAACCTAGTCCATATATCTACTAAGGAAGATAGTTAAGGCGATAGCCTTTGGATAGGCATTTGGGTCAGGGTGCTTGTCGGGAACCAGAAAACGCCCGGAATTAGACCGGGGGCTAGAGCGTGTTCTAATTCGACCCATAGCTTTCTCTCAAGATTGTGGGTGAGGTCAATCACGCAATTGGCAACCGCTGCTCTGTAATATGATAGGAAGTCAGGCAAACCCGTACCCCCGTGTTCCTTGGATCTAATCATAAGATTGTAGCTCAGTCTGGCCTTGGATCTACCCCATATAAAGCGGGAAGCAAGTTTCCTTAGTCGCGCAAAATAAGAGGCTGGGATCCGACAGGGGATTGTCTGGAATAGATATAGGAGCCTGGGCAGAACGTCCATTTTTAAGGTGTTTATTCTACCTAACCAGGAGACATTTAAAGCTGACCAAGAACGCAGGTTATTTTCAATGGTGTGGAGTATAGGTAGGTAATTGAGCTTGAACAAGTGGGAAGTATCAGAAGAGATATAAGTTCCCAGGTGTTTAAGCTTACTTGGGGCCCATTTAAAAGAGAATGAGTCCTTAAGTGTGGTAACATCTCGAAGAGGGAGGGTGATATTTAAAAGTTCCGATTTTTGGATATTGACTTTAAAGTTGGACAATGTCCCAAAAATCTGAAATTCCTTCAGTACCGAGGGGAGTCCAATTCTAGGGGATGTTAAGTACAGCAAGAGATCGTCGGCAAACAGTGATAGTTTATGTTCTACGTTGACAATGTGGAGGCCTTTAATTGCGTCATTGGCTCGCAGGGCATTAGCTAAGGATTCCATAACAAGAATGTAGAGAAACAGGGAGAGGGGGCATTCCTGTCGCGTTCCATTTGAGATAGGGAAGGGATCCGACATACCATTGACACAAACCCGTGCAGTAGGGCCAGAGTATAAGGCCATGATTCTATTAATCATCTTGGGACCTACCCCAATATGCGTCAAGGTCCTTTCCAGGAAGTGCCAACTAACCCCGTCGAAGGCCTTCTCTGCATCCACCGAGAGCAGGCACATAGGGATCTTTAGATGTTTAGCTTTAGAGATCAGACTTATAGATTTAATGGTGTTGTCGCCGGCCTCTCGTCCTGGAACAAATCCTACCTGCTCTCTATGAATACAATTTGGTATGTGGGGGTGTAGTCTTAAGGCTAGCATTTTGGCAAATATTTTCAAGTCGATATTAAGAAGGGAGATGGGCCTATAATTGGAACAAAGGGAATGATCCTTGTCCGGTTTGGGGATAACTGTAATATGGGCCTGTAGGGTTTGAGATGGGAAAGGGCATGTGGCGGATATAGAATTGAATGTATCTAGAAGTATGGGGGCCAGATCATCCGTGAAGTATTTATAGAAACGTGCGGTCAACCCGTCTGGACCGGGACTCTTCCCATTTTTGAGGTCTTTAAGGACAGATAGGAGCTCTGGTGAGGAGAAATCTTCCTCCATACCAGCAGATGCATCATCCGGAAGATTCGAGGGGCCAATTTGGGATAGGTAATTTTGTACGTCGTGGGACGACGATCTCGGAACAGATGTGCATGTGTGATCTAAGTTGTATAGGTCCGAGTAAAATGTCCAGAACTCACGTGCAATTTCAAGTGGGGCATGTATCTGACCTTTCGAACCTACATTCAACGAGGGAATATGTGTGAGAGGAATACGCGGATGTAAAGCTTTCACTTATCACCAAACTCGTAGTAACCTCGTTTAACTTTGTCTCTCATACAAAGAGATTTTTGGTCTAAAATTTTTAATATCTGCTGCCGAATGGAGGAGAGTTCGGCTTTAAGAGAGTCTGAAGCAGAGGTTTTATTAATGGCTTCTTTAGCGTCAAGCTCTGTAAAAAGAGTAGCTAACTTGTGTGCCCTTTCTCTTTTAAGCCGGGATCCGTGGGACAGAAAAACGCCTCTGACAACACATTTTAGTGCTTCCCATTTTAGAGGTGGAGCAGTATTATCCGACCGATGGTCAGCAACAAAGTCAGCAATGGTTTTCTTCACAGCTGCAGAACAAACCGCGTCATTTAAGAGATTATCATTTAATCTCCAAGTGAATGTGCGAGGGAGTGTGTGGGTTGGGGACAGGAGTCCAAATACTGGAGCGTGATCTGACCATATCATAGAATCGATCGAGCATCGAGGATCAAGGTTCAAGAAGCTCTGCGATACGAAGAGATGGTCCAATCTGCTGTATGTGTTGTGGGCAGCGGAATAATAGCTGTAATCTCTGACACCCGGATGCAAGACCCTCCAAAGATCAACCAATCTGAGGGATGTGAGTGCTGTTCTGAATTTACGCAACGAAGAGGGAGAGACCGTGGACTTACCTACCGAAGAATCAAGCTTGGGGTTCATGGTCATGTTAAGGTCACCGCCCAAGATAATACGGGAGCCCTCGGCGAAGCCAGCCAATCTTCTTAATAGCTTGGTCCCAAAGGAAGCCTGGCCCTGGTTAGGAAAGTACATATTAGCAACAGTGAATGTGTGATCATTAAGTGTGAGCTTAAGGAATATATAGCGCCCCTTAGTGTCAATGTCAGAGGCTAAGACCTTGGGTTGGAAGGCTTTGTGGAAAGCTATGGAGACTCCACCTGCTTTTTTGTCTGGGTGTGGACTATGGAACCAGATAGGGTAGTACCTGTTCCTGCAATTTGGAATGGATGAGATCTTGAAATGGGTCTCCTGAATCATCGCTATCATGATCCTCTTTTTCTGAAATCGGTATAGGATTTGGCTGCGCTTTTCAGGTTTGTTGAGGCCCCTGGCATTGAAGGAACTAAACGACAACAATCCTGCCATGGTGGATGGAAGGGATAACGGTCACGTGTGTATGGATAGACTACACGTAGGGGGAGAAACAAGAGGAAGATGGAGGACAAACAAACAATACAGTTAGGGAACACTGGGATGTCAGTGAACAGATAATGATAATCTGAGAAGTAACAGGAACCAAACAATCGGTTCAATGGTCACTAAGTGATGACTATTCGTCATATACAACACTCAGTAGGTGTTGTAGTACCTAGTGGGGGTAAGAGAAGACAAGGGCATTGCGGCTGCCTGACTTGTCTCCGGGAAAGCAATGAAGTAAGTGGTTATAACAGGTCACAATCAAACTGTCAGAACATTAGGTAGAACAGTAGGAATATTCTAATGGGCCTGTGCAACTAGGCCTCTTTAGAGAGAAAAATAAATCGCTTGCAACTAGAGACTGGAGCCTCTCAATAACTAGACAGTTCAGTCCTTAGACGGGCGAGAGCTTCTAGGCGGTCTCTGTTGTTTTGGGAGCGCCGCCTGCCAGGGGTCTCTGCGTGGCGTAGGTATCATCTCTCGTTGTCTGGGCCAATCAGGAAGGCTGACAGATGGTAAGTTGAAAGTGTCCAGTATCTTCTGGAGGTCAGTGATGGTCTTAAAAGTAGCAGACTTCCCATCTTTTCTGGCGAAGAGCTGAAAGGGATAGCCCCAGCGGTATATAATATCATTGTCCTTGAGGAGGATCAATAAAGGTTTAAGGGCTTTCCTCAGCATGAGTGTACGCCTAGCTAGATCTGGCAAGATGAGCACTCCAGGGTAATCCGGGAGACTTGGCAACACGCTCCTAGAGGCTTTGAGGATCGCTTCCTTCTCTCTAAAGAAATGAATCCTGCACACTATGTCACGCGTGCGAGCTGGATCTGAAAGTTTCGGACCCAGTGTTCTGTGGATCCTGTCGATTTCGACCGGAGTATCCGAGTTTTTATTAAGTAGCTTGACAAAGAGACCTTGAGCCCAATGTTCCAGGTCCTGTGGGAGAACAGATTCTGGGACTCCCCTTATGCGGAGATTATTTCTCCTATTTCTGTTCTCAATGTCATCAAGATGACTCAATATGTCCTGGATCTGATCTGTATGATCTTGCAGGATCTGCTGATGAGACTCCAGTGACTGGAGGGTCTGTTCTTGAATGGCTTCCATATCTTCCACTCTATGACCCACTTGCTTGAGGTCTGATTGTAGGGCAGCAATATCTTGCTTGTGTGACGCTTCCAGCTTGGAGAAGAGAGCATTCAGCTCATGTTTTGTAGGCAGAGCTTTAAGATGGACCTTCCAGTCCCATTCCTCCTCCGGTAAGGACGGTGTCGCCTGCACATCAACGCTTGGGCGCCCCGAAGAGCGGTGTGACTGGGGTGAGGAGCTAGGTGAGGAGTGCCTGCTGTCCGTCATGGCGGGTGAGGATGGGGCCGCTGAAGACGGGCTGTGAACCGCTCCTGCGTATGACCGGATACTCGGTGCAACGGGCAGTGAGCGGCTAGGGTCAGGAGATGTTGCTGCGGCGGCAGGCACCGCTATCTTCTCACCAGGAGATGCGTCCGCCATCTTGAATCGCGTGGATATCTTGGCGCCACTCACCGGCTGAGAGCTGGAGGCCAGGAATCGTTCCATGGCGCCGGATTCTCTGTCCACCGGTGCCGGTGTGGACGAGGTTCTCTTCCTCCTGTTTTTCATGAGGATAGGTAAGTCAGTTGTGTCCTGGGCTCTGAATAACTGCCGGAGATAATCAGGAGCTCTGAGTGCGCACTGCTCACTCGGCCATTGGCAAGCTCCGCGCCCCACATCTAATTTTTTAGAGAGTCCGCTCACCTGCAGGCCTGCAACTCAAATCTTTAACAGGATTAGCTCAACTGCAGGCCCGCAACTCAAATCTTTTACAGGGTCAGCTCACCTGCAGGCCCGCAACTCAAATCTTTTACAGGATCAGCTCACTTGCAGGCCCAAACCTAAAATCTTTTACAGGATCAGCTCACCTACAGGCCCAAACCTAAAATGTTTTACAGGGTAAGCTCACCTGCAGGCCCTCAACTCAATGTGAATGAGGCCCTCCTTTATGTGATATACAGGTTGTATCGGAGTGCCTGTTCTTTGTAATTTTTGGCAGCACTTGCACTTTATATACAAGTAAATATACAGGAAAGAATGTTTTCAATCAATTTTTCCTATAAAATAAATTTTTTACTTTGGTTTTGTGCGTAAAACCTTAATTAGATCGTGGGCCTGGTGATATGTTTTAAGCAGCAGCATAGTGATAAAAATGAGTGTCAAGGTGACATGGTGTGGAGATGGCAGGATGAGGAGGCCACATAGTGGAACAATGAGTCTGGATAAAAGACAAAGGCCACAGATTGTTCAGAAAGATGCAGATGGAAATAAATCTGTGGAGCTTTATGACGGTCACCTGCAGATTAATGCAGACCAGGGGCGTAGCTATAGGGAAAGCATGGGAAGCTGCCACTTTGGGGCCCTGACCCAGAAGGGGCCCATTCAGGAGGAGCAGGACTAAAGGATTTTGTCACAGCCCCCTCAACAGTATTACACAATGAAATTATATACAGTGACAGTATAGACCTTGTATAAAACGGATGGAACAGCTGAAAGGAAGGGGGTCGCTAAAAAATTACTGTAGGATGGAGGCCCATTCAAAAATTTGCTGTGGGGCCCAGTCATTTCTAGCTACGCCACTGAAGCAGCCCACAAAAGCAAGTTGGGTTCATCGATTCCAAAACCTTAATTAAATTGTGGGCCTGGTGATCAGTTTAAGGCCTTTTAAGCAGCAGCAGCAGGGTGATATAAATGAGTGGCAAGGTGACATGGTGTGGAGATGGCTTCATGAGGAGGCCACATAGTGGCACAATTACAGAGTCTGGATAAAAGACTGAGGCCACAGATTGTTGAGAAAGATGCAGGTGGAAACAAATCTGTAGAGCTGTTGTCACAATGCGGTGTTCTGGAAAGCGGGGACAGCCGAGGCTCGCTCGCGTCATCAGAACAAGAGCTAATTGCAGTGGATGAGATGTAGGTGCTTGATGAGCTGCTGCACACCCACAGAGAGGCAAGCAAGCCATCCAGATAGGGGTACAAATAACAGTTTTAACTTTGTTGGATAACCCCTTTAAAGGTAAGTTGGTGGCTAGATATTTTCAACTAGTTATTCTTTCTCAGTTTCTATTTGCACCTGCTATATAAAAGTGTTCTCTGATTTTTAAATTTCACTGTTTAAATCTGCATTAAAAAATTTGTAAGTTAATTGTTAATGAAATGTTTACCCTGACACCTTGAGCACAGTGCAACAATTCTATGCATACATTGTCAGTCACACACATCCTGCAAACATATAATGCTTTATGCCGGCCAGACTATTATGGGGCCCCATAAAGTTAATGGAGAGCACAATGCATGGCCACCTCTTCATACACCTCTATGGGACTGTCAGAAATAGCAGAGCCAATGCTAGGCTATATTCAGAACTCCTATAGAAGGGTGGCCATGCTTTTGTTGTGTGCTCTCCTTCAATTCAGGGGACATGTTTTGGAGATAGGCGCGGGTCCCGGAGGTGAGATCTGCACCAATCTGACTTTGATGGCATATTTTAGTGATATGCATTCAAATTCTGAGATGAGAGAACCCCTGAATTCCTCTTACACTGTCAAGGTGTCACCACATGCTGCTGCTTTCTGGAGGGGATGCTAAGTTATGGTGCACCCCAAAGGGAAATAAGTCCAGGGAGCCAGCATTTGCAGTAAGCCAGTGTGCTTCTTAACTTGATGAACTCAACTGCAAAACAATACAGGCAATGCACTGAGCTGGGTTATCCAGTCTCCTCCCTGGCAGAAGAAGGTTCCCTCTCTCTCTGAGAAGGCTGATACCCTGACCAAAGACTGGTGTACCAGGATCTATGGCTCAGTCATTTGGCAGGGTAGCCCCGTCTCAGCGTTTTCTTCTGGTCACTCGTGCAGTCTGGCAGAGTCATTCCTACTAACCACTGGTCCCTATCTGCAAACACTTACTGCTCTACCTTGATAAGTCAAGGAAAATGACTAAGCAGTTTGTAAACAACCGTCTGACAGAACTAAACCAGAAGATCAAAAATTTATGGAAGACATCATGAATGTGGAACGAATCAGGTAACCTTAATCTAAACGACACTGATTACCTCCGTAATCTCGTATGGAACTATAAAACAAGGTGCAAACTTTTTGGAGGCCACCTTAAGAGGCACATTCTTAGAGGACAGCCACACCTGATCCCCAACCTGAAAATCCATCCCCCTAGAACTTCTCTTATTAGCTTTGTTTTTTTTGATTATTTTGAGCCTTCTCTAGGTTCGACTGAACCCGGGCCCAAATTGTGCACAGTTCAGATGAGACCTTATCCGACTCAGGGTTAGACGAGGAGACAGATGACCCAGAATGAAAACGAGGATGGAAACCGTAGTTACAAAAGAATGGGGAGACACCAGCGGAGGAATTAACATGGTTGTTAATCGCAAAATCTGCCAAAGGAAGGTACTTAACCCACAACTGTTGATCACTAGAGACATATGACCTGAGAAATTGCTCCACAGACTGATTAAGTCGCTCTGTCTGCCTGTTACTCTCAGGATGATAGGCAGACGAGAAAGACAATGAGATTTAGCACCTCTGACAGAAGGCTCTCCAAAATCTCGACACAAACTGGACACCCCTATCAGACGCAATGTTCTCGGGTACACCGTGCAAATGTTCAATTTGTTCCACAAATACAGAGGCCAGAGTCTTAGCATTCGGAAGTTTAGCAAGGGGAACAAAATGTACCATCTTACTGAATCTGTCGACTACTACCCAAACCACAGTTTTACCCTCAGCAGGTGGCAGATCTGTGATGAAGTCCATAGAAATATGGAACCAGGGTCTACTGGGAATGGGGCGGGGTCGCAGTTCACCAGCAGGACGAGTCCTAGGGGTTTTGGACCTGGCACAGACCTCGCAGGCCAACACATAGGACTTGATATCCTTGAACAGAGTGGGCCACCAATAAGACCTGGATACCAGCTCTTTAGTACTCTTGATACCAGGATGTCCACACAACCGGAGACGGAACTGTTCAGGAACAAACAACTTATCTGTTGGTGTGAGTGCCGGGGCCAGATGTTGTTCTGCCTTAATAAGAGCCATAAGATCTTGGGACATGGCTGCTAAAAAGACACTAGCTGGAAAAATGGTTTTAGGCGGTGCGTCCGTGGGCTGGAACGCACAGAAACTCCGGGATAGGGCATCTGCCTTCACGTTCTTACTTCCTGGCCTGAAAGTGAGGAGAAATTAAAGCGTGTGAAAAACAATGCCCATCTGGCTTGACGGGGATTCAACCTCTTAGCAGACTCAAGAAACATCTGATTTTTGTGATCAGTAACAACGGTTACACAATGTTTAGCCCCCTCAAGAAAATGTCTCCACTCCTCAAATGCCCATTTAATGGCCAGCAATTCACTATTCCCCACATCATAATTTCTCTCGGTTGGAGAATTTTTTTTGGAAAAGAAGGCACAAGGCCTTAAATTGGTAAGACTAATGGGACCTTGAGAGAAGACCGCCCCAACTCCATCCTCGGAGGCATCCACCTCCACAATGAAAGGTCTCTCTTGATCCGGCTGAATCAAAACTGGGGCGCAGTTAAAAGCCTTCTTAAGTGTCTCAAATGCTTCAGTATCATCAACAGACCAGTTCTCCAGGACTGCCCCTTTTTTGGTGAGGTCGGTCAAAGGCCTAGCAATTACCGAAAAATTCTTTATAAATCTACGGTTGTCACGGCGGACAGGATACAAGATATACAGAATATCAACAAACAAGTGTCTAGGCAAGAAGCTGGGGATAAAGGTCACCTCCTGACAATCCTTACCAGCTCTCCCTAGACTTCTATGCCCACGTTCAGACCCTGAAGGTGGGAATAAACGTGTCCCCGTGCCTAGGCTGAAGATTCCCTAAAATCCCTAAGATGGTGAAAGTGGGAAAGAGGCAGCCTGCTCCCTCAGGACCTGGAGGGGGCCGGCGTCTCTCTAACAGCCTAGACAGACAACCACAAGAAAACAAAACCAACTTATCTTTTACTGAGCAGGAACAGCAAATCATTCCTTCCTTCCTCTGAGCCAGACAGAAGCTATAACCCGCACAGGACACTGGGAGTGGGCGTAATTTAAACTCAAACCAACGACCCCACCCAGTGCACCTGAAGGGAGGCGGATATAGCTCAACTCCAAAACAAAAACAAAAGGCTACACACGTGCTGCTAAACTGTCAGACCTCCGCACATAGCCTAAGCAGGGCATGACAGTACCCCCCCTTCTACGGGTGACCTCCGGACACCCCGGCCCAACTTTATCCGGGTGGGATCTGTGAAAAGCCCTCACCAGTCGGCTGGCACTAACATCCACAGCCGGAACCCACATCCTCTCCTCAGGGCCTTATCCCCTCTAGTGTACCAGGTACTGAAGGGAACCCCGAAGAACTCTTGAGTCGAGAACCCTGGAGATCTCGAACTCTAAATTTCCATCAACCAGAACAGGGGGAGGAGGCAATGGCGATGGTTCCATCGGTTTCACATATCTCTTCAGTAAAGAATTGTGGAACACATCATGGATCCTCCAAGTCTGCGGAAGAACCAGACGAAACGCTACTGGATTGACCACCGCAGATATTTTGTAAGGTCCAATAAATCTTGGACCCAGTTTCCAAGATGGTACTCTCAGTTTAATATTTTTAGTAGATAACCACACCAGATCACCCACACACAGGTCCAGACCAGTCATACGTCTCTTGTCAGCCATTCGCTTATACCTCTCACCCATCTTCTCCAAATTCACTTGGATCCTCCGCCGGATAGAAGACAAGGCAGAAGAAAATCTCTCCTCCTCTGGCATCCCAGAGGAACTAGTCCCAGAAAAGGTACCAAATTGAGGATGAAAGCCGTATGCGCCAAAAAATGGTGACTTACCCGTGGACTCCTGCCTACGGTTATTCAAAGCAAACTCTGCTAGGGACAAGAATGAGGACCAGTCCTCCTGATTCTCAGCCACAAAGCACCACAAGTAGGTCACCAGGTTTTGATTAGTACGCTCTGTCTGCCCATTTGACTGCGGATGAAAAGCCGAAGAGAACGAAAGTTGAATGCCAAGCCGAGAGCAGAACACCCTCCAAAACCTGGAGACAAACTGCGTGCCCCTATCAGAAACCACATCCGAGGGAATGCCATGCAATTTCACGATATTATCAACAAATATCTGAGCAAGAGTCTTGGCATTGGGCAGACTGGCTAACGATACAAAGTGAACCATTTTACTAAAACGGTCAACAACCACCAAAATTACTGTTTTCCCGGAGGAACTCGGCAGATCCGTAATAAAGTTCATAGACAAGTGCGTCCAAGGACAAGACGGAATAGACAAAGGAAGAAGTGAACCAGCAGGTCGAGTATGAGCAACCTTTGACCGTGCACAGGTTTCACAAGCTGCTACGTAATCCTCAACACTCTTACGTAACCCGGGCCACCAGAACCTCCGGGACACAAGATCAAAGGTGGACTTACCACCAGGATGTCCAGCAAGGACAGTATCGTGATGTTCCTTGAATACCTTGTATCGCAGTCCATCAGGAACAAACAACCTCCCTGGGGGACAAGAACCAGGAGCCCCCTCCTGGGCTCCCAACACCTCCATCTCCAATTCGGGGTACAGAGCGGAAACCACACCCCATCAGCCAAAATCGGAGCAGGATCCTCTGAATCACATCCCCCAGGGAAACTGCGAGACAACGCATCTGCCTTGACGTTTTTAACCCCCGGGCGAAAAGTAACCACAAAATTGAACCTGGTAAAGAACAGTGACCATCTGGCCTGTCTAGGATTCAGACACTTGACAGATAGCAGGTAAGCCAAATTCTTATGATCCGTATATACTGTAACGGGATGAGACGCACCTTCCAACCAGTGACGCCATTCCTCAAAGGCCAATTTGATGGCCAGCAATTCCCTATCTCCTACATCATAATTCCTCTCGGCGACTGAGAGATTCTTGGAAAAAAAAGCACACGGAACCCATTTGCCAGGAGATGAACCCTGCGACAGCACTGCTCCAACCCCCACTTCTGATGCATCAACCTCCACCACGAATGGCTGAGACACATCGGGCTGCACCAGAATGGGAGCAGACGCAAAACATTTCTTAATAGCCGAAAAGGCCTTCAATGCCTCATCCGACCAGACAGAGACGTCGGCGCCCTTCTTAGTAATATCGGTCAGAGGTTTAGCAATGGTAGAATAGTTCAAGATACATTTTCTATAATAATTAGTAAACCTCAAAAACCGCATCAAAGCTTTCTGATTCTCCGGTCGGTCCCATTCCAGAACCGCCCGGATTTTTTCGGGGTCAATACAAAAACCAGAGTCAGAAAGCAGATATCCCAGAAACTGAAGCTCCTGCACAGAAAACACACATTTCTCCAATTTGGCATATAATTTATTCTCCCGAAGGATCGTCAAAACCTGTCTCACGTGATCCTGATGGGTCTTCGGATCAGGAGAGTAAATTAGAATGTCATCCAAGTGAACTACGACGAACCTCCCCACAAAATGATGGAAAATGTCATTGACGAATCGCTGAAATTCCGCTGGCGTGTTAGTTAACCCAAAAGGCATAACCAGATTCTCGAAATGACCCTCGTGCATGTTAAAGGCCGTTTTCCACTCATCCCCTTCCTTGATTCTGATCAGATTGTAGGTCCCTCTTAAATCCAACTTGGAGAACACCTTGGCTCCAACAATCTGATCAAAAAGATCGGAGATCAAAGGAAGGGGATACGGATCACGGACCGTAATACGGTTCAATTCCCGGAAATCCAAACAAGGTCTCAGCGATTCATCCTTTTTCTTTACAAAGAATAAACCCACTGCCACCGGAGACTTAGATGGCCTAATATTACCTTTTGCCAAACTCTCGGCAATATACTTCCGCATGACCTCTCTTTCAGGCTGAGAAAGATTGTAAAGCCGAGACTTTGGCAATTTAGCCCCTGGGATGAGATTAACTGGACAATCATAGTCACGATGAGGGGGCAATTCCTGAGCCCCACCCTCCGAAAAGACATCTGCAAAATCTGAGATATACTCAGGTAAAGCCGTAGTAGACACACCAGAGATAGATGTGCCAAGACAATTGTCCGAACAAAATTCACTCCAACCCACTCCAACCAATGATCTGTCTTGCTTGCTTGCCAATCTATAATTGGGTTATGTTTTGTCAACCACGGTAACCCTAAGACTATAGGAGCAGGCAAGTCCTTCATGACAAAACAAGACATGATCTCAACATGTGAATCATCCACCCTTAACAGAATACCATGAGTGAGACTCTATATGAGTGAGACTCTATTGAGAAAGAGGGGAAGAATCAATTTCTCTTTCTAAAGTGCAAGTACTTAGACCCAGATTTTGAAGAAAAAGAAAATCAATAAGGTTTACCCCAGCACCACAGTCAATGAATACTTCAACAAAAAAATGTCTTGAGTCTAGCGCCACCATAGCTGGAAGGAGAAAACGAGTATTACAGGGAGCTTGTATACCTGCTTGCTCCACCACCCTATTCACACTACCAAGAGTCAGGGATGTTTTTTTTTTTTTCTTTAAGTAAACCTCTTTGTGATTCTTTCTCATCAACATGCGGTTTAACAAAAAGGACAAGCAAAAATAAAATGACCACTTTTTCCACAGTAATAACATAGTTTATGCAACCTTCTAAAGTTCCTACTACCAGAACGGAAAGATATCTGACCCAGCTGCATAGTTTCCTCCCCTACCCCAGAGTTACATGTCATATCACCCTGGGGAGCAGGTGAGACGAAACCACTCATGGAAGGGATCCCTTGCGCAGAGGGAACCTTACACCTCTCTCTAATACGTCTATCTAACCGTAGTGCCAAAGACATAGCATTCTCCAATGTATCCGAGTACTCATGAAAAGCAAGGGCATCTTTCAATCTCTCAGATAACCCCTGACAAAACGGACTACGTAACGCGGGGTCATTCCACTCTGACTCGGTAGCCCATCTCCTAAACTCAACGCAGTAAGCCTCTACAGTATGTTCACCTTGTAATAAATTACGCAATTTAGATTCCACCATCGCGACCTGATCTGGATCATCATAAATGAATCCCAAGGCTTTAAAAAAAAAATTCACCGACCGGAGGGCCAGAGAACCGGACGGCAGAGAAAAGGCCCAGGATTGCGCGTCCCCTTTAAGCAGGGAAATTATTATCCCTACCCTCTGACTCTCATCACCAGAGGAAGATGGACGCAGCCGAAAATACAACTTGCATGACTCTTTAAAGCGGATAAAGTCATCCACACCCCCTGCAAATCTATCAGGGAGAGCGACTTTAGGCTCCCCATAAATTTGACTTCCTCCTATTGCACCTGATGCCAGAGCATTCTGACACCGTGTGACCGAATTACGCAGATCCGCAACCTCTAGGGATAATCCCTGCATGCGATCAACTAGCGCATCAATTGACTCCATCTCAAAACAGCTGAGAAATGGCAGTCAAAGTATGGGCGGGTTTTAATGTCACGGCGGACAGGATACAAGATACACAGAATATCAACAAACAAGTGTCTAGGCAAGAAGCTGGGGATAAAAGTCACCTCCTGACAATCCCTACCAGCTCTCCCTAGACTTCTATGCCCACGTTCAGACCCTGAAGGTGGGAATAAACGTGTCCCCGTGCCTAGGCTGAAGATTCCCTAAAATCCCTAAGATGGTGAAAGCGGGAAAGAGGCAACCTGCTCCCTCAGGACCTGGAGGGGGCCGGCGTTTCTCTAACAGCCTAGACAGACAACCACAAGAAAACAAAACCAACTTATCTTTTACTGAGCAGGAACAGCAAATCCTTCCTTCCTCTGAGCCAGACAGAAGCTATAACCCGCACAGGACACTGGTAGTGGGCGTAATTTAAACTCAAACCAACGACCCCACCCAGTGCACCTGAAGGGAGGCGGATATAGCTCAACTCCAAAACAAAAACAAAAGCCTAAGCACGTGCTGCTAACCTGTCATACCTCCGCACATAGCCTGAGCAGGGCATGACAACGGTAATAATTAGCAAATCCTAAAAAACTTTGTAAGGCTTTTAAGGATGAAGGCCTTACCCAGTCCAAAATTGAGGAGTGAGGACATACCCAAGATACAGGAATGTATCGCCTACAGTATGTTAAAACTAGATAGTGGAACACATTACTGTTTCCTTATCTGTTTTTATTTTTTGATCATAAGTTTTTTGTTTCATTTTCTATACCTGATTAGGCCATCATGCCTAAGCTGTCGTTAATAGCACTTATACTACCAGCAGCCACGTGGTCAATAGGTTACTGGAGATGTTCACTATGGGAGTTTTCTAGACTCTGTGAACTATACAGAGGTCAGGCTGGGTCAACATTGCATGTAAGCGCTCCACAGGGCTTTACATAAGGGGTATATGTCTGAATACCCCAAAAAGTATGACAGGTACAATCTTTGTACTTGGCCTGACCTGATTTCTATTTGTTTTCTGCTTCTACACTGGACCATATAGAGTGGTAGACTGTACAATTTTGTCCTGCAAAAAGTCAAAAACACAGCGGGACAAACTGAGATCAAAGATTAATTATTTTAACTGTTTGACTTATTAACCGCTTGCCGTCACACTAACGCCGATAGGCGTCAGTGCGGCGGCACTCTCAGGTCTCATCGACGCCTATTGGCGTCATCTCGTGAGACCCGAGATTTCCTGTGAACGTGTGCTCACAGGATCGCGTAGTTCACAAGTTCAACTACAGCCTGCCAGCAGCGATCATTGGCTGGCAGGCTGTAGATTTTTAAAATAACCAATGAAATGGGTATGTCAGGCGCTATTTTGTAAATAGCGTCTGATATACCTGCTACCTGCTCCTCTGGTGGTCCCTTTTGCTTGGATCAACCACCAGAGGACACAGGCAGCTCTGTAAGTAGCACCAATCACCACACACACATTACACCCCCCTGTCACTTATTAACCCCTTATTAACCCCTGATCACCCCATATAAACTCCCTGATCACCCCCCTGTCATTGATCACCCCCCTGTAAGGGTCCCTTATCACCGCCAGTTACTTAGCTACTTGTTTGGTAGTTAGCGCCCAGCCCACCGCACCGCAGTCACTGATTAGTCGCTGATTAGCACCATCGCTGTCGCTAATCAGCACTAGTACTATATAGTATCTGTAAGTGATCAAGACTGATCGCAATCAGATCTATATCAGTACATTAGGGTCACCTTAGGCTCTACAAAAAGCGCAGTGTTCGCCCGATCAGGCCTGATCTTGTGTGCACACTTGCGTTCAGTCCGCCCCACCGCAGTGAGAGAATTTTTTTTTCTGATCACTGCAAAAACACCGTAAAATTGCTGCAGCGCTATAAAGATCACTTTTGAGCCTTCTGGATCTTTATTAGCGATCGCAGCTTTACTTCGCAAGCACTCCTTTTTACTAGGTAGGTTTGCTCTTTTTCCTGGGTAGTCTCAGAGGAATACCCCCTAAATTTAGTTAGCCCAAAATGTCAAACAAGGGGTATTCCGCTGAAGAGGCCTACAGGATTCTGGCCGTGATGGATGAAAGCTATGGGGACGCCTCACCCGCTGAATCCAGTGGTTCAGAATATGAACCTGTAGACAGCAGTGGCACTCTAACCGCTAGTGAAGATGACGAGGTTGAGGTCCCTGCTATGGTCAGGCGTACCCGATCCCATGTCAGTCTTCTGCATACCCCGCGTGATGAGCCTCATTTGCAGCAGAGTGGTGCTAGCGCTGATCTTTTTTATGGTGCGGCATACACCAGCAGCGCAGCACATCCTGGACCTTCTACCAGCACTTCCGTATTCCCTGGTGAAGTGGCGAGCACCAGAAGGGCAGTTCAAGCTGGTACGGTGGCACGTGCAGTAACTCCCCCGTTGCAGCCACCACGTTCACCGGCCCGTAGAGCCCTTAGTCTCCCAGAGGTACTGGCAAACCCAAATTGGCACTCCCCTGCTTCCGCCGCACCCGTATTGCCCCCTTTCACCGCCCAGTCTGGAGTTCGCGTGGAGACAGCTCATTTAGGATCAGCCCTCGAGTTTTTTGAGCTGTTCTTCACCGCGGATCTCTATGACTAAGTTGTGGCAGAAACCAACAGCTACGCCACACAGTATATAACCCCCAATCCGGAAAGCTTCTATGCCCAGCCTTACCGTGGAAACCAGTCACAGTTTCAGAATTTAAAATATTTTTGGGCCTTATCCTCAGCATGGGTCTAACTAAAAAAAATGTATTGCGGTCCTATTGGTCTAAAGACCCAATACATTACATGCCCATGTTCTCTGCTGCTATGTCCAGGGCACGTTTTGAGGTCATCATGCGCTTTATGCATTTCACTGACAATAAAACCTGTCATCCAAGAGGCCACCCTGCTTATGACCAGCTCCACAAAATTCAGCCCCTCATAGACCGTTTGTCATCCAGGTTTGCAGATGTGTATACCCCCAATCAGAACATCTGCATAGACGAGTCCCTTGTACATTTTACCGGGCGCCTTGGCATCAAACAGTACATCCCCAGCAAGCGCGCCCGGTATGGGGTCAAACTGTATAAGCTCTGTGAAAGGGCCACAGGCTATACATATCGTTTTACGGTCTATGAGGGAAAAGACTCAAAACTGGAGCCGGTCGGATGCCCTGACTACCTGGGGAGCAGTGGCAAGATTGTCTGGGACTTGGTGTCACCCTTACTCCACAAGAGGTACCACTTATACGTGGACAATTTTTACACAAGCGTGGCCCTCTTTCGGCACTTACATCTAGTCGGAATTCAATGCTGTGGCACTGCGCGACCTAGTCACCGGGGTTTCCCCCAACGGCTCGTTAATACCCGACTTGCACAGGTGGAGAGGGCTGCCTTGTGTGACCAAGAACTGCTCGCGGTGAAGTGGAGGGACAAGAGGGACGTTTACCTTCTGTCCACCATTCACGCAGACACGACAGTAAAAATTGAAAGGGCAACTGGAGTCATTGAGAAACCCCTCTCTGTCCACGATTATAACCTTCACATGGGAGGGGTGGACTTCAATGACCAGATGTTAGCTCCCTATTTAGTGTCCCGCCGCACCAGATGCTGGTATAAGAAGGTGTCTGTTTATTTAATTCAATTGGCTCTGTATAATAGTTTTGTTCTCTACAGTAAGGCTGGGAGAACGGGATCCTTCCTAAAATTCCAGAAAGAGATCATTTCGGAACTCCTGTATCCAGGAGGGTCCGTGCCCCAAGTCCCTGATGTAGTTAGCCGGCTACATGGCAGACACTTCCCGAGTGTCTATCCTGGTACCCCAACTCAGCGTTCCCCAAGAAAAAGATGTCGTGTCTGTAGCAGGGCTGGAATAAGGCGTGACACCACCTTCTTTTGTCCTGACTGTCCTGACCAGCCTGCCCTATGCATAGGGGAGTGTTTCCGCAAGTACCACACACAGGTACACTATTAGTGTAGGGATCGTGTGACACAGGACAGGCACACAGGGGTCTTAGGGCCCTTTCACACAGAGCTGCTACAAACCTCTCCTTTCACCTGGGACAAAGTGCATAATGTACTTCGCCACATCTCTGGGCGATTTGCGCTTTGCACATTGTCCCATGGGGAAGGAAAGGTTTGTCCTCTAAAAGGTAAAAAATAAAATAAAATCACAGGTAAGCAAAAAAGTTAATGTTCTGTTTCAAATGTTATATAAAGTTTATAAAAGTTGATGTTAATAAATTTATTGCGTTGCGGCCTGTTTTTTTTACCTTCTAGGTGGACCCAGCGATCAACCAGCTGCAGCACTGATGTGCATTCTGAAAAAAGCATTGTGCTGCTGTCAGATTACACAAAGTCGGTGTATGCGGCGCTGCAAGACGAGATTTCTCCTCTGCAGTAAAAAAGACACGTTTGCCGAGGCTTATGAGCTGAGGGGCGGTGTTCATATGCTTTGGCAAACATTTTTTATAAAAAAAATAATAATTCTGGCAATGATTTATTCATCCACATCGATTGATGTGAATGGAGAAATCGGGTTTGCCAGGGCATACGAGCTGAAGTGGGTTTGGATGTTGGTCGGAGCGCCCATGTCCTGGCAGACGCCTTTCCCCTCTTTTTTTTTTTGCACATTTTTTGGCAGAGATTTTTTCATCCACATTGATCGATGCGAATGAAGAAATCTGTGCCGTTCATTTTTTCTTTCAGCCCAGAGGCTGAACGGAAAAAAAAATCTCATTACCCGTATGCTCAATATAAGGAGAATAGCAGAAACTCCTAATGCTGGCCATACATGTAATGATTGTGGAGTCCCTCAAATGCCAGGGCAGTACAAACACCCCACAAATGACCCTATTTTGGAAAGAAGACACCCCGAGGTATTCGCTGAGGGGCATATTGAGTCCATGAAAGATTGAAATTTTTGTCACAAGTTAGCGGAAAGGGAGAATCAATTTCTGCTAACTTGTGCCAAAAAAAAATCTTCTATGAACTCGTCATGCCCCTCACGGAATACCTTGGGGTGTCTTCTTTCCAAAATGGGTCACATGTGGGGTATTTATACTGCCCTGGCATTTTAGGGGCCCTAAAGTGTGAGAAGAAGTCTGGAATCCAAATGTCTAAAAATGCCCTCCTAAAAGGTACTCATTGGAATTTGGGCCCCTTTGCGCACCTAGGCTGCAAAAAAGTGTCACATATGTGGTATCGCCGTACTCAGGAGAAGTAGAGCAATGTGTTTTGGGGTGTCTTTTCACACATATCCATCCTGTGTGTGAGAAATATCTCTGTAAATGACAACTTTTTAAAAAAATTTATACAAAGTTGTCAATTTACAGAGATATTTCTCTCACCCAGCATGGGTATTTGCAAAAATACACCCCAAAACACATTGCCCTACTTCTTCTGAGTACGGCAATACCACATGCGTGACACTTTTTTGCAGCCTATGTGCACAAAGGGGCCCAAATTCGAATGAGTACCTTTAGGATTTCACAGGGCATTTTTTACGCATTTGAATTCCAAACTACTTCTCACGCTTTAGGGCCCCTAAAATGCCAGGGCAGTATAAATACCCCACAAGTGACCCCATTTTGGAAAAAAGACACCCCAAGGTATTCCGTGAGGGGAATGGCGAGTTCATAGAAGATTTATTTTTTTTTGGCACAAGTTAGCGGTAAATGTTTTTTTTTTTTTTTCTTACAAAGTCTCATATTCCACTAACTTGTGACAAAAAATTAAATTTTACATGAACTTGCCATGCCCCTCACGGAATACCTTGGCGTGTCTTCTTTCCAAAATGGGGTCACTTGTGGGCTATTTATACTGCCCTGGCATTTTAGGGGCCCTAAAGCGTGAGAAGTAGTTTGGAATTCAAATTCGTAAAAAATGCCCTGTGAAATTAAAAAGGTACTCATTGGACTTTGGGCCCCTTTGTGCACCTAGGCTGCAAAATAGTGTCACACATGTGGTATTGCCGTACTCAGAAGAAGTAGGGCAATGTGTTTTGGGGTGAATTTTTACATATACCCATACTGTGTGTGAGAAATATCTCACAGGCATCCGGCTGTCCATGGTGCTGATCAGATGCTGTCCATGGTGCTGATTAGACTTCTGCTAAAGGCAGAAGTCTAATCAGACTTTGTAAAGTGAAAATACAGTACAGTACACTATTGTATTATACAGACATCAGACCCACTGGATCTTCAAGAACCAAGTGGGTCTGGGTAAAAAATAAATAAAAAAAAAGGTAAAAAAAACCTAAAAATTAAAAAGCACATTTATCACTAATTAAAAATGAAAAAAATAAAATTCCCTACACATGTTTGATATCACCGCGTCCTTAACGACCTGATCTATAAAACGGTCATGTTACTTTACCCGCACAGTGAACGCCCAAAAAAATAAAATAAATAACTATGATGAAATTGACATTTTGCCCACCTTACTTCCCAAAAAAGGTAAGAAAAGTGATCAAAAAAGTCGTATGTACGCCAAAATAGTACCAATCAAACCATCACTTCATCCCGCAAAACATTTGACCATACCTAAGATAATCACCCAAAAACTGAAAAAACTATAGCTCTCAGAATATGGAGACACTAAAACATGATTTTTTTTTGTTTCAAAAATGAAATAATTGTGTAAAACTTACATAAATAAAAAAAAGCATACATATTAGGTATCGCCGCGTCCATAATAACCTGCTCTATAAAAATATCACATGACCTAACCCCTCAGATGAATACCGTAAAAAAAAAAAAAGTGTAAAAAAAGCAATCTTTTGTCACCTTACATCACAAAAAGTGTAATAGCAAGCGATCAAAAAGTCATACGCACCCCAAAATAGTGCCAATCAAACAGTCATCTCATCCCGCTAAAATCATACCTTACCCAAGATAATCGCCCAAAAACTGAAAAAGCTATGGCTCTCAGACTATGGAAACACTAAAACATGTATACATATTCAAATTGTATACATATTCAATATCGCCTCGTCCGTGACAACCTGCTCTATAAAAATACCACATTATCTAACCTGTCAGATGAATGTTGTAAATAACAAAAAATAAAAACGGCGCCAAAACATCTATTTCTTGTTACCTTGCCTCACAATAAGTGTAATATAGAGCAACCAAAAATCATATGTACCCTAAACTAGTACCAACAAAACTGCCACCCTATCCCGTAGTTTCTAAAATGGGGTCACTTTTTTAGAGTTTCTACTCTAGGGGGGGCATCAAATGCGTCATGGTGTCAAAAAAACAGTCCAGCAAAATCTGCCTTCCAAAAACCGTATGGCATTCCTTTCCTTCTGCGCCCTGCCGTGTGCCCGTACTGCGGTTTACGACCACATATGGGGTGTTTCTGTAAACTACAGAATCAGGGCCATAAATATTGAGTTTGGTTTGGCTGTTAACCCTTGCTTTGTAACTGGAAATTATTAAAATGGAAAATCTGCCAAAAAAGTAATATTTTAAAAAAGTAATTCTATTTTCCATTAATTCTTGTGGAACACCTAAAGGGTTAACGACGTTTGTAAAATCAGTTTTGAATACCTTGAGGGGTGTAGTTTCTAGAATGGGGTCACTTTTTTGGAGTTTCTACTCTAGGGGTGCATCAGGGGGGCTTCAAATGGGACATGGTGTCAAAAAAACAGTCCAGCAAAATCTGCCTTCCAAAAACCGTATGGCATTCCTTTCCTTCTGTGCCCTGCCGTGTGCCCGTACAGCAGTTTAGGACCACATATGGGGTGTTTCTGTAAACTACAGAATCAGAGCCATAAATTTTTAGTTTTGTTTGACTGGTAACCCTTGATTTGTAACTGGAAAAAAATTATTAAAATGGAAAATCTGCCAAAAAAGTGAAATTTTGAAATTGTAGCTCTATTTTCCATTAATTCTTGTGGAACACCTAAAGGGTTAACAAAGTTTGTAAAATCAGTTTTGAATACCTTGAGGGGTGTAGTTTTTAGAATGGGGTCACTTTTGGGTGGTTTCTATTATATAAGCCTCACAAAGTGACTTCAGACCTGAACTGGTCCTTAAAAAGTGGGTTTTTGAAAATTTCTGAAAAATTTCAAGATTTGCTTCGAAACTTCTAAGCCTTGTAACATCCCCAAAAAATAAAATGTCATTCCCAAAATGATCCAAACATGAAGTATACATATGGGGAATGTAACGTAATAACTATTTTATTGTAGGTATTACTATGTATTATAGAAGTAGAGAAATTGAAACTTGGAAATTTGCTAATTTTTCTAAATTTTGGCCAAATTTGGTACTTTTTTATTAATAAAAAAGATTTTTTTTCAAATATCCCCCCAAGTGCCTCCATCAGCCCCCATTCAAATAGCCCCCCAAATGCCTCCATAACACCCCCAAGTGCCTCAAATAGCCCCCCAAGGTCCTCCATCAGCCCCCATATGCCTCCATAAGCCCCCATATGCCTCCATAAGCCCCATCTGCCTCCATAAGCCCCCATGTGCCTCCATAACCCCCCAAGTGCCTCAAATAGCCCCCCAAGTGCCTCCACAGCCCCCATGTGCCTCAAAAAGCCCCCAAGTGCCTCCATAAGCCCCCATTCAAATAGCCTTCCAAGTGCCTCCATAAGCCCTCATTCAAATAGCCCCCCAAGTGCCTCCATAAGCCGCCATTCAAATAGCCCCCAAGTGCCTCCATAACCCCCCAAGTGCCTCAAATAGCCCCCCAAGTGCCTCCATAAGCCCCCATGTGCCTCCATAACCCCCAATGTGCCTCAAATAGCCCCCAAGTGCCTCTATAAGCCCCCATATGCCTCCATGAGCCCCCATTTGCCTCCATCAGCCTCCATAACCCCCCAAGTGCCTTAAATAGCCCCCCCAAGTGCCTCCATCAGCCCCCATATGCCTCAAATAACCCCTCAAGTGCCTCAAATAGCCCCCCATGTGCCTCAAATAGGCCCCCATATGCCTCAAATAGCCCCCAAGTGCCTCAAATAGCCCCCCAAGTGCCTCAAATAGCCCCCCATGTGCCTCAAATAGCCTCCCATGTGCCTCCATAAGCCCCCATATGCCTCAAATAGCCCCCCCAAGTGCCTCCATCAGCCCCCAATCGTTGGTGGAATTGGTGGTGCATGTAAAAATAATACTTACCCACCGCTTATGAAGTTGTCTCCCGGTCCTCCTCTCCGACGCTGTCCGGACTATTCTTTTGTGCTGCGTTACAGCTGGTCAAAAGAATATGGATCCGTGTGTGCGCGTTCACAGTGTCAGTGAGAAGGCCGGCCGGCATCGCAAGAGATAACAATGCGCAAGCGCGGCCCATGGATACGGCCGGCGAGCGGTGGCCGTATCCATGGGCAGCAAAGATAAACAATGAATTTTGTGAATTCTATTTTAAAGAAAATAGTAGTTTTTTTTTATAAAATATATTTAGAAAAAACTTAAATGGGGGATAAATAATTTCATGAAAGATGATCAATAAGATGGGAATACCCCTTTAAGGTGAAAATGAGCCCGGTCCTTAAGGAGTTAACCGAATAAATTAATCTAGCCCAAATGCTGAAAAACATCCCCATCACATTGCGCTTCCTAAAACAAATTTTACAGTAGGCACTATTCATTATAGTGGGTAGTGTTCTATAGGCAACTGCCAAACTCAGATTGGCCTATCAGACTGTCAGATGAAAGAGCACATGAGTCCAGTGGCAGCATGTTATACACCACCCCAGCTGTAGCCTCGAAGGTGATCTTAGATTGGTGTACAACTGGTTGACTGTGCAAACCGATTTGTCTCTACATAACGTATCACACAGCTAAAGTTAGTTCCTTTTAACACAGACCATTATTTTAGACAATTTTCGGGAACAAGCCAAACGTTCCAGACAATTACCTAATCATTAGAGAGATTTACATGCAGCAATCATCTCTGCTGCATTGGAACACTTGTGCCCATAGAAAATCATTGTTTCCGGTCAGCAGAATACGGTTTACACATCACAATCTGCTGCACAGAAACAATGATTTTAGGTGCTGGTATCCGATCACCCAGTTGATGAGTGTTTGTTCATTCACTGAGTGACCACTGGCACTCAATGAATGTTATCAAGAACAAGCATTTCTACGAACACCCATCCCCGATAACTGGCCTGATTATCAGTCCATATTAACCCCTTCCTGTCATCCACTGTATATGTACAGTGCAGCGGGAAGTGATTTCCCGACAGTCGCCATATAGAGTAGATATAAAAAGTCTACACACCCCTGTTAAAATGTCAGGTTTCTGTGATGTAAAAAAATGAGACAAAGATAAATAATTTCAGAACTTTTTCCACCTTTAATATGACCCATAAACTGTACAACTCAATTGAAGAACAAATGAAGCACCTTTTGATTTTATTACAGCACTCAGTCTTTTTGGGTATGAGTCTATCAGCATGGCACATTTTGACTTGGCAAGATTTGCCCACTCTTCTTTGCAAAAACACTCCAAATCTGTCAGATTGGGAGGACATCTCCTGTGCACAGCTCTCTTCAGATCACCCCACAGATTTTCAATGGGATTCAGGTCTGGGCTCTGGCTGGGCCATTTCAAAACTTTAATCTTCTTATGGTGAAGCCATTCCTTTGTTGATTTGGATGTATGCTTTGGGTCATTGTCATGCTGAAAGATGAAGTTCCTCTTCATGTTCAGCTTTCTAGCAGAAGCCTGAAGGTTTTGTGCCAATATTGACTGGTATTTGGAACTGTTCATAATTCCCTCTAGCTTAACTAGTGCCCCAGTTCCAGCTGAAGTAAAGCAGCCCCAAAGCACGATGCTGCCACCACCATGCTTCACTGTGGGTATGGTGCTCTTTTTGTGAGGAGCAGTGTTGTTTTTGCGGCAAACATATCTTTTGGAATTATGGCCAAAAAGTTCAACCTTGGTTTCATCAGACCATAACACCTTTTCCCACATGCTTTTGGGAGACTTCAGATGTGTTTTTGCAAAATGTAGCCTAGCTTGGATGTTTTTCTCCGTAAAAAAAGGCTTTCGTCTTGCCACTCTACCCCATAGCCCAGACATATGAAGAATACGGGAGATTGTTGTCACATGTACCACACAGCCAGTATTTGCCAAATATTCCTCCAGCTCCTTTAATGTTGCTGTAGGACTCTTGGTAGCCTCCCAGACCAGTTTTCTTCTCATCTTTTCATCAATTTTGGAGGGACGTCCAGTTCTTGGTAATGTCACCACCGTTGTGCCATATTTTCTCCACTTGATGATGACTGTCTTCACTGTGTTCCATGGTATATCTAATGCCTTGGAAATTCTTTTGTACCCTTCTTCTGACTGATACCTTTTAACAATGAGATCCCTCTGATGCTTTGGAAGCTCTCTGTGGACCATGGCTTTTGCTGTGGGATGCAACTAAGAAAATTTCAGGAAAGACCAACTAGAGCAGCAGAACTTTGGGGTTAATCAGAGGCACTTTAAATGATGGCAGGTGTATGCTGACTCCTATTTAACATAATTTTGAATATGCTTAATTCTAAACACATCTACATCCCCAGTTACACTTATGCAACCACATTATTTTATTTATTTTTTGCTTTCTTCCCTCCACCTAAAAGATTTCCGTTTGTTTTTCAATTGAGTGGTACAGTTTATGGCCTCATGCACACGACCGTTGTGTGCATCCGTGGCCGTTGTTCCGTTTTCCGTGATTTTCTGCGGACCCATTGACTTTCAATGGGTCTGTTGAAAACTCTGAAAATGCACCGTTGTTCATCCGCGGCCGTGATCCGTGTTTCCTGTCCGTCAAAAAAATAAGACCTGTCCTATTTTTTTGATGGACAATGGTTCACGGACCCATTCAAGTCAATGGGTTCGTGAAAAAACACGGATGCACACAAGATTGGCATCCGCGTCCGTGATCCGTGGCCGTTGGCAACTTTCACACAGACGGATCGCAGATCCGTCTGCATAAAAGCTTTTTGAGATATGAGTTTTCACTTCGTGAAAACTCATATCCGACAGTATATTCTAACACAGAGGCGTTCCCAAAGTGATAGGGATGCTTCAAGTTAGAATATACTGAGAACTGTGTACATGACTGCCCCCTGCTGCCTGGCAGCACCCGATCTTTTACAGGGGGCTGTGATCCGCACAATTAACCCCACAGGTGCCACACCTAAAGGGTTAATTGTGCGTATCATAGCCCCTTGTAAGAGATCAGGTGCTGCCAGGCAGGAGGGGGCAGACCCCCTCCCTCCCCAATATTATATTCATTAGTGGCCAGTGTGGCCTCCCCTCTCCCCCTTCCCCCCAGTTAAAATCACGTTTCGAATCCCCCATCATTGGTGGCCAGTGCGGCCTCACATCTCCCCCCCCCCTTGTTAAAATCACGTTCCGAATCCCCCATCATTGGTGGCCAGTGCGGCCTCACATCTCCCCCCCCCCTAGTTAAAATCACGTTCCGAATCCCCCATCATTGGTGGCCAGTGCGGCCTCACATCTCCCCCCCCAGTTAAAATCACGTTCCGAATCCCCCATCATTGGTGGCCAGTGCGGCCTCACATCCCCCCCCTTGTTAAAATCAAGTTCCGAATCCCCCATCATTGGTGGCCAGTGCGGCCTCCCCTCTCCCCCCCCCCCCTCTAGTTAAAATCACGTTCCCCCATCATTGGTGGCAGTGGAGAGTTCCGATCGGAGTCCCAGTTTAATCGCTGGGGCTCCGATCGGTAACCATGGCAACCAGGACGCTACTGCAGTCCTGGTTGCCATGGTTACTTAGCAATTTTTAGAAGCATTATACTTATCTGCGAGCTGCGATGTCTGTGTCCGGCCGGGCGCTCCTCCTACTGGTAAGTGACAGGTCTGTGCTACAGGCAATGCGCCGCACAGACCTTTCACTTACCAGTAGAATATATAGTCGTAGCCAAAATATAATTACACACACTTCATACGTTTCAAAGGCTTTTATCGACAATTACATGACATTTATGCAAAGAGTCAGTATTTGCAGTGTTGGCCCTTCTTTTTCAGGACCTCTGCAATTCGACTGGGCATGCTCTCAATCAACTTCTGGGCCAATTCCTGACTGATAGCAACCCATTCTTTCATAATCACTTCTTGGAGTTTGTCAGAATTAGTGGGTTTTTGTTTGTCCACTCGCCTCTTGAGGATTGACCACAAGTTCTCAATGGGATTAAGATCTGGGGAGTTTCCAGGCCATGGACCCAAAATGTCAACGTTTTGGTCCCCGAGCCACTTAGTTATCACTTTTGCCTTATGGCACGGTGCTCCATCATGCTGGAAAATGCATTGTTCTTCACCAAACTGTTGTTGGATTGTTGGAAGAACTTGCTGTTGGAGGGTGTTTTGGTACCATTCTTTATTCATGGCTGTGTTTTTGGGCAAAATTGTGAGTGAGCCCACTCCCTTGGATGAGAAGCAACCCCACACATGAATGGTCTCAGGATGCTTTACTGTTGGCATGACACAGGACTGATGGTAGCGCTCACCTTTTCCTCTCCAGACAAGCCTTTTTCCTGATGCCCCAAACAATCCAATGGTATATTCTAACATAGAGTCGTTTCCATGGTGATGGGGACGCTTCAAGTTAAAATATACCATCGGATTGGAGAACACTCCGATCCTATGGTATAGTAACTCCTGACTTTACATTGAAAGTCAATGGGGGACGGATCCGTTTGCAATTGCACCATATTGTGTCAACGTCAAACGGATCCGTCCACATTGACTTGCATTGTAAGTCAGGATGGATACGTTTGGCTCCGCACGGCCAGGCGGACACCAAAACGACTTTTTTTTCATGTCAGTGGATCCTCCAAAAATCAAGGAAGACCCATGGATGAAAAAACGGTCACGGATCACGGACCAACGGAACCCTGTTTTGCGGACCGTGAAAAAATACTGTCGTGTGCATGAGGCCTATAGGTCACATTAAAGGTGGAAACAGTTCTGAAATGATTTATCTTTGTCTCATTTTTTTACAGCACAGAAACCTGACATTTTAACATGGGTGTGTAGACTTTTTATATCCACTGTATGTATGGTGCGATTATCGGGCGGGTGCAGAACCAGTGAATACACCGATGCTGGTGCATTAACCCTTTGTATGCCACAGTCCACGCTAGCCGTGGCATGCACAGAGTTTGCAAAGGGAGGGGGCTCACTCTCCTTCCCTATTGGGTCCTTGTGCTGTGGGACCCAATTGCTGGGAGCACAACCTGATGCCTTCCACAGGCATCGGGGTTTGCCTCCTATGGAAGCCTGTGAGACCCTGGCTGGGTTTAAAAAAAAAATAAAGTTTCAATTTAAAAAAACACTCTTTTCCCTCATCAAGCCATATACAGTAAAAATACATAAATAAAAATAGACATATTAGGTATCGCCCCGTAATGACTGGATCTATAAAAATATCACATGATCTACCCTGTCAGATGAACACCGTAAAAAATAAAAAAAACTGTGCTAAAATAAAATAAAAATTGGTCACTTTTACGTACAAAAAGTGTAGTACCTAACGATCAAAAAGTACTATGTACTTCACAATAGTACCATTTAAAAGTCACCTAATCCCTGAAAAAATTAGCCCCTACACAAAACAATTGACAGAAAAAAAAAAAAAATGGATCTCAGGAAATGGCAACACAAAAACTATTTTTTTCAAAGAAATGCTTTTATTGTGTTAGCTTGAAAACAAAAATGAAAAAAAAAAATATATATATTAGGTATCTCTGTGTCCATAATGACCTGCTCAATAAAAATATCTAAAGGTCTACCACAGGGATGCCCAGCCTGCGGCCCTCCAGCTGCTGCAAAACTACTGTACAGTACAACTCCCGGCATGCCTGGACATCCTACAGCTATCAGGGCATGTTGGGAGTTGTAGTTTTGCAACAGATGGAGGGCCACAGGCTGGGCATCCCTGGTCTACCACTTCAGGTAAATGCTTTAAAAAAATAATTTTAAGTGTCAAAACAGCCATTTTTGGTCAAAAAGCATAATAGCGAGTGATCAAAAAGTACAGTACTATGAACCCCAAAATGGTACCAATGAAAACATCAACTCATCATGCAAAGAATGAGCCCCCACACAAGATGATTGACAGAAAAAATAAAAAATAAAATATGGCTCTCAGAAGAAACAAAAACAGGATTCGTTTTTTCCCCCCATAAATGCTTTGTGTAAAAGTGAGAACGTAAAGAAAAAACTATATAAAATTGGTATCTCTGTAATTGTCCTGACTGGCAGAAAAAAGATAACGTGATTTTCACGCATGATGTTCGCCGCAATAACAAAATCCAAAAAGCAATGTCAGATTTGCAGCCTTTTCTTTATCCTGTGTCCCAAAAAGCTAAATAAAAAGCGATCAAAAAGTTGTATGTACCCCAAAATAGAACCAATGATAAAGCTTAGGCCTCATGCACACGACCATTGTGTGCATCCGTGGCCGTTGTGCCGTTTTCCGTTTTTTTTCGCAGACCCATTGACTTTCAATGGGTCTGTGGAAAAATCGGAAAATGCACCGTTTTGCAGCCGCATCCGTGATCCGTGTTTCCTGTCCGTCCAAAAAATAAGACCTGTCCTATTTTTTTGACGGACAACGGTTCACGTACCCATTCAAGTCAATGGGTCCGTGAAAGAACACGGATGCACACAAGATTGGCATCCGCGTCCGTGATCCGTGGCCGAAGGTTACTTTCATACAGACAGATCCGAAGATCCGTCTGCATAAAAGCTTTTTCACAGCTGAGTTTTCACTTTGTTTCCCCCAGCCCCCTCTCCCTCCCTTTATTGTATTATCATTGGTGGCCAGTGTGCTGCCCCCCCGGCCCCCCCTCCCTCTATTGTATTATCATTGGTGGACAGTGTGCGGCCTCCCCCGGCCCCCCCTCCCTCTATTGTATTATCATTGGTGGCCAGTGTGCGCGGCCCCCCCCCGGCCCCCCCTCTATTGTATTAATATCATTGGTAGCCAGTGTGCGGCCTCCCCTCTCCCCCCCACCCCCCCGGAACATTGGTGGCAGCGGAGATTCCGATCGGAGTCCCAGTTTAATCGCTCTGGGGCTCCGATCGGTAACCATGGCAACCAGGACGCTACTGCAGGCCTGGTTGCCATGGTTACTTAGCAATATTACAATATTAGAAGCATCATACTTACCTGCGAGCTGCGCTGTCTGTGACCGGCCGGGAGCTCCTCCTACTGGTAAGTGACAGATCATTAAGCAATGCGCCGCACAGACCTGTCACTTACCAGGGAGGGGGGGCCGGGGGGGGCGCACTGGTCACCAATGAAATTAAAACTGGGGAGGGAGGGGGGTCTGCCCCCTGCTGCCTGGCAGCCCCTGATCTCTTATAGGGGGCTATGATATGCACAATTAACCCCTCAGGTGCAGCACCTGAGGGGTTAATTGTGCGGATCACAGCCCCCTGTAAGAGATCGGGTGCTGCCAGGCAGCAGGGGGCAGTCATGTACACAGTTCGTAGTATATTCTAACTAGAAGCGTCCCCATCACTATGGGAACGCCTCTGTGTTAGAGTATACCGTCGGATATGAGTTTCACGATCTAACTCATATCCGACAGTATATTCTAACATAGAGGCGTTCCCATGGTGATGGGGACGCTTCAAGTTAAAATATACCATCGGATTGGAGAAAACTCCGATCCGATGGTATAATAGGGACTCCTGACTTTACATTGAAAGTCAATGGGGGACGGATCCGTTTGAAATTGCACCATATTGTGTCAACGTCAAACAGATCCGTCCCCATTGACTTGCATTGTAATTCAGGACGGATCCGTTTGGCTCCGCACAGCCAGGCAGACACCAAAACGACTTTTTTTTCATGTCCGTGGATCCTCCAAAAATCAAGGAAGACCCACGGATAAAAAAACGGTCACGGATCACGGACCAACGGAACCCCATTTTGCGGACCGTGAAAAAATACGGTCGTGTGCATGAGGCCTTAGTTAAAGCTTTTTTTTTTGCATGGTTGTCAGAAAATGGCTGTACTGGTCTCCAAAGGCTGATAGATTGCAACATCCGCCATCCAAAATGGGATCACTTTTTGTGGGATTCTACTGTAGGGGTACCTTAGTGTGCCTTCAAATATAACATGACGCCCAAAACCATTCCAGCAAAATCTGCCCTCCAAAAACCATATGGTACTCCTTTCCTTCTGAGCCCTGCGGTGTGCCCATACAGCAGTTTACAACCACATATGGGGTTATTTGTCAACCGCAGAATCAGGGTAATAAATATTGTTTGGCTGTTAATCCTAGCTGCTTTACAGGAAAAAAATAGATTAAAATGTAATATCTGTGTCACGGGGCGCCAAAGGCGCACTCGGTCTCCCGTCAGCTGCAGACCTGCTGCTTAGCTTCGGGAGCGAGGATCAGTGTTTGGCCTCATTCCCAGGGCGGCTTTGCTAGCTGGGAGGCTCCCTGCTCCTAGGTCTGCCTTGAGCGCCAAGCTGATCCCTCGGTGCTCGACTTGTCTGTCTGTCGGTCATGTGACGCTGGCCACGTCACATGACCCTCAGACCCCACTATAAAAACAGGCAGCCTGCTGGCCACAGGTTGCCTGTTAATTCTAGGTTCCTGGCTATTTGTTGGAATACTGAATACTCACCTGATCCTGTTCCCTGACGATCCTTTGCATGCTCCTCCTGTACTGCGCATCCCTCCTGGTATTGTGACCTCGGCTCCCACCTGACTACTCTTTGCGGACTCCTCTGGTACTTCTCTACTCTCCTGGTATTTGACCCCGGCTTCTCCTGACCATTCTTTGCTTAACCCTTTGTACTGCGTAGCTCTCTTGGTTCTGACCCGGTCCATTCACGTTCCGTATTTTGTCTTGTCTGTCTTCCCTGCACATATCCTAAGTAAGGGACTGTTGTCCAGTTGTCCCCTGTCATCAGGACTCGTGAGGCAAGTAGGCAGGGCCAGGGCCCCCTGTGTGTGTGTGGACGTGACCGTTACAGATTAACAGGCCCAATAATCACTGTATCATGAATCCTCTTGTGACCCTGACTGACCATGTCTCTAACCTGACACAGATGGTGCAGGAGCTAGGAGAGAAACTCTGTTCTTTTGAGTTAAGGCAAGGTTCTTCCACTCCTCAGCCCTCCAGTCCACATTCTGAGCCCCAGATCAAGCTCCCAGAACCCTTTTCTGGAGACTGGAAGAGGTTTCTCTCCTTTAAGGAGAGTTGCAAACTCTACTTCCATTTGCGCCCCATGTCCTCCGGTCCTGAGAGCCAACGTGTGGGTATTATCATTTCTCTACTACAGGGTGATCCCCAGGACTGGGCATTCTCGTTACCTCCTGGGGCCAGTTGTCTAACTTCTGTGGTGTTTTTTTTTCAGGCCCTGGGTACCCTCTATGACGAACCAGACAGGGTCCTGGCAGCCGAGACGGCTCGTAGGGCACTGGTTCAGGGCCATCTCCTTGCGGAGGAGTATTGCACCCAATTCAGACGGTGGTGTGTCCTCTCAGGATGGAATGAACCAGCCCTGAAGAATCAGTTTAGGTCTGGTCTGTCTGATCATTTAAAATATCTATTAGTCAGTTATCAAATTCCAGAGACCTTAGAGGAGATGATGACCCTAGTTGTCAGACTTGACCGACGAGTTAGAGAGAGACGACAAGAACGACAGTTCTGTTCTCATATGGTGTTCCAGCCAGAGGCCTTTTTCCAGGGACGACACTGAGGTCTCCACCGAGGAACCCATGCAGGTTGGCATGACCCGGGGTAATCTTCGTCGCAGACACGGAGAGTGCTTCTACTGTGGAGATCCTGGCCATTGGATCAACAAGTGTCCTAAGAGGGTCCTCTCTGACAAGTCTCCTAAGGCAAGACAACCTAAAGACCAGGTACACCCTGATTTTTCTAAATGTAAGCTTTTGGTACCCATAACAATTTCTCTGGGGGTTAATAAGTGGCCGGGTAAGGCCTTTATTGATTCCGGTTCAGCGGCCAGCTTTATTGACTTTGAATATGCTAGTAAATTGGGTATTACAATGTTTGCTTTACCTACACCCATCCTGTCATGGCTATTGATGCTACTCCCCTGATTGGTGGTACGGTGAGGTCATGTACAGTACAGACCAAAAGTTTGGACACACCTTCTCATTCAAAGAGTTTTCTTTATTTTCATGACTATGAAAATTGTAGATTCACACTGAAGCCATCAAAACTATGAATTAACACATGTCGAATTATATACATAACAAACAAGTGTGAAACAACAGAAAAAATGTCATATTCTAGGTTCTTCAAAGTAGCCACCTTTTGCTTTGATTACTGCTTTGCACACTCTTGGCATTCTCTTGATGAGCTTCAAGAGGTAGTCCCCTGAAATGGTTTTCACTTCACAGGTGTGCCCTGTCAGGTTTAATAAGTGGGATTTCTTGCCTTATAAATGGGGTTGGGACCATCAGTGGCGTTGAGGAGAAGTCAGGTGGATACACAGCTGATAGTCCTACTGAATAGACTGTTAGAATTTGTATTATGGCAAGAAAAAATCATCTAAGTAGAGAAGAACGAGTGGCCATCATTACTTTAAGAAAGCCGAAAAATTGGGAAAACTTTGAAAGTAAGGGCTATTTGACCATGAAGGAGAGTGATGGGGTGCTGCGCCAGATGACCTGGCCTCCACAGTCACCAGACCTGAACCCAATCGAGATGGTTTGGGGTGAGCTGGACCGCAGAGTGAAGGCAAAAGGGCCAACAAGTGCTAAGCATCTCTGGGAACTCCTTCAAGACTGTTGGAAGACCATTTCAGGGGACTACCTCTTGAAGCTCATCAAGAGAATGCCAAGTGTGCAAAGCAGTAATCAAAGCAAAAGGTGGCTACTTTGAAGAACCTAGAATATGACATATTTTCAGTTGTTTCACACTTGATTGTTATGTATATAATTCCAAATGTGTTAATTCATAGTTTTGATGCCTTCATAGTCATGAAAATAAAAGAAAACTCTTTGAATGAGAAGGTGTGTCCAAACTTTTGGTCTGTACTGTACCTCTGAAATTTCTCTAACCATGGGTGTGTGCCAGTGTCGGTTGAGGTGGTACTAGGGTTGCCTTGGCTCCGTTTACATAACCCCACAATAGATTGGTCCAAAGGAGAGTTGGTGAAATGGGGACCTAAGTGTAAATTATGCTTATCCGTGGTCCAGGCTGGGGTTTCAGTAAGGTCTAATACAGTACCCTCAGTTATTAAAGAATATTCTGATGTATTCTCATCCCCTACTCCAGAGGTTCTACCCCCCCATAGACCTTATGATTGCGCCATAGAGCTAATAGAGGGTGCCAAATTTACTAAAGGGCAAACTTATAATCTTTCTAAGCCCAAACGCAAGGCTATGGAAGATTATATTAAGGAGAGCCTTGCTAAAGGGCATATTAGACCTTCAGTCTCTCCTATGGGAGCAGGGTTTTTCTTTGTTATGAAGAAGGATGGTGGTCTTAGGCCTTGTATTGATTACCGGAGATTAAATATAATCACTGTCCAAAATAGATACTCTCTCCCATTGATTCCGGATTTATTTAACCAGGTTTTGGGGGCAACCTGGTTTTCCAAGATTGACCTGAAAGGGGCATACAATCTAATCCGAATCAAGGAGAGAGACGAATGGAAGACAGCATTCAATACTCCGATAGGACACTTTGAATATCAGGTGATGCTTTTTGGACTCAGCAATGCCCCAGCTGTGTTCCAAAACTTAATGAACGATATTCTTAGGGAGTTCTTAGGTAAATTTATTATTGTCTATCTTGACGACATTTTGATATTTTCTCCTGATTTCGACTCTCATGTGTCTCATGTCAAACAAGTATTAGAGGTGTTGAGAAAGAATCAGCTATCCGCTAAGCAAGAGAAATGTGTCTTTGGTGTACAGGAGATACTGTTTCTATGGCATGTTCTGACTCCTCACGCCTTTAAGATGGATCCTGGTAAGGTTTTGGCAATTAAGGAATGGGTAAGGCCTTCATCCTTAAAGGCCTTACAACGGTTTTTGGATTTCAATAATTACAATCGTAAATTTATCATGAATTTTTCTGTAATTGCTAAACCATTGACCGACCTTACTAAGAAAGGGGCGGATTTGGAGAATTGGTCTACCAAGGCCATTTCTTCATTTGAAACATTAAAAAAGGCATTTAGTAGCGCTCCCATTCTGATCCAGCCTGATCAGGAGAGACCCTTTATTGTGGAGGTGGATGCGTCCGAGGACGGCGCAGGAGCAGTCCTTTCACAAGGTCCTGCAAGCCTCACTAAGCTGAGACCGTGTGCCTTCTTCTCCAGGAAATTCTCTCCCACGGAGAGAAACTACGACATAGGGAATAGGGAGCTGCTGGCTATTAAATGGGCATTTGAGGAGTGGAGGCATTTTTTGGAGGGGGCAAGGCATCGGGTAACTGTTGTCACTGACCATAAAAACCTAATGTTTCTCGAGTCTGCTAAGAGGTTGAAACCCCGGCAAGCCCAATGGCCTCTGGTTTTTACCCGTTTTGATTTCTCCATTACGTTCAGGCCGGGAAGTAAAAATGTGAAGGCAGACGCATTATCTCGGAGCTTCCATGCTTTTCAACCCACTGAGGCACCGCCTGAATCCATCCTACCAGCAAACATCTTCTTAGCAGCTCTAACCCAAGATATCTCGGCTCGCATTAAGGCTGAACAACATCTGGAACCGGCATCCACCCCAACAGATAAGTTGTTTGTTCCCGTACAATTTTTTCTCCAGCTGTTGGGTGAGTGTTACGATTCTGCCTTTTGTGGACATCCGGGTTTTGAGGGCACTAAGGATCTGGTTTCTAGATCTTATTGGTGGCCCACTCTGACCAGGGATGTCAAGTCCTACGTGTCAGCCTGTGAGGTTTGTGCCAGGTCTAAGACACCTAGGACTCGCCCTGCTGGTAACCTACAACCCCTACCCATTCCCAGTAGACCCTGGTCCCATATCTCGATGGACTTTATAACTGACCTACTGCTGGCAGAGGGTAAGACTGTGGTTTGGGTAGTGGTCGATAGGTTTAGCAAGATGGTTCATTTCGTTCCCCTGTCTAAACTTCCGAGTGCAAAAACCCTGGCGTCTATTTTTGTGAGAGAGATTGTTTGTTTACATGGCATCCTGGAAAATATTGTTTCTGACAGGGGTGTGCAGTTTGTGTCCAAATTCTGGAGGGCCTTCTGTCAAAGATGTAAAATTTCATTGTCTTTTTCTTCCGCCTACCATCCAGAGAGTAATGGGCAGACTGAACGCCTTAATCAGTCTGTGAAACAATTCTTGAGGTTGTATGTTGCTGATGACCAGCAATTATTGGTCAAATTACTTCCGTTGGCTGAATTTGCTTTGAATAACCGTGCCAATTCTTTTGCTGGGGTCTCGCCTTTCTTTTGTAACCATGGTTTTCATCCCCGTTTTAATTCTGGGTCGTCCGTCTCCTCCTCTAACCCTGAAGTGGATAAACTCTCCTCCGAACAGTGCACAGTTTGGGCCCGGGTTCAATCGAACCTAGAAAAGGCTCAAAGTTCTCAAAAACTCAAGGCCGATAGGAGACGTTCCAAGGGGGTGACTTTCAGGTTGAGGATAAAGTATGGTTGTCCTCCAAGAATCTATCTCTCAAGGTAGCTTCTAGAAAATTTGCTCCTCGTTTTATTGGACCATATAAGATCACGGAGGTGATTAATCCGATATCGTTTAAGTTGGAGCTGCCCGAGTCGTTCCACATTCATAATGTATTTCATAAATCTCTACTTAAAAAATATTTTGAACCTGTTGTACCATTGAAAGCCACGCCTCTGCCGTTTCTTGTTAGTGATGCTGTCGAGTATGTGGTGTCTAAGATAGTGGATGTCAGGAGAGTGCGTAATTCCTTACAGTACCTGATTCTCTGGAAGGGGTATGGACCCGAAGAGAGATCTTGGGTACCCGCCAGGGAGGTTCATGCTCCTAGACTTGTTTGAAAATTTAATTTAGAACACCCTGAAAGGCCATCGCCTCAAGTCTTGGGTCCGGTGGCCCCTCGTAAAAGGGGGGGGTATTGTCACGGGGCGCCAAAGGCACACTCGGTCTCCCATCACCCGCAGACCTGCTGCTTAGCTTTCGGAGCGAGGATCTGTGTTTGGCCTCGTTCCCAGGGCGGCTTTGCTAGCTGGGAGGCTCCCTGCTCCTAGGTCTGCCTTGAGCGCCAAGCTGATCAATCGGTGCTCAACTTGTCTGTCTGTCGGTCATGTGACGCTGGCCACGTCACATGACCCTCAGACCCCACTATAAATACAGGCAGCCTGCTGGCCACAGGTTGCCTGTTAATTCTAGGTTCCTGGCTATTTGTTGGACTACTGAATACTCACCTGAGCCTGTTCCCTGATGATCCTTTGCCTGCTCCTCCTGTACTGTGCATTCCTCCTGGTATTGTCACTTCGGCTCCCACCTGACTACTCTTTGCGGACTCCTCTGGTACTTCTCTACTCTCCTGGTATTTGACCCTGGCTTCTCCTGACCATTCTTTGCTTAACCCGTAGCTCTCTTGGTTCTGACCCGGTCCGTTCATGTTCCGTATTTTGTCTCGTCCCTGCACATATCCTAAGTAAGGGACTGTCGTCCAGTTGTCCCCTGTCATCAGGACTCATGAGGCAAGTAGGCAGGGCCAGGGGTGAGGGTGGAGCGCAGTGGTCACTATCCTTCCCCCTGTGTGTGTGTGGACATGACCGTTACAATCTGTAATTCTTGTCAAACATGGAAAGGGTTAACGTTTGCAAAATCAGTTCTGAATAACTTGTACTGACGTAGTTTAAAAATGATCCAAACATAAAACAGACATACTGTATGGTGAATGTTAATTAATAACTATTTTATGAGGTATCATTTGCCATCTTAAAAGCAGAGAAATTCAAATTTAGAAAATAGCAAATTTTTCCACATTTTTCTTTGATTTTTTTTATAAAAACATATTAACTCAAATTTACCTTTAACATATAGTACATTGTGTCACGAGAAAACAATCTCAGAATCGTTTGGATAAGCAATAGCATTCCAAAGTTATTACCACATAAAGGGACACATGTCAGATTTGCAAAAAGAGGTTCTGTAAGAAAGGTGAAAAATGGATGTTTCCTGAAGGGGTTAAAGGACCATTACACACATATTTGCAATGGCTGTGGATGGATTACTTGAATTAAATAAAAGGGATGTCCACATGCTTTGGCGCACATAGTAAATTTCAAATGACAATATGTCTTTCTTAATCACTGGTGCCAGAAACTATAGAGTGGCCAGAGCTAGACGCAGAAGGACCCATCCACCGCATCCCTTTGTGTGTAAGGCTACTTTCACGCTCGCGTTTGGGGCCGATCCGTCATAAGAACCTCACCAATAATACAACCGTCTGCATCCATTCAAAACGGATCAGTTTGTATTATCTTTAACATTGGCCAAACGGATCCATGTTGAACACCATTGAAAGTCAATAGGGGGCGGATCCGTTTTGCGTTGTGTCTGTGAAAACGGATCCGTCCCCATTGACTTACATTGTGTGTCAGGACAGATCCGTTTTCCTCCGCATCAACAGGCGGACACCAAAATGCTGCAAACAGCGTTTTGGTGTCCGCCTCCAGAGCACAATGGAGGCGGAACGGAGGCAAACTGATGCATTCTGAACGGATCCTTATCCATTCAGAATGCATTAGGGCAAAACTGATCCGTTTTGGACTTGTGAGAGCCCTGAAACGGATCTCACAAACGGGAACCAAAACGCCAGTGTGAAAGTAGCCTTAAGATGCATATATTGGTTTATTTAGGTAGTCTACCACATCTGTCCCCTAGAAATACCAGAATAAATACACTTAGTTGCAATAAATTTTATTTTGTATTTTTTTTTGCAATTACATTTTTTATGTGTACTTGTACTGAAAGCAAACACTGACTAAAACTCAACCATTTACTTGCCCATTTAAATGCAGGTGGTGTTCTGCATTGGTGACATCACCCCAGTGTCAACCCTAAATAACACATCAATAAAGACTGGCAGTAATATTGGTCTTTTGCTGCCATAATTACCCGCAAAGGTCAGTCAAGTGCTTGTTAAGACACAGTAGTAAGTCACATTTAACATGACACATTTTGTTTTCTTTGCTTGAGTCAAGAGATCTATTTTTGGTGCTGTCATCCTCACATGTCACACAAGGTTCAAATACCTTTAATAAAAGCACTTACAGATTTATTTTGCGCAACAGATAATTATAGTTTGTTGCCTTGATGTGTAATCATCTCAGCAGGACTTCATGCCTCAAGAAGTTTTTCCATTTCTGCCCAAAAAAAATAGAAAAAAAAAGTTATTTTGATTTCTAAGTCTGTCTTTTTACAGTGTAAGGCTATGTCCACATGGGACGGTAAGAAATCCTGAGTGACCTGTCTGCCTGCTGGGAGACTCTGCAGCATGTTGTATGTGTAGGACTACAAGTCCCAGCTGTATAATGACACTGCTAAGGGAGTGGATACAAGAGCTGCCCTGAGTGACATGTCTGCCTGCTGGGAGACTCTGCAGCATGTTGTATGTGTAGGACTACAAGTCCCAGCTGTATAATGACACTGCTAAGGGAGTGAATACAAGTGCTGCCCTGAGTGACATGTCTGCCTGCTGGGAGACTCAGCAGCATGTTGTATGTGTAGGACTACAAGTCCCAGCTGTATAATGACACTGCTAAGGGAGTGAATACAAGTGCTGCCCTGAGTGACATGTCTGCCTGCTGGAAGACTCTGCAGCATGTTGTATGTGTAGGACTACAAGTCCCAGCTGTATAATGACACTGCTAAGGGAGTGAATACAAGAGCTGCCCTGAGTGACATGTCTGCCTGCTGGGAGACTCTGCAGTATGTTGTATGTGTAGAACTACAAGTCCCAGCTGTATAATGACACTACTAATACACACAGGATCTTCCCTAGTGGCGTCGCTAGAGGGGTGTGTGGGGGGGTGGGCAATCGCCCCCCCCCCCCCATGTTGTTCTTTGCCCCACCGCTGATTCCCCCAGGTGAATACTAATGAGCGCTTCCATTATGGAAGCGTTCATTAGTACCGAAGGACCAGGAAGCGGTAAACGCTCTGTACTTACCACTTCCTGGTCCTCGGCTGTCAGCTGTGCAGGGTTGCGCACAGCATGAGGGCACTCTGTGACTTCACGCTGTGCGAGCCAGTTCAGAGCACAGTTGACTGAGGAGAAAGAAAATTGCAGGCATATGAGAGGCATAATGGGGGGCTAATCATGAGAGGCATGATGGGGGGCTAATCATGAGGCATATGGGGGGCTAATCAAGAGGCATAATGGGAGGCTAATTAGAGGCATAATCGGGGCTAATTAGAGGCATAATGGGGGCTAATTAGAGGCATAATGGGGGCTAATTAGAGGCATAATGGGGCTAATTAGGGGCATAATGGGGACTAATGAGGCATAATGGCTTATAATGGCGGCTAATTAGGCATATGGGGCTAATTAGGCATATGGGGTCTAATTAGGCATAATGGCTTATAATGGAGGCTAATGAGGCATATGGGGGCTAATGAGGCATATGGGGGCTAATAAGAGGCATAATGTGGGCTAATAAGAGGCATAATGGCTTATAATGGGGGCTAATGAGGCATAAGGGCTGATATGGGGGCTAATGAGGCATAAGGGCTGATATGGGGGCTAATGAGGCATGGGGGCTGATATGGGGGCTAATGAGGCATGGGGCTAATGAGAGGCATGGGGGCTGATATGGGGGTGATAAGAGGCATAATGGGGGCTAATAAGAGGAATAATGGGGGCTAATGAGGCATAAGGGCTTATAATGGGGGCTAAGGAGGCATAAGGGCTGATATGGGGGCTAATGAGAGGCATGGGGGCTGATATGAGAGTGATGAGAGGCATAATGAGGGCTAATGAGAGGCATAATAAGTGTCATCCACAGATGCCCCCATAACAGTGTGTCTTCCACAGATCCACCATAACAGTACGCCTACGCACTGACGAGAGACAGAAAGGGGAAAGAATCCGCGGAAGCAAGCAGAGGACGGCACAGCAGACTGAATAGCTTCTTTTGTAAGTAAATTGTTTTATTATAAATGTATCCCTGCATACCGCAATTCTCTCGTATTTTGTAATCTTATTTATATATACTTATTTTGTTTTTGCCCCCCCATTTTTGACTGTGGTATCTTTGTGCCCCCCCTATATATTGTTCCTAGAGTCTCCACTGATCTTCCCCCTACCTTCTTGTGCAATGCTCTCTCTTATCCTTCAGCTCCTGTGCCCAGAATTGTCACTGCTGCAGATACCCAGTGTGTGCAGCTGAAGGGGTTAAGAATCCTAGGAGAGAGAGCAGATGGCAGTGAAGGGGGGGGCGTGGCCAGCACAGTGATCTGTTTACAGGCTTGTAAACAAACTTTATCAGAGCAGGGAGAGAAGCTGACATCACAGGTCATGTGACCCTCAGTGAAATCTGAGAAACCAGCCACTGGAGTAAAAGTGAGTTAATTGGAAAGCTGTTATATTTTCCCAGTTAGGAACATAGAAAGAACCAAAAAATAACTCGGACAACCCCTTTATTGTTTCAGCCAATAAATTTCTACTGTGGACTTTCACAGCGGATCTTTACCCTTTTTTTATCCTCAGCATTAGGCCTCATGCACACGACCGTTGTTCTGGTCTGCGGACCCATTCACTTCATTGGGGCCGCAAAAGATGCGGACAGCACTCTGTGTGCTTTCCGCATCCGTTGCTCTGTTCCATGGCCCCGCAAAAAAAATATAACATGTCCTATTCTTGTCCATTTTGCGGACAATAATAGGCATTTCTACAATGGGCCGCCTGTTCCATTCTGCAAATTGCGGAAGGCACGCGGGCGGCTTCCGTGTTTTGCGGATCCGCAATTTGCGGACCGCAAAAAATGGAACGGTCGTGTGCATGAGGCCTAAGTCACCAGTATCTGATTGGTGGGGTCCAACACCCGGGACCCCCACCAATCAGCTGTGAGCGTAGCAGCCTTCTCCGTGCTTACCAAGCACAGCTCTGTACATTGTATAGCAGCTGTGCTTGGTATTGCGCTCAGCCCCACTGAAGTGAATGGGGCTGAGCACGATACCAAGTACAGACGCATACAGACGCTATGCAATATACACCACTGTGCTTTGTAAGCTGCGAGAAGGCAGCAGCACTCACAAGAGCACAGGTCCCTTTTCAAACAGCTGAGGATAGGTTATCAGTATCAAAATCTCGGAAAACCCCTTTAAATTTGCAGCGAAATCCATATTAAATGGACTGTAGAAAAATATGGTGAAAACTGTTCCATGTAAAATCCCTTTAAAAGACAACTGCCTCCATCTGGAGGAGAAAAAGCTCAGTCTCCAGAGGCGTCAAGACTTCTTTACTGTAAAAACTGTTAATCTGTGGAATACAGCAGGAACATTGGCCAGTTTAAAAAAAGGCTTTGGCTACATGCACACAACAGTTGAAAATGGCCAGGTGACGGAGTTTAGGTAACGACCATGTTTAGCACCAATGAAAATCTATGGGGCTGTTTTTTGAACAGCCAATGAACAACAGCTATCAAAATATAGGACATGTACTATTTTTGTCTGTTTTCATGGCTAGACGGACCTCTTTGAAATCAATGAGACCCTTTGTCGTTATCACGCTGAGCGCAGGTCCTTCAAGAGGTCCTTTTCAATCAAGAGAGAAGCGATTGCCTCTGCGGATGCAAGTGGATGAGGTGAGTGTTTTTTTATTTTTAAATTGCTTAAGCAAAAAAGTACAGCTGAGGGCCACTATGGGGGACATTTTGGGCCACTATGGGGGACTTTACTAATTTTTGGGGCGACTATGGGTGAGAAGGAGTGGTGCATTGTAGCATTTCCTTGCCTAGATGCGCTCCTTGCCTTGCGCTGCATCGCACAGGGCAAGTTCTGTTTGTTGTGAGGCAGTGACGTCCTGGGCTTCACATCAGTATGCTAGGCGGAGAATTCCAGGAGCCTGGTGATGTCACTGGCACAAATGGGTGGTGTATAGAGCTGTTCTGGGTGGTTTAAGAGGTGGGTACTGTAGGGATGGTATTGGGCAGGTGATGAGCAGTGCCTGGTTTCCTCCAGACATGACGCTTAAAATTTAAGCTAAAACATTCAATCTTGGTTTTATCAGACCAGAGAATCTTATTTCTCACGGTCTGAGAGTCCTTTAAGTGCTTCGTTTTACAAACTCCAAGCAGGCTTTCATGTATCTTTTTTTCTGCCAACAAAAGCCCAATTGGTGGGGTGCTGTCGTAGTGTTTGACCTTCTGGACAGGGCCGGCCTTTGGGGTGTGCGGGCTGTGCGGCCGCACAGGGCGCCATAGCAACAGGGGCGCTGGGTGGCCGACAGCTCGCAATGTAATATGCGGCAGGCGAGGCTGCACTTGTGTTCTCCCTCGGGGAGTCGGGGCGCCCCCTCCATCTCCCCCTCCCCTGTCTGACCTGATTCGTTCCTCCTCCCCTGTGTCTGACCTGCCTGCTGCCCCCGCCGCTGCCAATAAGAAGAGAGACAGGAGGAGGAGGGGAGGGGCTGTGGCCACTGCGCCACCAATGAAGATAACTGACCTGAAATACAAATACAGGAGGCGGGTGCCGGAATCAAATAGCCGGCACCCGACCTTTGTGACAGGGAGCTGCGATCAGCTGCAGTTGAGTTAACCCTTCAGGTGCGGTACCTGAGGGGTTAACTGCCGCTGATCGCAGCTCCCTGTCACAAAGGTCGGGTGCCGGCTATTTGATTCCTTTGGTTCTTTCTACCTACTTAGAATCCAGTATGGATCCAATTGCTGCTTTGTCTAAGCAACTTCAAGGCCTGTCTTTGGAGGTGGCAGGATTGAAGGCGTCGGTCCTCCAGCAACAGCAGCAATTGCTACAGACCGCAAGCCCAGCGGTTGCTACAGGTAACCAGGTTGTTGCGGAACCCAAGGTTGCTCTTCCTGACAGATTTTCTGGGGGAAGGGACCCATTTGTGACGTTCCGTGAGGCCTGTAAATTATATTTTAAACTGCGCCCTTACTCCTGTGGTAATGAAGAACAGCGGGTGGGGGTTGTTATTTCCCTGCTTCAGGGGGACCCGCAATCCTGGGCGTTCTCTTTACCCCCTGATTCCCAGGCTCTCCGGTCAGTGGATGAATTTTTTGGGGCCTTAGGTCTCATATATGATGACCCTGACCGAATCGCACTGGCTGAATCAAAGTTACGGAGACTCCTACAGGGAGAGCGGCCAGTAGAGGAGTATTGCTCAGAGTTCCGTAGGTGGGCTACGGATACCCAGTGGAATGACCCGGCTCTCAGGAGTCAGTTCTGCTCTGGGTTATCCGAAAGGATTAAGGATGCGCTTGCGCTGTATGAGACTCCCTTTTCCCTTGATGCGGTTATGTCCCTTTCTATCAGGATAGATAGACGTCTTAGGGACAGATTGAAAAATCCGGAGCAACTGGTAACCCCTCCCAAGCAGCAGTTAGTCTGTACGGACTTAGACGAGCCTATGCAGCTAGGAGGAACTATTCGTCAGGTCCGTCCTCCTGAGGCTCGCCGTAGGCGTGGGGTTTGTTTTTTCTGTGGGGAGAGGGGTCATTTTATTAATGTTTGTCCTTCCTTTCTCAAAAACAAAAGACCGTCGGAAAACTACTAACCCCAGGCTGTGTGGAGGATGTCAGCCGGGGGGTATACGTTTCCTCCATACGAACATCGCAATTTGTGTTGCCAGCGGTTGTTGTTTTTGGTGTTAAGACGGAGACTATTTCTTTTTTTCTAGACAGTGGAGCAGGAGTAAATTTGATAGATGCCCATTTTGACCACACTATGGGTTTGTCTCTCTGTACGCTACAGAGACCTATTCCCATATTCGCTATTGATTCTGCTCCTCTGTCTCAGAGAAACCTCACTCACATTGTCCATAACTTACACCTTCGGGTAGGGGACCACCATAACGAGTGGCTTTCATGTTATGTTCTGGAGGGGCTTCCCACTCCTGTGGTGTTGGGTCTTCCCTGGTTGGTAGCGCACAATCCAGTGGTGGATTGGCAGACCAGGGAGGTATTGCAGTGGAGTGAGCATTGCAGAGAAAATTACTTAAATAGCAATTGCTTAGTCGCCTCCATAGCTACCCTACCTACATTTGTTTCAGACTTTGAGGACGTTTTTTCTGAAAAGGGTTGCCAGAAGTTACCACCTCACCGTCCTTATGATTGCCCGGTTAACCTGATTCCCGGTGCAAAATTACCCAAGACCAGGTTATATAATCTTTCGGGTCCGGAGAGACAAGCCATGAAAGATTATATCTAGAGCTTGGCTATCAGACCCTCTTCTTCACCCGTGGCTGCAGGGTTTTTCTTCGTTAAAAAGAAAGATGGGGGCCTGCGTCCTTGCCTAGATTTTCGCAAATTAAACCGGATAACCATCCGAGACCCATACCCTCTTCCTCTCATTCCTGACCTGTTTAATCAGATTGCGGGTGCTAGGTGGTTCTCCAAACTTGATCTTAGGGGGGCCTACAATCTGATTCGTATCAAGGAAGGGGATGAGTGGAAGACAGCTTTTAACACCCCTGAGGGGCATTAGGAAAATCTAGTCATGTCTTTCGGTCTGACCAATGCTCCTGCTGTCTTCCAACATTTCGTTAATGACATTTTTAGTCATCTTATCGGCAGGTTTGTGGTGATATACCTAGATGATATTTAAATTTATTCGTCTGATCTGAAAACACATTAGGTGCATGTCAGACAGGTACTGCAGGTCCTACGGACGAATAAATTATATGCTAAAATTGAAAAGTGTGTCTTTGCCGTTCAGGAAATACAGTTCCTAGGTTATTTATTATCTGCTTCAGGTTTCCGTATGGATCCTAGGAAGTTCCAGGCAATTTTAGATTGGGATCTTCCTGAGAACCTCAAAGCACTGCAACGGTTCTTGGGCTTCGCAAATTTCTATAGAAAGTTCATGAAAAATTATTCAGTGATTGTAAAACCCCTTACTGACATGACTAGGAAGGGGACTGATTTTTCTAAATGGTCTGACGCCGCTAAAATTGCTTTTTCCTCTCTAAAAGAGAGGTTTACCTCGGCATCTGTACTAATCCAACCTGATGTCTCCCAGCCTTTTATTGTTGAAGTTGATGCGTCAGAGGTGGGAGTGGGGGCTGTGCTGTCTCAGGATCCGTCTCCTGGCAAATGGCATCCTTGTGCGTTCTTTTCTAAAAAAGTATCTGCAGCAGAGAAGAACTATGATATTGGCAATAGGGAACTATTAGCTATGAAACTAGCGTTTGAAGAATGGCGTCACTTTTTAGCGGGGGCAATCCACCCCGTCACTGTGATTATGGACCACAAAAACCTTCTGTACCTCGAATCAGCTAAGCGTCTCAACCCTAGACAAGCTAGGTGGTCGTTATTTTTTACCAGGTTTAACTTTGTTATTACCTATCGTCCTGGGGCAAAAAATACCAAGGCAGATGCACTATCTCGTTGTTTCCCTGGAGGGGTTAATGTGAGTGATCCGGTACCCATTCTACAAAGAGGAGTGGTTGTCTCTGCGGTACACTCTGTTCTGGAGGGGAAGGTGTTAGAGGCCCAGGGGGACGCCCCGGTCTCTTGCCCCTCAGAGAAATTGTTTGTACCGTTAAACCTGCGTCTCGAATTATTAAAGGAACATCATAATTCGGCACTTGCTGGGCACCCGGGTAGTAAAGCAACCTTGGAGCTATTGTCTCGTCGTTTTTGGTGGCCAAGGTTGCGTCAGGATTTAATGGATTTTGTGTCTTCCTGTTCTACTTGTGCGCGCGCGAAAGTCTCTCATACACGTCCTGCAGGGTCTTTATTGCCACTTGTCATTCCCAATAGGCCATGGACACATCTGTCAATGGATTTTATCACTGACTTACCTTTGTCTGCGGGTAAAACAGTTATCTTGGTAGTAGTGGACAGATTTAGCAAAATGGTACACTTCATTGCGTTACCCGCACTACCTAATGCTAAGACTCTTGCTCAGGTATTCGTCAGTGAAATCGTGAAGCTTCACGGGGTCCCTTCCGATGTTTTTTCGGATCGGGGAACCCAGTTTATTTCTAAATTTTGGAAAGCTTTTTGTTCCCGTTTGGGGGTACACTTGTCCTTTTCCTCAGCTTTCCATCCTCAGTAGAATGGACAGACTGAGCGTACCAACCAAAACCTTGAGACATATCTAAGATGTTTTGTGTCTGAAAACCAAGAGGTGTGGTCATCATATTTACCGTTAGCCGAGTTTGCCATAAATAATCGCCGTCAGGAATCTACTGGCAAGTCACCATTTCTTGGTGCATATGGTTTTCATCCCCAATTCTGTACTTTCAAAGAGGGGGGGTCTTCTGGGGTTCCCGAAGAGGAACGGTTTTCGTCATCTCTTTCTTCTGTATGGCAGAAAGTGCAAGCTAATTTGAAAAATATGGGAGGTAAATATAAATGCATGGCTGATAAGAGACGGTCGCCAGGTCCAGACCTAGGAGTGAATGACTATGTGTGGTTGTCTACTAGGAATATTAAATTAAAGGTTCCCTCTTGGAAACTGGGTCCTAGGTTCATTGGCCCTTACAAAATAGTAGCCATCATTAACCCCGTGGCTTTTCGCCTGGAGCTACCTCAGACTTTTAAAATCCATAACGTCTTCCATAAGTCGTTACTCAAGAAGTATGTTCCACCTCTGGAACCGTCACCGCTGCCACCTCCTCCTGTTGTTGTGGATGGTAATCTAGAGTTTCAAATATCCAAAATTGTTGATTCTCGTCGGGTCCGCCGCTCTCTTCAATATCTTGTGCATTGGAGGGGTTACGGTCCCGAGGAAAGAATGTGGGTTCCAGCGTCTGCGGTATACGCTGACAGGTTAGTTCGGGCTTTTCATGCCTCTCATCCTGAGAGACCTAGTCCTGAGTGTCCGGAGGCCCCTTGTAGAGAGGGGGGTACTGTCACGAGGGTGTCAAGAGCCACGCCTGACTCCGTTATACCCGGGATCAGAAAGTCGCAGCGGGTGGCTGCGCGCTCTATGTCTAAAGACAGTGCTGTTTATTAATGGTAGCTTTCTGGGTTTGCCTTGCAATCCTTTTTGGCTCACTCAGGGATCCGTAGCTCCTCCTCCTCAGCTGTTTCTTGTCCAGCAATCCCAACCTCCTTATATTCCCATCTCTCACTTCTCTGGTTGCCAGATATAGAGCTTCCTGCCTGGACTTCTATACTGACCCACTGGAGCTGTGTAGCTGTGTTCCCTGGTTGTTGTTCCAGAACGTTACCCTCCGGATCCCTGTTGGGCCTTGGTGGTCTGCTGTTGTTGCCCACCTGGGATTATATGTTTGTCTGTATTGTCTGTCCTCTCCTTGGTGTTTTCCTCTTAGTGTCAGTTGTGCGGACTAGTGATCCCACCGCCCCGTTCACTACATAGGGCTCATCTTAGGGAAAGCCAGGGTTTAGGCACGTGATCGGCGTACGGGTGAGGAACCCGTCTAGGGATGTCAGGGCAGTCAGGTGCCAGCCACAAGGTGAGTCAGGGGTCACCATCTTTCCCTCTCCCTTGGACAGGGCCTTCCCATTTCCCTCCCTTTGCGTGACGCCGGTCATTACAATAGGCAGTTCACACATCTCCTGAGCACCAGTGGCAGATCCCATTTAAAGAAAGAATTGTATCTTACTGGTTGAAGCCTCTGTCTGTCAATCACAAATCTCTTTGAACGAAGACCTTTCGCCCAGGAAATCCCTAGAAAAGGCAATCTTGATGGTATTAAAGAACCACTCCCATGTTTTGTTTTGCTTTTTCAGACTTGCATTTTAAATAGATATTAAACCTCCTTTACTCAGGGCCGTCTTTACCAAGGGGCAAAAGGGGCAGCTGCCCAGGGCCCAGTTGCTCCTGGGGGGCCCAAGGCAGCTGCCTCTTGAGCCCTGCTAGCCACTGCCCCAGGTGTCAAGCTGGCACTGAGTCCAGGGTAATGGCTAAATACTATGCTCCGTAAGGACCTCCTGACGTCACTGCATCACGTGGCACTCCAAGATCACGTGGATCGGAAATAGGAGAGCCGCGCTCTTTTTCACATGTATCATGGAGCTCGCTAGTGTCAGCAGCGCGGGGAGTGAACTAAAAAACTCCTGCAGCGTTGTAGAAGTACCCGGAAGGTACTGAAACTGTTGGGGATGTGCTGTGAGTGATTGTACACCGGGGGGACAGCTGTGTGGATGCTGAGGGAGGGGGTATCTTGTATGGGGGGGTAGCTGTGTGGATGCTGAGGGAGGGGGTATCTTGTATGGGGGGATGCTGAGGGAGGGGGTATCTTGTATGGGGGGGCAGCTGTGTGGATGCTGAGGGAGGGGGTATCTTGTATGGGGGGGGGGGCAGCTGTGTGGATGCTGAGGGAGGGGGTATCTTGTATGGGGGGGGGCAGCTGTGTGGATGCTGAGGGAGGGGGTATCTTGTATGGGGGGGGGGGGCAGCTGTGTGGATGCTGAGGGAGGGGGTATCTTGTATGGGGGGATGCTGAGGGAGGGGGTATCTTGTATGGGGGGATGCTGAGGGAGGGGGTATCTTGTATGGGGGGATGCTGAGGGAGGGGGTATCTTGTATGGGGGGATGCTGAGGGAGGGGGTATCTTGTATGGGGGGATGCTGAGGGAGGGGGTATCTTGTATGGGGGGATGCTGAGGGAGGGGGTATCTTGTATGGGGGGGATGCTGAGGGAGGGGGTATCTTGTATGGGGGGGGATGCTGAGGGAGGGGGTATCTTGTATGGGGGGGGATGCTGAGGGAGGGGGTATCTTGTATGGGGGGGCATGCTGAGGGAGGGGGTATCTTGTATGGGGGGGCATGCTGAGGGAGGGGGTATCTTGTATGGGGGGGCATGCTGAGGGAGGGGGTATCTTGTATGGGGGGGCATGCTGAGGGAGGGGGTATCTTGTATGGGGGGGCATGCTGAGGGAAGGGGTATCTTGTATGGGGGGGCAGGCTGAGGGAGGGGGTATCTTGTATGGGGGGGCAGCTGTGTGGATGCTGAGGGAGGGGGTATCTTGTATGGGGGGGGGGCAGCTGTGTGGATGCTGAGGGAGGGGGTATCTTGTATGGGGGGGGGGGAGCTGTGTGGATGCTGAGGGAGGGGGTATCTTGTATGGGGGGGCAGCTGTGTGGATGCTGAGGGAGGGGGTATCTTGTATGGGGGGGCAGCTGTGTGGATGCTGAGGGAGGGGGTATCTTGTATGGGGGGGCAGCTGTGTGGATGCTGAGGGAGGGGGTATCTTGTATGGGGGATGCTGAGGGAGGGGGTATCTTGTATGGGGGGGCAGCTGGGGGGATGCTGAGGGAGGGGGTATCTTGTATGGGGGGGCAGCTGTGTGGATGCTGAGGGAGGGGGTATCTTGTATGGGGGGGCAGCTGTGTGGATGCTGAGGGAGGGGGTATCTTGTATGGGGGGATGCTGAGGAAGGGGGTATCTTGTATGGGGGGACAGCTGCGTGGATGCTGAGGGAGGGGGTATCTTGTATGGGGGGGCAGCTGTGTGGATGCTGAGGGAGGGGGTATCTTGTATGGGGGGATGCTGAGGGAGGGGGTATCTTGTATGGGGGGATGCTGAGGGAGGGGGTATCTTGTATGGGGGGATGCTGAGGGAGGGGGTATCTTGTATGGGGGGATGCTGAGGGAGGGGGTATCTTGTATGGGGGGATGCTGAGGGAGGGGGTATCTTGTATGGGGGGATGCTGAGGGAGGGGGTATCTTGTATGGGGGGATGCTGAGGGAGGGGGTATCTTGTATGGGGGGATGCTGAGGGAGGGGGTATCTTGTATGGGGGGATGCTGAGGGAGGGGGTATCTTGTATGGGGGGATGCTGAGGGAGGGGGTATCTTGTATGGGGGGATGCTGAGGGAGGGGGTATCTTGTATGGGGGGATGCTGAGGGAGGGGGTATCTTGTATGGGGGGATGCTGAGGGAGGGGGTATCTTGTATGGGGGGATGCTGAGGGAGGGGGTATCTTGTATGGGGGGATGCTGAGGGAGGGGGTATCTTGTATGGGGGGATGCTGAGGGAGGGGGTATCTTGTATGGGGGGATGCTGAGGGAGGGGGTATCTTGTATGGGGGGATGCTGAGGGAGGGGGTATCTTGTATGGGGGGACAGCTGCGTGGATGCTGAGGGAGGGGGTATCTTGTATGGGGGGGATGCTGAGGGAGGGGGTATCTTGTATGGGGGGGCAGCTGTGTGGATGCTGAGGGAGGGGGTATCTTGTATGGGGGGATGCTGAGGGAGGGGGTATCTTGTATGGGGGGACAGCTGCGTGGATGCTGAGGGAGGGGGTATCTTGTATGGGGGGGGGGCAGCTGTGTGGATGCTGAGGGAGGGGGTATCTTGTATGGGGGGCAGCTGTGTGGATGCTAAGGGAGGGGGTATCTTGTATGGGGGGGATGCTGAGGGAGGGGGTATCTTGTATGGGGGGATGCTGAGGGAGGGGGTATCTTGTATGGGGGGATGCTGAGGGAGGGGGTATCTTGTATGGGGGGATGCTGAGGGAGGGGGTATCTTGTATGGGGGGATGCTGAGGGAGGGGGTATCTTGTATGGGGGGATGCTGAGGGAGGGGGTATCTTGTATGGGGGGTATCTTGTATGGGGGGACAGCTGCGTGGATGCTGAGGGAGGGGGTATCTTGTATGGGGGGGGGGCAGCTGTGTGGATGCTGAGGGAGGGGGTATCTTGTATGGGTGGGGGAGCTGTGTGGATGCTGAGGGAGGGGGTATCTTGTATGGGGGGGCAGCTGTGTGGATGCTGAGGGAGGGGGTATCTTGTATGGGGGGATGCTGAGGGAGGGGGTATCTTGTATGGGGGGATGCTGAGGGAGGGGGTATCTTGTATGGGGGGATGCTGAGGGAGGGGGTATCTTGTATGGGGGGATGCTGAGGGAGGGGGTATCTTGTATGGGGGGATGCTGAGGGAGGGGGTATCTTGTATGGGGGGATGCTGAGGGAGGGGGTATCTTGTATGGGGGGATGCTGAGGGAGGGGGTATCTTGTATGGGGGGATGCTGAGGGAGGGGGTATCTTGTGTGGGGGGGCAGCTGTGTGGATGCTGAGGGAGGGGGTATCTTGTATGGGGGGGCAGCTGTGTGGATGCTGAGGGAGGGGGTATCTTGTATGGGGGGCAGTTGTGTGGATGCTGAGGGAGGGGGTATCTTGTATGGGGGGGCAGCTGTGTGGATGCTGAGGGAGGGGGTATCTTGTATGGGGGGATGCTGAGGGAGGGGGTATCTTGTATGGGGGGCAGCTGCGTGTATGCTGAGGGAGAGGGTATCTGGTTGTATGTGAAGGGGGACAGCAGTGTGTGGGATTGTATGTTGTTGGTAGTGTGTGTAAAGGCTGTATTACAGAGGCAGATTTTCCAGGCGCTAAGGAAGGAATCGCCTGCTTGCTGAGGAGACCACTGCTATTACATGCAGCCATCGTTATACCATCGCTTGTCTCAATGCTGTACAGTTATTTGCCAGCGGCAGACTGTAATTAGCACGATCTGCCTTTTGCTTGCTCATCGGCGGTATTAGGTCTCATGCACACGACCGTTTTTTTTTTTTTTTGCGGTACGCAAAAACGGGTTCCGTGATCCGTGTCCACTTTATCTTGGGGACAGATCCGTTTGACGTTGACACAATATGGTGCATTTGCAAACGGATCCGTCCCCCATTGACTTTCAATGTAAAGTCAGGGTATATTTTAACTTGAAGCGTCCCCATCACCATGTGAACGCCTCTGTTAGAATATAACATCGGATTTGAGTTAGATCGTGATAACTCAGATCCGACAGTATATTCTAACATAGAGGCGTTCCCATGGTGATGGGGACGCTTCAAGTTAGAATATACTAAGAACTGTGTACATGACTGCCCCCTGCTGCCTGGCAGCACCCGATCTCTTACAGGGGGCTGTGATCAGCACAATTAACCCCTCAGGTGCCACACCTGAGGGGTTAATTGTGCGTATCATAGCCCCATGTAAGAGATCAGATGCTGCCAGGCAGGAGGGGGCAGACCCCCCCCCTCCCTCCCCTGTAGTTTACATTCATTGGTGGCCAGTGCGGCCCTCCCTCCCCTGTATTACATTCATTGGTGGCCAGTGCGGCCCTCCCTCCCCTGTATTACATTCATTGGTGGCCAGTGCTGCCCTCCCTCCCTTGTATTACATTCATTGGTGGCCAGTGCGGCCCCCCCCCCCCTCCCTCCCTCCCCTGTATTACATTTATTGGTGGCCCCCCTCCCCCTCTTCCCCATCATTGGTGGCAGCGGAGAGTTCCGATCGGAGTCCCAGTTTAATCGCTGGGGCTCCGATCGGTTACCATGGCAACCAGGACACTACTGCAGCCCTGGTTGCCATGGTTACTCAGCAATTTTAGAAGCATTATACTTACCTGCGCTGTCTGTGACCGGCCGGGCGCTCCTCTTACTGGGTAAGTGAAAGGTCTGTGCGGTGCATTGCTTATAGCACAGACCTGTCACTTACCAGTAGGAGGAGCGCCCGGACTGCAGTAACGTCCTGGTTGCCATGGTAACCGTTCAGAGCCCCATCGATTAAACTGGGACTCCGATCCGAACTCTCCGCTGCCACCAATACATGTAATACAGGGGAGGGAGGGGGACCGCACTGGCCAACAATGAATTAAAATGCGTCCGGCTCTTGAGAGAAGAAGAGTGCAGGCAGCGCTCCGGACACCCCCCCTCCACATAAGAGAGCGCAGGCAGCGCTCAGGAAGCAGCCCCCAGCCCTAGGAGGAAGAGTGCAGGAGGCTCTCAGAGGAGAACCCCGACCTGCCCCCAGAAGAAAGGAGAGCGCAAGCAGCACTCAAGGCCGGGAGGAAGAAGGAGAGCGCAGTCAGCGCTCAGAAGATACCCCTGGACTGGAATAAGTAACCCCTGCATTAACCCCTACTGCCCCCTCCTGCCTGGCAGCACCTGATCTTTTACAGGGGGCTGTGATCCACACAATTAACCCCCCAGGTGCGGCACCTGAGGGGTTAATTGTGTGGATCACAGCCCCCTGTAAGAGATCGGGTGCTGCCAGGCAGCAGGGGCCAGTCATGTACACAGTTCTCAGTATATTCTAACTTGAAGCGTCCCCATCACCATGGGAACGCCTCAGTGTTAGAATATACTGTCGGATCTGAGTTTCACGATCTAACTCAAATCCGATGGTATATTCTAACATAGAGGCATTCCCATGGTAATGGGGACGCTTCAAGTTAAAATATACCATCGGATTGGAGAAAACTCAGATCCTATGGTATATTAACTCCTCACTTTACATTGAAAGTCAATGGGGGACGGATCCGTTTGAAATGGCACCATATTGTGTCAACGTCAAACGGATCCGTCCCCATTGACTTGCATTGTAAGTCAGGACGGATCCGTTTGGCTCCGCACGGCCAGGCGGACACCAAAACGACTTTTTCCTTCATGTCCGTGGATCCTCCAAAAATCGACGAAGACCCACGGAAGAAAAAACGTACACGGAACCCATTTTTGCAGACCGCAAAAAAAAACGGTCGTGTGCATGAGGCCTAAGGCTGTGGGGAACCTAGAGCACAGGTATTAGAGGGGGGTGTAGAGCAGATGTGCCACAGGGAGGAGGATCTGGAACAAAGGCACTCGAGGGAAGAGATACTAGAGGGGATCCTACTGTAGTGGTACTAGGGTGAGCAGTACCTAGTAAAGGCACAACATGTAGGACCACCCTAGAGCAGGGCAACTATAGGTAAGAGGGCCTGAGGTTAGAGGGCTATTTAGCAGAGGCATGGGAGGGAGGGGGACCTGGAGCAGAGGCACTAAAAGGAGATGAAATTGGAGTAGAAAAGCTAGAGGGAATGGGTCCTGTGGGTGCAGAGGGAGGAGGACAACAGTGTGGGTGTAGTCTGGGGGTACATGGGGGACCAGAAGTGTTAGAATATTGTCACTCCTCTGTAGAAGATTACAAATCGCTGACATGGGCAAGATTACATTGGTTATTCCGGTCCCCAGTGCATGGAACGGGCGGCACATATGTCTCAATATGGGAGCATCTCACCAGATAAAAAAAATATCCTGCTTGAAAGAGTGTGACGTGCCCTACAATGCTGTTTAGTTTACTATTTTTAATACTGCATTTTTTTTTTTATAGGGATAACCATAATTTGTGGTTAAATAAATAATATTTTTAGATTAATAAAATATGTAAACATTTCAAATAATTGTCTTTTTTTTTTTTTGTTTTTTTTTTTAAATAACTATATACTTTGGGAAACTGTAGCCGTGCATGTGTCTCCGATGGCACACTCTGGGGGAATTGATCATGAGGAGAATATTTGAAGTCAGTTTTGCTTGAGTCTGGGTTGGAGAACTTTATTCCACATTCATCACACGTCACAGATTGTCTGATAAATGTGGCTTGTTCTTACACCCAACACTTCTTCTAGAGAAGCTCCTCCCGTTTTCCTATTTTTTCCTCCTGGAATGAGATTGCGACTTTCAAAAAAAAGTCTCAATGATAAATCTGGAGTGAAGCTCATTAACATAGCTAACCACACCCACTTTTCCATCCATATTACAAAACTGGCATGAGTTGTGTAAAAATGCAAAATTTGGCGCAATTAATGGCAAAAAAAGTTGCAAAAGCCATATTTTGCACTTTTTGATGCCAGAATTCTGGAGGGAAGTTCTGATAAATCAGGGCCTATGTATAATGGAACAGACACACACATTAAACAGCCTTGGTGACCTTTGCTACAAGGGAGCAGCATCTACTGCTACGAGGGGACTCCCTGCATTGTACAATGCTTCAATCATGTGTCACAGAAAGGACAATTCTGATGCTCACCTACTCTAACAATGTTCCTAACTGTTTGCACGATCTCTCCTAGTCCACAGTCACTCCTTAATTCCCCCATACGGGGAAGGTACAGTGGGGTCAAAATAACTGACTAGTGACAGATCAGCCAAAATCAAGTAAAAACTAAGCGGAAACCAAATGAGCCAGCACAGACAAAAACACATGGAAACAGCAGACACAAATCAATAACCAAATTCCACCAAAATCAATACTGGGAGAGACGCAGGAGACATTTACACTGTCGCTCCTGCACAGTATGCCAGGCAGGGTCGCTAAATCCTATGTCTGAAAAGGACCTCAGCAGTATGAATACTCCATAATAAAGGGAAAAGGTCCTTTTGGGCTATGGGAAATAGTCACTTCGGCTAAGGGTCCATTCACATGTTCATAAGTGTTTTACGGATCCGCAGGACACAGCAATCTGCGGACTGTACATCGCGACACTATAATAGAAAATGACTAATCTTGTCCGCAATTACGGACAAGAATAGGACATGTTCTATTTTTCCCCTTTTATCCTTCATGATGGCATACCATGAGAGATGACCCGCCTCCAACCAGGTAGGGACAGGAAAAATAAATTTGACCCTCCTCCGGCTCCTCACTGTCTTCCTGTCCCTCCAGGTGGTAGACGGGTTATTCCTCACGGCACTTGCTGTGGGTCCACTTTTGTGCCGGCAGGCGGGGTGGCGATTTTACTGTCATTATGCCTAGGCACATGAGGGATGCAGGCAGCACCCGTTCCATAGTTGGGCATTGGGGTGCTGGAAGTCTGTAGGTAAGGGACCCTGCTCTGCGCGCCGGGGTGGAGGTCCATGTGCCAACCAGACACTTAGTTCCTCCTGTTTTATCAGCGCTCCTCATGGCATCCCGAATCTTCGGTGCATGACTATGACGTCACAGGAAGTCGCATGCGTTCCAGCGGTACTTCTGGTTGTGTGACTAACGTAGGGGGCGGAGATCAAGGCGGAAGTCGCCCTCTGATCTGAGGTCTGCAGGTAAGGAGAAATAAAAAGGGGGACAAACATGGCAGAGGTCTGACAGTATGTTGGAATTGGGATCAGGCCAGATGGAGTCCGCCATGGGTCCTGCTGCTGTGGGGTACTTTACTTGGGGGATGCTGTATATCTTGTACTTATGCTAACCTCTACCCCTAAAATTAGGAAATGTGTAGTGTGTTTGGTAAAATTACCAGAAACATGTACTACAAATATGGCCAAAGATTTGGTTCCATCTATCAGGGAGGAATTAAGGGACGTAATTAGAGAGGAGATGCGCTCAGCTTTATCCAAACAGCCTGGGTCCGTCTACCTCTAAACGTAGGGAACAAAAAATTATGTATTCTAGCTCCTCAGATTCAGAGCAGGATGCAGACCAAGGAAGTTTTGACTCTGTTGATTCCTCTGGATCTGATACAGATTTTAATTGAGAGAATTGATTAAAGCCATTAGGGCGACCATTGACCTCTCAGACAAAAAAGTCCATAGGTCCGTCCAGGACTAAATGTTTAGTGGACTCGAACATAAGAAAAAACGAGTCTTCCCAGTCCATAAAAATATGCATGATATGATAAAAAGGGAATGGAAGACGCCAGATAGGAAATTATTTATTCCCAATCAATACGGTGTAGATTTCCCTTTAGTGAGGAAGATGAAGCCTTGTTAAAGGGTTTCCATCATCACAAAATTAGTTATGTAGCTGGCTGACATTAGCGATGTGCTAATGTCGGCAGTACATAACTGTAACTTTTATCTGCCTACATGCCGCCGTTCACCCAGAAAACGAACGTAAAAAATATGCAAATGAGCCTCTTGGTGCTATTGGGGCGTTGCTGCAGCACCGAGAGACTCCGTCTCCTCACCGTTTGGCGCGCCTATTTTGCTTTGATGGACATCTCTGCGCTTTTAAAGTAAAATCCTGCGCCGTCTCATTTAGTAGTAGGCGCAGTGAGTGAAGGATGGTTACCTGCTGCCGGCTGTCTTCACTTCCGGGGAGCTCTGTGACGTATTCAACACAGGCGCAGTGAGGAAGCAGGTGAGCGTCCTTCACTCACTGCGCCGAATACTAAACGGGACGGCCCAGACGTGGGATTTTACTTTCAAAGAGCAAAGATGTCCATCAAAGCAAAATGGGCGTGCCGAACGGTGAGGAGACGGAGTCTCTAGGTGCTGCAGCAACGCCCCAATAGCACCTAGAGGCTCATTTGCATTTTTTTAAAGTTAGTTTTCTGGGCGAACGGCAGCATGTAGGCAGATAAAAGTTACAATTATGTACTGCTGACATTAGCACATCGCTAATGTCAGCCAGCTACATACCGAATTTTGTGATGATAGAAACCCTGGGTCTTGTATAAAAATTAAAATGTGTATTGCCTTTTTGCTCATGTAACCAAAAGTATTGTAAACTTTTTATGATGGTGACACCAATAAAAATTATTTGCAAAAAAAAAAAGACCCCATGGATAAAAAGGTAGATTCACGCCTAAAGAAGACTTGGGAAGCTGCAACGGGTATTTTCAAACCCAATCTAGCCGCCACCTCTGTGTCTCGGTCCCTTAAAAAGTGGTTACAACAATTAGAATCTCTTCTTAGAGAAGGGACGTCTTATGATACGTTGAAAGACTCTTTTCCCCTCTTACTAAAGGCGGTAGATTTCTTGTCTGATTCTACGGCAGAATCAGTTAGGATGGCGGCAAGAACCACTGGGTTAACAGTAGTGGCCAGAAGGGCTCTATGGTTGAAATCCTGGACGGGGGACATAATCCCAGTCCCTCTTCATCAACAAAAGTTGAGTTACTATTCAACCATGTTTTTGGTAAAAAAAAAAACGAATGGAACTTTTCGGTTGATAATAAACCTAAAGAGTCTGAACAGATTTATAAAATACGAAAAGTTCAAGATGGAATCCATAAACACCACCATAAACGTGTTAAAAGAAGGGGACTTTTTAACATCAATAGACTTGAAGGATGCGTATTACCATATTCCGGTATGTGAAAGAGCTCAAAAATGTCTTTGTATTGCAGTCTTTCTGGGAACAAAGTTATATAATTTTCAGTTCCAAGTCCTCCCCTTTGGGATCACCTCAGCTCCGAGGGTATTCACAAAGGTAATGATAGATGTAGTGGCTCACTTGAGGAGACAAAATGTCTTAATAATCCCCTAATCTTCTAATTGTGGGAGATTCAAGAGAATGTCTAGAGAAGAATTTATTTCAGACTTGCCAGACTCTGTTTCAAACAGGTGGGGTGATAAACTGGGAGAAATCAAACCCCTGCCCTTAAAAGAGTTTAATTTTCCTAGGGGTTCGTCTGGAGTCCACCCATCAAAAAAACCTTTCTTCCAACCGAAAAGGTGACAGGAGTAATAGGAAAGATCTCAAACTTCCAAAATCAGTCAGTTTGTACGATCAGAGAAGCTATGAGACTGTTGGGCACACTAACATCATGTATTCCCGCAGTCAAATGGGCCCAATTCCACACTCGGATCCTCCAGCAGTGGTTATTGGGATGTTGGGACAGAAATCAGGAATCTATATATCAGATAGTTCAAATTCCCTCTTGGGTAAACCATTCCCTACAGTGGTGGATAGATCCAGATCACCTGAGGGAAGGAGTTGCCTGGTCTCCCGATCATCTACAGATTGTTTCAACCAATGCAAGTCTATGGAGATGGGGAGCTTATTGCTCTCATCACTCCTGTCAAGACCAGATGTCCAGAGATCAGATGGATCTCTCTTCAAACCAGAGGGAATTCTCTGCGGTTTGGAAAGCTCTAAAAGTACTATCCCAATATATAGTGGGGAAGGACATACAAATAGTATCGGACAACACAACGGTAGTAGCCTATCTAAACTATCAAGGAGGAACAAGAAGTATGGGGCTAAGCAAAATAGTGGAAAAATATTCTCCTGGGCAGAGGTTCATCTAAAATCCCTGTCAGCGATACATTTAAAAGGGTCTTTAAACACAAAAGCAGACTTTTTAAGCAGAGTATCACTGAAGTCGACAGAGTGGAGTCTAGAGGAACAGGTTTTCCTACAGATAACCTCCTTAGGGGGGATCCCGCAGGTGGATGCGTTTGCCTCCGCAGTGAACACAAAACTAAAAAAAAAAAATTCCCTAAACCCCTTCGGCGGGAACATAGGGATGGATGCCCTGTCCCAAAAATGGGACTTTCATCTGGCATATGCTTTTCCTCTGATAACCAGGGTACTAAAAAATATACGTCAGGACAGAGCCCATGTGATATTGATAGCGCCATTATGGCCCAAAAAGTCCTGGTTCCCTCTTCTAAAACTCCTGTCAGTACAGAGCCCGTGGATGCTTCCCTGGAAGCAAGATCTATTGTCCCAGGGTCCAGTTCACCAACCCAAAGTAGAAAAATTACATCTGGCTGCCTGTAATCTGAGAGGCTAACTTTAAGAGCTTAAGGCTTATCAGATTCCATAATTAACACCATGGCAGCCAGCAGGAAGGAGATTACCTCCAGGATTTATTCCAGGGTCTGGAAAAGATTCTGCGGCTGGTGTTACCGGTCCAAATATTCATCCCAGGAGTTCTCTATTCAAACTATATTGGGATTTTTACAATCTGGATTTCAGAAAGGGCTGCGCCCAAATACTTTAAGGGTCCACATATCAGCTTTATGTTCCGTGTTTGATAAAAAGATTGCAGACCATCCTTGGGTCATCTGATATCTGAGAGGAGCAGATAGATTAAGACCCGCGGTTCCCCCTTGGGATCTTAATCTAGTCTTGTCTGTGTTAACTTTAGGCCCCTTTGAGCCTCTTTCAGAAGTCCCGTTAAAATATATTACACTGAAAACGTTATTTCTAGTGGCAATTACCTCAGCGTGTAGGGTAAGTAAAATTCAGGCCCTGAAAATTGTGGACCCTTTCTTTACGGTATTCCCTGACAAAGTAGTGTTCAGGTTAGACAATTCCTTCCTACCTAAAGTTGTTACTAATTTCCACAGACAGGAGGAAATGACGGTTTCCTCTTTCTGTTCTAATCCAAAATCGGAAGGGGAAGTTAAATTCCACAAACTGGATGTACGGAGAGCCATCCCGGCTTATCTAGAAGCCACAAAACCCTTTAGGAGATCAGACTACCTATTTGTACAGTTCCTAGGGACTTATAAGGGTCATAAAGCCACAACAAATTCCTTGTCCAGATGGATAAAAATGCCTATATCTGAGTCCTACAATACCCTGGGTGAGACCCCACCAGGAAATCTAAAAGCCCATTCTACAAGATCAGTCTCTACATCCTAGGCGGAAAAAGCAAGTGCCTCCATAGAACAAATTTGTAGGGCTGCAACATGGTCAAGTCCTCACACATTTACCAGACATTACAGAGTGGATACTACGGCAAAGCAAGAGCTTTCCTTTGGAAGGAAAGTTTTGCAGGCTATAGTCCCTCCCTAAAGGATTAATCTGTTATATCTCATGGTATGCCGTCATGGAGGATGAAGGGCAAAAACCATATTACTTACCGGTAATTTCCTTTTCATGAATCCTCCATTATGGCATGGTTTTCCCCCCCCAAAAAAAAATAATATATATATATATATATATATATTTGGTATATATAGGTGTGGAAAAAAAGAAGGAAAAAACTCTCTAGGCCGTCGGTTCAGAAAGACACTGAAGAGGAGCTGGAGGAGGGTCAAATTTATTCTTCCTGTCCCTACCTGGTTGGAGGCGGGTCATCTCTCATGGTATGCCATCATGGAGGATTCATGAAAAGGAAATTACGGGTAAGTAATATGTTTTTTTGGGCGGAAACGGAAGTGTGGATGCGGACAGCACATAGTGTGCTGTCCGCATCTTTTCCGTCCCCGTTGGAAATTAATGGGTCTGCACCCGTTCCACAAAATTGCAGACCCATTTTGCGGACGTGTGAATGGAGCCTAAATCCTATCCTTGAAAAGGACCTCGGCAGTATGAATCCTTCCTAGTACATGATGGAGGGAAAAGGTCCTTTTGGAGTACAGGAAATAGTCACTTCAGTGTGAGTCGGCTAAATCCTATCCCTGAAAAGAACCACAGCAGTATGAATCCTCCATAATAGAGGGGAAAGGTCCTTTTGGGGTACGGGAAATAGTCACTTCAGTGTGAGTCGGCTAAATCCTATCCTTGCAAAGGACCTCAGAAGTATGAATACTCCATAATAGAGGGGAAAAGGTCCTTTTGGGGTACGGGAAATAGTCACTTCAGTGCGAGTCGGCTAAATCCTATCCTTGAAAAGGACCTCAGCAGTATGATTCCTCCCTAGTACAAAATAGATGGAAAAGGTCCTTTTGAGAATATAGGAAATTTCTAATTTGATTTTTAAACAAATAATGTTAAAGGGGTTATCTGATATCGAAAATATCTCCGCTAATGCCCGGGCCCCTTGTATGGATTATACGTGCTCAGGGCACCCGCATCGCTCCCGATCCCTGCATGGCCGCCTCTGCATCTCCCCGTCACTCAAATCAAAATATCTGGCAACGGGGAAAGCAGGCAATAGCAGGCCGCGACTGGAACGAGCCCCCTTGGGTCTGGTCACCGTTGCGGCCTGCTATTGGCTGCTCCCCCGTCACTGGATCTTTTGATCCGAACGACATGGAGATGCAGCAGTGGCCATGCAGAAATCCGCAGCGACACGGGTGCCATTGAGCAGGTAAGTATAATCCATACAAGGAAAAAACAGAGACCACATGACCAGATGTTTCTGCAAAGCGTTTTACCATGAATATCACAGGAACAACATTTCTGAAGATACAAGTGCTCAGAAATCACATGATAGTGTTTTTTTTTTATTGTTTATTGTAAAGATTTTTCAGAAATAAAAATAAACATAAAAGAATCTTATTCTACAATAGTCACCTATATAACTTTTTTGTATACTATAACACTGTAGATGTGTTACTGGTCATAGTTAATGACCAGGTCCTAATAGACAAGGGGATTTAGCCAAGTCATTGAGAAACAACTAAATCCTAACAGAGTTCAATAACCAGATTAACGAAGCAGAAGAGGTCCCTACAAATTATGGGAAATAGACAGCTCCTCTACAGTCGGCTATTTCCTATCACTGGTGAGGACCAGGTCCTTATGGAGTATAGGATTTAGCCAACTCACTGTGAACTGGCTATATACTATTTCAGTTCAGGACCTGAACACTAGGGGGCAAAAAGGTCCTTAGGCTAGTTTCACACTTGCGGCAGGACGGATCCGACATGCTGTTCACCATGTCGGATCCGTCCTGCGGCTATTTTGCCGTGCCCCCGGGCCGCCGCTCCGTCCCCATTGACTATAATGGGGACGGGGGCAGAGCTCCGGCGCAGCACGGCGAAAGCCGCCGGACTAAAAAACCTGACCTGCAGTAATTTTAGTCCGGCGGCTTTCGCCGTGCACCGCCGTGCTGCGCCGGAGCTCCGTCCCCGTCCCCATTATAGTCAATGGGGACGGAGCGGCGGCCCGGAGGCACGGCGAAATAGCCGCAGGACGGATCCGACATGGTGAACAGCCTGTCGGATCCGTCCTGCCGCAAGTGTGAAAGTCCCCTTACCCATGATAGGAAATAGCCAGCTCATACTGAGTCGGCTATTTACTATCACTGGCAAGGACCAGGTCCTTACAGAGTAGTATATAGCCGGTTCACAGGGAGTTGGCTAAATACTATACTCCTTAAGGGCCTAGTCCTTAACTGTGATAGGAAATAGCCAACAGAGATCACATGGGCAGATGTTTCTGGAAAGCGCTTTACCATGAATATCATAGGACCAGACATTTCTACCAATACAAGTACTCCAAAGTCACATGACAGTTTTTTGGGTTATTCTAAAGATTTTTCAAATATAAAAATAAACATAAAAGAGGCTCATTCTACTATAGTCACCTATATAACTTCATTGTATAGTATAACACTGTATCCATGTAGAAGATGTGTTACTGGACATAGTTACTGACCAGGTCCTAATAGACAAGGGGATTTCACCAAGTCATCAAGAATCAACTAAATCCTAACACAGTTCAATAACCAGATCAGGGAACAGGTCCTTACAAAGTATAGTATTTAGCCAACTCACTGTGAATTGGCTAAATACTATTTCAGTTAAGGACCTGACCACTAGGGGGAAAACCTGGTCCTTACCAGTGATAGTAAATAGCCGACTCAGTGTGAGCTAGCTATTTCCTATCACTGGTGAGGACCAGGTCCTTACGGAGTATAGTATTTAGCCAACTCACTGTGAACTGGCTAAATACTATTTCAGTTCAGGACCTGACCACTAGGGGGCAAAAAGGTCCTTCCCGGTGATAGGAAATAGCCAGCTCACACTGAGTCGGCTATTTACTATCACTGGTAAGGACCAGGTCCTTACGGAGTATAGTATTTAGTCACAACCCTGAGTCCAGGCATCACGATGGTACTGTGTTAAAGTTTTGATCTAGGACCTTAATGACATCATTACCATGTGACCAGTAACCTAGCAATTACTGGTCACATGGCTATGAGGTCATCACAGGTCCTGTGGAGTGTTGCAGAAGTTAACTGTGGAGCTTTTTTATGTGAAGATTACATCAGAAAAAGGTGACAGGGGCTGTTATGTTAATATACCTTAAACTACTGTATAGTGGAGTGCTGTATACTGTGTGGTGGGCTGTATACTGTGTGGTGGGCTGTATACTGTGTGGTGGGCTGTATACTGTGTGGTGGGCTGTATACTGTGTGGTGGGCTGTATACTGTGTGGTGGGCTGGCCTGTATACTGTGTGGTGGGCTGGCCTGTATACTGTGTGGTGGGCTGGCCTGTATACTGTGTGGGGGGGGGGGCCTGTATACTGTGTGGGGGGGGGGGGCCTGTATACTGTGTGGGGGGGGGGGGCCTGTATACTGTGGGGGGGGGGGGCCTGTATACTGTGGGGGGGGCCTGTATACTGTGGGGGGGGGGCCTGTATACTGTGTGGGGGGGGGCCTGTATACTGTGTGGGGGGGGCTGTATACTGTGTGGGGGGGGGCCTGTATACTGTGTGGGGGGGGGCCTGTATACTGTGTGGGGGGGGGCCTGTATACTGTGTGGGGGGGGGGGCTGTATACTGTGTGGGGGGGGGGCCTGTATACTGTGTGGGGGGGGGGCCTGTATACTGTGTGGGGGGGGGCCTGTATACTGTGGGGGGGGGGCCTGTATACTGTGTGGGGGGGGGCCTGTATACTGTGTGGGGGGGGGCTGTATACTGTGTGGGGGGGGGCCTGTATACTGTGTGGGGGGCTATACTGCTGTACTGTATACTGTGGGGGTCTGTATACTGTGGGTGCGGTATAGTGTAAAGTGCTGTACTGTATAGTGTGGGGGGACTGTATTGTGTATAGTTTGGGGTGCTGTATACAGTGAGGTGTTGTATACTGTAGGCTGCTATACTGCTCTACTATATACTGTGGGGTACTGTATAGTGTGGGGTGCTATACTGCATACTGTGGGTTGCTATATACTATAGGGTGCTATACTGCATACTGTGGGGTGCTGGGGTGCACTGTAACACTAGGGTGACCCGAGCCCTAGTCTCCTTCCTGCAGAGCGGTGCCCACTTCCAGCCTGAGCCCAGAGCACTGATCCTGAGCCGCTGGAGTCTTCAGAACTGGAAGTATTTACAGTCATTCACTGGACTCTACCAGATGTGTGGATTTTTTGTGTGTGTTGTGGTGGAGGGCGTGATTGCCTGCTAAGGTGTGGGAAGGCGGGATCCAGGGGGCCCAAGTAAATTTTTGCCCAGGGTCCAATCAATATTAAAGACGGCCCTGCCTTTACTAATAAAGTTACATTTACAGATGCTTACATAAAAATTCACATCTTCATTTTGAAGTACTGCATCATGTGACTACAATAGGAGCAACCATTCTGTCCTTATACTTATGTCTACCCCAGGAAGCCAGTTTCTGCCCTTCCTGTGCAAATGGAAACTACAAGCAGATATTTAAATGGGTTCTCCAGGAATTAAGAAAATGAAAATAATTAAATATTACTTTATTATAAATACATTCCCAAATACCTTTCATTAGTTATAATGGCTCATTTTGTGTAGGGAGCAATCAATAGGAGAAATAAGAGCTGCCTTATCCTCCTCTCTGCTCTGCTTGTCAGGGATTATGATCCTGAATACAGATTATAAATCTTCAGCTGAATTTCTGGGGAATAGAATTCATGAGGAGATATGAAGTACAGAGAGGATGGACAGGACAGGCTGTGGTAATGGAGACTGCATACAGGAGCTGCTGCTACAGAGATTCAGCTGAAGATCATATTAAACTGTATTCAGGATCATAGTCCCTGACAAGTAGGAGAGGAGGATGAGGCAGCTCTTTAGCTAATTGTTCTGAAGTAACTTGTCCTGCTGTGTGATTAGGACAGGTTTTGTGTGTACTAATAGGATTGCTCCTAATGATTGCTTCCCAGACAAAACAAGCCATTATACCTAATGAAATATATTTGGGAATATATTTATAATAAAGTAATATTTAAGTATTTCCATTTTCTTAATTCCCGGAGAACCCCTTTAACCCCTTAAGGACTCAGCCCTATTTCACCTTAAGGACTTGGCCATTTTGTTGCAAATCTGACCAGTGTCACTTTAAGTGCTGATAACTTTAAAACGCTTTGACTTACCCAGGCCGTTCTGAGATTGTTTTTTCGTCACATACTGTACTTCATGACACTGCTAAAATTGGGTCAAAAAGTTAATTTTTTTGCATAAAAAAATACCAGATTTACCAAAAATTTTGAAAAATTTGCAAATTTCAAAGTTTCAGTTTCTCTACTTCTGTAACACATAGTAATACCCCCAAAAATTGTGATGACTTTACATTCCCCATATGTCTACTTCATGTTTGTAGCATTTTGGGGGGATGTTACAAGGCTTAGAAGTTTAGAAGCAAATCTTGAAATTTTTCTGAAATTTACAAAAACCCAATTTTTAGGGACCACTACAGGTCTGAAGTCACTTTGCGAGGCTTACATAATAGAAACCGCCCAAAAATGACCCCATTCTATAAACTACACCCCTCAAGGTATTCAAAACTGATTTTACAAACTTCGTTAACCCTTTAGGTGTTGCACAAGAGTTATTGGCAAATGGGGATGAAATTTGAGAATTTAATTTTTTTGCCTAATTTTCCATTTTAACTCATTTTTTCCACTAACAAAGCAAGGGTTAACAGCCAAACAAGACTGTATCTTTATTGCCCTGACTCTGCCATTTACAGAAACACCCCATATGTGGCCGTAAACTACTGTACGGGCACACAGTAGGGCATAGAGGGAAAGGTGCGCCGTTTGGTTTTTGGAAGCCAGATTTTGCTGGACTGTTTTTTTGACACAATGTCCCATTTGAAGCCCCCCTGATGCACCCCTAGAGTAGAAACTCCATAAAAGTGACCTCATCTAAGAAACTACACCCCTCAAGGTATTCAAAACTGATTTTACAAACTTTGTTACCCCTTTAGGTGTTGCACAAGATTTAATGGAAAATAGATACAATTTCAAAATTTCACTTTTTTGGCAGATTTTCCATTTTTAATATTTTTTTTCCAGTTACAAAGCAAGGGTTAACAGCCAAACAAAACTCATTATTTATGGCCCTGATTCTGTAGTTTACAGAAACACCCCATATGTGGTCGTAAACCGCTGTACGGGCACGCGGCAGGGCGCAGAAGGAAAGGAATGCCATACGGTTTTTGGAAGGCAGATTTTGCTGGACTGGTTTTTTTTACACCATGTCCCATTTGAAGCCCCCCTGATGCACCCCCAGAGTAGAAACTCCAAAAAAGTGACCCCATTTTAGAAACTACGGGATAGGGTGGCAGTTTTGTTGGTACTAGTTTAGGGTACATATGATTTTTGGTTGCTCTATATTACACTTTTTTGTGCGGCAAGGTAACAAGAAATAGATTTTCTAGCACTTTTTTTTTTTGCTATTTACAACATTCATCTGACAGGTTAGATCATGTGGTAATTTTATAGAGCAGGTTGTCACGGACGCGGCGATACCTAATATGTATACAATTTTTTTTATTTATGTAAGTTTTACACAATGAATTCATTTTTAAAACAAAAAAAATGTTTTAGTGTCTCCATAGTCTAAGAGCCATAGTTTTTTCAGTTTTTGGGAGATTATCTTAAGTAGGGTCTCATTTTTTGCGGGATGAGATGAAGGTTTGATTGGCACTATTTTGGGGTGCATATGACTTTTTGATCGCTTGCTATTACACTTTTTGTGACACTGTTTTTATTTTTATTTTTTTACGGTGGTCACTTGAGGGGTTAGGTCATGTGATATTTTTATAGAGCCGGTCGATACGGACGCGGCGATACCTAATATGTATACTTTTTTTTTATTTATTTAAGTTTTACACAATGATTTCATTTTTGAAACAAAAAAAAATCATGTTTTAGTGTTTCCATAGTCTGAGAGCCATAGTTTTTTCAGTTTTTGGGCAATTATCTTGGGTAGGGTATGATTTTTGCGGGATGAGATGACGGTTTGATTGGTACTATTTTGGCGTACATTCGACTTTTTTGATCACTTTTATTACCTTTTTTGGGAAGTAAGGTGGGCAAAATTTCAATTTCCTAATAGTTTTTATTTTTTTATTTTTATGGCGTTCACCATGCGGGGAAAGTAACATGACCATTTTATAGATCAGGTCGTTACGGACGCGGCGATACCAAATGTGTAGGGAATTTAATTTTTTTCATTTTTAATCAGTGATAAATGTGTTTTTTGATTTTTGCTTTTTTTTCACTTTTTTTTACCTTTTTTTTTACCCAGACCCACTTGGTTCTTGAAGATCCAGTGGGTCTGATGTCTGTATAATACAGTACAGTACACTATATAGTGTTTTGTACTGTATTTTACTTACACTTTGTCTGAACAGATCTCTGCCTTTAGCACAGATCTGTTCAGCACCATGAACAGCAGGATGCCTGAGACTGCGTCCTGTTGCCATGGGAACCTTCCCCGTCTGCTCAGTACTGGTCAGAACTTCACAGACGGGGAAGGGTAAGGATGGGGCTGTCGGGGGGCTGTCTGGGAGCTCTCTCCCTCTCCATCGGGGGACTGCAAAGGCACTGCAGCCCCCCGATGGGAGAGGGAGCTCCCTCTTACTGTTAACTTTTTCCATACAGCGGTCCGTACGGACCGCGGTATGAAAAGGGTTAAAGGGCTGACATCTGCACAGATGTCAGCCGTTTATACCAGGGTGTCAGCAATGTGCTGACACCCTGGTATACCCACTGTACACCAACAATTTATTCAAGGGGAGGCGGGTGGGGGATCGCGATCCCGCCTGCCACACCGCCCGCCTCCCGCACCGCCACCACCGCCCACAACTTCCCCCCCCCTGCACCACCCGCCGGCAAAAAATCATGCAGGGGTGCAGGGGGGGTGCAAAATCTATATTTGAGGGACACTAAAGTTTCTGATCCCCGTGGTCAGGGACCGCGGGGATCAGAAACTGCAGAAAGCGCAGCAAACCGCAGGTCTGAATTGACCTGCGATTTGCGGCGATCGCCAATAGGGGGGGTCGCATGACCCCCCCCCCCTGCTTGCGTTGTGACAGGATGCCGGCTGAATGATTTCAGCCGGCATCCCGTTCCCATTAACCCCCGCGGGACCGGAATCTTCATTTAAAGTTAGGATGTACCGGTACGCCCTGAGTCCTTAAGAACTCGGGAAATAGGCGTACCGGTACGCCCTGCGTCCTTAAGGGGTTAAGGAAGATTATCATCTGCTATATCTCCGACTTCTCAGCAGTTCTTCATTCCTCCCAGCCCCCACCTCCTCCTATGGAATATAGTTATAGAGTGCTTAGAATAATTTGAATCACTGAAATGACCTTTTGACATCACATGGTTTACACTTAGCAGATAAATGAAACAACCAGCAATTGCATAGATCTATGTTAGTTATTATATAAGCCCCTTTATATTAGGAAGTTAAACATAATAATTTAATCAAATAAGTATTTTGATTTTTGAAAGTATAATAACAGGGGTCACATGACCGAGGGGTATCACAAGTTCCTATCAAGATGATGACAATACAGATTACCAAAAGGAGGATCAGTGGGTGTAAGCAACATTATGGAGAAAATGCTCACCCTGATTTACACTCTCCCCCATAGGACAGCAGTATTCTGGGACTTGTAGGCAAGACCACAGAAACATGGGAAGGCACTTTGACACTGCAGCAGCCATTTTTAATGAACATGGTATACAAAAAAGGTAGATGAAGATGATAGACCAGCACAGAAAAATAAAAAAAGAGACTTGTAGCAGGGATGAAGCAACAGTAAGAACTGTTTTGACATATTTGTAGTGATATCTTTAGGTTTAGAGAAAAAAAAAAGATGGGAGTGCTTCTTTAAGTTCACCCCTCTGTCATAGACATTTTTCAAAAACTGAAGGATGTCTCATGAGGTTGGCTCTTCTGGAAAAATATCTCTAATATTAAACCACCCTCTGAAGGTGCCCATAACCCAGGCATTAACCTTTTTCACTGCTACCTTCCTGAAACATATGAAGTTGGAGATCACTTCTTTACACAGAACCAAAATTCTCAGTAAGGACCTGTCAATCCCTATACCATGAGCTCAAATATCCTGATATTTTCAGGTGGCTGGCTGTTCTGAGACACTAATTCTGGTCTGAGTGGCAGCCTCTAATAGCTGCCCTGACTCATCATGAAAAGCAGGGTAAACTATTAATATTTATTATCAAAGCGATTGTGGGAAGAGCAGATAAGAGGAGAGTAGAGAAGGAGGTCTTATGAATATCGAAGGTTGTGTATGGGAAGGTACTGGGAGATCAGGTTACAGATGGATGGAGGGGTCAGGTTGTGGATGGCCTTGTATGTCATAGTGTTTTGTACGGGATTCTCTGGGCAATTGGGAGTCAGTGAAGGGACTGGCATAGAGAAGAGACAGAGGAGGAGAAGAGGTGGAATAGCTGGGCAGCAGAGTTAAAGGTGGATTAGAGGGAGGGGTTCGAGAGTGCTAGATGGGAGGCCACAGAGAAGGATGTTATAGTAGTCTGGGTGGGAGAAAATGAGGGTATGAGATATTTTTGTGTTGGTGGTGGTTTGAAGGACAGGGCAGAATCAAAGGTTACCGCAAGTAGTGCCGGACTGGGGTGTCTAGGGCCCACCAGTAAAATTTATTTTGGGGGCCCACTGTACGGATACATTCAAATATTACCTGTTCACACAGCAGCAAGATGCTACCAGATGACTGAATATGGGGGTCTCTGCAGCAACTTTAAGAAGGTAGGTCCTGGGGAAAAGAGGACACTGGTAGCTTTGCTCTATACCTAGAACTCATCTCTGCTCTGATCATGTCTATAAGGGTGCATTCACATGACCGTAAGTGTTTTGCAGACCGCAAATTGCTGTACGCATCTGTTGTTCTGTTCCGCAGCCCCGCAAAAAATATCTGTGTTTTGCGGATCCGCAATTTGCGGACCGCAAAACACTTAGGCCTCTTTCACACGGGCGTTGCGGGAAAATGTGCGGGTGCGTTGCGGGAACACCCGCGATTTTTCCGTGCGAGTGCAAAACATTGTAATGCGTTTTGCACTCGCGTGAGAAAAATCACGCATGTTTGGTACCCAAACCCAAACTTCTTCACAGAAGTTCGGGCTTGGGTTAGGTGTTGTGTAGATGTTATTATTTTCCCTTATTAGTTTTGTCATAACTTTGAAAAAATAAGGCATCATTCGATATCATCCTACTGATCTTGGAACGAGCCGACCGAGAGATCAAAAAGACGAAAGAAGAGATCACCACACTAGAAAACTCCCTGTTCAGTAACATAGGAGCCGAAGAAAGTACCAATATCAGAACCAATTTGACCCAGAAGATCAACTTCTTCAAAAGAAACTTGGAGGACAGAAAACGCACAAAATTCTTGAGAGATAGTCAAGATTACGAGTCCGGATACGTCTACAGAACCCCCCAGCGGACCCAAACAACGCATCAACGGGCACGGTCAAGAGCCTCCGGATCCTCCAACGCCAGTGACACAGATTTTTTTGGAGGATACCCGGCCACGCAGAGGAAGACGCCGAGGAGGTCTGGGAGGAAACACCGGAAGAAACACCTCCAATTCCTACAGACGAGATCCAATACAGACCAGATCCAGCAACAGGAGCAGGTAGACGACAATTTAGAACCTCCTAATAAAGAGCCATCCAACTTGGTGGTGAACCTATCCAACACCATACTGGATCCAACCACAATTATGGTCCTGAACAAGGGACTTGGCTTTGCCAGTACAAACCACACTGACCCATTCACCTTGGACCAAGAAATGGCTAAGTTCTACCGCCTACTCCGGCTGAAAGCACATATTAAATTGGACAACCCAATATGGGCCACCACAGAGCCAACCTCAACCCCGACTATCTTTCACTCAAGAATTCAGAGATGCAAACCTAAGAGCACCTTTGAACCGCCACATGACCACGACGCCGTGGAGACCTACATTGCATTCATCAAAGCTGACCTACTGGAATTGGAGAAAAAGGGAACATCTATAAAGGTGAGACACAATCTTAGAAAGTCAGAACAAAGGGCACTCAATAACCTTAGAAAGAACAAGGAAATAATAATAAAACCAGCAGACAAGGGCTCAGGAATAGTGATCTTAAACAGAGAGGATTATAGGGGAGAAATCCTTAGACAGCTTAATGATAGAAATACCTACCAACGCATCAATTATGATCCAATAGTCGAGATAAAATCGACTCTGGGTAACTTAATATCACAAGCACAAGAACAAAAAATAATTTCAGACAAATTAGCCAAATTCCTTGTGATTGAACATCCTAGAACCCCTGTATTTTATATCTTGCCCAAGATCCATAAAAATCGAAAAAAAAAAACGGGCCGTCCCATAGTGTCAGGATGCGACTCAGTTTTTCAGCCAGCTGCCATCCTTCTAGACAAACTTTTATGCCCTTACGCCCAGTTAGGGAAATCCTTTATTCTGGACACCACAGACTTCATCAATAAGACCAAAGGTCTGGACATCCACGGAACTGACTCAATTCTGGTTACCATGGATGTCTCTAGTTTATATACTAATATTCCCACGGAAGATGGTATTAGGACTGTGATGGAGGTCCTGGCACAACACCAGGAATACTCACCTAAGGAAAACCTGTTCATCCAAGACCTACTGAACTTTGTGTTGAGGAATAACTATTTCTTGTTTGAAGACGATTTTTTCCTACAGATAGCAGGGACCGCAATGGGATGCAATGTGGCACCGACATTCGCGGTTATTTACATGAATGCCTTCGAGGAACAATTTGTTTACACCCATCCACTATTTGACAAATGTGTAAAAACTTGGTTACGCTATATTGATGATATTTTCTGTTTGTGGCAGGGATCACCAGAAGACCTACAGAGCTTCCATGGGGACGTGAACTCAGCGGTGGGATCCATTGCTCTCTCCCTGGAGACTAGCCAAACAGAAATTCCGTTCCTTGACGTCCTCATCCAGGTAGACAATAGCCACCTACATTATGACTTATTTACAAAACCCACAGACAGAAATTCCCTCATATTATACGAAAGCTACCACCCACCAGGTCTAATCAACTCACTCCCACTTTCACAACTAATGAGGGTAAAAAGAATAGTCTCTAACCCCACAACTGCGGAAACAAGGCTTACAGAAATGAATCACAAGTTCGCAGTTCGTGGTTTCCCACCCCAAATACTGAAAAATCACGCACAGCGTGTTAGTGACACAAGTAGAGATGACCTATTAAAACCCAAAACAAAACTCGGCACAAAACAGGACAACAGAATCCCTTGTGTAACAACCTACTCCACCTGGAGTACTTCTATCAAAAGAATTATATACAAACACTGGCAGATCCTACAAAGGAGCATTCCCAGCATTTTCCACTCCAGACCCCTGATGTCCTACAAACGTCCACCCATTATCCGTGACCAGCTAGTGAGATCCGATCTTGGATCCCCAAAAATGGATGCACAACGCACCATCACGGGATCCCCCAACCTGGGCACTTACCCATGTTTGGGGTGTGCGCAGTGTGGCAATCTCACAAAAGTCAATTCCTTCACTCACCCCTCCTCAGGGAAAAAGTACTACATAAAGGGCCACTTCTCATGTATGACAAACTATGTCATTTATCTCATTAAATGCCCTTGCGGCTTGGGATATGTGGGCGAGACCACACAAAAAATAAAGGACAGGATTAGTCAGCACAAGTCCAACATCCGCACCAATAAGAAAGAAGCCCCCCTAGTACAACATTTTCAGGGATACAAACACACGCCTAGCCAACTACGTTTCCAGGCAATCGATTGGGTCCCCAACCCCAGGAGAGGGGGGAATCGTGACGATATGTTACACTTGAGAGAAATGCAATGGATCCGCCGCCTGGGGACGCTGGGCCCAGGAGGTCTAAACAAGGATTATAAATATGCTTAAATTTGCTTATTTCCATGAATGTTTGACTCATATGCCTTTTCCACATTTCTCTCCAATAGGATCTTCTCCCACAACGCATCCCTATGGGCCCACGTAGAACGTCCACTATAGACCACCATTCACCAAACCTTCATAGTCCAACTTATGTATCGCTACTATTGGGTACAGTATGCCTATAGACGTAGTTATAGAAATGACAAGTGTATATGTCTGATATGCAAAAACCTGTGGCACCTTTGAGACTGTGCCTCATGCTGACCTTTCCATCAGAGTAATGTGTACCCACTGAAAGTCACATTTTTATATACCTACCACAGTGGATCTAGCCCCCCTTTATGCCAGAACCTTAAAATTACAACAAGGGACCTCATGACATCGCTTGGCAGACGCCACCCCCTCTTTCCCACATGAATGCCAGAAACTAAGATGGCGCCGCGGACACAGGGTAGTATTGCGCATGCGCCAGGTCTGTGCTAACCTAAAGCCCGCCCGCTCCTCCCTCACGGGGGCCGGCTACACCACACAGACCCACCCCTCACACATGCCGGCAACTACCGGATATCCGACTTGGGTTCTGAATAAATATACCACGTCGTGCACCGCATTTACCGCACGCCGTGGAAACACGCAGACCGGCCATCCAGGTATGTGACTTTGCTCTAGATCGGGTCAGTATACAAAAGTGTACCACTTACGCTTGTTCACCATGCGCTGCCACTAGATTACATGCACTGCTACTTTGAGGTCTCTACGGCCCTCATTCGTGCCGCAGGTTCTTGCTTTCTCACATTACATTGTGAATGCTATCCCCCTCCCCAGGGTGATTACAAGGGTGCAGTGTGTGATAACACAACTTGGGCGATCACCATAATCATGGACTCCCAGGCCACCCTTGATAACTTACGCCGCACAACAATTATGTATCTAACCTGCCATTATTGTCTTTATATTGATCTCTCTACCCTAATTAGGCTCTTTGGACTCCCTGCTTTAATCATGTTCTCTTCTAATCATGCTTTAATCATGTTGTCTTTAAATCATGTCTTATCTTCCATGAACCGTGATTTCCCATGAACTTTAATCATGCTAGTTTTGATACCGATACACAACCATCCCTTTCAATGAATTGATTGATGCGGGCACCTCATATACATATCTAACCATGGATGTCCACAACGATGCCCACTACGAAATTAACTATTCAAATCAATGTAGAATCATGTGTCTAAATGATATGCTTTTAACATGCCTCCTTACTGATGTCCCTTTTTGATGCTAGTACACCACCGCTCTCTTTTTCAAATGTGAAACTACCCACGCCAGGGCCTCATGCATCTGTTGCTGCATAGAGGAATCATCATTCACAGCGGTGTCTACCATCAAATCATGAATTATGCATGTAATTGATATAAAATCAGCACTCTTATGTGAGTTACGGTCCTTTTGGACGATATGAATTATGAATTATTTATTGAAATAACAGTTTAATCATGGATGAAATTCCCATCCGTCAAGGAGTAATAATATGATATATTTCATGTGAATTGATATATATATATGAATTTCTACTGATGTGTATATGAATTTCCCCCTTTTTAATTGTACTGTTCTGTGTTTATCTTTGCATTTATAGCTTGACAAAGGGCACCGAATGGGCCCGAAACGTTGCAGATAGCAATAAATGTCATAAGAATATTTTTGAGAATGTACCACTGGTAAATAAAGGTTGAATATTAAGCTACATCGGTGTGCTGTCTCTGAAAAACTTATTTAAAGCTACAATTTCACTCCGCGGGTGGAAGGAGGTTATCAGGAGACGAGCACCCACAAAAGCCATTCAATTAGACGTGTGCTGAGGTCTCACTACGATTAAGATTATTTTCCCTTATAACATGGTTATAAGGGAAAATAATAGCATTCTGAATACAGAATGCTTAGTAGGTGATCAATTGAGGGTTAAAAAAAAAATAAAAAATTAACTCACCTTCTCTTCTTGTTCGCGTAGTTCCCAGTCTCTTCTTTACTTCTTTAATGATGAACTACCGGCTAGGACCTGTGGTGACGTTAGATCACATGCTCCAATCACATGGTCCATCACCACGGTGATGGACCATATGATTGCAGCATGTGATCTGACGTCACCAAAGGTCCTTTAGCCCACAGCTCATCATTAAAGAAGTAAAGAAGAGACCGGGAACTACGCGAACAAGAGGAGAAGGTGAGTTAATTTTTTTATTTTTTTTAACCCTCAATTGATCACCTACTAAGCATTCTGTATTCAGAATGCTATTATTTTCCCTTACAACCATGTTATAAGGGAAAATAATACAGTGAATAGATTGTCACCTAGCAACCATGCGTGAAAATCGCACCGCATCCGCACTTGCTTGCGGATGCTTGCGATTTTCACGCAACCCCATTCACTTCTATGGGGCCTGCGTTGCGTGAAAAACGCAGAATATAGAGCATGCTGCGATTTTCACGCAACGCACAAGTGATGCGTGAAAATCACCGCTCATGTGAACAGCCCCATAGAAATGAATGGGTCGGTATTCAGTGCGGGTGCAATGCGTTCACCTCATGCATCGCATCCGCGGGGAATACTCGCCCGTGTGAAAGGGGCCTTACAGTCGTGTGAATGCACCCTTATAGACACGATCAGCGGAGGGATGCGCTGGAACTTGAAAACATTTAGAAATGGCCTTGTAGCCCTTTCCTGACTTTTGAGCAGCCACAATGCGCAGCCGCAGGTCCTCACTGAGCTCCTTTGTTTTAGCCATGACTGTCCACAAACCAACTGCAGAGAGCTGCTGTTTTTCACCTGTTGAGTTGATTAAAACAGCTGTTCCCAATTAATCAGGATAATTAGGATGCTTTAGAACAGCTTGGACTATTTGGAATGGTATAGAACTTTTGATTTTCCCACAGACAGTTTGTGAAGGGTATGAATAATTCTGGACTGGACACTTTTTGCTCAAATGTAAATAAAAGCTGAGAAATGTTTTTTTTTTTCCACAATAATGCCTCTTGTACATCGTCTTATTATCTTTTGGGAGACACCTATGTCATTTCCCGTCCAAAAATTACTTACTGGTTGAATAAAAGTAACTTTAAGTCAAAATTTGCCAGGGGTATGAATAATTATGGGCAGCACTGTATGTATGTAGTGCAGTAAGTCTACTGTGTTATGTGCCACTTGTGCAAGTGGTGGGAGACAAGGGGCCCTCCTTGCTCAGGGGCCCACGGGGGATTCACCTGTACCCCTGTGGGCCAGTCCGAGCCTGACCGCAAGGCAATGAGCTTGGTTGACCAGGCAGGGTGTGTAGGAGAAGTGAGAGTTGAAGGAGGCTATAGCAGATAGGCATTGCGGGATTCTGCATCGTAAGAAGCTGATATCTGGACCAGAGAGGTCAATTTGTGTTGTCAGCATAGAAGTGATACTAAAAGCCATGGGACTCTATAAGCTCTCCCAGATGAAAGTATAGACTAGGAAGAGCAGGGAACCTAAGAAAGGGCCTTGAGGGACACCACCAAAGAGGAGACAAGACTAGTAGGTGGTTTGAATCAGGAGCACCGATGTTCTCTACAGGTTACAATTTGCATTTGTCTTAGTTCTTTACTTACTGCCAAAATCTACAACTTTGTTATTTTTTCCATTAACATAGCCGTAAGGGGCTTGTTTTTTGCTTTCTAATGGCACTGTTTAGTATTTCATAGTTTTTTGCTAAACAAGTTGTACTTTGAAATGGCAAATTATTAATGGGTGGAATTGGAAAATAGATGCAATTGTGCCATTGATTTACAAGTTTATTTTTTACAACATTCACTGTGCGGTAAAAATTACATATTATGTTACCTGTATTCTGCAGCTCTGTACAATTACTGAGATACCAAACTTGTATAGTTCATTTATGAAACTGGTGTTAAGTAGAACTTGCTTAGTTGCCCATAGCAACCAATCAGATTCCACTTTTTATTTGAATGGGGCTGTCAAAAATGAAAAGTGGAATCTGATTGCTATGGGCAACTACGCCATTTCTAATTTACCCCAGTTTGATAAATTGACCCCATATGTTTTGATAATTAAAAACAAACTTTGAAAAAAAAAAAATGCATTTGCATTACCATATTATGATACCCATAACTTTTTAGCAGTTCTATCTAGAAAGCTGTGTATGGGCTTAATTGTTCAGCCTGGTCGGAATAATGTGGTCATCACCCTTTATAGTCTGACCCCACTATTCTGAATATGCGATAGATAGCTTAATTTGGGTTTGGCTGAGCTGGTGTGAGTTTGTCTCTGGTGCTCCTGCTCCTCCATCTCTACAGAAGTTAAGTGTCGCGTTTGTTTGTTATATTCCCTGTTGTTTGTATCTGGGCCTAAAACAGAGACTTCCATTCATCCATCTGGGGAGGAATGGGTTGTCTCTGGTCCTAACTTTTTCCAGGGCCTAAAAGGGATATAAAGGCCTAGGTATCCTGCATATGAATATTCCTACCTTCAGGGTCTATTCATATTGATAGATAGTTATGGCCCGGATTAGGGTTGTCTAGGAGGTGACCTGTTTCTTCCCTAGTTTCCAGGCCCAGTTACTGTTCCCCTTTCCTCCTGTGTTCAGTGTGGAGTCCCCCCCACACACACACTGATCGTGACATTAGTCAGTGCAGCTATTGATCCTATGTCTGTACTGGTCGAACAGCTGCAGGGACTGTCTTTGGAGGTAGCTGACCTCCGCGTGACAGTCTTACAGATTCAAAGACCACAGGCGGCTGGTTCCGATGGTGGGTACCAGGCCTGCCCTGAACCTAAGGTTGCCCCCCCGGACAGATTTTCTGGGGGTAGTGACAATTTGATTCGGTTCAGGGAATTGTGTAAGTTGTACTTTAAGCTGCGTCCATACTCTTTTGGGGATGAGTGGAAGATCGCATTTAATACCCCTGAGGGTCATTTTGAAAACCTGGTCATGCCCTTTGGGTTAAACAACGCTCCAGTGGTTTTTCAACACTTTATCAATGACATCTTTCATCATCTGGTGGGGAGATTTGTTGTTGTATATCTGGATGACATACTAATTTATTCTCTAGACATAGAGACTCATAAGGATCATGTGAGACAGGTGTTACAGATCCTAAGAGAGAGTAAATTGTATGCGAAAATGGAAAAATGTGTTTTTGCTGTTCAGGAAGTGCAATTCCTGGGTTACCTGCTCTCACCCTTAGGTTTTCGTATGGATCCCGAGAAAGTCCGTGCGGTGTTGGACTGGGATCGACCCGAAAATCTGAAAAGCGCTTATGCAGTTTTTGGGATTCACCAACTACTACCGTAAATTCATCTTGAATTATTCAACTGTGGTTAAACCTTTAAACAGACATGACTAGGAAGGGGGTCGATTTTTCTGTTTGGTCAGAGGCGGCATTACAAGCCTTTTCTGCTGTGAAGGAATGTTTTGCGTCAGCCCCTATTCTGGTGCAACCGGACGTGTCTCAGCCATTCATCGTATAGGTTGACGCATCCGAGGTAGGGGTGGGAGCAGTTTTGTCGCAAGGTCCTTCACCTAGTAAATGGCACCCAGGTGCTTTTTTCTCTAAAAAACTCTCGACTGCTGAAAGAAATTATGATGTGGATAATAGGGAATTGCTGGCCATTAAGTTGGCTTTTGAAGAATGGCGCATTGGTTGGAAGGAGCAATTGATCCTATTACGGTAATTACTGATCACAAAAATCTGGCTTACCTTGAGTCGGCTAAACTAATGAATCCAAGGCATTGCCAGATGGTCGCTGTTTTTCACCAGATTTAACTTCATTGTCACCTACCGCCCTGGGGTTAAGAACATCAAGGCGGATGCTTTGTCGCACAGCTTACCTGGGGGGGGGGGGAGTGTAAAGATCCTAGTCCTATTTTGTCTGAAGGGGTAGTCATATCTGCCTTATATCCTGATCTTGAGGCTAAGGTGTTGGAGGCCCAAGAGGATGCCCCGGACGCTTGTCCTCCAAGGAAATTGTTTGTTTCTTCAGGCTTGCGTCATAAGGTATTTGAGGAACATCACTGTACTGTCTTGGCTGGACACCCTGGGAGTAGATCCACTGTCGATCTCATCTCGCGCAGATTTTTGTGGCCAGGGCTGCATAAGTGTGTTGAGGACTATGTGTCAGCCTGTTGTACCTGTGCTCGTGCTAAAGTGACACATACTCGGCCTTCTGGATCTCTTCTTCCGTTACCCGGCCCGTACAGACCTTGGACGCATTTGTCCATGGACTTTATCACTGATTTACCGAATTCTTCAGGAAAAACTGTGATCCTGGTGGTAGTTGATCGGTTTAGCAAAATGGCGCATTTTATAGCATTGCCGGCTCTACCTAATGCCAAGACTCTTGCACAGGTGTTTGTCGATAACATCGTGAAACTACATGGCATTCCCTCTGATGTGGTGTCTGATCGGAGGACTCAGTTTGTCTCCAGATTCTGGAAAGTGTTCTGTACTCGACTGGAGGTACAATTTTTCTTCGGCTTTTCATCCTCAGTCGAACGGACAGACGGAGCACACCAATCATAATCTGAAGACTTACTTGAGATGTTTTGTTTCGGTGTACCAGGTGTCGTGGTCTTCATTCTTGTCGTTAGCGGAGTTTGCCATTAATAACCGTAGACAGGAGACCACTGATAATTCGCTGTTTTTTAGGCATATGGATTCCATCCGCAGTTTGGCACATTTTCTGGTTCTCAAACTTCCGGTATTCCTGAGGAGGAACAATTTTCCTCTTCTTTGTCTTCGATTTGGCGGAAAATTCTAAATAATCTGGAAAAGATGGGCAACAGGTATAAGCGTGTGGCAGACAGGAGATGTATAAATGGTCCGGACCTGAGAGTGGGTGTCACGATACTAGTGAAATACTGTTGGAATCCAATGGCAGGGACAAGGCCTGTACACAGGAAGCACCGGAGTCTTGAATAGGAGGTTGCAGGACTGAAGGATGAAGCAGAGCCAAGCAGGTGGAGCCGCTACAGGTAGCAACGGTGCAGAACCGAAGGATGTAGCAGAGCCAGACAGGCGGAGCCGTTACCGGTAGCAATGGTGCAGGACCGAAGGATGTAGCAGAGCCAGGCAGGCTGAGCCATTACCGGTAGCAACGGTGCAGGACCGAAGGATGCAGCAGAGCCAGGCAGGCGGAGCCGTTACCGGTAGCAATGGTGCAGGACCGAAGGATGCAATAGACCCGAGGTCAGACGAGCAATTGGTCAGGGCAGGCGGTACAGGAACGTAGTCAAGCAATCCGGTTCGGCAGCAGTAGGTAGCAGGATGTCACAGAGTAGCAGGGTAAACCGCAAGGAGGAGGAACAAACCAGAGAGCTAGTTCCAAGCAAGAGGACTGCACAAGCAGAAGCTAAAACACAATACTCAAGCAATTAGTAACAGGCTTGAGAGGTTTAAATGTGAAACAGGAAGTAAGATGGCACCCAGCTGAGACACAATCCACCATCTTAACTTAGGGAGAACTTGAGGGCAAGACAATCTGAACTAAACAGACATAGCAGGATGATTCCTAACAGTGGGTGATTCTGTGTGGCTGTCCACAAGAAACATTAAGCTTAAGGTACCTTCTTGGAAGTTGGGCCCAAGATTTATTGGTCCATATAAGATCACTGCCATTGTTAACCCTGTAGCCTTCTGTCTTGAACTTCCTCAGGCTTTGAAAATTCATAAAGTATTTCATAAGTCGTTGTTAAAGAAATATGTCAAACCTGTTGAGCCATCCTCCTTGCCTCCCGCTCCTGTCATGGTGGACAGTAATTTAGAATTTCAAATCAGCAGAATTGTGGACTCCCAAGTTCTCCGTAGATCCCTCCAGTATCTCGTCCACTGGAAGGGTTACGGACAAGAGTAGAGGATGTGGGTTCCAGCGGTCAATGTTAATGCGTAAAGTGTGGTGAAGGCCTTTAAGAGAGCCCATCCTGATAAGGTCGGTCCTGGGTGCCCGGAGGTCACTGTCACGGTTCCTCTAGTGACTGATGCCAGGAGATCAAGGAATCTAACAGCCTCCTTGATTTCTCTTTATTCAGTGTTGATAGGGTTAATGATCACTTCTACCCTTTTTTATTAACACCACCATTCTGACTATGTGGTACATAGCTTCATTTGGGTTTGGCTGAGCTGGTGTGAGTTTGTCTCTGGTGTTCCTGCTCGTCCGTCTCTACAGAAGTTAAGTGTCGCGTTTGTTTGTGTTTGTTATATTCCCTGTTCTTTGTATCTGGGCCTGAGACAGAGACTTCCATTCATCCATCTGGGGAGGAATGGGTTGTCTCTGGTCCTAACCTTTTCCAGGGCCTAAAAGGGATATAAAGGCCTAGGTATCCTGCATATGAATATTCCTACCTTCAGGGTCTATTCATATTGATAGATAGTTATGGCCCGGATTAGGGTTGTCTAGGAGGTGACCTGTTTCTTCCCTAGTTTCCAGGCCCAGTTACTGTTCCCCTTTCCTCCTGTGTTCAGTGTGGAGTCCGTCCGTCCCCCCTCCCAAACTGATCGTGACAGTAATACAGGCAGAGGCTGAGGTGGACAGATTTCTGGTAAGCAGCAAGAGTGACAATGTTCTTACCAGTGGGTAATCTGATCACAGTTCCAGTCTATAACTGCTGCATGCTTCTGTAGCCATTGTATTCCTTATAATAGAAGACTAATGGACCTTTGTAAAGCATAGAAATTAATCTGTCCTTTGTGGAGGGCCCATACGTGCAGGGAGTAGAGGCTGACACCAGATGTTTCCAGTGGACCCAGAATCCAAGAAGGCTTGTATAGTGAACCTATATCAAGGAACAGCCAGGGTGACTGGAATCAAGAATATTTGAGAGAAACTGTTTCCTCCTAGGGTAGACTCTCCTACAAGTTATACGATCTGGAGTTTTCTGCCTTTAAAGCACATTTCATAGAAAGTGAGACTATAGTGTGTATATATACACTGCTCAAAAAAATAAAGGGAACACTTAAACAACACAATGTAACTCCAAGTCAATCACACTTCTGTGAAATCAAACTGTCCACTTAGGAAGCAACACTGAGTGACAATCAATTTCACATGCTGTTGTGCAAATGGGATAGACAACAGGTGGAAATTATAGGCAATTAGCAAGACACCCCCAATAAAGGAGTGGTTCTGCAGGTGGTGACCACAGATCACTTCTCAGTTCCTATGCTTCCTGGCTGATGTTTTGGTCACTTTTGAATGCTGGCGGTGCTTTCACTCTAGTGGTAGCATGAGACGGAGTCTACAACCCACACAAGTGGCTCAGGTAGTGCAGCTTATTCAGGATGGCACATCAATGCGAGCTGTGGCAAGAAGGTTTGCTGTGTCTGTCAGCGTAGTGTCCAGAGCATGGAGGCTCTACCAGGAGACAGGCCAGTACATCAGGAGACGTGGCGGAGGCCGTAGGAGGGTAACAACCCAGCAGCAGGACCGCTGCCTCCGCCTTTGTGCAAGGAGGAACGGGAGGAGCACTGGCAGAGCCCTTCAAAATGACCTCCAGCAGGCCACAAATGTGTATGTGTCTGCTCAAACGGTCAGAAACAGACTCCATGAGGGTGATATGAGGGCCCGACGTCCACAGGTGGGGGTTGTGCTTACAGCCCAACACCGTGCAGGACGTTTGGCATTTTCCAGAGAACACCAATATTGGCAAATTCGCCACTGGCGCCCTGTGCTCTTCACAGATGAAAGCAGGTTCACATTGAGCACATGTGACAGACGTGACAGAGTCTTGAGACGCCGTGGAGAACGTCCTGCTGCCTGCAACATGCTCCAGCATGACCGGTTTGGCATTGGGTCAGTAATGGTGTGGGGTGGCATTTCTTTGGAGGGCCGCACAGCCCTCCATGTGCTCGCCAGAGGTAGCCTGACTGCCATTAGGTACCAAGATGAGATCCTCAGACCCCTTGTGAGACCATATGCTGGTGCGGTTGGCCCTGGGTTCCTCCTAATGCAAGACAATGCTAGACCTCATGTGGCTGGAGTGTGTCAGCAGTTCCTGCAAGACGAAGGCATTGATGCTATGGACTGACCTGCCCGTTCCCCAGACCTGAATCCAATTGAGCACATCTGGGACATCATGTCTCGCTCTATCCACCAACGTCACATTGCACCACAGACTGTCCATGAGTTGGCAGATGCTTTAGTCCAGGTCTGGGAGGAGATCCCTCAGGAGACCGTCCGCCACCTCATCAGGAGCATGCACAGGTGTTGTAGGGAGGTCATACAGGCACGTGGAGGCCACACACACTACTGAGCCTCATTTTGACTTGTTTTAAGGACATTACATCAAAGTTGGATCAGCCTGTAGTGTGTTTTTCCACTTTGATTTTGAGGGTGACTCCAAATCCAGACCTCCATGGGTTGAAAAATTTGATTTCCATTTTTTTATTTTTGTGTGATTTTGTTGTCAGCACATTCAACTATGTAAAGAACAAAGTATTTCAGAAGAATATTTAATTAATTCAGATCTAGGATGTGTTATTTTTGTGTTCCCTTTATTTTTTTGAGCAGTGTATATATATATATATATATATATATAGGAAGAAAAATGGCGGCACTGGCTCCAGAGGGAGAAGGCGGGTGCACGTCCCAAAGGGAATGGACTGGTATCCCTGATGAATAATATCGGAAAAATGAGCGGCACTCCAAGGATAAAAGCAGTGAACCCTTTATTCACACCGGTGGTGCAACGTTTCGGCTCTAGTCACGAGCCTTCCTCAAGCAAAGATACAACTCAAATAACAGTGATTATATAGGAGATGCAAATCATGTGGTCACAGCCCAGTGGGTGTGTTTAACAATTCATACAAATACATAACAATAATTAGCAATAAATACACATCGTTCCTGTTAGTACAGAGAAATATGCTGCTTATCACTGAAAGCAGTGATATGTGTGAAATACAAGACAGTGTATGGATCAGGTACATAAACATGATCAGATGATGTGCCAACATATAGTGTATACATTAAACATGAGTGTATGGGGGAGGAGCAGCGAAGTAATATCGCAAAGCATACCTATCTAGCAAGGAGGTTCATTCAGCGCCGTGAAGTCGGCGTTGTGGATATCCTTCTGCGCAGGCGTGGCAGCACACCAATAGCGAGTGCTCAGCAGGCCAGAAAGCTGCACGTCATCGCAGTGAGCCGGCACCTCTTACGTCACTACAGACGTCCTCCCGGAAGAACACAGAGTATAATCCAGTGCGCATGCTCAATAGAGAATCGAGCTAAACGCGCCATCTTTGTTACTGGAAAGCTGCCCATAAGCCAACACTATGCATATCGCACCCAACCAGGAACAGAAACAGGCATAGGGGGTTAGAAAAGGGCAAAGGGAATCCCATTAAGCAGGGTACCAATATACCCCATCTTGGCAAGAAATCCATCGCAACCACGATAACCGCAGTATCTGCAAGGATAATGCCAGGAATCCCAACCTCCCATCCTGCCCGAGAGGGATCTCCTCTATGTGGTCCACAGATGCTGCAAAAGTGTGTGCAGTTCAGCTCCCAATACTAAAGAAAGATTGTAGAGAAAAAATTGTAAAAAGGAGGATTTTAATAGGGTGTCATAACGCGGTGTCTGCCATGCCTGCCAGCAACAGAACTGAACCAAACATAAGTATAAAATGTAAAATATGATAGAATGAACCCCTTCCACGGTATGCTGCGTGTACTCCGACCATGTGTTCCGTACCCCAAAGTGCAAAGTGAAAGTGATCTAAAAAAAAAGAAAAAAATGTTAGAATAGGAGAATCGTGAGTTGTATAACTCTCAGCGTATGTACACAATGGTGCAAAACAGTATCAAGCAATGAAAAGAGGGCAAACCAACCCTCACAGAACATCCCCAAAATTATAATCAGCGTTCAAGCCCTTTGGCTTCAAGCTGTCCAACTTATGGATCCAGCTCAATTCTCTGCGTTTAAGTATCCTGGATCTATCCCCCCCTCGCCGAGGCTGGGGTATATGATCCAGGATCCAACACCTCAGATCGCTTTCTCTGTGCATGGCCTCAGTAAAATGTTTCGCTACCGGCAAATCCAGCCGTCTTTTGCGTATACTGAGGCGGTGATTATTGAGGCGGGTCTTCAATTCAGTTGTTGTCTCACCCACATAAAGCAAATTACATGGGCAAGACAACACATAGATCACATGATTAGAATCACAAGTCAGGTGAAATAAAATGGCATAGGACACACCGGTATTAGGATGTACAAAATACCTTCCCTTACGGATATACCTGCAATTAACGCAGTTTAGGCAGGGAAAGCAGCCTAAGCCAGACTGAGTCAATTTGGTTTGCTTCAAAGATCCCCTGGAGCCAATATCGGCCTTGACCAACTGGTCACGCAAGTTCCGTGATCGGCGATAGGATGACAATGGTGGACATGAAAACTCAGGGATATCTTTGAAGCATGTACCCAACAATCCCCAATGTTTGTTCAATATCTTGTTAATTGAAGGACTGAGTTCAGTATATACTGAAACAAACGGAATCCTGGCCTTTTTCTGGACAGTGCCCCGTTTTGTCAGTAATTCAGTCCTATCAAGCGTGCGCACTCTGTCCATGTGTTCGTTCAACAGTGGTTTAGGATAACCCCTGGCCTGAAACTTAACCGCCATGGAATTCAGAGTCGCATCAAGTTTGCTCTCCTCAGAGACAACACGTTTGACACGGAGAAACTGAGAGAAGGGTAGCGACCGGATCATTCTCCGAGGGTGTGAGCTGTTGTAACACAAAAATGTGTTGGTATCCGTAGGTTTTGTGTACAACTCAGTGTGCAACACACCCTCGTTGAACACTACTCGTGTGTCCAAAAACTGGATCTCAGTGCGAGAATGAGTGAGGGTAAACTGTAGGTCAGGATCATGGCTGTTCAAGAAGTCATGAAACTCGGCCAGGTCAGTCTCAGAGCCTGTCCAAATGAGGAAGATGTCGTCGATATATCGCCACCACCTCAGCACATGGCTGAAGTGGTGGGACAGATAGACGACATCTTCCTCATAGCACCGCATGAAAATATTTGCATACGTGGGGGCCACGTGAGACCCCATAGCCACACCGCGTTTTTGCAAATAAAATACGTCCCTGAAGAGAAAGTAATTGTATTGAAGCACAATCTTCAGTAAATCAATGATAAATTCAGAGGCTTGAGGAGTATAGACTGATGTCCTCAGCATTTTCTCTACCGCCCTGAGGCCCCTATCATGTACAATTGACGTGTATAGTGAAGTCACGTCAAAAGATGCGAGTAACACTGAGGACACCTGAGTTAAATCAACACTTTGTAATTTAATCAAAAATTCAGATGTGTCTTGTATATAGGAAGACCCCCCTGTGGAGAATTCCCGCAGAACTTTGTCTAGGAATATAGCTATGCCGCTGAAGATGGAGTCAGAACCCGAGACAATGGGTCGTCCCGGGGGATCGATGAGGGTCTTGTGAATCTTGGGCAGCACATAGATCACCGGAGTGACCGGATGTGCTGCCTCAAGAAAATCACTAAGACCCCCATCGATGATACCTGCGGTCAGAGCCTCCCTAAGACATCGGCGGATAATATCCGCTATCATAAATTTGGGGTCAGAGTCTAGAATCCTATACACCTGTGGGTCATCCAGTTGTCGCATAATTTCCTGTACATATTTGGTGGTGTCCATCACCACGACCGCACCCCCCTTATCAGCGGGCTTGAGAGTGAGGGTGGGGTCGGATCTGAGGGACTCCAGGGCTTCTATCTCAGTGGTAGTCAGATTGGGGTATCTGAAACCAGGCTTCCCCAAGGAGGATGACCTGAGCTCAGAAATTCCCTGTCTGACAGCACTGATATAGGCATCAACAGATGGCTCATTAATCACTGGTACAAAATTACTTTTAGAAAATAAGTTGAGAGAACCCAGAGTGAAATCACTCATCTGGGGTCTCGCAACTGCACTCTTCTTGTGGAACCATACTTTCAGCTTAATTCGCCGAAAGAAAGAAAACAGATTGGATTCTATTTCAAACCAATCAACTGGTGCACTGGGACAAAATGAAAATCCCTTGGACAGGACACTCACTTGAGTAGCAGTCAATTCCTTAGAGGATAAATTGACAACAGTCACTTCCTCCTCCCTTGAGCGGACTTCATTGCCATTGACCTGGTCTTGCTGCTGCGTACTCCGCCTGGCCCTCCTGTGTCCACGGCCACCTCTCCTGATGCGTCGCCGCGTCTCTCCACTTGCTGTAAACCCTTCTCTAAAAAAGACTGCTCCACATTGGGGGATGCCTGAGTTGTCTTTCTCCGTCTCCTGTTGTCTCGCTGTTGCATGTTGAGTTGTCTGTCGGTCTGCCAATTGTAGATATTCCCTTTCCTGTAGTCGTCTGTATCCCTGCACCATTTCACCCTTTTATTTTCCTCTGAATCTGTTTGGAAAGATTTCATATGGGAGGACGTATCCTCCATGTATTTAGTGAGATCTTCAGGAGATAAGAGAGACTGCAGACTGGCCTCAATATCACCCTTTTCACACTGCAGAGTAGACAATTCATGTTGCAGATACTCAATGTTGAGCAAAATAAAGTCTAATGAATAGCGATTAGATAATGATTCAAACTTTTTGCAAAACACAGGGTTATCAAAAAACAAATTAGGTCGGATGTTAGACCGCATCCCTCGGGGAATTTTTTGTGTCCTGTGGTATTCACCAAGGGTCATCATGTGAAGACGCAGAGAAATGATGCGTTTGGAAAGATTTTCATACTTGCGCTTAAGCTCTTTTGCAGATGGGGTGTTGAGGAAGGTGGTATCTCCCCCTATGCATCGCAAGATACGTTCAGCATCTTCTGTTGTGTACACACAACCACTGGTGGAAGCGGGTTCAGATGTGGACATCATGGAAAACAATATAAAATAGTAAATGCAAAAAAGAAAAGAAAAATAGGCCGTGCTCAGCCAATAGGCCAAAATATAGGAAGAAAAATGGCGGCACTGGCTCCAGAGGGAGAAGGCGGGTGCACGTCCCAAAGGGAATGGACTGGTATCCCTGATGAATAATATCGGAAAAATGAGCGGCACTCCAAGGATAAAAGCAGTGAACCCTTTATTCACACCGGTGGTGCAACGTTTCGGCTCTAGTCACGAGCCTTCCTCAAGCAAAGATACAACTCAAATAACAGTGATTATATAGGAGATGCAAATCATGTGGTCACAGCCCAGTGGGTGTGTTTAACAATTCATACAAATACATAACAATAATTAGCAATAAATACACATCGTTCCTGTTAGTACAGAGAAATATGCTGCTTATCACTGAAAGCAGTGATATGTGTGAAATACAAGACAGTGTATGGATCAGGTACATAAACATGATCAGATGATGTGCCAACATATAGTGTATACATTAAACATGAGTGAGGAGATCCCTCAGGAGACCGTCCGCCACCTCATCAGGAGCATGCACAGGTGTTGTAGGGAGGTCATACAGGCACGTGGAGGCCACACACACTACTGAGCCTCATTTTGACTTGTTTTAAGGACATTACATCAAAGTTGGATCAGCCTGTAGTGTGTTTTTCCACTTTGATTTTGAGGGTGACTCCAAATCCAGACCTCCATGGGTTGAAAAATTTGATTTCCATTTTTTTATTTTTGTGTGATTTTGTTGTCAGCACATTCAACTATGTAAAGAACAAAGTATTTCAGAAGAATATTTAATTAATTCAGATCTAGGATGTGTTATTTTTGTGTTCCCTTTATTTTTTTGAGCAGTGTATATATATATATATATATATATATATATATCCAAAAGATGGCAGGGAAGCACTCCTCACTTCAAGTGATGCAAATGATTCAGGTGCCAGCGTTTTCCCCTGGCTCCTGGGGTCCAAACACAATCCAAATAAATGTAACACAGCACTCCTTAGATAAAAAGTGAAAAATACAAAATTTATTCAACACATGTTGATACAGGCAACGTTTCAGCTCTCTCACAGAGCCATTATCCAGCCAAGTTGGCTTGATAATGGCTCTGTGAGAGAGCTGAAACGTTGCCTGTATCAACATGTGTTGAATAAATTTTGTATTTTTCACTTTTTATCTAAGGAGTGCTGTGTTGCATTTATTTGGATTATATATATACACTGCTCAAAAAAATAAAGGGAACACTTAAACAACACAATGTAACTCCAAGTCAATCACACTTCTGTGAGATCAAACTGTCCACTTAGGAAGCAACACTGAGTGACAATAAATTTCACATGCTGTTGTGCAAATGGGATAGACAACAGGTGGAAATTATAGGCAATTAGCAAGACACCCCCAATAAAGGAGTGGTTCTGCAGGTGGTGACCACAGATCACTTCTCAGTTCCTATGCTTCCTGGCTGATGTTTTGGTCACTTTTGAATGCTGGCGGTGCTTTCACTCTAGTGGTAGCATGAGACGGAGTCTGCAAGCCCACACAAGTGGCTCAGGTAGTGCAGCTTATCCAGGATGGCACATCAATGCGAGCTGTGGCAAGAAGGTTTGCTGTGTCTGTCAGCGTAGTGTCCAGAGCATGGAGGCGCTACCAGGAGACAGGCCAGTACATCAGGAGACGTGGAGGAGGCCGTAGGAAGGCAACAACCCAGCAGCAGGACCGCTACCTCCGCCTTTGTGCAAGGAGGAACAGGAGGAGCACTGCCAGAGCCCTGCAAAATGACCTCCAGCAGGCCACAAATGTGCATGTGTCTGCTCAAACGGTCAGAAACAGACTCTATGAGGGTGATATGAGGGCCCGACGTCCACAGGTGGGGGTTGTGCTTACAGCCCAACACCGTGCAGGACGTTTGGCATTTTCCAGAGAACACCAATATTGGCAAATTCGCCACTGGCGCCCTGTGCTCTTCACAGATGAAAGCAGGTTCACACTGAGCATATGTGACAGACGTGATAGAGTCTTGAGACGCCGTGGAGAACGTTCTGCTGCCTGCAACATCCTCCAGCATGACCGGTTTGGAATGGGGTCAGTAATGGTGTGGGGTGGCATGTGCTCGCCAGAGGTAGCCTGACTGCCATTAGGTACCGAGATGAGATCCTCAGACCCCTTGTGAGACCATATGCTGGTGCGGTTGGCCCTGGGTTCCTCCTAATGCAAGACAATGCTAGACCTCATGTGTCTGGAGTGTGTCAGCAGTTCCTGCAAGACGAAGGCATTGATGCTATGGACTGGCCCGCCCGTTCCCCAGACCTGAATCCAATTGAGCACATCTGGGACATCATGTCTCGCTCTATCCACCAACGTCACATTGCACCACAGACTGTCCAGGAGTTGGCAGATGCTTTAGTCCAGGTCTGGGAAGAGATCCCTCAGGAGACCGTCCGCCACCTCATCAGGAGCATGCACAGGCGTTGTAGGGAGGTCATACAGGCACGTGGAGGCCACACACAGTACTGAGCCTCATTTTGACTTGTTTTAAGGACATTACATCAAAGTTGGATCAGCCTGTAGTGTGTTTTTCCACTTTAATTTTGAGGGTGACTCTAAATCCAGACCTCCATGGGTTGAAAAATTTGAATTCCATTTTTTTATTTTTGTGTGATTTTGTTGTCAGCACATTCAACTATGTAAAGAACAAAGTATTTCAGAAGAATATTTAATTAATTCAGATCTAGGATGTGTTATTTTTGTGTTCCCTTTATTTTTTTGAGCAGTGTATATATATATATATATATATATATATATATCATAGTTCAGCTCCTTAGGCTCCATTCAGATGTCCGTAGTGCATTGCGGATCCGCAATACACCTGGCCGGCACCCCCATAGAAATGCCTATTCTTGTCCGCAATTGCGGACAAGAATAGGACATGCTCTATTTTTTTCCGGAGCTGCGGATCGGAAGATCGGGCCCGCTCTTCGCAAATGAGGATGCGGACAGCACACTGTGTGCATCAGTTTGGCTCCATTCCACCTCTATTCCTCTTTGGAGGCGGACACCAAAACGCTGCTTGCAGCGTTTTGGTGTCCATCTGACGAAACGGAGCCAAACGTTTTCACTGACACAATATGACACAATCGAAAACGTTTTGACTATGTTAAAGATAATATGAACGGATGTATGCGGTTGTATTATCTAAACGGATGCGTTTGTGCAGATCCGTACCAAACGCGAGTGTGAAAGTAGCCTTAGCACGTGTTTCCCTTTAAACAACCTGGTTATTGTTAAATTACTATTGAGAGGTTTTCAGAATATAAACACATTGCTATTATAAAATTATTCTAAAGATAGCCATTTTCAGTCTCACAAAATCCAAGAGAAGCCTTGGAGCTGAAGAACACAATTGCTTAGAGGATGTACGCCTTTGTATTTTCCAGCTAATCTGATGCAGTTTAGCCATGTGAAAATCTGAGTCTTCAGACAGCTGCGCCATAGTGATAGGCTCCCTCCTTGAGCAAATCTTCTCCAGCTGTAAGAAATGACAAATTATGTTTCAGAGTGGGCAAATGCTTCTGTAAAGCTAAAGAATAAATGTGTTTATTTCTATGCTCCTGACAGTTCCCTGATCCACTATAATTTAGCTCTGATTTATAACAGTGAACCAAGGAACACTTCAAAGGTAATTTTCGTTTTCTCCATTTATCACGTTCCTCATTTGTATTCAGTATAAAAGAAAGTTTATTCTCCATGTCAAGTAAAGGTCTGACCTCCATTCACTTGAATTTATTGCATCTCATTGTGAATACTGGGCAGTGGATTTGAAGCATCTGCATTGCTGTAAAAAACACTCACAGACATACCACCTGTATGGCCATCAGACTTCCACATTAATGTAGCACTGATACATTATAATAAAACACCACAGGAGACATCTTCATAAAGGTCTAACATAAAAAGTGAGTGAGCGGCTATATTATCACCACTTGGACTGACACTGGGGAGCTTACAAAAAGAATATTAAATTACAGGTTAACATAACAAAAATACCAGATTTGTATGTGAACAACTTGTTGCTTTCCCTTCTTTCAAGTCCACGAGGCCGTAGTAAATGATAAATAAGTGCTTCTTTGCGGTCAACATCTTTCTCTGAGCATCAGCCTTCAGTTATTGTTCGTCCCCTTAGTTTTTAACACATTCAGTGTAATACTATAGGACTCATTTATTAAAATGACATAAAGGAAACCAGTTTTTTCATTTTTTTCAGACCTCCTTTGGAAAATAAAAGGTAGAATCTGATGGGTTACTAGGGGCGTCGCCAGGTCAAAACGTTCGGGGCCTGAGCCCCTGATGTTTTGTCCAGGGCCCCGAATGTTACAGCTGGTAGCTATACAACTGCCTCGTCGACCTAAGGATGGCAATACAGTTGAATTACTGTGGCCGCTTGCTTGTAGGACGGCGCGGGTGGTCGCCAAGGAACTGCCTGTGTCGGTTCTCAGGTGGCATGATGATGTCATCGTGCACGCCTGCGCCAAGACACAGACGGCGCGGTGACTTCAACATGCCCGTCTGAATCCATAGGCCTGCAACTTGGACCTCCGGCGGAGGGGAAGTCAGGAGCAGGGCCGGCGTCATAACCCGGCATCCCCGGGCAAGTGCCGGGGCCCAATGCTCCTGGGGGGGCCCACTGAGCTGCTATGAGCACTTCCATCAATACAGATGGGAGCTCTCACTGCTGTCCTTTCACATACGCAGTACCCCTCTGGTGGGCCCCCTGAGCTGCAGAGACTCAGGACACGCCCCCTCTACACAGGACACACGGCTGCCTGAGGAGAGAGACCGCACGGCTGGAGCTGGAGCTGGAGCAGAGAAGTGTGAACACAGTCTGTAAGTCTGCACTGTGACTGTCTCTTCTCTGTGGGACAGAAGGAAAGGGGGGGACACTGCTGCTTCATTCTATTTAGTTGTGTTACTGTTTTATTAAGCTGATTGTCTCCATGACACCTGCCCCCCCCCCCCCCCCCCCCCCCATATCCTGTCCTATATCACCCTTATGGAGCCCCTGCTGTCTCCTTTCCTCCCTCATGTATCCAGGGCTCCTGTCCCACCCTCCTATCTCCTATTGCTGCCCTGCACAGACCTCCTGCCACTACTTGTATGAATCCCCCTCAGAGCCCCTTCCACCTACTTGCTGTGTCCACCCCTCCTGTCCATCCAGGGCCCCGGGCCCCTGTCTCACTCCTCTGCCTCTCATTATGGTGGCATCTGAACCGCATTCACCATAAGGACCTTCTAACATCACAGGGTCATGTGACTGTGCCCCCCACCCCGTACTGTGCCCCTTTATACCCTGCATTGTGCCCTCTTACCACACTCTGTGCAGTGCCCATAGTCATTCCCTGTACTGTGCCCTCCTATGCCCTTTTATCCTGTCACTGTATGGCGGTGTTATCACTATATGGCGGTGTTATCACTATATGGCGGTGTTATCACTATATGGCGGTGGTATCCAATAACTGGATGGCCATAACTGTATCCCTTTCTGCCCACACCACTTTTTTTAGACCTGGCATGAGCGGGAAAAGATACAGATTGCGGTGTTAAGGACCTTTGCGCCACATCTGTGTCAGAAATACGCCTAATATAGACGTATTTCTATATAATAAATGACCCCCTAATCGTATGATTATTCGGGGGGTGGGGCTAATATCTTTATATTATATAGATTCTAGTGTATTATACTGTGCCCTTTATTTCCCAGTAGATAATGATCCTTGGGAAGCACAGTCCTCACCCCTGACCACCAGGACCAGGCAGCGCTCTGTCAGTACATGGCGGCCTCCTCTCTCCTCCATGCTGCTCCGCTGTGTACTGGGGCTTATTCTGACACTAGGGCTGGGTTCACATCACATTTTTGCCATCCATTTAATGCATACTGAAAATGTATGCGTTAACAGATGCCTCAGACTGATGCCGTACAGTGGCGTCCGTTCACCATACAGTTCCATGGTAAAAAAACATATACGTTAACGTCTGCATTTTTTACTTGACTCTGCAGGATACAAAAACGTGGAGTGCTGCACATGTGTATACATCAAACCGATAGGAAAAACGTAATGTGAACACACATTGGGGGGGAGGGGGGCGTACTAAATTTCGCTGTGGGGCCCAGTCAGTTCTAGCTCCATCACTGCACATCTCCTTCTCTCCTCCAGGCCTGGCTCACTGCTGCAGCGGGCCGGAGGAGAGAAGGAGCGCAGGGAGCTGCGGTTAGTGAATGACAGGACCACCAGCTCCCCTGCAATGATAGGTATGTGAGGGGGCCACTGGGGGGTCATTCATCACACTGTGAGGGTCCCTTACACAGTATAATGACTCCCAGTGCCCCCCATTTAGTATAATGATCCCCATTGACCCTCCATTTAGCATAATGACCACCAGATCCCCCATTAAATATAATAACCCCTCGTGCCCCCTCCATACAGTATAACCCCCAGTGTGGGGGCGACTGGGGGTCATCATTCAGGGCCGGCTCCAGGTTCATGTGGGGAGCTGGGAGCTGCGGTTAGTGAATGACAGGACCACCAGCTCCCCTGCAATGATAGGTATGTGAGGGGGCCACTGGGGGGTCATTCATCACACTGTGAGGGTCCCTTACACAGTATAATGACTCCCAGTGCCCCCCATTTAGCATAATGACCACCAGAGCCCCTATTAAATATAATAACCCCTCGTGCCCCCTCCATACAGTATAACCCCCAGTGTGGGGGCGACTGGGGGTCATTATTCTGAATGGAGGGCCACTGTGGGGTCATTATACTGTGAGGGCCCTTTACATAGTATAATGACCCCCAGTGTCCCCCATTTAGTAATGATCACCAATGACCCTCCATTCAGTATAAATACCCCCAGAGCCCCCTCCATACAGTATTCCCCCAGTGTGGGGGCTACTGGGGGTCATTATTCTAAATGGGGGCGACTGGGGGTTATTATTCTGAATGCAGGGCCACAGGTGGTCATTATACAGTGGGGGGGGAATTGGGGGTTCATTATACTGTGTGAAGGGCCACTAGTAGTCATTATACTGTATAGGGGCCACTGGGGGTCATTATACCGTGTAGGAGCCACAGGGGGACATGTCAATGTAAAAAAATGCCTCATGGGGGCCCACTGGGATTTATCGCCCAAGGGCCCACATGAACCTGGAGCCGGCCCTGGTCAGGAGAGTACTTTTTTATATCTTGTCCGCAGTGGGGGCTTTGGGAATGCTATGGGCACTAAATGTTGGCATTATACCTGCTGGAGCCACTGGGAGATTGGTTGTAACTACAAGGGGCCTTTGCAAGTACTGGGGACACTGAAGAGGTCATTTTACATGGGGGCACTATGTGAGGGTCATCATAACTGTTGGGGGGCACTATAAGTATTGCTATAACTACAGGGGGCATTATATCTTCTGGGGCACTAGAGGAGGGTATTAAACCTATAGGAGGAACCACAGGAGGGCCTTATATCTACTTGGGCACTATAGGAGGAGATTATACCTATTGTGGGCACCACAGGAGGAACTTATTACTACTAGGGCACTACAGGAGGGCATTATACCTTCTGGGTAACTACAGGAGGGCATTATACCTATATGGGGAACCACAGAAAAGCCTTATTACTGCTGGGGCACTACAGGAGGATATTATACCTATTGGGGGGACCACAGGAGGCATTATTAGTACTGGGGCACTGCAGGAGGGCATTATTCCTATAGAGGCACCAAGAGGGCCTTCTTACTGCTTGGGCACTACAGGAGGGTATTATACCTGTTGGCTTGCCACAGAAGGGCATTCAACTACTGGGGCACTATAGGGGGCATTAGACAGTAACCACTGGGGGTCTTATAGGGGACATTATAACTACTGGGGACACTATAATGGTGGATAAGTACTACAGGGGGCCTTATTAATATTATAGAGGGCCTTATTACTGCTGGGTGCACTATGGTGGGGGCGAGATTTGATAATTACCCACATTGTGCGGCCAGGTCCCATCCCCTTAGCTGAATTGAGTCTAGATATATATGGAGATGATAGATTTACAATCCCTATAGCGCGATACCGTCCTGTTTATCTATTGCGCTGCAGCATTTCGTACAGGAAATAATTTAGCTAAAGGGCACCATCTCACACATAGCACTTTGTGTATATTCACTGTGGGTCACTATTGAATACAGTCTGTGTCCTCCCACCAGATATTTTAAGCCGCATTGAGTGGTGGGTCTGGGCTGTATCTTGTTGGAGGTTTAGTGACCTAATATGTGTTTGTGTGTATGTGTTCACTGAGGGATTTGCACATTTCCTCCCCGTTTTTTAGTGCATATTTAATAAAACATTGAAGTTTTAATTCACTAACACAACGTTTCTCTTAGCTGTGATTACATTAGTGCACTATGGTGGCCATTATTATTGGGCACAATATGGAGGGCACTATCACTAACAGGGGCACTCTTGGGGAGTATTATCATTATTGGGGGCATTGTAGGCGGCAGTATTCCGTTTACGTTCCGTTTTTTGCATTCTGTATATGGTCCGTATATGGAACCATTCATTTCAATGGATCCGCAAAAAAAACGGAAGGTACTCCGTATGCCTTCCGTTTCCTTTTTTCCGTTCCGTTCAAAGACAGAACATGTCCTATTATTGTCCGCAGAACGGACAAGGATATTACTGTTCTATCAGGGGCCAGCTGTTCCGTTCCGCAAAAAACGGAATGCAAATGGACATAATCCGTATTTTTTGAAGATCCGTTTTTTGCGGACCGCAAAATACTGAAAAAGCCATAAAGTCGTGTGCAAAAGGCCTAAGTAGGAATTTTATATTACTATAGGTGGACTAATCTGTATGGCAGTATAATTTATGTGGTATAATATTTAGGGGCATTGGAGAGCACGGTAGACACAGTATTCTGGGCAGCACCAGGATAATAATGTTGGGGTAGCAGGGTGGGGAGGATGATTATATTAGAAAAATGAGGAACCTAAGATGACTGTTTGGTAAACTCTGCAGAGACTAGACACGGTTGAAAGAAGTTGTCTGGCCTGAATGGAGAAGATGGGGAAATAAAACGTCATAAGAGGAAACGTCACCTGGGAGGCCCTGGAAGTGAGAGGTATATAGCGCTGTATGTTTGTTAGTGTCCATGCAGCAAGTAAAATATGTCTTTAGTCCTAGGGCGAGTTTGTGTGTGGGTTTAGGGCAGATACTTTGAGAATATGGCACATATGTGTTGGGGCTTAGGCCCCGGATCTTTTGAGACCCTAGCAACGCCCCTGTGGATTACTATAACCAAATAATGGAGAGTTCACGTCACCGTTATTTTTCCGTTCTTCTGATCTGTCAGAAAAACAGAAAAATAAAGAAAAAAAATGGATCCTGTAAAAAAAACTGATCTGTGCATCAGTTAGGCCTTATGCACACGACCGTTGTGTGTTTTGCGGTCTGCAAATTGCGTATCCGCAAAACACGGATGGTGTCCGTGTGCGTTTTGCAATTTGCAGAATGGCGCGGACATCCATTAACATAACTGCCTATTCTTGTCTGCAAAACGGACAAGAATAGGACAGGTTATATTTTATTTGCGGACCACGGAACAGAGCAATGGATGCGGAAAGCACACGGAGTGCTGTCCGCATCTTTTGCGGCCCCATTGAAGTAAATGGGTCCGCATCCAAGCCCTAAATACTGCGGCTCGGATGCGGACCAAAACAACAGTCGTGTGCATGAGGCCTTAGGGTGAGTTCACATCACCGTTATGGATTCTGTTTATGTTTTCTGTTATAACAGTGTTATAATGGAAAATAACGGAATCCATAAGACGGAAGTCAAAATGGAAGCCTTTAGAGGCATTCCGTTTTGATCCGTCATAATAGAAGTCTATGTTGTCATGGTCTTACCTTCTTGCTGTTCTCCTTCGTTTGACATGTGCTGGCGGCCATCTTGGTTTCTGGGTTTCTTGTAGCCTCCCACCCTGCGGCTTCTCCTTCCCACTGGGAGGAGCTGGATGCCTAGCTCATATATATAGGAGGTCTGTGGCTTCAGTTCCTTGCTTGGTCCTCCTGTGTTCACATGCCTCTAGACTGCTGCTGCTTCTGGTTCCTGATCCTGGTTTCGTCCGACTACCCTGCTGGTTCCTGATCCTGGCTTCGTCCGACTACCCTGCTGGTTCCTGATCCTGGCTTCGTCTGACTACCCTGCTGGTTCCTGATCCTGGCCTCGTCTGACTACCCTTCTGGTTCCTGACCTCTGGCTTCGCAAAGACTCTGCTTCGGTTTCGCCATCCGCTTGGACTTTTGCTTTACAGCTTTATTTTCAATAAAGCCTTCTTATTTTCACTTATCTCTTGTTGTACGTCTGGTTCATGGTTCCGTGACATTAGGACCAAGCCATGAATTCTGACGGTACAGGGCCATCCTCGCTACCCACGCTGGTTGCCAGACTTGATCAGCAGGATCACCTGTTGGGTCGGTTCGCTGTGGCGTTGCAAACCCTGCTTGAACGCACGGCTCATTTCGCTCCCGTTGCCGATGGGTCGGTTGTCGCTCCTGGGCCCGCTCCTACTGCCGCTCCGGTTGTTGCGCCAGAGTCTACCCCGACACCTGTTGTTGCACCTGCGGTGTTTCAGGGTATGACCGGTTCTGCCCCTCTTCCACAGCGCTTTGGGGGAGAGCCAACTCAGTGCCGAGGTTTCCTTAACCAGGTGGGCATTTATTTCGAGTTGCTGCCACATGCCTTTCCTACTGAGAGATCAAAGGTGGGCTTCTTGATCTCGCTGCTCTCGGACAAGGCCTTGGCCTGGGCCAGCCCTTTAAGGGAGAACAACAATCCGGTGGTTGCCGAGTTTTCCAGTTTTGTTGCTTCTCTTCGGAAGGTATTCGATGTGCCGGCTCGTGCTGCCTCTGCTGCGAAGCTCCTTATGTCCATCAGACAGGGTTCACGATCCGTAGCTGAATACGCCATTGAGTTTCGTACCCTGGCAGCAGAGGTGGGCTGGAATAATGAGGCTCTGGTCGCTGCTTTCTCTCATGGTCTCTCGGATGCCTTGAAGGATGAGGTTGCAGCTAAGGACCTACCAGTGGAGCTCGAGTCTCTTATTTCTTTCCTGATTTTGATTGACACCAGACTCAGGGAGAGACCTTCCTTTAAGGAGAGCCTGCGGAGGTCTTCTAACAGATTGGCGCCTACGTTTGCTGTCCCACCCGTGCCTCCCTCTCCTCCCACGCCTCCTGGGGATGACTTGTCTGGGGGTGAACCCATGCAGCTGGGGTTTGCTCGCCTGTCCGAGGGGGAGAGGGTACTCCGGAGACGCGAGGGCCGATGCATGTACTGTGGTCTCGGTGGGCATTTTCGGTTGGCATGTCCGAACCGTCCGGGAAACGCTCGCACCTGAGATCCTGTCGGGGGCAGATCTTGGGTGGAGTCTCCTCGTCCCCGGTTTCCCGTGTTGACAAACCACTGATCACTGTTGTCCTCTCCTGGGTCGGGGGCTCGGTGACGACCCAGGCGTTGGTGGACTCTGGTGCTGGTGGTTTGTTCATTGATAATGTGTTCGCTGCCGCCAATTCCATTCCTCTGCAGGCTCGAGGTTCCCCACTGGCTCTTGAGGCGATAGACGGCAGACCCCTTCTGCCGCCACACGTGACTCATGAGACCCTTCCAGTGGGGATAGCCATTGGTGCCGTTCACAGAGAGTCGGTCTGCCTCCAGGTTATTTCGTCTCCACACTACTCGGTGGTCTTGGGGTACCCCTGGCTCCGGAAGCATAATCCGACTTTCGATTGGAGATCGGCCGAGATCCTCTCGTGGTCACCGCAGTGTGGGGCTAGTTGCATCCATGGGTCTGTCAAGTTGCTGTGTACTTCCTCGGACTCTCTGTTGCCTCCTGAATACGAGGAGTACCGGGATGTATTCGATAAGGTGCGCGCGGTTGCCCTACCTCCGCACCTCCCATACGATTGTGCCATAGAGTTACAATCTGGTGCCGTTCCTCCTCGTGGCAAAGTCTATCCACTGTCGGTAGCGGAGAATGAGGCCATGGAGGAGTACGTGAGGGAGGCGCTTTCACGCGGACACATTCGCAAATCCTCGTCCCCGGCAGGGGCTGGATTTTTCTTTGTGAAAAAGAAGGGCGGTGAGTTGAGGCCTTGCATCGATTACAGGGGTCTCAATCGCATCACGATCAAGAACGCTTACCAGATACCCTTGATTTCCGAGCTGTTCGATCGCCTTAAAGGGGCCACGGTCTTTACCAAACTCGACCTGAGGGCGGCATATAACCTGATAAGGATCAAGGCGGGCGATGAGTGGAAGACCGCGTTTAACACCAGGACCGGTCATTATGAATCCTTGGTTATGCCCTTTGGGTTGTGCAATGCGCCCGCAGTCTTTCAGGAATTCATCAACGATGTTTTCCGTGACCTGTTGCAGCAGTGTGTGGTGGTCTATTTGGATGACATCTTGGTATATTCTCAATCCATGGAGGCTCACATTCTGGATGTCAGACGAGTGTTGCAACGGTTACGAGAGAACAAGCTGTTCGGTAAGCTTGAGAAATGCGAATTTCACCGATCCCAGGTAACCTTCTTAGGTTACATCATTTCCGCTGAGGGGTTCTCCATGGATCCTGAGAAGGTTTCGGCTGTCTTACAGTGGCCCCAGCCCAGTGGTCTTCGTTCCCTGCAGCGCTTTTTGGGCTTCGCCAATTATTATCGGAAGTTCATCAGGGACTTTTCCATGCTAGCCAAGCCTCTCACGGATCTGACCAGGAAGGGCAGTAATTCCCAGGTCTGGCCGCTCGAGGCCATCCGAGCTTTTGAGGCTCTAAAGTCCGCCTTTGTGTCGGCTCCGATTCTGTCGCATCCCAACCCTGGGTTGCCCTTTGTCCTCGAGGTGGACGCGTCTGAGACGGGAGTAGGCGCCCTTCTGTCTCAGCGTAGAACACCAGAGGGTCCTCTGCTTCCTTGTGGGTTTTACTCCCGGAAACTGTCTTCCGCGGAGTGCAACTATCAGATTGGTGACAGGGAGTTATTGGCCATCGTGCAGGCCCTTAAAGAATGGAGGCACTTGCTCGAGGGTTCGGTGGTTCCGGTCCTCATCCTGACGGACCACAAGAATCTGACCTACCTTTCTGAGGCCAAGAGATTGACACCACGTCAGGCCAGATGGGCTCTGTTCTTGTCACGTTTTAATTACGTGGTCTCCTACCTACCCGGTTCCAAGAACATCAGGGCGGATGCCTTATCACGGCAGTACTCCGAGCTGTCCAGGGAGGAGTCGATTCCGACTTCGGTCATACCTCCGAATCAGATCTTGGCCGCCATTCGCACCAGCCTGACCTCTCCCCTGGGTGAGCAGATTTTGGCGGCTCAATCTGGTGCTCCCTCTGGGAGACCCAACGGCAGATGTTTTGTGCCTGAGGAGTTGCGCACTCGGTTGTTGCGAACCTACCATAACTCCAAGACCGCGGGGCATCCTGGAAAGAATCAGCTGTCCTGGGCTGTTTCACGTCTGTTCTGGTGGCCTTCCCTACGTTCCGACATCGCCGCATATGTAGCGGCATGCTCCGTTTGTGCCCAGAGTAAGTCCCCCTCGGCACCTTCCGTTGGGCCTTCTGCAACCCATAGCCACCGGGGAGCGCCCATGGTCACACCTGGGGATGGATTTCATTGTGGACCTCCCTGCATCCCGAGGCCATACGGTCATTCTCATGATTGTGGATCGGTTTTCCAAAATGTGCCACTGTGTTCCTCTCAAGAAGTTACCCTCTGCACAAGAGTTGGCCACGATTTCTGCCAGCCAGGTCTTCCGGTTGCACGGTTTGCCCAAGGAGATTGTGTCGGATCGGGGGAGTCAGTTTGTGTCCAGGTTCTGGCGCGCCTTTTGCTCCCAGTTGGGGATTCATCTCTCCTTCTCCTCGGCCTACCACCCTCAGTCCAATGGGGCCGCAGAACGATCCAATCAGGCCTTGGAGCAATTCCTTCGTTGCTATGTCTCCGATCACCAAGACAATTGGGTTGACCTCCTGCCTTGGGCTGAGTTTGCCAGGAACACGGCGGTGAACTCTTCCTCTGGTACGTCTCCCTTCATGGCCAATTATGGGTTCCAACCTGCCGTGTTACCGGAGGTATTCTCTCCCCAGGATATTCCGGCTGTGGAGGATCACCTTTCCGTTCTACGTGCTTCTTGGGTACTGATCCAGAAGTCCCTTGAGGTCTCTGCGCAGCTCCAGAGACTCCAGGCTGATCGCAGACGAGCGCCTGCTCCTTCCTACCAGGTCGGAGACCGTGTATGGTTGTCCACCCGCAACCTCAACCTTCGAGTGCCCACTCCCAAGCTGGCGCCTCGCTTTGTTGGTCCCTTCCGAGTGCTTCGCAGGGTTAACCCGGTAGCCTATGCCCTTGCGCTTCCTCCTGGCATGCGGATCTCCAACGTGTTTCATGTCTCCCTGTTGAAGCCACTGGTGTGTAATCGTTTCACTTCCTCGGTTCCTCGGCCTCGTCCGGTCCAAGTGGGTAATCGTGAGGAGTATGAGGTGAGCAATATCCTGGACTCACGCCTGGTCCGCGGTCGGGTGCAGTTTTTGGTCCATTGGCGTGGTTATGGTCCAGAGGAGCGTTCCTGGGTTCCCTCCGCAGATGTCCATGCTCCTGCCTTGCTCCGAGCCTTCCACGCACGCTTCCCTCAGAAACCGTTCTTTACTCCGCGGAGGAGGGGCCCTTGAGGGGGAGGTACTGTCATGGTCTTACCTTCTTGCTGTTCTCCTTCGTTTGACATGTGCTGGCGGCCATCTTGGTTTCTGGGTTTCTTGTAGCCTCCCACCCTGCGGCTTCTCCTTCCCACTGGGAGGAGCTGGATGCCTAGCTCATATATATAGGAGGTCTGTGGCTTCAGTTCCTTGCTTGGTCCTCCTGTGTTCACATGCCTCTAGACTGCTGCTGCTTCTGGTTCCTGATCCTGGTTTCGTCCGACTACCCTGCTGGTTCCTGATCCTGGCTTCGTCTGACTACCCTGCTGGTTCCTGATCCTGGCCTCGTCTGACTACCCTTCTGGTTCCTGACCTTTGGCTTCGCAAAGACTCTGCTTCGGTTTCGCCATCCGCTTGGACTTTTGCTTTACAGCTTTATTTTCAATAAAGCCTTCTTATTTTCACTTATCTCTTGTTGTACGTCTGGTTCATGGTTCCGTGACATATGTGCAATGTAGGAAAGCGCAAGGGGCCGTCATTGACGGAAGATATGTGTCACCAAGGTTCCTGGCCTCGGTGAGGTAAGAGCCGGTAATTGTAAGTGTCAGCGGCAGCTATTGCTGACTGACACTATTGACTATTTAGTGTGGCTGTAAAGCCGATCCGGGCTGGCTCTTACTGGGAGCAGCCAAAGTGCAGGGTGGGTGGCTGTTCCCCATGTTCCAGGCCGGGTTTTGGTTTGGGATAAAAACCCAGCCAGCAGTCTCAGCTGGTGTGGATTATCCTCTATCTGATAGTGGAGCTTTTTCAGTCTGGGTGTTGGAGCCTGAGAGTTTGGGCCGGGACTAAGGCCTGCTATATTGTTTGGGAAAAAGCACATGGACTTCTGCTTTACCCAAGGACTTATGTGCTGCAGCCTGGTGTGAACAAACACCAGACTCAAGGTGACTGTTTTTCCCTGAAACGTTTTTTTTTGTTGTTGTCACTTTACATATGTGTGAATAAAACACTGCACTGTTTAAGTTAAAGACGTTGTCCTTGCCTCTGTACTGTGTCCGCAAGCCTGTCTACCAGAACAAAACCCCACAGCAAGCGTAACGGATCCGTCTGGTTTCCGTTATGCAGAATGTAAAAATGTCCCGTTGAGAGGACTTTATTTTCAGTCTTGCAATACTACTATACAAAAACATATTATAACTGTCAGTTTCACAAAGCAACCCTTGCTCATGACCTACGAGAATGCACGTCCAAAATTGCAGGTACTTGGTCCACCAGGATGAGCATTCTTGTCCTGCAGTCCGTCCCCCGCCCCACACGTGCTATTCTCATCAGCGGCAGGGGCCTGGCTGTTATTGACAGCCGGACCCCTGCTGCATCCACCAGCATTGGTGGAAACAGCGATGCTTGTGTATTAACCCCTCATATGCCGTGGTCAGGGCTGACCGTGGCAAACGGGAGGTTCACATTTCCTCTCCAGATTCATCGGGTCCCCGTGCTGCGGTGACGGGGACCCAATGGTTGCCATGGCAGTCCCAACTATTTCAAAGTCCATGGGGCCCAGCAAGTTGGAGGACCCATGAGTCCCAGCCCCCAGGCTCGGTCTCATAGGCAAACTGTCAGTGTATAAGGCCTCATGCACACGACTGTTCAGTTTTTTGCAAACCGCGGATCCGCAAAAAAAAAAAAGGAAGCCGCCCGTGTGCCTTCCACAATTTGCAGAACGGAACGGGTGGCCCATTCTAGAAATGCCTATTCTTGTCCGCAAAACGGACAAGAATAGGACATGTTATATTTTTTTTGTGGGGCTACGGAACGGAGCAACAGATGAGGAAAGCACACAGAGTGCTGTCCGCATCTTTTGCGGCCCCCATTGAAATGAATGGGTCCGCATCCGAGCCGCAAAAACTGCGGCTCGGATGCGGACCAAAACAACGGTCGTGTGCATGAAGCCTTACACTGATAGTCAGATGTATTGTACTGCATTGAAACAGGGATCAGAACCTGAAATGTTAGTGGGACAAAAATAAAAAAGTTAAATAAAACAGTTTTTTTTAACAATAAAAAATATAAAGTTTCACGTAAAAAAAAAAAAAAGCCCCTTTCCCATAAAAAAATGACATATAGGGGGTCATTTATCAAATTGGTATAAAGCAGAACTGGCTTAGTTGTCCATAGCAAACAATCAGATTCCACCTTTCATTTTCCAAAGGAGCTAATGCTAACTAACTAATGCTGCTGAAGACTTTTTTGCTGCTGAAGGAAGGAAAGGAAACGAGGAATCGATGTATGTGAATAGGCCCTTGCATATATTACATATTTTTATATTTACATATTCTCTTCTTACTACTTTAATCATGAACTGCCGGCTAAAGGACCTGTGGTGACATCACATCACATGGTCTAATCACATGGTCCATCACCGTGGTGATGGACCATGTGATTGGACCATGTGATCTGACGTTACCATAGGTCTTTTAGCCGGCAGCTCATGATTAAAGAAGTAAGAAGAGACCGGCAGCTACGCGATCAAGAGGAGAAGGTGAGTTAATTATTTTTTATTTTTTAACCCTCAATTGACCACCTACTAAGCATTCTGTATTAAAGAATGCTATTATTTTCCCTTATAACCATGTTATAAGGGAAAATAATAACATCTACACAACACCGAACCCAAACCTGAACTTCAGTGAAGAAGTTCGGGTCTGGGTACAACAGTCAGTTTTTTATCACGCGCGTGCAAAACTCATTGCACCCGCGCGATAAAAACGGAATGCAATCGCAGTCAAAACTGACTGCAATTGGGTACCTACTCGCGCGGGTTTGCCGCAGTACACCCGGGACGCATCCTGAACAAATCCGTCACACCCGTGTGAACTCAGCCTTAGGCCTATTGCACACGACCGTATGGCTTTTTCAGTGTTTTGTGGTCCGTTTTTCACGGATCCGTTGTTCCGTTTTTTGTTTCCGTTTCTGTTCCGTTTTTCCGTATGGCATATACAGTATACAGTAATTACATAGATAAAATTGGGTGACATGCTGCGACTGCGACACGACAGTTGCAGAAAAATCCATTTAGATGGATTTTTTTGCAACTGTCGTGTCGCAGTATGTTACATGTCGCAGTGCGACACCATAGCCTATCATTATAGAAATTGTTGAGATAAAATGTTGCGCGACACATGTCGTCATGTAGCCCTAGCATTAAAGGCGCAGGGCACTGTGGAGGTCATTGTTAAAGGGGCGGGCACTGTGGAGGTCACTGTTAAGGGGGTAGGGGCCACTATTAAAGGGGCAACTGCTGTGGAGGTCACTATTAAGGCAGCAGGGTACTGTGAGGTCACTGTTAAAGGGGTATTCCTATCTTAGACAATGGGGGCATATCGCTAGGATATGCCCCCATTGTCTGATAGGGACCCGCACCTATATCGAGGACGGAGCAGGGAGCGCTGTGGCTGGAGGACCCCAGATTTCCCGGGGTCCGTCCACCACCAAGCATTAATCCCCGCCTCTCCCATAGAAGTGAATGGCAGCGTGCCGCGCGTGCGCGGCCCATGCTCCTATTCATTTCTATGGGGCAGATGGCAATAGCCGAGCCAGCGCTCTGCTATTTTCGGCGGCCCCATAGAAATAAATGGAGGACGGCTGCACATGCGCAGTGCGCTTTCCTTCACTTTCGGGGCTCTGTTCTTGATATAGGTGCGGGTCCCAGAGGTGGGACCAGCAGCTATAAGACAATAGGGGCATTTCCTAGTGATATGCCCCCATTGACTGAGATGAGAAAACCCCTTTAAGGCAGCGGGGTATTGTGGCGGTCACTGTTAAGGGAGTGGGGTGCTGTGAAAATCACTGTTAAAGGGGTCAAAGTTAAGGGGATGGGCTGCTGTGGAGGTCCAATTTTAAAGTGGCGGGTCACTGGGGGGGGGGTCAGTGTTAAGGGGTGGGTGACTGTGGAGTTCACTGTTAAAGGGGCGGGGTGCTGTAGAGGTCACAGTTATGGGGGATACTGATGATATATTTTAACGACACACACAAACATTAAATGAAATAGATGAAATATTCTTCTTCTGCTATATATATAGTCACTTATCAAACTGGTAAGTAGACCTGGCCTAGTTGCCCATAGCAATCAGTCCACTTTTCATTTTTGACTGCTTCTTTGGAAAATGAAAGGAGGAATTTGACTGGTTGCTATGGGCAACTAAGCCAGTTTTACTTTCACTAGTTTGATAAATGACCCCCATAAAGAAAATATTGAAAAAACTAACAAAAAACAGACATATTAGGTACTGCCGTGTCCTTAACGACCAACTCTATAAAAAAAAACAACAGTTGAACACGGTAAAAAAAAAACATTTGCGTCACCTTACATCACAAAAAGTGTAATACCAAGCAATCAAAAAGTCATATGTACCCCAAAACAGTACTAATCAAACCATCACCTCATGCTGCAAAAAATGAGTCACTACATGAGACTATTTGTTCAAAGTCCCTTTTAGAGACCCTCGGGATATTTATATAAATACAACATAAGTCTAGCAAGACCTTGAATCCCTGTAGGGGTCCCTAACTAATGTTAAAATTTTTGTACTTTATTATTTATTTGAAAAACACACACAACAGAAAGAAAAAATATTAAAATTGTCAGTGTCACAGTATAATCTGGGATATTGTCGGAGTAGTGTGATAGCTTTCACAGGGTGTGATTGTTGCACAGTAATTTTGTACGGATCCCTTTTTGGGGTAAACCTCATTCCACCACTTGATGCCGGATGGTGTTCACGCTGGCAATTGTTGGACAGATTTGTGACAGTGGGTCACAAGGATGCACTGGTGAGAATCTCTCTGCCACCAATTGCATCTATAACTGGTCACTAAGGTTGCCTGCAGCTAACCTTGTTGCTGTTTGCTACTTGTAGCTATTTGTATAACTATGAGAGCTACATTAATTCACCGGTCTCCTTGTCCACTGTCTGCCCTCCTTTCTGAACTCTATCAGCACTACGCTGCATCCTCTTTAGCTGTTCTCATGGGCGGTATGTGTGACCGCTGCAATCAACACTCCTGTAAGCTCACAATCTCTCCTGGTATGCTCGGCTGCTCATCCGCAGCATATTCACAATGTTTGCCCTATACCTGCTCACTGTTTAAAAATCTCGCTCTATACCACCCCTCCCGACATGTTTCGCCACACACTGTGGCTTCGTCAGGGGATGCGGGGTATATCTTTCTGTTGTGTGTGTTTTTCAAATAAATAATAAAGTACAAAAATTTAAACATTAGTTAGGGACTACATGAGACTATCCCCCGAAAAATTTAAAAAACTTAGCTTTCAGAAAATGGAGACACAAAAGCATGATTGTTCTTTTTTAAAATGTCCTTTTATTGTGTAAATCCTAAATAAATAAATAAAAATTACAAATTGGGTATTGCCGCATCCGTAACAACCTGCTCTATAAACATATCACATGGCCTACCACCTAAGGTGAATGCTGGAAAAAATATATTTAAATATAAACAACCATCTTTTGGTCATCTTGCCTGAAAAAGTGTAAGAGTGACTGATCGAAAAATCATATGTTTCCAAAAATTCAACACTTCCCACAAAAAAAGCCCCAAACAGCATTATTGGCAGAAAAAATTGGATTTCAGAAAATGGAGACACAAAAACATGATGTTTTTCAAAAAAGCTTTATTATGTAAAACTGAAACAAAATAGAAATAAATTTAGACATATTTGGTATCAATAACAACCTGCTCTATAAAAATAGCATATGATCTAACCTGTCAGGTGAACTCCATAAAAAACAAAAACTGCCTCATAAAAAGCGTAATATAGAGCAATTAAAAAATCATATGTACCCCAAAATAGTACCAATAAAACTGTTACCTTATCCCGTAATTTCCAAATTGGGGTCACTTTTTGGGAGTTTCTACTCAAGGGGTGCATTGGGGGTCTTTAAATGTCACATGGTAACTTAAAATTGTCCCAGTGAAATCTGCCCTTTAAAATCCATATGGCGCTCCTTTCCTTGTGTGCCCATACACCACCACGACCACCACATATGGGGTGTTTTTGTAAACTGCAGAATCAGGGTAATAAACATTGAGGTTTTTTTTGTTGTTAACCCTTCGTGTGTTAAAGGAAAAAATGGATTAAAATGGAAAATCTGTTTTAAAAAAAAGTGATATTTCAAAAGTTTCTCTTTTTTCCTTTAATTCTTCTGGAACACCTAAAGGGTTAACAAAGTTTGTAAAAATACGTTTTGAACAACTTGAGGGGTTTAGTTTCTAAAATGGGGTCATTAATAGGTGGTTTCCACTATGTAAGCCCCACAAAGTGACTTCATAGCTGAACTGGTTAAAAAAGTGGGTTTTAGAAATGTTCTTAAAAATTTAAGAAGACCTTTCATCACTCCTGAGTCCTGACATGTCTGTTTTAATAACTTCATGCATTCCCTACGTACTAACAATTCTGGAGCATCTATTAGTGTTGATCGAGCACCAAAGTGCTTGTGTGCTCGAGTAGAACACTTTGCAATGCTCGGGTGTTCTACCGAGCACCCGAGCACAATGGAAGTCAATGGGAGAACCCCAGGCACCCCCTGTTCTGAAGAGGAGAGGGTGTTGGGACTCTAGTTTGGCTTAGGAGTCCCTGCTCTGACGCTATATGTCCATATATGGAGTCAGTGCTTGGGGACACCACAGTTTATTTTAATCTAATTTAGCCTGTGTTTCAGAAAATTTTCTGCCAGGATTCAAACTCACGACCTTCTGTATTAGAGGCAAGGCACTTAACCACTCAGCTATAATAGCTGCACAGCCAGTTACTTAAAATAAATAAAGAAAGAAAGAAATGAGACTTCTACTGTACTGTACTTCTACTGAGACCTATATAGTAGAAGTCGCATTTTATTTTTTTAAGTGACTGGCTATGCAGCTATATAGTGTAGTGGTTAAAGTTCTGGGTTGTGATGCAGAAGCTATGAGTTCAAATCCCACCACAAACTTTTTCAGAAATAGAGGTTAAATTAGATTTATATATTTTATACTTTTTTCTAGTAATTGTAAAAAATGTATGGCACATAATAAATGTGTAATTACAAAAAAAAAATAAGAATATATATATATATATATATATATATATATATACACACACTGCTCCAAAAAATAAAGGGAACACAAAAAAAACACATCCTAGATCTGAATTAATTAAATATTCTTCTGAAATACTTTGTTCTTTACATAGTTGAATGTGCTGACAACAAAATCACACAAAAATAAAAAAGTGGAAATCAAAATTTTCAACCCATGGAGGTCTAAATTTGGAGTCACACTCAAAATTAAAGTGGAAAAACACACTACAGGCTGATCCAACTTTGATGTAATGTCCTTAAAACAAGTCAAAATGAGGCTCAGTAGTGTGTGTGGCCTCCACGTGCCTGTATGGCCTCCCTACAACGCCTGTGCATACTCCTAATGAGGTGGTGGACGGTCTCCTGAGGGATCTCCTCCCAGACCTGGACTAAAGCATCTGCCAACTCCTGGACAGTCTGTGGTGCAACGTGACGTTGGTGGATAGAGCGAGACATGATGTCCCAGATGTGCTCAATTGGATTCAGGTCTGGGGAACGGGCGGGCCAGTACATAGCATCAATGCCTTCGTTTTGCAGGAACTGCTGACACACTCCAGCCACATGAGGTCTAGCATTGTCTTGCATTAGGAGGAACCCAGGGCCAACCGCACCAGCATATGGTCTCACAAGGGGTCTAAGGATCTCATCTCGGTACCTAATGGCAGTCAGGCTACCTCTGGCGAGCACATGGAGGGCTGTGCGGCCCTCCAAAGAAATGCCACCCCACACCATTACTGACCCAATGCCAAACCGGTCATGCTGGAGGATGTTGCAGGCAGCAGAACGTTCTCCACGGCATCTCCAGACTCTGTCACGTCTGTCACACGTGCTCAGTGTGAACCTGCTTTCATCTGTGAAGAGCACAGGGCGCCAGTGGCGAATTTGCCAATCTTGGTGTTCTCTGGCAAATGCCAAACGTCCTGCACGGTGTTGGGCTGTAAGCTCAACCCCCACCTGTGGACGTCGGGCCCTCATATCACCCTCACGGAGTCTGTTTCTGACCGTTTGAGCAGACACATGCACATTTGTGGCCTGCTGGAGGTCATTTTGCAGGGCTCTGGCAGTACTCCTCCTGTTCCTCCTTGGACAAAGGCGGAGGTAGCGGTCCTGCTGCTGGGTTGTTGCCCTCCTATGGCCTCCTCCAAGTCTCCTGATGTACTGGCCTGTCTCCTGGTAGTGCCTCCATGCTCTGGACACTATGCTGACAGACACAGCAAACCTTCTTGCCACAGCTCGCATTGATGTGCCATCCTGGATAAGCTGCACTACCTGAGCCACTTGTGTGGGTTGTAGACTCTGTCTCATGCTGCCACTAGAGTGAAAGCACCGCCAGCATTCAAAAGTGACCAAAACATCAGCCAGGAAGCATAGGAACTGAGAAGTGGTCTGTGGTCACCACCTGCAGAACCACTCCTTTATTGGGGGTGTCTTGCTAATTGCCTATAATTTCCACCTGTTGTCTATCCCATTTGCACAACAGCATGTGAAATTGATTGTCACTCAGTGTTGCTTCCTAAGTGGACAGTTTGATTTCACAGAAGTGTGATTGACTTGGAGTTACATTGTGTTGTTTAAGTGTTCCCTTTATTTTTTTGAGCAGTGTGTATATATATATATATATATATATATATATATTTTTTTTTTTTTCATACTTCTTATATATGAATGCATAATATGTGGGAAACTACTACTGATGTTTTAGCCATAATATATTTATAAATTATAATATATTATATAATCGAAATATATAATAATATGTGTAAATATATTATGGCTAAAAACATATATACCCGGACATACCTCCATTTTCACCCCGGCAAAGGCATTTTTTGGAGATCCGGCGACGTAACAGGCTCTCCATGGGGCTGCAAGGAAGCCCGGTGACATCATCGGCACTGATGGGTGGGAGTTAGTGCTGCCCTAGCCAGTAAAATGGCTAGGGCAGCGATAAAGCCCGCCCATCAGAGCCGGTGACGTCACCGAACACACTGCCGGGCGGAAGTTTCCGCCCGGAAGTGTGTTATTAAAAACAAATCGCGCAGGGCAAGGGAGCGCATCGGAGCATGAGATGCTCCGATGCTAGCCTCAGGGGGGCTGCCTGGGTGAAAATAAGGGTATGTCCGGGTTCAGCTCTGAACCCAGACAACCCCTTTAAGTGCCTTGCCTCTAATACAGAAGGTTGTGAGTTAGAATTTTCTGAAATATAGGCTAAATTAGATTTAAATACATTGGGGTGTCCCCAAGCACTGACTCCATATATGGACATAGCTATATATGGAGTCAGTGCAGGGACTCCTAAGCCGGGTACTCACACTGAGGGATTCGCTCACTGTACAGAGATTTTCTGCATAGAAATAGAGGCTAAATTAGATTTAAATACACTGACTCTAGCATCGCGCTCGAGCGCATGCGGTGTTCGGCCGAACTCAGCAATGTGCCGGGCATAGCGATGCTCGAGCAGAACTGGTGTTCGGCCGAGCATGCTCGCTCAACACTAGCATCTATTCTTATGTCTGTATGTTGTCCTATTACTTTATTATTTGCACTAGAAGTTATGAATGAATTACTATTAGCCTTCAGTAAGGGTACAGAGTGGAGGTAACCAGTTGGGGTGGTGTCCCTGCACAGTCTGAAAATGGCAGCACTGATTGGATACAGTGAGTCTGTGCAGGTACAACCCCCCCCCCCCCCCCCCCCAACTTGTTACCTCCCCTCTGTAATTCTAACTTCTAGTAGAAATAACAGAGGAGCGGTGAAAGGTCCTCTTTAAGAAATTTGCTTCTAAAATTCAAAATCTTAGAACATCCAAAAAATAAAATTAAATTACATTAACAAAAATATGCAAACATGAAAGTGGACATATAAGAAATGTAAAGTTCTAATTATTTTATGATGTATTACTATCTGCCTTAGGCTTCGTTCACATCACCGTTCAGCCTTTCCGTTCTCCTGCCCAGTTTAGGGGCAGGAAAATGGAAAAGACGTATTCGGCACATAACTGAGCCAAACAGAGACAAAAGTTGTGCATGCAGGACTTTTGTCTCCGCTTCAAAAATCTTCTTCTGAGCGGAAACCTTACTGATCCCATTATAGTCTATGTGGCCCGTGGGCTCCGTTCGGCTCAATTATGTGCCGAAACCATCCTTTCCGTTTTCCTGCCCCGAGAACAGAAAGGCTGAACGGTTATGTGAATTAAGCTTTAAAAGCAGAGAAAATCAAATATAGAAAATTTTTTCCAAATGTCTTTTTATTTTTTATATATTTTTTTAAAACAATCTCAGAATGGTTGGATATTTAAAAGCATTCCGAAGTTATTACGACAAAGTGACACATGTCAAATTTCCAAAAAAAACAAACTGGTCCTTAAGGTCAAAAATGGCATGGTCCTTAAAGGGTTTCTACCACCAGAAATACTGTTATGTAGCTGACTGACATTAGCGATGCGCTAATGTCAGCACTACATAACAGTATGTTTCTAACGTTAGTCCCTGCAGCCGTTTTTTGTTAAAAAAGCACTTTTATTATATGCTAATGAGCCTCTAGGTGCTATATGGGCGTAAAATCAGCACCTAGAGGCTCCGTCCACTCACCCATTATCCCGCCCAGGTCCCCTGTTCTGCCCGCCCAGCTCCTCTTGATTGATGGCACGGTCCGCCGCATCGCTGCCGAAATCCCGCGCCTGCGGCGTTCACTTCTGTCTTCGGCGCAGTGAGGGAATGATGCGATCCTGGTGCCGGATTCCTCACTGCGCCTGCGCCGACTACGTCACAGTGAGGAAGCCGGCATCAGGAGAGCAGCGCGGTATTTCGGCAGCGATGCGGCGGACCGTGCCATCAATCAAGAGGAGCTGGACGGGCACAACACTGGACCTGGGCGGCATAATGGGTGAGTGGACGGAGCCTCTAGGTGCTGATTTTACGCCCACATAGCACCTAGAGGCTCATTAGCATATAATAAAAGTGCTTTTTTAACAAAAACGGCTGCAGGGACTAATGTTAGAAACATACTGTTATGTAGAGCTGACATTAGCGCATCGCTAATGTCAGTCAGCTACATAACAGTATTTCTGGTGGTAGAAACCCTTTAAGGGGTTAAGAGGTTAAAAGTGTCTGTTTTTTATCATTTTCCATCAGAATCTTTCTTTTCAACAGGGCAGTCAAATGGAGACTGTCTCATTTTCCTGCCCCAATGAACAGTATGCAAACATATCAATTTTTGTACAATCCAATTCTATGGCAACTATGGCCTACTGAGTAAGGTTCCAGCAAAATTGACCCTCTTAAAACTTAACTTTTACTTACCGTAGTTCTTAATTATAAAATAATACCACATACGTGGTTCACCAGTGAATATATGTGAAACAGATAATGATCAAAAATTAGTGATAAATACTTATACAGAATCGCCCACCACTGATATGGTTATGAAGGTTGGTGTACACAGGGCCGAAATAGGGAGTATTGGAGTGTCTATCCTATCCCTGCACTCACCCTCCGTAATGCCTCAGCCCAGGGACGTCCCCTGATGGTGGAGACTCCCTGTCCTCGAACCTGGACTGGCTGCCCTACGTATACCCTCCTCTCAAATGACCAATAATCCGGCAACCTGTATAAATGACGGATATAGCTAATCTCACAGGTCAGTTATCTCCTGTCTAGATCACAGCCCATGTAGATGGAAAGACAGATCGTGTAAAGGTGTGGATACCACCTCTATCACCACGAAAAAAAAGCCCCTTGGAAACGTAATGATAGAAAAATGTTCCCAGGCTAATGTCAGTCAGCTACATAACAGTATTTCTGGTGGTTAAGAGGTTAAAAGTGTCAGTTTTTTTTATCATTTTCCATCAGAATCTTTCTTTTCAACAGGGCAGTCAAATGGAGACTGTCTCATTTTCCTGCCCCAATGAACAGTATGCAAACATATCAATTTTTGTACAATCCAATTCTATGGCAACTATGGCCTACTGAGTAATCATCCTGTGTCATCATGTTGCAGCACCCTGTTTAAAAAAAAAATTATATATATATATATATATATATATATATATATATATATATAACAAAAATGCTAAAGACATAATGTGAAGATTTAGTATTATTTAACATTATTGGACTATGTCATGGATTATGTCATGAACAATTGGTGAGAGATAAATGCACCTGAATTAACTTTTAAATTGGGGGGTACAAATGGTGTACATGATTTGCACCACATTTATTAAAGGGTAACTGTCATGTTACCATCAAAAAATAAATTTTAGCATATGTTACTGCTGCAGCAGCATTATGCATAAAGCAATCTTTAGTTTCTTCACATACCACTGTTTTCCTTGAGTTTTTCCCTTAGTTACGGCTGTTTAAACATTTACAATATGAGGACCTTCTCAAGATGGCTCCTCTGCCAGTTCTCTGAGGCCAAAACTGCTTTCCCTCACTCCCCATACATACTTGCTGTAGCGAGCAGCTTCCTGCCAGCCAATCAGATTGGACTACTGAGACACGCCTCCTCACTTTGAAGCCTAATGCAGGCATGCAGTGTGAAAGACTGCCCCTCCGTCTTCCTGTCTTCTTAGCCAGAGACAGACAAGCCATAGCAACTGTCTTTTAAGGGAGCAGTGGAAAGGGACAGAGGACATTAATAAAGCTGTTATCATAAGGTAATTACTGATCTTTTGACAATCATTGACAGACTAAGGCTACTTTCACACTAGCGTTTGGGGTTCCGCTTGTGAGCTCCGTTTGAAGGCTCTCACAAGCGGCCCCGAACGCATCCGTACTGCCCCAATGCATTCTGAGTGGACGCGGATCCGCTCAGAATGCCTCAGTCTGGCAACGTTTGACCTCCGTTCCGCTCAGCAGGCGGACACCCGAACGCAGCTTGCAGCGTTCGGGTGTCCGCCTGGCCGCGCGGAGCCAAACGGATCCATCCAGACTTACAATGTAAGTCAATGGGGACAGATCCGTTTGAAGTTGACACAATATGGTGCAATTTCAAACGGATCCGTCCCCCATTGACTTTCAATGCAAAGTCTGAACGGATCCCATCGTTTGCATTATAGGAGCGGATCCGTCTGTCCAGACCCCAGACGGATCCGCTCCGAACGCAAGTGTGAAAGTAGCCTAACTCAGGTATACATGCCTAGCTCTAATAAACTAGCAAATAAAAACAAATATGACAGTTACACTTTAAGTGTTTTAGACACTTTTTGCACTTTACCTGATAAGTCGGTGTGGTATAGTATGAAAGGGGTGTTGCTTACAAACAGAATTTTGCCACACAACATTGGTGCAAGTAAGACAAACATTAGGTGGTGTAAACTTATCCAAAAGTGTCTAAAATGCACAAAATGTATCAACCAAATTTGGTGCATCTTTAGATTGTCTAGTCCAGGCATCCTCAAACTGCGGCCCTCCAGCTGTTGCAAAACTACAACTCCCAGCATGCCCGAACAGCCTACAGGTATCAGCCTACAGCAGGGCATTGTGGGAGTTGTAGTTTTCACAACAGCTGGAGGGCCGCAGTTTGAGGATGCCTGGTCTAGTCTATGTTTACACTGTCTGATTCTTAGGAAGGCATAGTAAGGCTACTTTCACACTCGCGTTTGGTGCGGATCCGTCTTGTATCTGCACAGACGGATCTGCACCAATAATGCAAACTCTTATTCATTCAAAAAAAAGTCTAAGTCAAAACGGATCCGTCTTGACTTACATTGAAAGTCAATGGGGACGGATCCATTTTCAATTGCCCCATATTGTGTCAGTGAAAATGGATCCGTCCCCATTGACTTACATTGTAAGTCAGGACGGATCCGTTTGGCTCCGCATTGATACGGTCACCAAAACGCTGCAAGCTGCGTTTTAGTGACCATCTAAAAAACGCAACGGAGACCAAACGCAGCCAAATTGAGGCATTCTAAATGGATCCTTATCCATTCAGAATGCATTGGGCTGAACTAATCCATTTTGGGCCGCTTGTGAGAGCCCTGAAACATTTCTCACAAGTGGACCCAGAAACTCCAGTGTGAAAGTAGCCTAAGGCTGCTTTCACACTAGCGTTTCTATTTTCCGGTATTGAGATCCGTCATAGGGTCTCAATACTGGAAAAAAACGCTTCCGTTTTGTCCCCATTCATTATCAATGGGGACAAAACGTAACTGAACAGAACGGAATGCTCCAAAATGCATTCAGTTCCGTACTCATACCAGAGAGCAAACTGCAGCATGCTGCGGTTTGCTTTCCGTCCTGGAATGCGGAGCAAGACGGATCCATCGTGACACATAATGCAAGTCAGTGGGGACGGATCCGTTTTCTCTGACACAATAGAAAACGGATCTGTCCCCCATTGACTTTCAATGGAGTCCATAACGTTTGTAGTTGGTTGTTTTATCAGTAACAGAAGAGTTTTTTGCTGGATCCGGCAAGTTGTGTAATCTGCTCTACTGTGACTTGATTTTTATATTTTTTTAGTAGCTATAGGCAACTAAGAAAGTTTTCCTTTACACCAGTTTTAATACATCTCCTCTATAGATTTTGCTTAACAAATCAGCTCATATTTTAGCGCACTTTCAAACAAATGCCTAATAGTTCATACCTGAATTTCTTTACCTCCCTGTACCACCCACGCACCAAAGTTTAATTTCTTTAGCACTGCCATATTAATACATTTCCTACTGTTATTCTTGGGTAAAAATGCATTAATTCCCTATGAGAAACCTAAAATGCAAGCAATCTAATGGTAAAAACTCACTGCTGCCATCAGGTGGCAGGATCCAGATTACATAGGAAAACTGGATGACAATTTATATGAAAAAAAAAAAGAGTTTTCAGTTATAGTACTGTAAATAAAAACAGGCCAGCTAGCTCAGATTAGTTTAAATATGTTTAAAATCCATCTAATAAATGTAAATTAATAAATAAACACATTGAACAGCACTAAATACATTGCTCAGTATTGCTCTCTATTTCTATAAACCGGATTCCAAAAAAGTTGGGACACTATACAAATCGTGAATAAAAACTGAATGCAATGATGTGGAGGTGCCAACTTCTAATATTTTATTCAGAATAGAACATAAATCACGGAAAAAAAGTTTAAACTGAGAAAATGTACCATTTTAAGGGAAAAATATGTTGAATCAGAATTTCATGGTGTCAACAAATCCCCAAAAAGTTGGGACAAGGCCATTTTCACCACTGTGTGGCATCTCCCCTTCTTCTTACAACACTCAACAGACGTCTGGGGACCGAGGAGACCAGTTTCTCAAGTTTAGAAATAGGAATGCTCTCCCATTCTTGTCTAATACAGGCCTCTAACTGTTCAATCGTCTTGGGCCTTCTTTGTTGCACCTTCCTCTTTATGATGCGCCAAATTTTCTCTATAGGTGAAAGATCTGGACTGCAGACTGGCCATTTCAGTACCCGGATCCTTCTCCTACGCAGCCATGATGTTGTGATTGATGCAGAATGTGGTCTGGCATTATCTTGTTGAAAAATGCAGGGTCTTCCCTGAAAGAGATGACGTCTGGATGGGAGCATATGTTGTTCTAGAACCTGAATATATTTTTCTGCATTGATGGTGCCTTTCCAGACATGCAAGCTGCCCATGCCACACGCACTCATGCAACCCCATACCATCAGAGATGCAGGCTTCTGAACTGAGCGTTGATAACAACTTGGGTTGTCCTTGTCCTCTTTGGTCCGGATGACATGGCGTCCCAGATTTCCAAAAAGAACTTTGAATCGTGACTCGTCTGACCACAGAACAGTCTTCCATTTTGCCACACTCCATTTTAAATGATCCCTGGCCCAGCGAAAACGCCTGAGCTTGTGGATCTTGCTTAGAAATGGCTTCTTCTTTGCACTGTAGAGTTTCAGCTGGCAACGGTGGATTGTGTTCACTGACAATGGTTTCTGGAAGTATTCCTGAGCCCATTCTGTGATTTCCTTTACAGTAGCATTCCTGTTTGTGGTGCAGTGTCGTTTAAGGGCCCGGAGATCACGGGCATCCAGTATGGTTTTACGGCCTTGACCCTTACGCACAGAGATTGTTCCAGATTCTCTGAATCTTCGGATGATGTTATGCACAGTTGATGATGATAGATGCAAAGTCTTTGCAATTTTTCGCTGGGTAACACCTTTCTGATATTGCTCCACTATCTTTCTGCGCAACATTGTGGGAATTGGTGATCCTCTACCCATCTTGGCTTCTGAGAGACACTGCCACTCTGAGAAGCTCTTTTTATACCCAATCATGTTGCCAATTGACCTAATTAGTAATGACAGGGCAGAGACAACCCGCTCCTTCCCTGGTGAAGGAACCAGTGTCTCACTGAGGCCTAGTAAACAACAAAGGGGGGGGATACAAAAACACAACAAGCGGAACACTTAACTTCTGTGGATGATGGATGAACAGGACTTCAACAAGAACCACACTCCAGCTCTTCCAAAACCAAATGAAGAGCTGGAGTGATGGGTAAAGTCAGACTAAATAGGGTAAGGTAAAGGTCACATGATCCACACCTGAACAGGAGGTGTGGACATACCAGCATTACACAGACAAAAGGAAACCAAAAGAGGCTGTCAGATCACTAATGCGTAGGTAATCTTTTAGACCTTCTGAGACCTGTCACAGCTGTGACAGTACCCCCCCCCCCCCCTTCTACGGGTGACCGACTGACCTTATCAGGATGAGCTCTGTGGAATGCTCTCACCAGACGACTAGCATTAACATCGGTTGCTGGAACCCACATTCTCTCCTCTGGTCCGTACCCTCTCCAATGTACGAGATACTGGAGGGATCTCCGGAGAACTTGGGAGTCCACAATCCTGCTGATCTGAAATTCTAAATTACCGTCCACCATGACAGGAGCGGGAGGCAAGGAGGACGGCTCAACAGGTTCGACACATTTCTTTAGCAACGATTTATGAAATACGTTATGGATTTTCAATGCCTGAGGAAGTTCAAGACGGAAGGCTACAGGGTTAACAATGGCAGTGATCTTATATGGACCAATAAATCTTGGGCCCAACTTCCAAGAAGGTACCTTAAGTTTAATGTTTCTTGTAGACAACCACACAGAATCACCCACTCTCAGGTCCGGACCACTCATACGTCTCCTGTCAGCCGCACGCTTATACCTGTTACCCATCTTTTTCAGGTTATTTTGGATTTTCCGCCAAATAGAAGACAAAGAAGAGGAAAATCATTCCACCTCAGGAATGCCGGAATTTTGAGCACCAGAAAATGTATCAAACTGTGGATGGAACCCATATGCCCCAAAAAACGGCGACTTATCAGTGGATTCCTGTCTACGGTTATTAATGTCAAACTCAGCTAACGACAAGAATGAAGACCACTCCTCCTGGTACTCCAAAACAAAACATCTCAAGTAAGTCTCCAGATTCTGATTGGTGCACTCTGTCTGTCCGTTCAACTGAGGCTGAAAAGCCGAAGAAAAGGACAATTGTACCCCCAGTCGAGTACAGAACGCTTTCCAGAATCTAGAAACAAACTGAGTCCCCTGATCAGACACCACATCAGAGGGAATGCCATGTAGTTTCACAATGTTATCGACAAACACCTGTGCAAGAGTCTTGGCATTGGGTAGACTAGGTAATGCAATAAAGTGTGCCATTTTACAAAAACGATCTACAACCACCAGAATCACGGTTTTTCCTGAAGAATTTGGTAAATCCGTGTTAAAATCCATGGACAAATGGGTCCAAGGTCAGGACAGGATGGGCAATGGAAGGAGAGATCCGGAAGGCCGAGTATGTGTCACCTTAGCACGTGCACAGGTACCACAGGCTGACACATAGTCCTCAACACACTTATGCAGCCCTGGCCACCAAGATCTGCGAGATATGAGATCGACAGTCGATCTGCTCCCAGGGTGCCCAGCAAGCACCGTACAGTGATGTTCCTCAAACACCTTGTGACGTAATTCGGAGGGAACAAACAATTTCCCCGGAGGACAAGAGTCCGGAGCATCCTCCTGTGCCTCCAACACCCTGGCCTCGAGATCAGGATAAAGAGCGGATATGACTACCCCTTCAGATTAAATGGGACTAGAGTCATTAGACTCACTCCCCCCCCCCAGGAAAGCTATGCGACAAATCGTCCGCCTTGACGTTCTTAACCCCAGGGCGGTAAGTGACGATGAAGTTAAATCTGGTGAAAAACAATGACCATCTGGCCTGCCTTGGGTTCAGTCGCTTAGCTGACTCCACGTAGGCCAGATTTTTGTGATCCGTTATTACCGTAATAGGGTGAATTGCTCCTTCCAACCAATGCCGCCATTCCTTGAATGCCAACTTAATGGCCAGCAATTCCCTATTCCCCACATCATAATTCCTTTCAGCAGTAGACAGTTTTTTAGAGAAAAATGCACATGGGCGCCATTTACTAGGTGAAGGACCCTGTGACAAGATTGCTCCTACCCCTACCTCGGACGCGTCAACCTCAACAATAAATGGCTGTGTCACGTCCGGTTGCAACAGAATAGGGGCCGAAGCAAAACATTCTTTCACAGCAGAAAAGGCCTGTAATGCCGCATCAGACCAGACAGAAATATCCGCAACCTTCCTAGTCATGTCTGTTAAAGGTTTAATCACCGATGAATAGTTCAAGATAAATTTACGGTAGTAGTTGGTAAACCCCAAAAACCGCATAAGCGCTTTCAGATTTTCGGGTCTATCCCAGTCCAACACGGCACGGACCTTCTCAGGATCCATACGAAAACCTGAGGATGAGAGCAGGTAACCCAGAAATTGCACTTCCTGTACAACAAATACACACTTTTCCATCTTAGCATACAATTTATTCTCTCTTAGGATCTGTAACACCTGTCTCACATGATCCTGATGAGTCTCCATATTAGGCGAATAAATTAGTATGTCATCAAGGTATACAACGACAAACCTCCCCACCAGATGATGAAAAATGTCATTGACAAAGTGTTGAAAAACCGCAGGAGCATTGGTCAACCCAAAGGGCATGACCAGGTTTTCAAAAGGACCCTCAGGGGTATTAAATGCGGTCTTCCACTCATCCCCCGATTGATCCTTACCAGATTATACACCCCCTCAGATCCAATTTAGAGAACATCTTGGCACCGACAATCTGATTAAACAAATCCGGAATCAAAGGAAGGGGGTAAGAATCACGGACGGTAATATGATTGAGCTCACGGAAGTCCAGACATGGTCTCAGGGTACCATCTTTTTTTTTAAAGAAAAACCCAGCAGCCACTGGGGACTTTGATGGTCTAATATGTCCCTTTGCCAAACTCTCGGTAATATACTCTCGCATGGCCTTTCTTTCGGATTCCGAAAGATTATACAACCGAGATTTGTGCAATTTAGCTCCAGGAATAAGATTGACGGGACAGTCATACTCCCGATGCAGGGGCAACTCCTGATTACCACTCTCAAAGAAAACATCAGAAAATTCTGAAATGAACGAGGGTACAGTTTTAGTGAGAACGATGCATTAAGACAGTTGTCCATGCAAAAATCACTCCAATCGAGAATCTGTCTCGCTTGCCAGTCGATGTTAGGGTTATTTTTGCTTAAACATGGTAAGCCCAACACCAACGGAGCAGGCAGACCCTCCAACACATAACAGGAGATAGATTCCTGATGCAAATCACCCACTCTTAAATGAATGTCATTCACTACCTGCGACAGGTATTTTTGGGTGAGAGGTGCTGAGTCAATTGCAAAGACAGAAATACTTTTCTCTAATGCATTAGTAGTCAACCCATGAATGCTCACAAACTGTCCATCAATCAAGTTAACTCCTGCCCCACTGTCGATAAATGCTTGGATTTTCACAGTTTTGGACTCTAGCGCCACCTCGGCAGACAGGAGAAAATGGGTACTACCAGTGAAAGACAAAAGTAGGTTTTCTTGCTCCCCATCCACACCACCAATAGTAATTTGAGGATAAATTTTTTTTCCTTTTTGTTTACACCTTGATGCTGCAAGTACGGACAAATATTCACAAAATGTCCCTTCTTGCCACAATAAAAGCAGACTCCTTTCATATGACCCAAACTTTTGCCAGTAGTAACAGGAGTAGCTCCTACTAACTGCATAGGCTCCTTGCAAGGCGCAACCACTAGTGTCTCTCCACCATAAGTGTCAAAGGAAGCAGTACCCTTATTGGACAGTACGTTCTGAAGGTGAGGACCCCTAGATCTCTCCCTCAGACGTCTATCTAGACGTACAGCAAGGGACATAGCTGCTTCCAATGACACAGGATTTTCATGAAAAGCCAACGCGTCCTGCAGTCTCTCAGAGAGACCCTGACAGAATTGGCTACGGAGAGCAAGATCGTTCCACTCAGTATCAGTAGCCCATCTCCTAAATTCAGAGCAATAGGTCTCCGCGGAACGTTCTCCCTGCCGCAAACTCCGTAACTTGGTCTTGGCCTGAGAGATCCGATCCGGGTCATCGTACATGAGGCCCAAGGCTCCAAAGAATTCATCTACCGACCAGAGGGACGGTGATCCGGTCGGTAGAGAAAAAGCCCAAGATTGGGCGTCCTCTTTAAGCAATGAAATAATCATACCCACACGTTGACACTAATCCCCAGAAGAGTATGGACACAGCTTAAAGTATAATTTACATGATTCCCTGAACCGGATGAAATTGTCACTACCCCCGGAAAACCTGTCAGGGAGAGCCACCTTTGGTTCAGGACAGGCTTGGGACCCACCACCGGAACAAGCAGCCTGTGGACTCTGAATCTGCAAGACAGTTGCGCAGAGGTCTGCTACCTCAAAAGTCAGATTCTGCAGCTGTTCGACCAGTGCAGACATAGTATCCATAGCTGCACAGATCAGAACAAAAATTGCGGCATTGGCTTGGGATAATGCAACGTACAGTACAGACCAAAAGTTTGGACACACCTTCTCATTCAAAGAGTTTTCTTTATTTTCATGACTATGAAGGCATCAAAACTATGAATTAACACTTGTGGAATTATATACAAAACAAACAAGTGTGAAACAACTGAAAATATGTCATATTCTAGGTTCTTCAAAGTAGCCACCTTTTGCTTTGATTACTGCTTTGCACACTCTTGGCATTCTCTTGATGAGCTTCAAGAGGTAGTCCCCTGAAATGGTCTTCCAACAGTCTTGAAGGAGTTCCCAGAGATGCTTAGCACTTGTTGGCCCTTTTGCCTTCACTCTGCGGTTCAGCTCACCCCAAACCATCTCGATTGGGTTCAGGTCCGGTGACTGTGGAGGCCAGGTCATCTGGCGCAGCACCCCATCACTCTCCTTCATGGTCAAATAGCCCTTACTTTCAAAGTTTTCCCAATTTTTCGGCTGACTGACTGACCTTCATTTCTTAAAGTAATGATGGCCACTCGTTTTTCTTTACTTAGCTGCTTTTTTCTTGCCATAATACAAATTTTAACACTCTATTCAGTAGGACTATCAGCTGTGTATCCACCTGACTTCTCCTCAACGCAACTGATGGTCCCAACCCCATTTATAAGGCAAGAAATCCCACTTATTAAACCTGACAGGGCACACCTGTGAAGTGAAAACCATTTCAGGGAACTACCTCTTGAAGCTCATCAAGAGAATGCCAAGAGTGTGCAAAGCAGTAATCAAAGCAAAAGGTGGCTACTTTGAAGAACCTAGAATATGACATATTTTCAGTTGTTTCACACTTGTTTGTTATGTATATAATTCCACATGTGTTAATTCATAGTTTTGATGCCTTCAGTGTGAATCTACAATTTTCATAGTCATGAAAATAAAGAAAAATCTTTGAATGAGAAGGTGTGTCCAAACTTTTGGTCTGTACTGTATGTAGTAGGGGAGAACACCAAAAGACAACAAGAAGGAAGGGAAAAGACACTAGGCCTCACCGCTAGGGAAGGAAAAGGGTCACCACCTATAAAACCCTGCTCCTGGCCCTAACTCCTATCTGTATGGGCACCTCTCGATGGTAGAGATGCCCATACACAGGAACCTAGAAAACCTTGGTGGCCCTCGGATGCCCTAAAGGTAATGACATGGAAGAGTCAACCCGGCCCTTCCCTGGTGAAGGAACCAGCGTCTCACTGAGGCCTAGTAAACAACAAAGATGGGGGGGAATACAAAAACACAACAAGCGGAACACTTAACTTCTGTGGATGATGGATGATGGATGAACAGGACTTCAACAAGAACCACACTCCAGCTCTTTCAAAACCAAATGAAGCTATCCCAAGCAAGGAGTGATGGGTAAAGTCAGACTAAATAGGGCGAGGTAAAGGACACATGATCCACACCTGAACAGGAGGTGTGGACATACCAGCAACACACAGACAAAGTGAAACCAAAAGAGGCTGTCAAATCACTAATGCGTGACACTCAGAGGGGCTGCCTGGGTGAAGAACCCAGACAACCCCTTTAAGCATACTTAAAAATCACAATAGTGCCGGCGGCAGATTGCGCTGTGTAATATCGATATATCTCCCGCCGACACACTGCTGCCCTGCATGGGGACAAGTGATGGCATAGCGATCGATCCTCCCCATGCCACAGAGGACACTGCTGCATGTTTTAGCTGCAGTGTCCTCCACTAGTTATCTGGCGACTTCCAGAAGGGAACGATTCCATACTGACAATCGTCTGCGGCATTGGGATGTCTAATACAACATTTAGACTACACACTGGGTTTGTTTGTAGTCTCTATCAATGGCAACACATAGGTTTGTATAGGATCTATCGACACTTAACAGTTGGATATTTCTAATCATGACTACTTGCTTTGTCTTGATGGGCATGCAGGCTGCCATCTTGACTCACCCGTCCGGTAAGCCCTTACCTGTGCCTGTGCCGGGAGCCGGTCTGAAATCAAATGCGGTCACCGGGAGCAGGCAGTTCCAAGAACAGCCACCAGGGGCCTTCATCGGGCTGTTCTTGGAACTGCCTGCTCCCAGTGACCGCATTTGATTTCAGACCGGCTCCCGGCACAGGCACAGGTAAGGGCTTACCTGTGCATCGCCGGACGGGTGAGTCAAGATGGCAGCCCGCATGGGTTCGCTGGCGAACACTGTGAACTGACAATCACTGTTGATGGGATCTGATCCAGTTTTCTAAATGAAGGCTTACAAAGTGATTCTTATAAAAATATGTTGAAGACTAATATAAGTGCTCCCATTGATACAAGACCCTCAATGTGTGAGACTGTTTCTAACATACAGATGGACGGAATATAATTTATTGCATTTACAGTATCCAGGATCGTCAGAGAAAGCAAATGAGCAGTTAGATGTAAATAAGGAGGCAGAGCTGCTGTATTGTTTACTGCGTTACATAATAGAAGTGTTACAATGACATGTCACACAATCACACTGTGACAATTGCTGTAGTTGTTACTCCTACGGCTTCCAGCCAAATCCTAGAGAGGCATTTACACTGACGTATAACAGTCTAGTACACCTGCAACACACAGTGTCATCAACAGGCACACACCCAACTGTTCTTACATATGCTTTCTTCAATGTGCATTACTATGTATAGAGTGACTAAGTATATAGCACATACTACGTAACATTAATGCATGAAACCCAAGTATTTGAAGCTAATGTATATAAGTATATATGTATGTATTTTCTTGCTTTCAGTTGAGTAAAGCTCAATGTCAAGGCCATAATATGTCTCTCTGCAGGAGACATATACAGAATTGAATAACCTCCTATAAGATCACATATTAATAGTACTAGTCAGAGCTGCCCCCTTAGAGTGCCAGAGGCATAAAACTTGTAGCCCATGGTGCCATTCTGTGCCAACCTAAACCCCAACATCAGAATGGAGAAATGCCATTGTCCTCTAGTGTTGAGCACGAATGTTCTAATCGCAAATTTAATTGTGAATATTGCTACTTTGAGAATTCGCTAATATTTAGAATATAGTGCCATATATTTGTATTCGCGAATAGTGTTGAAGGCGAATATTCTAATCGCGAATTTATCGCAAATATCTGCACTTAGCAACATCCCTAGAAACCAATAGGAAAGTTGCCAACCCCTTAGTGTTGTTCTCGAATATTCTAATCGCGAATATATTACATTGCTGATTTTTGGCAATCAAGTAAATAATGACTGGAGATCACGAATTCTCGAATTTGCAAATTTATGGCAAATATTCGGCCAAAAATTCTCTAAATATCATGAATTCAAATATTGCCTATGCTGCTCATCACTATTGTCCTTATGGTTCAAAATGCCATGTCAAAAAACAGCTATATCCTTTTGATCCAGAGAACCAGTGCCATTATCACACAGCAGCTCCATTCCCTCTTTGCTACCTTATCAGTAGACATGCAGAATAGAGAATAAATTGACGTATCCCCATACTTACACAGAGGGTAACTCCGGGTCACTGGGGTTCTGTCCATACAGTTTTCAGGGCATGCACAGAAAGGTAATGGAACCTGGTTATATTTGTAGCCATTTTTACTATGATACACGCTTGCATATGCCATTACATGGAATCTGCCACCTACATCAATGTTATTAAAGTAAAGGAACTGCCTTTACCCAGTACCTTATTCCCGAATGTGAGTTTCTTTCAGTGATTGGTGTTTTCTATCTTCTTAAAACCACATTTGTTTGGTATGCAAATAAGCCAGCAAGGTGCCCAGGGGGGCGTTATTTTCATACGAAGGAGCCCAGACATGCCTTGAAGGTGCTTGAAAGTGGGCTTGGGTGCTAGCAGGAGGCGTGCCTAGGCTCGTTCTTTCAATTTGCGGACCGCAAAAATAGGAACGGTCGTGTGCATGAGGCCTAAGGGAGATGCTGTCTGCCCTGGAGAGTGGAAGTCTGCCCCAAATTGATCAAGCTATGAGCTTATGAACAAGAAGAATTACATTAAGTGACACATATTCCCTTATATCTGCAGAAATTGTAATCCCAAAGTAATCAAAATGCTGTCTATCATCTAAACGTCCCTTTACATGGGACGACGATCTAGCAGATTGTCAGGAGGGAAGCGTTCCTTCCTGTCAATCTGCTGATAGCTAGCGGAGGAGACAGGTGCATTTCCATGCAGCGATCTCCTCCAGAGTATGAGGAGGAGCGATCACTAATGCCATTGCTCTTCCCCATACTGTCTTGTTGTTTCCCGGCAGCAGATTGTGTTTACACAGCACGATCTGCCCCGGGGAAACACTGATCTTTTGTGCTGCACAAAAGATACAATTATCTGATGAATGGGCGTTTCCCACACCGCCAGATCATCACTGACGAGCGTTACTAGTACGCTAGGGAGGCTCGTCCCCGTCACCGCCTGCTATAGGCATTATTATTATTTATTCAGTGGGCATAGATGGATTATTATTTATTCGGGGGCACAGGGGCATTATTATTTATTCAGTGGGCATAGATTAATAATTTTTTTCAGGGGGCACAGGTGACATTATTAATTATACAGTGGGCTATTACATACTAAGGGTGCACATCGGGGCATTATTACTTTTTAGGGGGAACTCATGGGGTATCTTCAAAGGGGCAAATTAGTTCTATCTAGGGTCAAAAAGAGGGCACTTACTTTTTAAGGCTGTCACAGGGGTCATTATATAAAGGATACAAAATGGTTATTATTACTGTCTAGAGGACACATGAGGCATGAATATTATACAGTGATTCCCTCAGGATACAATATTTTTAGCTTACAGTGGTCTTTTGTTTGCCAGCATATGTTGACACCAGAGTCAATATACAATGTCTCAGACTCAGATCTAACCAATTAACATGGCGAATTCAAAGGCAAAACACCTTAATTGGTTGTATAGTAGCTCCTCTACGGTACTACGTGTTCTGTCCTGCCTCTTGACTGTGCCACACACTAGTTGAGCAGGCACTCCATTTTATTTTTTTGGTACATGTATGTACTATGCAAGACGCTCCTGCCCTCACCATAGAAAGTGATCTACAGCTTCCAGCATCTATTCCTGACTGTTTTACTTAAAGTGGGTTGTCCAGTTATGCTTTCCTGCCTGGTCTGGCATCGGGCACAGATGAAGGAACTGTACGACACCCAGCGAGTATTGTGTCCTGTTCTAATGAATGGGACCCATGTACACTCTTCTTGGGTTGTCAGACCGTTGCCTTAGCAACTTTTACAGCCCCAGAGGTTTTTTCATTTCTGCATTTACATTTTTCACTCCCTGCCTTTCTGGGGCCATAACTTTTTTATTTTTACGTTCACATAGTCGTAGGAGGGCTTGTTTTTTGCGGGACAAGTTGCACTTTCTAATGCCACCATTTAATATTGCATACGATACAATGGAGAGCAGGAAGAAAGTTAAATGGGGCAAAATTGGAAAAAAAATGCAATTCCACAACAATTTTATGGGTTTTGTTTTCACGGTAAAACTGATTAGTTACTTTCATTCTCTAGATCAGTATGATTGCGGCGATACCACATGTGTACGGTACATTTTCTTGCATTTTTATACTGAAAAAAAAAAAAAAACTTTTTTGTAGTTCTATGTATGGAACTGTGTGAGGGCTCATTTTTTGCAGGGCAATCTGTACTTTTCATTGATACGATTTTGGGGTGTGTATGACTTTATCACTTTTTATTAAATTTTTTGTGGGAGGAGAAGCCACCATAAATCGGCCATTTTGACTTTCCCGTTTTGTCATTTTCCGTATGGAATAAATATTTTTGTATTTTAATAGTACAGGCCCACAATGTGTATTTTTTATTTTTTATGTTTTTTTAATTTTCATTTTGGGGAATTAGTTTTATGTTTAAAAACATTTATTTTTTTTACACTTTTTTGTAGTTCCCAAAGGGAACTATAACAAGCAATCATTCACTACTGGGAGGAAACGAAGGATGGGGTCCCCACGGAACGTAGGTTGCCAGCTCTTTTTCATGCAATATGCATGCTAACTAAAAGGAGCATATTACAACACTGGCTACAGCCCTCAATTCCCTCTAGAGACAACATTCTAAACTACCTAAAAGATTTATTGGCCTTAGAATGTAGGGAGGCGGAAAGAAGGAAAGAAGGAAAGGGAGGCAAATTTCTGAAAAGATGGCGGGGTTTCCTGACACAATTCTTGTCCGACTCGGAATTAGAGACTGTAATGAAACCTTTCACTCTTACCCAATGGTACTTAAAGGAACAGTTAGGCCGTCCCGTTAGGCCGTTTAGCACAATGAAAGTCAGTTCACAACGGTACAGGAAAATGTTTATGTTTCAGCATTAAATCTTTTGCTTTTTCTGTCTTGATATATAGAATATGCCAAGTGTGTGTTTTGGTTCTCGAGCAGGATATTTACTAGGTTAATTAATGTTGGGGGGCTAGGGAAGGAGGGGGGTGCGAGGGGAGGGGGGAGGGAGGTTTTTGGAAAAAGAGGGGAAAAAATGGGGAACATATTGTATGGATTACTTACTCTCCAGTGATTGGTACAAAAGTCATAAAACCTCCAAGATATTTTGTCATGAACCATACATGTCTTTTCCCAAAATAAAACTTTGTTTTAAAAAAAATTATAAAAAAAAACAACAAGCAATCATTAGATTGCTTCTTTCATAGACTCCAATGCTCTAGAATTGGAGTCTATCGGAATTATACTATGTTCCTTTGGAGGCATGACACAGGCAGGGGCTCCATAGGAACTAATGTGCAGCAGCCTCCTGTCACACAGGAGGACAGGGGCTGCCGCACACTCACTGGATGGGGGGAGCTAGAGCACACCAGGAAGTGCGTGCTTCCAGGTTTTAGGGCGTCCAGATAACATCTTCACGTTTGACCACAGCATCTGAAGGGTTAAAAGTTTGCAACGGTGGACATTAGCTGTGAGTGCCTGCTGTATGAAACAGCAGGCACCCGGTGGCTATGGCACCCACTCCGCTCACGAGCAGGCACCATCTTTAAAGTCCTGGCTAGCGCCATGCATAGAGTCCATAACTCCATACAGTTAAGGACTCAAGTTACAATGATTTCAACATACAATGGTCGTCCCAGAAAAAAATTATATTGTAACTTGAGGGACCAGCAGTGAGCATTATTAATTTGTGGGAGCACACAAGATGGCACTTAAAATAGTACAATATTTGGAAGGCACTGTGCCAGCAGGTACATTGGGGGTAAAAGCAGGATGGGGAGTTTGTGTGGTTCGGGAATGCTAGAAAAGTGAGGAGCCATAGATATCTCTGTTGCATACCCTGCAGACACAGGTTGTGTCTGGAAGAAGTTGTCATGGTTGTCAGGGCAGATGGAAAAGATGGGAAAAGCGAATGATTCCAATTACAGAGGTCAACAGTAAGTCATTGAATATAACTGTTCTGTAATCACTTTAATGGTCTGCAAAGTGCCTGTGTAAAACTGATGTCTACCGCTGTATGGTCACCAGGGAGGGCCTGGGAACTTAACCCCTTAAGGACTCAGCCCTATTTCACCTTAAGGACTTGGCCATTTTTTGCAAATCTGACCAGTGTCACTTTAAGTGCTGATAACTTTAAAACGCTTTGACTTACCCAGGCCGTTCTGAGATAGTTTTTTCGTCACATATTGTACTTCATGACACTGCTAAAAGTGGGTCAAAAAAGTTAATTTTTTTTGCATAAAAAAATACCAAATTTACCAAACATTTAGAAAAATTAGCAAATTTGTAAGTTTCAGTTTCTCTACTTCTGTAATACATAGTAATACCCCCAAAAATTGTGATGACTTTACATTCCCCATATGTCCACTTCATGTTTGTATCATTTTGGGAATGCCATTTTATTTTTTTGGGATGTTACATAGCTTAGAAGTTTAGAAGCAAATTTTGAAATTTTTCAGAAATTTTCCAAATCTTACTTTTTATGGACCAGTCCAGGTCTGAAGTCACTTTGTGAGGCTTATGTAATAGAAACCACCCACAAATGACCCCATTTTAGAAACTACACCCCTCAAGGTATTCAAAACTGATTTTACAAACTTTGTTAACCCTTTAGGTCTTCCACAAGACTTCATGGCAAATGGACATAAAATTTAAGAATTTCGATTTTTTTTGGATAATTTTCCAATATAATCCATTTTTTCCAGGAACAAAGCAAGGGTTAACTGCCAAACAAAACTCAATATGGGTTTCCCTGATTCTGTACTTTGCAGAAACACCCCATATGTGGTCCTAAACTACTGTTTGGCCAAATGGGAGGACATAGAAGGAGGGGAATGCCTTATGGGTTTTGGAAGGCAGATTTTGCAGGACTGGTTTTGTTTATACCATGTCCCATTTCAAGCCCCCCGTTGCACCCCTAGAATAGAAATTCCAAAAAAGTGACTCCATCTAAGAAAGTACACCCCTCAAGGTATTCAAAACTGGGTTTACAAACTTTGTTAACTCTTTAGGTGTTCCACAAGAGTAAATGGCAGATAGAGAAACAATTTTGGAATTTCAATTTTTTGGAAAATTTTCTATTTTAATCAATTTTTTCCAGTAATAAAGTAAGGGTTAACTGCCAAACAAAACTCAATATGGGTTGCCCTGATCCTGTCTTTTGCAAAAACACCCCATATGTGGTTCTAAACTACTGTTTGGCCAAACGGGAGGACATAGAAGGAGGGGAACGCCATATGGGTTTTGGAAGGAAAGGGTTACAGCCAGCTAACCTCAACGTCCTGCACAGCGGTGCACGGAGCGGACTCAAGCCAGTCCTGGTTGTAGATAAGGAAAATAGAAGAAATGCTCCAGCACCACGATGGATAGTGTGATAATCCCGGTCTTTATTGTCACCAAAATTCAGGTAAATACAGCAGTCAGAAAGAAAACACTGGTGCCCACCGGTTCCCCGGATCTACGCGTTTCGAACTGTCGTGTTCTTAGTCATGGGTTTTGGAAGGCAGATTTTGCAGGACTGGTTTTGTTTATACCATGTCCCATTTCAAGCCCCCCGTTGCACCCATAGGATAGAAATTCCAAAAAAGTGACTCCATCTAAGAAAGTACACCCCTCAAGGTATTTAAAAGTGGGTTTACAAACTTTGTTAACCCTTTAGGTGTTCCACAAGAGTTAATGGCAGATGGAGAAACAGTTTTGGAATTTCTATTTTTTGGAAAATTTTCCATTTTAACCCTTACTTTATTACTGGAAAAAATGGGTTAACAGCCAAACAAAACTCAATATGGGTTGCCCCGATTCTGTAGTGTTTGCAGAAACACCCCATATGTGGTCGTAAACTACTATTTGGCTAAACGGCAGGACATAGATGAAGGGGAACGCCATATGGTTTTTGGAAGGCAGATTTTGCTGTACTGGTTTATTTACACCATGTACCCTTTCAAGCCCCCTGCTGCACCCCTAGAGTAGAAACTCCATAAAAGTGACCCCATCTAGGAAACTACGGGATAAGGTGGTTGTTGTTTTGGGACTATTTTAGGGTAAATATGATTTTTGGTTGCTCTATATTACACTTTTTTTGAGGCAAGGTAAAAAAATTTAATTCTAAAATTGTTTCTACATTCGCTATTTCGTTTTGTGGAACACCTAAAGGGTTAACAAAGTTTGTAAAGCAACTTTTGAATACCTTGATGGGTGTAGTTTCTTAGATGGGGTTACTTTTTTGGAGTTTCTAGTCTAGGCTACATCAGGGGGGCTTCTAATGGGACATGGTGTAAATAAACCAGTCCATCAAAATCTGCCTTCCATAAACCATATGGCGTTCCCTTCGTTCTATGCCCTGTTATGTGTGGCTATATAGCCATTTACGACCACATATGGGGTGTTTCTGCAAACTACAGAATCAGGGCAATAAATATTTACTTTTGTTTGGCTGTTAACCCTTGCTTTATCACCGGAAAAAAAGGATTCAAATGGAAATTTTGCCAATGTAGTTTTAAAGTTATGATGTACCGGTATGTCATGGGTCATTAAGGACTTGGCAAACATGCCGTACCGGTACGTCCTAAGTCCTTAAGGGGTTAAAGTAGCCCTGGAAAAAAAACTAAAAGTGGCCCCAAGTTGTAGGCGAGTCCAAATTGACAGAAGGCTAGGCAACACAAGTAGGCAGGGCCAACACAAGCCACAAGTAGTCAAGTATAACAGAAGTAGGCAGGGCCAACAATACTGTAGTACAGCAAAAATACTGCCCCAGCAAAACCAAATACAATAGTGCAGCTCAAAATACTGCCTTACCACCATACTGAGGATGGTGATATAGTTGAATTCAGGAGGAGACCTGGCTGCTGGCCAGGTGCATAAGTACCAGATTCTCCTAGCATTAATTAACCCTTAGAGGACCCTTAGATTTTCCATTTTTGCATTTTTGTTTTTCACTCCCCGCCTTTCCATAGTCCTTTTTTATTTTTCCGTTCACATAGCATTATGAGGGCTTGTTTTTGCGGGACAAGTTGTACTTTCTAATGGCGCCATTTATGGTTGCATACCATGTAGTGGGAAGCATAAAAAAAATTCCAAATGGGGTAGAATTGGGAAAAAACGCTATTCTGACAAAGGGTTTTATTTATTTATTTTTTTACACTGTACACTATGCGGTAAAATTGACCTATCTTCATTCTCCAGGTCAGTAAGGTTACAATGCTACCACACTTGTATAATTTTTCTTGCGTTTTAATACTGAACAAAAAAATTAAAACCTTTAAGAAAAAAAAATTATCACCATATTCTGACCCCTATAATTTTTTTGTTGTTACGTGTACGGGGCTGTGTTGGCTCACTTTTTGTGGGGTGATCTTTACTTTTCAGTGATACCAATTTGAAGTGTGTGCAACTTTTTAATCACTTTTTATAAAAAAAATATTGGGGAGTTGAAGTGACAAAAAATGGCATATTGGCTGTTTTAATTTTTTTTCCCATTACGCCATTTGCCGTATGCCATTAATATTGTTATATATTATTTTTTTAAACAAATTTTATTTCGGGAAAAGACATGTATGGTTCATGACAAAATATAATCATCATTGAGATCACCAGATCTTGAGGTTACATACAGTATCATAGCAATAAAAGACATTAGTACATGGAACAGGTTGATAGTTTTGTGTACCATTTACTGGAGAGCAAGTGATCCATACAATATGTTTCCCACTTTTCCCCTTTTTCCAATACCCCACTCCCCCCATCCCCCTCCCTCTTCCCGAACCCCGCCCCCTTCTACCCTTACCCCCCAACATTATTTAACCTAGTAAATATCCTGCTCGAGAACCAAATACAACTTGGCATATTCCATATATCAAGACAGAAATAGCAAACATTTATGTTGATCATATAAATTTTTCCCTGTACCGTTGCAAACTGAGTATCATTGTGCTAAGCGGCCTAGCGGCCCTTTCAGCTGTTTCTTTAAGTACCATTGTGTAAGAGTGAAAGGTTTCATTATGTTCTCTATTTCTGAGTCAGACAAGAATTGCGTCAGAAAACCCCACCATCTTTTCAGAAACTTGCCTCCTTTTCCTTCTTTACTTCTTTCCGCCTCCCTACGCTCTAAAGCCAATAAATCTTTTAGGCAGTATATTTGAATAATGAAAGACGAGGGCGACACTCACCGGTACTTGCAGAGTGGTTTCTTTATTTCACGTGATGAAAGGTAGGGAGCAGACTTACATACATATGTGCATCAGCAGGACAAGGCGACGGCCGTTTCGCACCTGAGTGCTTCGTTGGGCACTCAGGTGCGAAACGGCCGTCGCCTTGTTCTGCTGATGCACATATGTATGTAAGTCTGCTCCCTACCTTTCATCACGTGGAATAAAGAAACCACTCTGCAAGTACCGGTGAGTGCCGCCCTCGTCTTTCATTATTCAAGTGTATGGTAGAAGTAACAATCTGGTTTTTTTCACAAAAGGCAATCCCTGATATAGGACGTAACAGGGATTAAACTGATGAGAATAGTACTACAGAAAATAACACTCATATCGGGTGTGATAGTAAATTGCACGGTGCAGACGCAGTGACCGTGGATTAAAACAAAGGGGAGGGAGCCAGCGTTTTTTTAACCATCTCCCCGTTCGAAAAATCAATTCAATAAATGGACCCCAGATTGGGGACGTAACAGGGATTAAACTGATGAGAATAGTACTACAGAAAATACCACTCATATCGGGTGTGACAGTAAATTGAACGGCGCAGACGCAGTGACCGTGGATTAAAATAAAGGGGAGGGAACCAGCGTTTTTTTAACCATCTCCCCGTTTGAAAAATCAATTCAATAAATGGACCCCAGATTGGGGACGTAACAGGGATTAAACTGATGAGAATAGTACTACAGAAAATACCACTCATATCAGGTGTGACAGTAAATTGTACGGCGCAGACGCAGTGACCGTGGATTCAAACAAAGGGGAGGGAGCCAGCGTTTTTTTAACCATCTCCCCGTTCGAAAAATCAAATCAATAAATGGACCCCAGATTGGGGACGTAACGGGGATTAAACTGATGAGAAGAGAACTACAGAAAATAACACTCATATCGGGTGTGAGAGTAAATTGCACGGTGCAGACGCAGTGACCGTGGATTCCAACAAAGGGGAGGGAGCCAGCGTTTTTTGAACCATCTCCCCGTTCGAAAAATCAATTCAATTCACCTTTCGGGGACCCTTGGTGTTGTACGTGGCTGGGTGGAGGAAGAAACCTTCAATGACATCAACGGGACATGGCTAGCTTGGTATCCAACCTTGGGGAGGTTGGATGGGGAGTTTGCGGTTGGGCAAATGGACTGTTTGCGGTTGTTTGCGGTGCATTAAAAGGGGAGTTTGGTCTGTCAATGTCTGTGAAGCGGGCGTAACCCTTACACTACCTGATCGATACAACCTCATACCTGATCGTATACACACACTGGATGTTTTAAACCACTTTGTTCAAAAAAAATTAGGATTGTTAGGTGATTTATGCCCTTTATGGATTAAAACCCAACTCTGCGTCAACTATGTAATTTTCCATGGGAGTTTTGCCATGGATCCCCCTCCGGCATGCCACAGTCCAGGTGTTAGTCCCCTTGAAACAACTTTTCCATCACTACTGTGGCTAGAAAGAGTCCCTGTGGGTTTTAAAATTCGCCTGCCTATTGAATTTGGGGATTATTGTAATTAGTGCGTTGGTCATGTCAGATGATAAGGGCTGGTTATGTAATGCAAGGTTACAGATGGAAAGTAAGTGAGGGAGCAGGGAGTCTTTGAAAGTGGTATAATATACAGTTGGGAAGCCATCTTGGCCAGGGCACTTGTCTTTTGGGGTAGACCTGAGAGCATTTTTAAGTTCTGTGAGTGAAAACGGTTTTGCCAATACATCTTGTTGGGTGTTGAATAGAGTTGGGAGATTTAATGAGTCGAGAAATGTGTTAACAGTACAGTCTCTATCTAGGGTATCTTGCTCTCCTTTTCGTTTGTGGCAAGTTATACAGGGCTTCATAGTAAAGTCTAAACTGATCGGCAATAGCCTCCGAGGAAAAGAGTTGATGACCTTGAGGGGATTTAATGGAAGTTACATGTCTCGCTAGTTTTCAACGTCTTATGCGTTGCATTATAAATTTTGATGCTTTATTGTCGTGAGCAAAGAATTTGTTTGGTGGATAAATAGTATTTGGCTGCTTTTGCATTTAAAAGGTTCTTGAGTTCTGTCCTAAGGGCTGTAAGATTAGACAAATGTTGGGCTGCTAGGGATCTTTTATGAAGTGATTCTAAGGTGTGGATCTGGTCTAATAAGGAGGAGAGGTGTTTGTCTGATTGTTTCTTTAAAAAGGAGCATTTGCTAATGAAATGACCCCTAATGAACACTTTATGTGCATCCCATAAAATTTGAGGGGAGATGTCTGGTTTGTTGTTGATGGAGAAATATTCATCTAAAAGAGATAAGAAATATTAATTGTGGTCTTCACTGCTCAGTTTCCGCTGTGTTTCCGTTTCTGTTCCGTTTTTCCGTTCCGTTTTTCCATATGCCATATACAGTATACAGTAATTACATAGAAAAAATTGGGCTAGGCACAAAATGTTCAATAGATGGTTCCGCAAAAATGGAACGGATACGGAAGACAGGGTATGTTTAATAAAGGACCAGTCGGATGCATTTCCGTATGTGTTCAGTTTTTTTTGCGGACCCATTGACTTGAATGGAGCCACGGAACGTGATTTGCGGACAATAATAGGACATGTTCTATCTTTCAAAAGGAACGGAAAAACTGAAATACGGAAACGGAATGCATACGGAGTTCATTCCGTTTTTTTTACGGAACCATTGAAATGAATGGTTCCGTATATGGAATGCAAAAAAAACGGCCGGCAAACGGAAAAAAAAAAACGGTTGTGTGAAAGAGGCCTTAGGCTTCATTCACACGTCCGTGGAACACGGTCCATGAGATACTGGACTGGCATCCTGCTTAGTGCAGGAGCGCACGGCGTCATTAGTTGCTATGACGCCATGCGCTTTGTGCCACCGCCGCAGTACAGTAATACACTCGTATAGATCATATGAGTGTACTACTGTACTGCGGCAGCAGCACAAAGCGCACGGCGTCAGAGCAACCAATGATGCCGTGCGCTCCTGCACTAAGCAGGATGCCAGTCCAGTATCTCATGGACCGTGTTCCAAGGACGTGTGAAGGAAGCCTTAAAAGTCCTTCTGTTTGACCTGTGGAATTAATGCTAAATGTGCGTTAATCAATTTACTAAATTGCTCCTTACTAAACTATCCGTATGGTTTCTGCCTGTATATTTGCTACAAGAAAATTTAGACTAGCACATTCATATTCATAGTCACAGGTGCATATCCATCAAGCAAACATGGTTGATAATAAAATGGCTGCACATTTCACATACAAACAATAGAGCTGAGAAATGGGGATCATTCTAAATTAAAGTGGTGTTATACCTACTATAAATGGAAAAATAGAAGCTCTTTGCGCACATTTTTTTTAATCAAACGTGTGTCGGGCCCATCTACCAGGCGTCAAGGTGGCTTCCGCAGATAGGTACCTAACACTAAATGTGCGCAAAAAGATTCTATTTTTCCATTTATAGTAGGTATAACACCACTTTAATTTAGAATGATCCCCATTTCTCAGCTCTATTGTTTGTATGTATAAAGGTGTGCAGCCATTTTATTATCAACCATGTTTGCTTGATGGATATGCACCTGTGACTATCATAGGCGTGCGCAGCCTATTGCATTAGGGTGTGCATTGTAAAGCACAAACACACGCCGCACGCGTGTCTGTTTGTATGTATGTATATATATATATATATATATATATATATATATATATAGATAGAAAAAAGAAAAAAAAGATGAGCAGCACACAATTTGCAGAGGTGCAATCCCTTGGGTAGATCACGGACTTGATCCAATAAGTTATATATGTAGAAGAATCCAAGGCAGCACACAAATAACGGTGAAAAAAGTGGTGTTTATTCCCACATGTGCAGACAGCAACGTTTCAGCTCTCTCAATGGAGCCTTTGTCAAGCCATAACAATCAGTGCAAACTCAGATGTTTAAATAGCATACATGATTACTGTGTGAATTACATGATTATACAAAAAATTACATAATTATACAAGAATAATCTATGAAAAATTCATCCTGGTTACTCAAATGAGTGTCACATACTTGTAATACATCAACTCCACAATTCATATTCATTATTACAATTGAACAGTGTCCCCAACTCACTTAATTGTGATGTGTATACATAATACATAATAATTACATTCAGGTGCCTGTGATTGTGTAATATTAAAAACATACAAGGAAAACTCACATACTGGAGGAGAGCAGGAATCGCACGGCGTCCGGAAATTTCAAACGCGCATGAGTGGAACTTCATCAGTCCCGCGAGACCGTCAATGTTACACAGAGTTCAGAGACCCACAACCAGGTGCGGCCATCTTGGTTGTGGGTCTCTGAACTCTGTGTAACATTGACGGTCTCGCGGGACTGATGAAGTTCCACTCATGCGCGTTTGCAATTTCCGGACGCCGTGCGATTCCTGCTCTCCTCCAGTATGTGAGTTTTCCTTGTATGTTTTTAATATTACACAATCACAGGCACCTGAATGTAATTATTATGTATTATGTATACACATCACAATTAAGTGAGTTGGGGACACTGTTCAATTGTAATAATGAATATGAATTGTGGAGTTGATGTATTACAAGTATGTGACACTCATTTGAGTAACCAGGATGAATTTTTCATAGATTATTCTTGTATAATTATGTAATTTTTTGTATAATCATGTAATTCACACAGTAATCATGTATGCTATTTAAACATCTGAGTTTGCACTGATTGTTATGGCTTGACAAAGGCTCCATTGAGAGAGCTGAAACGTTGCTGTCTGCACATGTGGGAATAAACACCACTTTTTTCACCGTTATTCGTGTGCTGCCTTGGATTCTTGTACATATATATATATATATATATATATACACAAATATCCACAGATCCTCCCCAACAGTGTGTCAATTTTGATTGTACTAACCTAATACTTAAAAGACAAGCTTTCAAGAGTTTTCCTTTCTTCCCCGGTACGCTTGAGTATTCAGAAACAATCTATTCCTAAGGGTGGGTTCACATCTGCGTTATCCCATTCCGTTATAGGTTCCATTTCAAACGGAATATAACGGAATGGCAAGGTGGAATGCAAAACGGAAACCTTTAAGAGGCATTCCGTTTTGCTCTGTCCTAGTAGAAGTTTATGAGAAAGTATAACGGATCCGTCTGGGTCCCCTTATGCAATACGGAAAACAAAGTCCTGTCAACAGGACTTTGTTTTCCGTCTTGCATAACGGGAACCAGACGGATCCATTTTGATTCCCATAGACTTATATTAGGACGGAGAGAAAACGGAAAGCCTCCTGCAGAGTCCGCACTGTAGGAGAGAGAGATAGCTGTGGCTGTGAAGGGGAAAGTTCCAGAGCACACAATGACAGCCCCAGAGCCTTTCTGCTGCCTGGCCAACTGTATGCTGCCACAGCGCCAGCCCAGCCTGCAGGACACCAGAGAGGCCTGGGGTCCACATTACAGCATCAATACATTTACATTTATTTATTATCAAAAAGCATCATACATAACTAAAAAAAAACAATTTTTACTGTCCCTTTAAGCAAAAGCCAGAATATAATAAAAGACAAAAACAGACATTAAACTACATTTATAATAAAACAATTTACTTACAAAAGAAGCTATTCAGTCGTCTGCTGTGCCGTGCTCTGCTTGCTTCCACGGATTCTTTGCCCTCCTGTCTCTCCTCAGTGTCCAGGCGCACTGTTATGGTGGACCTGTGGATGGCACACTGTTATGGGGGACCTGTGGATGACACACTGTTATGGGGGCATCGTGGATGACACACTGTTATGGGGGCATCGTGGATGACACACTGTTATGGGGGAATCTGTGGATGACACTGTTATGGGGGCATCTGTGGATGACACACTGTTATGGGGGCATCTGTGGATGACACTGTTATGGGGGCATCTGTGGATGACACACTGTTATGGGGGCATCGTGGATGACACACTGTTATGGGGGCATCGTGGATGACACACTGTTATGGGGGACCTGTGGATGACACACTGTTATGGGGGACCTGTGGATGACACACTGTTATGGGGGCATCTGTGGATGACACACTGTTATGGGGGCATCTGTGGATGACGCACTGTTATGGGGGACCTGTGGATGACACACTGTTATGGGGGCACCTGTGGATGAAGCACTGTTATTAACCACTTCCCATCTGGGCCCTTTGCCCCCTTCCTGACCAGGCCAAATTTTGCAAAACGGACATATCTCACTTTATGTGGTAATAACTTTGGAACGCCTTTATTTATCCAAGTCATTCAGAGATTGTTTTCTCGTGACACATTGTACTTCATGATAGTCATAAATTTGAGTCAAAATATTTCAGCTTTATTTATGAAAAAATCCCAAATTTACCCAAAAATGTAAAAAAAATCGCAATTTTCTAAATTTCAATTTCTCTGCTTTTAAAACAGAAAGTGATACCTCATAAAATATTTATTATTTAACATTCCCCATATGTCTACTTTATGTTGGCATCATTTTGGAAATGTCATTTTATTTTTTTAGGACGTTAGAAGGCTTAGAAGTTTAGAAGCAATTCTTCAAATTTTTAAGAAAATTGCCAAAACCCACTTTATAAGGACCAGTTCAGGTCTGAAGTCACTTTGTGGGGCCTACATAGTGGATACCCCCATAAATGACCCCATTGTAGAAACTACACCCCTCAAGGTATTCAAAACCGATTTTACAAACTTTGTTAACCCTTTAGGCGTTCCACAAGAATTAAAGGAAAATGGAGATCAAATTTTTAAATTTCACTTTTTTGGCAGATTTTCCATTTTAATCAATTTTTTTCTCTAACACATCGATGGTTAACAGCCAAACAAAACTCAATATTTATTACCCAGATTCTGCGGTTTACAGAAACACCCCACATGTGGTCGTAAACTGCTGTATGGGCACACGGCAGGGCGCAGAAGGAAAGGAACTCCACATGGTTTTTAGATGCCATGTCCCATTTGAAGCCCCCTGATGCACCCTTACAGTAGAAACTCCCAAGAAGTGACCCCATTTTGGAAACTAGGGGATAAGGTGCCAGTTTTATTAGTACTATTTTTGGGTACATATGATTTTTTGATCATTCAATATAACACTTTATGGGGCAAGGTGACCAAAAAATTGGTTGTTTTAGCACAGTTTCTATTTATTTATTTTTACAGCGTTCACCTTAGGGGTTCAGTCAAGTGACATTTTTATAGAGCAGATTGTTACGGACGTAGCGATACCTAATATGTATACTTTTTCTCATTTATTAAAGTTTTACACAATAATAGCATTTTTGAAACCAAAAAATTATGTTTTAATGTGTCCATGTTCTGAGAGCTATAGTTTTTTTTATTTTTTGAGAGATTTTCTTATGTAGGGGCTCATTTTTTGCGGGATGAGGTGACGGTTTTATTGGTACCATTTTGTGGGACATACGCGTTTTTGATCACTTGGTGTTGCACCTTTTGTGATGCAAGGTGACAAAAATTGCTTGTTTTGACACAGTTTTTTTTTTTTTTTTTTTACGGTGTTCACCCGAGGGGTTAGGTCATGTGATATTTTTATAGAGCTGGTTTTTACGGACGCGGCAATACCTAATATGTATACTTTTTTTTATTTGTTTCACTTTAACACAATAATAGCATTTTTGAAACCAAAAAAATTATGTTTTAGTGTCTCCATGTTCTAAGAGCTATAGTTTTTTTATTTTTTGAGAGATTTTCTTATGTAGGGGCTCATTTTTTGCGGGATGAGGTGACGGTTTTATTGGTACCATTTTGTGGGACATACGCGTTTTTGATCACTTGGTGTTGCACCTTTTGTGATGCAAGGTGACAAAAATTGCTTGTTTTGACACAGTTTTTTTTATTTATTTTTTACGGTGTTCATCCGAGGGGTTAGGTCATGTGATATTTTTATAGAGCTGGTTTTTACGGACGCGGCAATACTAAATATGTCTATTTTACTTTATTTTTTCTATTTTAATTTTTTTTTTTTTATTCCTAACTTGGGAACTTTTTTTTTTTTTACATGTGAAACTTTATTTTATTTTTTCAACCCTTTATTTTTTTTATTTTTTTTTACACTTTTCGTCCCCCATAAGGTCATACAAGACCTCTGGGGGACATTTACTTCACTTTTTCTTTTTTTTTTCACAGTTGATTTCTCCTGTAACTGGGGCTGACATAGTAGCCCCAGTTACAGGACAAATACACCCCTATAGATGCTGTACAGCAGCAATCCTGCGCTGTACAGCCTCACAGCAGGGCTGATAGAGGTCTCACACAGCTCCTGCACACTCCGGTCACGGCGGTCACATGACCGCCGGGCCGGAACAGGAAGCGCACAGCGCTTCCTGCTCTGCAGACACAGCGCTCGGTGAGCGCTGTGTCTGCAGCGATCGTGAAGGCAGGGACACCTGGGCACTGTCCCTGCCTTGTCTTAGGGTTGCCCTGCTGTCACTGACAGCGGGCAACCCGATCAGCAGCTGCACGATTAGCGTGCAGCTGCTATTTCTGACAGGACGTTTTAAAACGTGCTGTCAGAAATAGACGTCCACCCATAGGACGTTTATATCCTATGGGCGGACGTGAGGCGGTTAACAGTGCGTCATCCACAGATCCCCCCCATAACAGTGTCATCCACATATCCCCCTCATAACAGTGTAACAGATCCCCCATAAAAGGTGACATATTCCACACAGATGCCCCCATAACAGTGTCATCCACAGATATCCCCTTAACAGTCTATTAAGGGGATATCTGTGGATGGCACTGGTATGGGGGCATCTGTGTGGAATCTGTGGATGACACTGTTATGGGGGGCCAGGGGGGATCTATGCATGACACATATATAGCAGCATCTTGTTCAAAATATGGGTCATCATCCACAGATCCCCCCCATAACAGTGTCCCTGACAGTGACCCCCCCAACAGGGGGTGGAGGCTGGCAACTATTGTAAGACCCCGCTGCGTTCCTTATGTAAAGTGTTGTTAAACTTGTACCAAGTTGTACTACTAGTACTATTTAATCTATTACTAACTTACTTGGACAGGACTCCAGCTGGTATCCAGTTTTTCTTTTTGACACAATCACCATATTCACTGGGCATGGGCACTGGGCGGGCAGGCAGGCTCTTCAAATATTCAAACTAGGCCGGCGGCAGCGTAACGTGACGTCACGCACTCCGTCACGCGCCTGCTCCTCCAACTTTATTAATGAAGCAGGCGGAGCAGGCGTGTGACGTCGGAGTGAGTGAAGTTACGCGGCCGGCCGCCGGGAGACGGAGCGCAGGAGCAGTGAGCAGTCGTATAAGCAGATGTATGTCATTGAAGCTGTCCAGGGCTGGCAGCCGGGGCTCAAGTGGCAGGCAGCAGTACAGGAGGCGGAGCACAGGGGTGTGATTAGGGTGTGCCCAGGCACACCCGGCACACCCCGTGCGCACGCCTATGGTGACTATGAATATAAATGTGCTAGTCTAAATTTTTTTGTAGTATATATTGAGGGTAGCGCCTCTTTTAGACTGAGCAACGCCCATCTGCCTGGGGCTTCTGAGCAGAGTATAAATGTAGCTGGTTCCTACTCTGCCCTGAATATATGTAGGCTTAGGTAAGTCCATGAGAGGTGGTGTATTAGTGTTAGGTACCCATATGCGGAAGCCACCTTGACGCCTGGTAGATGGGCCCGACACACGTTTGATCAAACTGATGGCATGTGTCAGGCAGATCCGGATGCGGATCCATCTGACAAAAGCATTCAAAAACCGGATCCGTCTCTTCGGTGTCATCCGGAAAAACAGGTCCGGTATTATTTTTTTTGCATTTTTAAAGGTCTGCGCATGCACAGACCGGAAAGCAGGGTCCGTTTTGCTGGTACACTTAATGTCGGATCCGGCACTAATACACTTCAATGTAAATTAATGCCGAATCCGGCATTCCAGCAAGTGATCAGTATTTTTGGCCGGAGAGAAAACTGCAGCATGCTGCGGTATTTTCTCTGTCCAAAAAACGTAAGAGGGACTGAACTGATGCATCCTGAACGGATTGCTCTCCATTCAGAATGCATTAGGATAAAACGAATCAGTTCTTTTCCGGTATTGAGCTCCGGTGTTGGAACTCTATACCGTAAAACAAAAACGCTAGTGTGAAAGTACTCTAATACCACTTTAATTAGAATGATCCCCATTTCTCAGCTCTATTGCTTGTATGTGAAATGTTGTGCAGCCATTTTATTATCGACCATGTTTGCTTAATGGATATGCGACTATGAATGTGCTAGTCTAAATTTTCTTGTAGTATATATTGAGGTTAGCGGCCTCTTTTAGACTGAGCAATGCCCATCTGCCTGGGGCTTCTGAGCAGAGTATAAATGTAGCTGGTTCCTACACTGCAAAAACACAGAAATATAGTGGCAATACTGGAGGAGCGGCTCAACCCCTAACACTGTAGCGTGTTTTACATTGGGGGAGCAGCCCCACCGCATGTGGACCGCAGCAAACGACTATCCCCAGCAAAAAATGCATACGGTGGAGGATGTCGGCGCGGTCCACATGCACCACAAGGGCATCCTACACAAAACGGAGCATTGTGCGGATGTAAATACAATCATATAAATCACAGAAAAAATGCACCAAACGGATATGCCACTGACTATACTGGCTAGTCATAAATGCAGATATTAAAAGCTGAGACTTTCGCCAATATATTCCTGTCAGGAAAATATCGGAGCCCATCATTGCACCACGTCACGGTCACTCAGCATGGCAAAGGGTCCTACCACTACGCTACCTATGGTGTGAACACGGTCTGAAGGCGATGTAATCCAGCTCGCAGCCAGGCTTCCACACAAACGCCTAGCAGGACAACTAGTGCAATGTGAACAAAGCCAAGACTGCAAGCCACGCCCATATCAGACCCTGTGATGGAGGTCACCAGGTGCAAAAGAGTGTTTGAATGCCAGGTAACGGCACATACACTACATATGAAACAAGACAAAAACACAGAAATATAGTGGCAATACTGGAGGAGCGGCTCAACCCCTAACACTGTAGCGTGTTTTTGTGTGGAAGCCTGGCTGCGAGCTGGATTACATCGCCTTCAGACCGTGTTCACACCATAGGTAGCGTAGTGGTAGGACCCTTTGCCATGCTGAGTGACCGTGACGTGGTGCAATGATGGGCTCCGATATTTTCCTGACAGGAATATATTGGCGAAAGTCTCAGCTTTTAATATCTGCATTTATGACTAGCCAGTATAGTCAGTGGCATATCTGTTTCTGTGATTTATATGGTTCCTACACTGCCCTAAATATATGTAGGCTTAGGTAAGTCCAATAGAGGCGGTATATTAGTGGTACCCATCTGCGGAAGCCACCTTGACGCCTGGTAGATGGCCCCGACTCACGTTTGATTAAAAATTTCTATTTTTCCATTTATAGTAGGTATAATACCACTTTAATTTAGAATGATCCCCATTTCTCAGCTCTATTTCCTCCTGTGAGCCCGGCGCTGGGCGGACATTGTGCTGACCTCCTATTGCTTCTGAGCCTGCGCTCCGGGAGAAAATGCCAGCAAAAACAAATATACCAGCAGACACAACAAAATACCGGCTTGGCCGGTGGCATACCAGACAGGTGGCAACCCTATCTGGCCCACAATCACTGATGGATATCACTGATCAAACACTGACATGTGAAAGTGGCCTAAGGGTTTACAATCTGAGAATAAAGTCCAGTTAATGAGCCGCAGCAGCAACATCTGGATGAGGTAAAACGCCGAAAGGTAATTGTTGTGGTGCAATAAACGCCGAGCAGATCTTATTCTGGTCTGAAGCGCTGCCGCTTTCATGGAATTGCACTTCTAGTCCTCACAGCACCTGTCAAAGTGTAATAGCTGCCCATTGCAACCACAGAGGCTGGCTGCATTTCCCAGACTCCCTCTGTACAGCGATTGGTTGCTATGGGCAACGTCACTTTCTCTTCCACTATTCAGCTTCATTCCAGATGCGACCAGAGGGAGCGCTGTGGAGCCCTAACCCAATACTAAGCGCACGGCTCCAGCACATAGTCCTAGGAAAGCGCAGGGCACACGTGCACGTCTGGACAGCCTGGAGTAACACGTGAGCAGCCAATGGGAAGGCCGGAGACAATAGCCAATCAGCGTGCCGCGGGAGGACGCCAATGGCAGCGCTCTTTGTACGCAGCATATGGAGAGTGTGACGTGAGGAGACGCCGTACAATAGGTGTGGGCTGTCTTCCTGTTGTGGGTGTCATTTGCAGCCCTTCCCTCTCCTGTGATGGCAGCGCAGTACCCAGGACCAAGCAGCAGCGGGAGGCGGAGGATACAACAAAGACAGCAGCACTAGTGCAGTCACAATATAGTGAGTGTCCTACACGGTGCATAGAAACTGCAGCGCTGCTTATAGCCGGCATGCCAGGAGCATCACCCCCTGCAGCTCTGCAACCATTGTACTGCCGACAATGCAGCGCCCCGTGGTGGTGTTTAGGACAGGCTAGGTCTGGGAATGCTGCATTAGACACAAAGCTGCACTCACATCGGTTTATGGGCTAAGTGAAAAGTCTATGTATAAAGCTATGTAGAGTGTAACATCCCCATAGGTTTCTGAAGGGGGGTGTCTGATCATGGGTCATCATGTGAAAAGGAAACCACAAACCCCCAAACATTCACTTTCTTCATTGTCAGATCCAGCAATTGGAAGCCTAGAAAAATAATAATATAAAAGTGCATAAAATCCTGCCTCGAAACCTGCAGGTGGGATTTTAGCTTTTCAATTACTAGGAACATTTTCCAACTCTGTTTTTTTTCTTTCTTCTTCATGGATTAGTTGTAAAATGCATCTGTCAATTAATTAGAAATCATCAGATCTATGACCATGATGTACATCCATTTGTATGGCAGATTTTTAACCAATTTTTTTTAAGTTTTTTTCAATGCTTACTAGTTTACAAAAATGTGAAAACATTTTTTTGTCTGTATGTTTTGACACCGGTAATGTATTTTAATATTTCTACATAGCTGTGTGAGGGCTTTTTTGGTGGGGCAAGCTGCAGTTTTTATCTGTATTTTTGATCAAGTTTTATTCAATTTTGTTTTCACAGGCTGAGGTGACCAAGAAAAGATTGTTCCAAGTACTGTATTTTTCGCCCTATAAGATGCACCGACCCATAAGACGCACCTAGGTTTTAGAGGAGGACAAAAAGAAAAAAATGCTTTTCATTAGACCTCAGGTCAGACCACCAATCAGACCTTAGCTCAGACCCCAATGTGAATGACCCCCCCATCAGACCTCAGAGAGGAGCCCCATGCCTTTCATCAGCCCCCATGCCACAGAGAACATTAAAAAAAGCCACTTGAGGCTACTTTCACACCTGCGTTTAGGTCGGATCCGTCTGGTATGTGCCCAGACGGATCCGCACCTATAATGCAAACGCTTTGATCCGTTCAGAACGGATCCGTTTGCATTACCATGAACAAAAAAAAATATATATATTATTATTATTTTTTTTTTTTGTTCATGATAATGCAAACGGATCCGTTTTGACTTTACATTAAAGTCAATGGGAGACGGATCCGTTTGAAAATTGAGCCATACTGTGTCAACTTCAAACGGATCCGTCCCCATTGACTTACATTGTAAGTCTGGACGGATCCGTTTGCCTCCGCACGGCCAGGCGGACACCTGAACGCTGCAAGCTGCGTTCAGGGGTCCGCCTGCTGAGCGGAGCGGAGGACAAACGGAGCCAGACTGATGCATTCTGAGCGGATCCGCATCCATTCAGAATGCATTAGGGCTGGACGGATCCGTTCGGGGCCGCTTGTGAGCCCCTTCAAACGGAACTCACAAGCGGAGCCCCGAACGCTAGTGTGAAAGTAGCCTAACTCTCCTGCTCTGGACCCCGCCGCTCCTCACGTCCAGCGCTCCTCCTGCTTTTCCTGCCTCCAGCTGTGCTGTGAATAGACGCGCACAGCGTGAGGTCACAGAGCAACCTCACGCTGTGCGCAGCCACAGCACAGCCAAGGACCAGGAAGCGGTGAGTACAGAGCCTTCACCGCTTCCCGGTCTTATGGTACTAATGAGCACTTCCATAATGGAAACGCTCATTAGTATTCGCCCCATAAGACAGGCATTTAACCCACTTTTGGGGAGGAAATAGTGTGTTTTTTTTTTTTTCTGTTGCGCTGCTTACCATGCAGGATAAATAGTTTTACATTTTTAATAGTTTGGGCATTTTTGGATGCAGCGATACCAATTATATCTATTGTATATTGTTATATGTACGCTTTTTTTTAATATATTTTTTAACTTTTACGTTGAGTCCCTTAAGGCACTTGAACATGCGATTGCTTATACCATGGACTGTGATAATATAGTATTGTAGTGTCTGGTGCTTGTGACATCCTCCTATTAATAAGAATTTTACAGTGGCATGCCTGGAACTTCACAAGCTCCCAGGCTGCCTTGATAACTGTGACAAACTCCCCTCTTTTGAGGTGGCCACGAGTGCTTGGAGAGGATTACTTGCCAGCCTCTTACCATGTGATTATGGTCCCATGTTGAATGCACCGGTTTTGTGCAGAAAAGCCGTGAGTACAGCCAGGCCAAAGAGACTTGTACTAACTTTTCAATTCCTGGTCTAATTCGTGCCATTTTGGGATGTGTTAAATGTCTATGTGTATTGTAAAGGGTGGGACATTGTATGTTTGAGTAAGTGATGTCTGTTCCATTGTCTCTCTGTGTGTATTGGCGATTGTCCTCTGTCCTGGAGACAACAGAGTTGTAATTCGATTGTCTCTCAGGACAGAGGGCAATGTGTATTCTCCTGCCTGTGTTGATTATGTTAACCATGGTGTACCATGATTATATCACAGGCCGAGGGGAGGAGTCTATGTGGGTTGTAACTTTTGTGTTATGGGTTAATGTATGTTTGTTGTGGGTGTCTCCCTTGCATGGGAGCAGGGGATAAAAGCAATTGTATTTTTTCAATGGGAGGCCTTCCAGTAAAGTATTTCTAGCATTCAGCTTGGGCTAATGTATAGACTTATTTGGCGATACCAGCGATAATAGCGAGTTATTGCTCTGTGGATTATTTGGCTGTGCTATTTGAAGGGGAGAAGGGAATACTAGACGGTGACACGGATGATACCGTCACAATAACTGATTTGCAGTCCACAATTTCGCTGTGAGGAGGGTATTTTGGGGATCATGGAGCCCCATTGCTCTAACCACTTAGATTCTGTGGTCGCTACTGACTGTGGCTTAGTATCTGTGATTGGAGTTATCTCTGATCGTGGACACTGCCCATGGGTGTCGGCTGTGTAATGCAGCCGCTGGCTATATTTTATGGGTCATATGTTTGCTGACTTTTTACTCTTTTGGTGAATTTTAATTGCAAGCTTTTTCTTCCACATGATATAGAATAAGCAAAGTGATGCTTCCTTCCTGTCAAGTATCTGCTAATCACACTTTTCCATCTTCATCTGTCACTTTCTAGGTTTGTGACCCCACAGAATGCTGAAGTGCGTAGTCTGGTATGAGCGTACACCATGGCTGCAGCAGATGGTCTGGATCAAGACATTCCATTGTTTTACCTTTCTAAATTCTGGGCCAAGTGTGTAGTTGGGCTCTTGTCAGTTGTATGCTTTGCTAATAGCTACAATGGCAATTTTGTGTTTGATGACTCTGAAGCAATCATTAATAATAAGGTGAGTGCCAGAAGGTGTTGTTAAACTGTGCCCTATGAAATAATAGCTGATGGCACCGGTGTGTTGTCAGTATGAGCTGGGACATTGATGAATCATGAGAATGAAGACCCTGCTCCGCTTTTACCAGGTACTATCCCACCGTTGGCTAGGAGCTGTGTTTAGTATTGTAGCTCTTCCCATTCGTGTGAATACGACTGTACTGCAGTACCAGGCACAGCGCATGGATGATGTGTTGTAAGCACAGTCCCTTCATTCCCATGCTGGTTCCTAGCCGTATGCCATCATTTATTATTTGTATGAAATCAGTTTACTCTATGCAGAAGTGTGTAGCTGCCCATTTCAAGCCTTCAGGTGTATAAAAGTAAGTATACATCTATCTTCATAGACCCGTCTTTCCAACCAGGGTTTCCTAGACCTGTAACATTCAGGCTACCAGCACATGTTGGAGATTTTTATGTGGGAAAACTGGAGCATAATATAAATCCAGCAAAGTAAATGAGTTTTGCCAAATCTCATGTACACTTTTGGGGACATTTATTAAAGGGGTAGTCTGGGTTCAGAGCAGAGTTGCGCATAGGGTAAGGACTTTTTCTTAAGATCCGGTAATGTACCAAGCTATGCTAGGTGGAGGCTTCCGCCTATCAGTGAGCCCGGTGCCATCACCAACACTAATGGGCAGTCTTTAACAGTCTGTTTTACTAGCTAGGGCACTGCTAAATCTTGCCCATTGGTGCCGGTGACATCACCGGGATCACGGCAAGGTCTCCTCCTGGCAAAAAGGTAAACGGCATGAAATGCTCCGATGCCCAATTCAGAGGGGCTGAGTGGGGAAAGAAGGGGTTATGTGTGGGTTCAGAGACCCTTTGGGCGATTTACGCCAATAATGTGGACTAAAAAGTCACAAATTATAATGCACACCATATTTACGCAATAATTTGCGACTTTTTGAGCTTCTCGTCACCTTTCCGAATTGGTGAGAAAAGGGAATGGGTTTTAGCGGGAGGTTCAATGCTCTGTGCGGCCTGTCGGATTTACTGTAGCATGCCAGAAACTGACATAGATTATAGCTCAAGTCTACGCTACACTTGAGTTTCTGGCCGGGGATGCAACTAATTTATTAAAAGGCACATCTTGGGCTACTTTCACACTCGCGTTTGTGGATCCGTCATGGATCTGCACAGACGGATCCGTTCAGATAATACAACCGCATGCATCCGTTCCAAATGGAGCCGTTTGTATGATCTTGAACATAGCCAAAACGGATCCGTCTTGAACACCATTGAAAGTCAATGGAGGACGGATCAGTTTTCTATTGTGTCAGTGAAAACGGATCCATCCCCATTGACTTGCATTGTGTGTCAGAACGGATCCGTTTGGCTCAGTTTCATCAGACGGACACCAAAACGCTGCAAGCAGCGTTTTGTTGTCCACCTCCAAAGCAGAATGGAGGCGGAACGGATCCAAACTGATGCATTCTGAGCGGATCCTTATCCATTCAGAATGCATTAAGGGCAAAACTGATCAGTTTTGAACCGCTTGTGAGATCCTTGAACGGATCTCACAAATGGAAGCTAAAACGCCATTGTGAAAGTAGCCTTACTCGAGCGCAGGGGATCACGACTGGTGTATGGGTACGCTAGTCATGATAAATCTCCCCCTTTGTGTATATTTAGTGTACAAAAAATTGACCTTCCATGTGGATTTTAAAATCGATAGTTTGTGCAGTATATAGTGGTTTTTCCCTTCCCCTACTACAGCACCACAATGAGAGAGAGGGAGCAGATCCGCCCCCAGGGACAGGAAACCTGCAGAATAAAAAGGTGGAGTCTCTCTCCCACCTCAGTGGTTTCCTGTCCCAGGAGTGGGCGACCTGCAGTTTTATTTTCAGGTCCGTACCACTAGTCTGGAAGTCCCAGATATGTTCTGGAGGACTAGGTGGTAGTATACCTGCTGGGGTCTATTGCCCAGAGGATGGGCTGGCAGGACCCTAGGAGCCAGGTGCTTCCACTTGGTTCTTACGACAGGTGCGTGTGCTCCTCCAGGGGAATGAATTCTGGAGTTGAAGAATCAAAGGAAGCAGCCCCAGGACGGGGTGTTGCGTTCCACCGCATGCGGCCCGGATCCATGGAGAAACATGTCTTCCGGAGCCTCCCCTCAGCGTGTGGTCCAAGCGCGAGTGTTCCGGTGGACGTCACTTCTGGCGAGGCATGCACTCCACATGATGCACTTCCGGTTTGAACATGTGGCTGAATTTGCGTTCCAGACGCGCTGGCCTTCTGGGAGGAGTGGGCAGGAGCAGTTTAAAGAGCGCATGGCCGGTGGTGTGCCGGCGTACCTAGATTCCGATTCTGCTGGTACTCCTGCTTCCCTATATTTGAGTCGAATCTTGATTCCCCTCATCTGCTCTTTTTCTTTACATTATAAGATTGTCCTGATTGGATGCAATGGAGGAGGAAAAGAAGCCTGATCTGGCAGTTCTATTTTGGAATGAGTGGGTAAGTGCCCAACAAGTGATACTGTGTTGATATTTGATTATTTCTTTATTTTAGCCAAGGCTTAAGAAATCCTGTAAACGTCAGAAAAGATCTGCGGAAGGCTTGTTATCAGATATGGATTCTACAGTTGATAGTGAGGAAGTGGTGGAAACATACCACTCAGATTTTTCCTCATCCTCTGAAGATGATATGGAGGGTAGAGCTTTATTTCCTGTAGAAGATACTGATAAATTATTGAAAGCTATTCGTTCTACTCTGGATTTAGAAGATGTTAAAGATGATAAATCTGTAGTCGATTCAATGTTTGAGGGACTTCAGTAAAGGAGGCGCAGATGTTTCCCGTTACATAAGTGTTTCGGCCCTCATAAATGGAGAGTGGAAAAAAACGTGATAAAAAGGCATTTATTCCCAAAAGTTTTAAAAGAAAGTATCCCTTTGAAGAAGAGGCCTCTTCTTGGGATAAAGCGCCAAAGATTGACGTAGCTATATCAAAGATTTCTAAAGTCTTCCCTACCGTTCAAAGATATGAGGTTTCTAAAGGACCCATTAGATAAAAAAAAAAGTAGATTCCTGTCTCAAAAACACCTGGGAAGCAGCGGCTTCCGCGTTTTAGTTCGAATATTGCGAACACTGTTATGGCCAGATCTATGATTATCTGGTTGGAACGATTAGAATGTCAGATTAGGGATAAGTGTCCTAGAGAGCAAACTCTAGCCTCCTTGTCTGCTTTACAGAAGGTGGCTGATTTCATTGCGGATGCTTCTGTAGATTCAGTCAAACTGGTGGCACAGGCATCCTCCCTTTCCAATTCTGCTCGCAGAGCACTCTGGCTGAAAAATTGGAAAGGGGGTGATTTGCCTTCAAAGCAAAGATTGTGCAAGTATTACTTGTCAGGGAGAGTTTTTGTTTGGGCCTGACTTAGATTCCCTTTTGGAGAAAGCTGCGGATAGGAAAAGGAAATGTCCTGCTCTTTCTCCAGGTTATTCTTCAACCTCCTTTTCCAGATCCAGACGTCCCTTTCGTTCGTCATCTAGATTTCGGGGGAAGAGGTCAAAATAGCGACAGAAACCAAAGTTTTAGATCTAAAGGTTTTGAGGGTAAAGGCTTCCTGTTTGGAGGTTCCTCTTCCCAGCCTAAGAAACCGCCTCAGCAATGACGCCAGGGGTCCTGTGGGAGGAAGACTGAGGTTCTTTCTTCCCGCATTGGAAAAAGTAGCAGGAAAATAGGTCCAGGGGCTCATAGGAGAAGGTTTAAGATTAGATTTTCGTTCAAAACCCCCTCAGAAATTTGTGGTCACTAGAAATGTCTGCTATGGGAGGTAGAAGTCTTAGAGCTGTCAGAGAAGCAGGTTCTAATTCAGTGGCAGAACAGAAAAAGGGGTTGATTTCTGGTAAAGATACCTCCTATTTCTGGTAAAGAAACCAGACAACTCTTTCCGCACGATTATAAATCTAAAACAACTAAACAAATATCTTCTTTTAAGAAAATTCAAGGTGGAGACAGTAAAATCAGCAGTTCATCTACTGTATCAGAATTGTTTTATGGCAGTCTTAGATCTGAAAGATTCGTATGATCACGTCCCCATACACCCTTTGTATCAGCAGTTCCTCAGAGTGGCAGTGACTGTCGAAAGGAAGTATTCGTCACCTTCAGTTTCAAGCGCTTCCATTTGGCCTCTATGGCCCGCAGAATATTTACGAAGGTGATGGCAGAAGTAGCCTCATTTATAAGGAAAGAGAACATTTTATTCCTGTCTTATATGGACGACCACATTTTAATTATAGCTGGCTCTCAGCGGGACTGTATAATGGCGGTGCAAAAGGTGACAGGAATTTTGGAAGATTTAGGCTGGATGATAAATCTAAAAAATCCTGAATTGTGCCGGAAACTCGTCAGGTGTTTTTGGGTCTTCTCTTGAATTCGGTAGTCCAGAGAGTTTTTCTGACCAAAGAAAAGATATCCTGTGTCCATACAAAGTTGCAGATGCTGAAATCATCTCAGAGCTCGACTATTTGGAAAGCCATGTGAGTCTTGGGGTCACTGACCTACTGTATTCCAGCTGTAGAACAGGCCCAGTTTCATGCTTGGCAGCTACAGGCAGATTCTTCTAGCACTAAAGAAGAGTGGAGGATCTTTGGACTCAAGGATGGTAATTTCAAGGAAAATGTTAGAAGATCTGTCCTGGTGGGAAGACAGCACAAATCTAAGTCAGGGGATTCCTTGGAGTCGTTCCGATCCTGTGGTTTTAAAGACTGATGCCAGCGCTTGGGGGTGGGGGGGGCACATTTTTTGGACCAGGTCATTCAAGGACAGTGGTCACCTGTATGGAGAACATTCTCCTCAAACAGAAAGGAGTTGCTGGTTATAAGACTGGCCTTGGAGACAGCAATACCCTTTATTCATTGAAAACGTGAGGATAATGTCGGACAACCAGTCAGCTGTAGCTTACATACATCATCAGGGGGGAACAAAATCAGTTTCCCTCATGAAAGAAGCAGATCATATTTCTGCTCTCCACATAAGAAGCAAGGAGAACTTCCAGGCGGACTTCCTGAGCAGTCATCAGCTGAGACAGGGGGAATGGTTTCTTAACCCTTCAGTTTTTTTTGGAGATAGTCAGGCTGTGTGGGCCCCATCCATCGATCTTTTTGTCACCAGAATTAACAGAAAGGCGGAGAAGTTTTGCTCTCTCAACCCGAGAGAATTCCAAGATGGGGTGAATGCTCTTCAGAAATGGGGTTTCCCCTTAGGCTATGCTTTTCCTCCCTTCCAGCTTATTTCTCTAGTTCTCAAAAAGATCAGAGACGAGGGTGCACGAATGATTGATAGCCCCCTTCTGGCCGAGAAGGGCATGGTTCTCTCTCCTGAGGTCCATGTCAATAACAGATCCCTGAATTCTTCAGGAGATCCCGTACCTTCTGATGCAGGTTTTGTCATCCAAATGTCAGGGGCCTACATCTTACGGCCTGGAATTTGAAAAGTCATTATTGATTAGACAGGGGTTTTCGGAAGCTCTAGTATCCACCTTACTAAAAAGTAGGAAAGCTGTGACTGTTTCCATCTATGTTAGGGTTTTGAAAAAATTCTTAGAATTATCAGGGATCAAGGCAGGTTCTTTGCCGTCTGAGACTTCGGTCATTTAGATCCTGGAGTTTCTCCAGAGGGGTTTTTCTCTGGGGTTAGCAAAAAACACTGAAAGTCCAGGTTTCGGCCCTGTCAGCCCTCTTTGGTCTAAATTTTGCCATTGACCCCTGGGTGGTAAGGTTCTTTAAAGCAGTAGATAGAATTATTCCGGTTAAGGCACCAAGGATTTCCCTGTGGGATCTAAATCTAGTATTAAATGCTTTTACTAGGCCTTCCTTTGAACCATTGACCTCTTGTTCAGTGAAGCTCCTTACCTTTAAGTTAGTCCTATGGTAGCTTTAACCTCTGCGAGAAGGGTCAGAGAAATTCAGGCTATCTCTATCAATCCTCCCTTTATGTCCATCCTGGATGATAGGGTAGTTCTTAGACCAGATCCTTCCATTTTACCTAAGGTTCCTTCCAAATGCAACAGACTCCAGGAGATAGTCCTTCCAACTTTTTTTTGATAAACCCAAGAACCAGGAGGAAATTTTCCACTGCTTGGATGTTAGGAGATGCCATATACGTTACCTAGAGGTAACCAAGGATTGCAGAAAGTCCTCTGCGCTATTTGTTCTTTTTTCTGGCATAAATAAGATAAAGGTGGCCTCAAAGAGTTCACTAGCCAGATGGATTAGGACAGTTCTTTCCCTGGCTTAGACCTCTTCTGGAAGTTCTTCTCCTTTCTCTGAAAGCACACTCTACTCGCGCAGTCTCTACCTCATGGGCTGAAAGAGCTAATGTTTCTATTGAGCAAATCTGTAAGGCTGCCACGTGGTCTTATCCTTCTACCTTGTACCGTCACTATCGGCTCCAGTTGAATTCTGCCTCTGATCTTCTGTTTGGTAAGAAGGTTCTGCAAGTGATCCCCCCCCCCATAAGGAAGGGGTATTATTTTTCTCTGAAATCTCTCTCTGAGGTGCTGTCGTGGGGGAAGGGAAAAATGATGAGTACACTCATCGGTAATCAGATTTTCCAGATCCCACGACAGCACCCTTCCTTATTCCCTCCCTGGTGTTTCGTGGTTCTCTGTTTTAAGTTGCACGGGTTGTAGAAAAAAAAAAAAAGTATACATAATTAGGTGAACTAACCTAGGTTGGAGTCCCTTTCATGCTCTGTAAACCACTAAAGTGGGAGAGAGGCTCCACCTTATTATTCTGCAGGTTTCATGTCCATGAGGGTGGACTCTCTCTCACTCACACACACAATTTTGGTGTGGATTTATATGCAGATTTTCTGCATACAAATATGCAATGTGTGTTCAGGTAACCTTATGGTACATCCACACGGAACTGATTTACTGCTGCAAATCTGCGGCACTTTACAGAGCTAGCAATGTAAGTCAATGGGGACGGATCCGTTTTTACTGACACAATATGGTGCAATTGAAAACTGATCCGCCTCCCATTGACTTTCAATGTAAGTCAAAACTGATCTGTTTGCATTATCATGAACAAAACAAATGCAAACGGATCCGTTCTGAACGGATACAAGCATTTGCATTATAGTTGCGGCTCCGTCTGTGCAGATACCAGACGGATCCGCACCTAAATGCAGGTGTGAAAGTAGCCTAAGCGTGTTTTACTGTAGCAATATTGTAGAGAATTGTGTGATTTGAAGTTTAAAGGGGTTGTGTAGCCAGTACATATTGATGACCTATCCTCATGATAGGTCATCAATATCTGATCGGTGGAGTCTGACTCCAGGCACCCCTACTAATTGAAGAGGAGGAGGCGCTCGTACGAGCTCTGCTTCCTCTTTAAGCTTACACTGTACGTTGTCTCCTTGCAGCGACAGCGCAGTAAAGGGAGCAAGCACTGTGCCTCTGAGACAACGCACAGTGTAATCTTGAAGAGGAAGTAGCACTTGCACAAGTGCAGCTCCACCTCCTCTTAAAACGGATGATCAGCAGTGGTGCAGAGAGTCTAACCCCCCTCCCCTTCCAATCAGATAGTGATGACTGATCTTGAGGATAGGTCATCAATATGTACTGTCTGTGCAAACCCTTTAAACTTGACTGTACTCACTGAGTGCAAGAAGGGAGAAGTCAGACTTGGTAATAAACTGCTTCTGTCTCCCCTTCGGAGTTGCAGGAGCCTTAATCCAGCGCAGTACATTTATGGCACTCTGAATTAGAGCCCAGCACCAAGCGGCAGCTTGGTACAGCTCTTGGTCATTATGAGGTTTAAATAAATCTGGCAGTGCAGTTGGAGCAATGAATCAATGTGAAGTATCGGGCTGGTTCTAGCTTTGTTAGAAAAAGATTTCACATACTATGTGATGTCTGATTTTCATCTTTTACATTAATCACCTTTAAAGGGAATGTCCGAGATTACATAGGTTTTAATTCCCCTATTGAATGAATCCTACTAGCCTGTTTCCTACTGCTCCCGTCCTGTGCGCTAGGTCCCACCGTTTCCATCTTCTGGTCTGTGGTTTGTTTACGTCCTTTACCAACATGGGCAACTGCTGCAGCTAACCATTGGATTCAGCGGTAACTTGTTTCTTGGGAACATATCACCACTGAAGCCAGTGGATGGCTGCAGTGGAGCAGGTGCCCATGCAGGAAAGTAAACAATCCACTTACTGCAAGATGGACACAAGGGAGTCAGCGTGCAGGACGGGAGTGTCAGGAAGTTGATAAGTCTGAATCTTTCAATAGCGGAGGCAAACTGTGGGCATTTGTTAAGTCAGACCTCTACCATTAATGGAGGCTATTTTGAATACCTGAAAGACTAAACCTGGTCGGATCAGTACTGTGTCAGTGATTATATAGTATGGAAATGTACATCTTACTGTAAAATTTTGAATCACCATTGTTGGTGAATAAGCTTATGAGGGTTAGTTTGAGTCATATACAGAGAGTATTAAAGAAAATATAGATTTAAACCACGTTAAAATGCCAAAGTATACTAATAACAGCATGAAAATAGAATATTTTATTGCAGAACACAAAGTTACATTCAAATCTGTGTGCGGCATTCTAGTATTCTGTTCCGGAAGAGGAGCAGAATACTGGAATTGCCAGACACTGCTGTGGCCGCTGGATTCCAGTTCTCTATAATGGGACCCATCTGATTTCTGGCACGACTGCTGCTGTATCGGGCTTTGCCGGATAGGGCATTTCCAGTATTCTGCTCCTCCTGCAGAACAGAAAACTCGAATGCCGTTCATGGATGTGAACATAGCTTAAAGAGGCTCTGTTACGAGGGTCAACTCTATTAAAAGAAGTCTGTCACATGGATTAGCAATAGGAAAGTACAAACAACTATTGCCATGTAGAATAAAATACCTTATTTCTTGATGTACCAGTCATTCTATTCTTCTGGTTTTTATTTTTGCGAAAATCCAAATTTAGCATTATGCAAATTAGAGAGTAAAGTGCCCAGAGGGGCATTATTATCGTTCAAAAGTGGCCAGAAACGCCTCCTTTCAGTGCCCAGCCCACCCTTCTTTAGAGCCCAAGTATGCCTCTTCAGGGCTGAAACGAAACACTCACACCAGCACTGTTTTTTCTGGAAACCCCCCCCCGCTACGTCATAGAAGCGATGTAACTCCGCCCACATGTGCCTTCTACAATGCCCCATATATCGTGCATCCAGCGCAGAGAAATCTTGCACAGGCGCAGTAACACGGGTACCTTACTCCCTTGGATTTACGTGAAAATGAAAGCCAGAAGAACAAAATGACTGGTACATCAAGAAATAAGGTATTTTCTTCTACATGGCAATAGTTGTACTTTCATATTGCTAATCCATGTGACAGATTTCCTTTAAACCAGTCATATAGCCTGGTAGGGTTGATGTAGCTGAGTAAAACAATACCTGTGGTTTTTTTTGTAGGTTATTCTGGAGAAATGTACACTTACATTTTTATTCAAATGAGCCATTAGGGTGCTAAGAGGCGGGCTTATGTGGTTTGAGCACTGCTCCAGCGAAGCCCCCGGTGCTCCAAACATGCCCTCCTCCCCTTAGATTGACAGCGCTAGGCTTCACATCTAGCGCTGAGTTCTCATTCCTGTGCACTCTTTAGCTAAGATGGTGCGTGCGCGCCATGTCTTCTGCTGTGTCGAGCAGGGAGGATGTCCCTTTTTTTTAATTTTTATTTTTTTAATCTTGCCATTTTTATAGTATTTTTTTACAATTGGGACATAATACATAACATACAAAACAAACACAACAGCAGCTATCCCCCCCCCCCCTTTCCCTCCCACCTCCGCGCTGTGTCCACCATCTCTTTCACAGTATATCTTCTACAATATTGCCAGGGAGTACCCATTCCTACTCCATTGCCCGAACAGGAAGGATGTTCAGTGTGCATGCTCCATTGACGTAATTCCACCCAGAGGAGCGAGCTTCATCTGCCGTCTCCTCCACTTCGGGGTGTAGTGATGTTAGTGGCACATGCGCAGTAATCATCTTCCCTGCTCGGCAAGCAGCAGAAGACTTGGTGAGCACACGCTGTTATCTAACGGGTGTGCAGGAGCGGGAACTCAGCCCCAGATGTGAAATCTAGTGCCCTTAATCTAGGGGGAGAGGGGGGGTGGGGTTGGAGCACCTCGGCCAGTGCTCAAACCCCATAAGCCCGCCATTTGGTGCTCCAATGGTTCATGTGCTTAAAAATAAAAGTGTACATTTCTCCACAATGCCATCACCTACAAAAAAAATACAGGTATCATTTAACTCGGGTACATCAACCCTACCAGGCTATATGCCTGGTTTAAAAGGGTTGATCCTAACGGCACAGCCTCTTTAAGAAAACTCTTTTTTTTTCACTGAAACATTCCAAACAGTAAAATTTCTGCAGTTTCTGAAGAATACAAAACCTTCTTGTCATAAAAGGAGTTAAGTGCTGTTTATAGCTTTCTTTTGTTTATAGCTTTCGGTTTGGATTCAGTTTATTCTGGCAGAAATCTTACTAATATAGAAAATGCCATCTGGATACTTTTTTTTTGTTCATTGTTACCATCTATGTAAATGCTTGTACGCCTTTGTAAATGTGGTACTTTACTGACATGAATTACTCACGTGTTGCTGTTTACCTCAACAAAGTTCATGTAATGTACGCCAGCTGGAAAATGTTTGGAACATCCTTTAGCACTGTTATTTGTCTGCAAATTATGGGGGGTTTTTCAAGCAAACCGTATCATTGGGATAAATATATCGAATTTTTAGTCTGCCTTAAATTATCCAGAAGTCAGATAACACTGGCTGCAGTAAAGTCTATTGCCAAATATGTTACTATTGTTACTGGCTGAATAAATGTCTTGCTGAATAAATATGGGGAGGCTATACACAGTTGTTTTTGCAGATGCAGCCATAGGCATTTTAGAGCATATTGGCCCTTACAGTTGTTCGATAATATCAAGCGAATGATTAAAGTGTCACTAACTTTTCAGCAAACTCTGCATGAATCAAGTACAGTACATGTGGAATAACACTATTTCTGGCCATTATATCACTTGTATCTGGCATTTTAGCAGGTTTGCTCTGTGTAGGCTGAGAGTTTAGTTTGCAAGCGATCTCCGGAACTCCCATAGAAATAAATAAGGCAGCTGCATGCATACCCAACCAGCCGCTCCATTTATCTCCGGGGCCTTCAATGGGTATGGGGCTCCTATTCTCATGATTGGCGAGGGTTACAATGGTAGGTCCCACTGATCTAATAGTTATACCCTATCCTGTGGATAGGGGATAGTATTATATAACCAGAACCAGTGAGGGACATGAACATGTGGAGTCACTGTGGGTAGAAATACATGGAGACAAAAGCAATATTGACTAATAGGAGTTTATTACAAACCACCTAATATACCAGAGGCCACAGAAAATCTGCTACTAAACGAAATAGGTGAGGCGGCAAATCATAATGAGGTGGTTATTATGGGGGACTTCAACTACCCAGATATGGACTGGGAAACTGAAACCTGTACATATCATAAAGGAAACAGGTTCTTGGCAATAACCAAAGACCATTACCTTTCCCAACTGGTTCAGGACCCAACTAGAGGGACGGCCATACTAGACTTAGTATTAACCAATAGACCTGACAGAACAACAGATGTGCAGGTTGGGGGGGCACCTGGGAAATAGTGACCATAAAGTAATAACCTCCCAATTATCATTCAAAAGAGTGTTTCTTCAGGGAGGAACAAAAATACCAAACTTTAACCCCTTAAGGACTTAGGACGTACTGGTATGCCATGTTTGCCGAGTCCTTAAGGACCCAGGGCGTACCGGTACGACTTAAGTTTAAAATTACATTGCGGCGGGGGTTAATCGGAACAAGATGTCCGCTGAAATCATTCAGCGGGCATCCTGTCACAACGCTGGGGGGGGGTCATGTGAGATCCCCCTGGATCTCACAAGCCGGAAGCTGTATGAGTAATACACAGTGTATTACTCATACAGCCAATGCATTCCAATACAGAAGTATTGGAATGCATTGTAAAAGGGATTAGACCCCCAAAAGTTGAAGTCCCAAAGTGGGACAAAAAATTAAAGTAAAAAAAAAGTTGAAAAAATAGTTTTCCCCCCCAAAAATTTTGTTTCAAGTAAAAATAAACAAAAATGTCATTTTCCCCCAAATAAAGTTAAAAAAAATTGGTAAAAAATAGGGGAGGGGGAAAAAGTATACATATTAGGTATTGCCGCGTCTGTATCGACCGGCTCTATGCACAAATCACATTACCTAACCCCTCAGTTGAACACCGTAAAAAATAAAAAATAAAAACTGTGCTAAATACACCATTTTTTGTCACCTGACATCACAAAAAGTGTAATAGCAAGCGATCAAAAAGCCATATGCACCCCAAAATAGTGCCAATCAAACAGTCATCTCATCCCGCAAAAAAATGAAACCCTACCTAAGATAATCGCCCAAAAACTGAAAAAACTATGGCTCTCAGAATATGGAGACACTAAAACATGATTTATTTTATTTATTTATTTTTTAAATATTATTGTGTAAAACTTACATAAAAAAAAAAAAAAGTATACATATTAGGTATCGCCGCGTCCATATCGACCGGCTCTATACACAAATCACATGACCTAACCCCTCAGATGAACACCGTAAAAAAATTCAAATAAAAACTGTGCTAAATAAACCATTTTTTGTCACCTTAAAGCAAAAAACGTGTAATAGCAAGCAATCAAAAAGTCACACGCACCCCAAAATAGTGCCAATAAAACAGTCATCTCATCCCGCAAAAAATGAGACCCTACCTAAGATAATCGCCCAGAAACTGAAAAAATTATGGCTCTCAGACTATGGAAACACTAAAACATGATTTTTGTTTCAAAAAAGAAATCCTTGTGTAAAACTTGCATAAATAAAAAAAAGTATACATATTAGGTATCGCCGCATCCGTGACAACCTGGTCTATAAAAATATCACATGATCTAACCTGTCAGATGAATGTTGTAAATAACAAAAAAAAAAAACTGTGCCAAAACAGCTATTTCTTGTTACCTTGCCTCACAAAAAGTGTAATATAGGGCAACCAAAAATCATACGTACCCTAAACTAGTACCAACAATACTGCCACCCTATCCCGTAGTTTCTAAAATGGGGTCACTTTTTTGGAGTTTCTACTCTAGGGATGCATCAGGGAAGCTTCAAATGGGACATGGTGTCAAAAAAAAACCAGTCCAGCAAAATCTGCCTGTTATAAACCGTATGGCATTCCTTTCCTTCTGCGCCCTGCCGTGTGCCTGTACAGCAGTTTACGACCACATATGGGGTGTTTCTGTAAACTACAGAATCAGGGCCATAAATATTGAGTTTGGTTTGGCTGTTAACCCTTGCTTTTGTAACTGGAAAAAAATTATTAAAATGGAAAATCTGCCACGCCTCTTGATTCGTTCACACCTGGGGCCCTTGGGAAACTTTCCGGGGGTCAGATGAGTTTCCTAATGCCCGTCTTTAGTCCCGCCCTTCCCCACCTTCCGCTTCCCCTGCTCCTTCCTTTCTTGTGCTTGATCTATCGTTGTGTTCCCCTTTTCTGTTGTGTGTTTGTCTTACTAGGGTTAGACCCCTATAGCCTTCTCTGTCCCACATGATCAATTTACTTCTTTTACTCATGTATTGGCGCGTGTTTTTTAGTGCCCTTCCATGTGGGAAATTACACCTTACTGCCTTTTCCTTCTGGAGGCTGCTCTATGCTGTTCATGGCATTGTAAGACACTGTATTATGCTGCCCTTTGTGTACCACATCTACTTATTTGAAAATCCCAATAAAAACCTTGAATAAGAAAAATGGAAAATCTGCCAAAAAAGTGAAATTTGGAAATTGTATCTCTATTTTCCATTAATTCTTGTTGAACACCTAAAGGGTTAACAAAGTTTGTAAAATCAGTTTTGAATACCTTAAGGGGTGTAGTTTATAGAATGGGGTCATTTTTGGGTGGTTTTTATTATGTAAGCCTCGCAAAGTGACTTCAGACCTGAACTGGTCCCTAAAAATTGGGTTTTTGAAAATTTCTGAAAAATGTCAAGATTTGCTTCTAAACTTCTAAGCCTTAAAGGGACTCTGTCACCACTTTCTAACCCCCCCTTTTAAAAGTATTGTTCTCTCCATTGCGCCCTTGTGATTACAAAGGTGTTGTTATAACATAAATTCGCCGTCTCGTTTTGATAAAAATACCTTTTATCTAACCTGTCAATCTTGTGGATAAGGTGCCCAGGGCGTTTCTGAAGGTCTGAAGCTGCCGCCCGCCGCCGCCGCCGTTGGTGCCCAGCTCCTCCCCTGATCCTTTCAGCGCCGCCTGAATGTAAAGAAATCCGCCTCCGGCTCTCGCTCAGTGCCCCCTCCTCCTTTTCAAAGATCCCGCGCGTGCGCACAGGCCTGTGCCTGATGCGCCCGTGCGGACATTTAGAGTCAGCCTCATTAAGCGAAGTGCGCATGCGCGCACTTCGCTCAACCTCCTCATAAGACGAGCACTGCAGCCAGCCACTCAGAGCCTGCCAAGCGCTGTATGGAGCCGCAGGCTCTGAGTGGCTGGCTGCAGTGCTCGTCTGATGAGGAGGTTGAGCGAAGTGCGCGCATGCGCACTTCGCTCAATGAGGCTGATTCTAAATGTCCGCACGGGCGCATCAGGCACAGGCCTGTGCGCACGCGCGGGATCTTTGAAAAGGAGGAGGGGGCACTGAGCGAGAGCCGGAGGTGGATTTCTTTACATTCAGGCGGCGCTGAAAGGATCAGGGGAGGAGCTGGGCACCAACGGCGGCGGGCGGCAGCTTCAGACCTTCAGAAACGCCCTGGGCACCTTATCCACAAGATTGACAGGTTAGATAAAAGGTATTTTTATCAAAACGAGACGGCGAATTTATGTTATAACAACACCTTTGTAATCACAAGGGCGCCATGGAGAGAACAATACTTTTAAAAGGGGGGGGTTAGAAAGTGGTGACAGAGTCCCTTTAAAAGTAACATCCCCAAAAAATAAAATATCATTCCCAAAATGATCCAAACATGAAGTAGACATATGGGGAATGTAAAGTAATAACTATTTTTGGTAAATTTGTTTTTTTGTTTTTTAATAATTAAACATGATTTTTTTTTTACATTACTTTACCAGTGTCATGAAGAACAATGTGACGAAAAAACAATCTCAGAATGGCCTGGATAAGTCAAAGCGTTTTAAAGTTATCAGCACTTAAAGTGACACTGGTCAGATTTGCAAAAAATGGCCAAGTCCTTAAGGTGAAATAGGGCTGAGTCCTTAAGGGATTAAAAAAGCAAAACTTGTTCAACTAAAAGAGGTCATAGGTAGAGTTGAGCGGACACCTGGATGTTCGGGTTCGGCCGAACTTCAGAAAAAAGTTAGAGTTCGGGACCCGAACTTGACCCCGAACCCCATTGAAGTCAATGGGGACCTGAACTTTTAAACACTAAAATGGCTGTAAAAATGTCATGGAAAGGGCTAGAGGACTGCAAATGGCATCAAAATGTGGTTAAGAGCATGGCAAGTGCTCTGCAAACAAATGTGGATAGGGAAATGACTTTAAATAACATAAAATACATAAAAAAATAAATCTTGATCTAGGAGGACAAGGTCCATATGGAGGAGGCGGTGGATGTGGCGGTGTAGGTGGAGGAGGAGGTAGCCTACACTGCTTTTTGGTTTTAAATTTTATTTATATTTTTTTTAATTAGTGTACACGCCAAAACATTGGGAAATATAACCTGTGAGAACCCCCTCCAGTCGTGCTCAACACACGTTCAGACAATACACTGGCTGCAGGGCAGGCCAGCACCTCTAAGGGGTAAAGGGCAAGCTCAGGCCATGTGCCCAATTTGGAGACCCAGAAGTTGAAGGGGGCAGACCCGTCATTCAGTACGTATAAGCGTGTGCACACATACTGCTCCACCATGTTGGTGAAATGCTGCCTCCTGCTAAGACGTTCCATATCAGCTGGTGGTGCTGGTTGTTGTGGCGTGCTGACAAAGCTTTTCCACATTTCAGCCATGCTAACCCTGCCTTCTGAGGTGCTGGCGGTGCCCCAGCTGCGTTGGCGACCTCTTCCTCTGCCTCAGGGGGGAATGCCACCAGCAGCGCGTCTACCAGCGTGCGCTTGTACTCGCGCATCTTACGATCACGCTCCAGTGACGTTGTCCTTGTAACGGGGATCCAGTAGTGTGGCCACCCAGTAATCAGCACAAGTTAGAATGTGGGCAACTCAGCGGTCGTTGCAGAGACACTGCAGCATGTAATCACTCATGTGTGCCAGGCTGCCCAGAGGCAACAAAAAGCTTTCCTTTTGTGAGAGGTGTATCGTCTGTGTCCTCTGTATTCCCCCCCCCCCAGCCACGCACCAGTGATGGCCATGAGCTGGTCTGGGTGCCCCTCTGCTGTGAACATGGTTCCTCCTACTCCATCTCCTCCTCCTCATCCTCCACCTAGTCATCCTCCAGAACTTTGCCCTGGCTGGACAATTGTGTACCTGGCGTTTGTGGGTGTAGGAACCCACCCTCGAAGCCACTTTGGAATGACTGGCTGGAAACCCTACGAAATGATCCCTCTTCCTCCTCCTCCTGTGCCACATCCTCTTCCATAATCGCCAACAGTGTTTTTTCAAGGAGGCATAGAAGTGGGATAGTTATGCTGAGAACGGCGTTATCTGCACTGGCCATGTTGGTGGAGTACTCGAAACAGCGCAACAAAGAACACAAGTCTCGCATGGAGGCCCAGTCATTGGTGGTGAAGTGGTGCTGTTCCGCTGAGCGACTCACCCGTGCGTGCTGCGGCTGAAACTCCACTATCGCCTGCTGCTGCTCGCACAGTCTGGCCAGCATGTGGAAGGTGGAGTTACACCTTGTGGGCACGTCGCATATGAGGCGGTGAGCGGGAAGGCCGAAGTTACGCTGCAGCGCTGACGGGCGAGCAGCAGCACAGACGGCCTGCACTTTATGCAGCAGCTCTGACATAGGGTAATTTTTAAGGAATCTCTGCACCACCAAATTCAGCACATGCGCCAGGCAAGGGATGTGCGTCAAACTGGCTAGTCCCAGAGCTGCTACGAGATTTTGCCATTATCGCACACTACCAGGCTGGGCTTGAGGCTCACTGGCACCAACCACTCATCGGTCTGTTGTTCAAGGCCCGTCCACAGCTCATGCGCGGTGTGGGGTTTGTCCCCCAAACAGATAAGTTTTAAAACTGCCTGCTGTCGTTTACCCCTGGCTGTGCTGAAGTTGGTGGTAAAGGTGTTACGCTGACCGGATGAGGAGCTGGTAGAGGATGAGGAAGCAGAGTAGGAGGAGGAAGCAACGGGAGGCAAACTGAAGCGCCCTGCAATTCTCTGTGGTGGAAAGACATGCGCCAAACTGCTATCCGCCTCAGGCCCAGCCGCCACTGCATTTACCCAGTGTGCTGTTATGGAGATATAACGTCCCTGACCGTGCTTACTGGTCCACGTATCCTTAGTGAGGTGCACCTTGCCACAGATGGAGTTGCGCAGTGAACACCTGATTTTGTCCCCTACTTGGTTGTGCAGGGAAGGGGTGGCAAGCCTGGAAAAGTAGTGGCGGCTGGGCTTGACGTACTGTGGGACAGCCACCGCCATATGGCCTTTAAAACTATCCGTCTCCACCAGACCGAATGACAGCATTTTAAAGGCCAGTAATTTAGAAATGCTGGCATTCAGGGCTAGTGATCGCGGGTGGGTAGGGGGATACTTCCTCTTCCTCTCCAGCGTTTGAGAGATGGAGAGCTGAACGCTTCCGTGGGACATTGTGGAGATGCTTGGTGACCCAGGTGGTGGTGTTGCTGGAAGATCCTCTGTTTGCAGGGTGGCAGGTGGCACTGTCACTCCAGGGGTGGATGAAGAGGCTCCTCCTGCAGCAGAAGAGGAAGCAGGAGGAGCCTGGTTTTTGAGGTGTCTACTCCACTGCAGCTCGTGCTTTGCACTTAAATGCCTGGTCATGCAGGTTGTGCTCAGGTTGAGAACGTTTATGCCTCGCTTCAGGCTCTGATTTGAACAGCGTGCAAACCACTCGTGTCTTGTCGTCAGCACATTGTCTGAAGAACTGCCTCGCCAGGGAACTCCTTGGAGCTGGTTTTGGTGTGCTCGGTCCCTTGCTGCGGTGGGCAATAGCAGGCGTACTGTCTATAGGACAGCCTCTCCGCTTTTGCACCCTGCTCCCTCTTCTGCTGTGCTGGCAGCTCTGTGCGACCACCGCCTCTTCCTCCGAACTACATAGGTCATCACTCTCATGACCTTGATTCCATGTGGGGTCGAGGACCTCATCGTCCTCCACATCATCTTCCACCCAGTCTTCACCCCTGCCCTCCTTGTCGGTCTGCACGCTTTCGAAAGCACCAGCAGTTGGCACCTGTGTTTCGTCATCATCCGAGACGTGCTACGATGGTCCTCCCGTGTACTCATCTTGAAAGATAAGTGGTTGGGCATCAGTGCACTCAATCTCTTCCACTTCTGGGGCAGGGCTAGGTGGATGGCCCTGGGAAACCCTGCTAACAGTCATCAAAAAGCAGAAGAGACTGTTGCATGACTTGGTGCTCAGACTGCTTGGCTGATTTGGGGGTGATGTGAAAGACTCATAGACATGGGCTGCAGGTGCCAACTGTGATCTTTCAGTAGGAGACGATGTGAATGAACTCGAGCCACTGTCAGCAACCCAATCTACAATCACCTGCACTTGTTCAGGCCTCACCATTCGTAGAGCCGCATTAGGCCGACCAAATACCGCTGCAGGTTCTGTCGCCTACTCGCACCTGAGGTCCCTTATTTGACGCTCTGCTCATATTTCTCAAATTTAGGATCTTGCCCTAAATGGGTGTTTAATAGTAGAATAGAACAACAGGATGTATCTCACACGACCTGAACCAGACTAGGCCTCAATTAAATTTATTTGCCCAAAATGGCTGTATTTCAAATACCTGAATAGAACACCTGTATATAAAGAGTGTATCTCAGACGCCCTGACCAACACTAGGCCGCAATTAAAGATTTGTGCCCAAAATGGCTTTATTTCAAATAAGTGAATAGAACCACACTATGTAAAGGCTTTATCTCACAATGACATATGCAGCAATGGCTGCAAAAAAAAAAAATTTCCCCCCAAACTTGTGTTTGTTTAATAACTAAATATTACAGCAGTATATAACCGTTGAATTTAACATGTGCTGATGCTGCAAGGCCAGAAAAATAGTGGATTTTGGCAAAAAAGTGTGTTTTTAAAAACCAAGAAAATTAAATTTGTATTTCTAGCTTAAATTGCATACTGAATAAGCCTGCGAATGCACCAGATGTTGCAAATAGCAAAAAAAAAATATTTTTTTTTTACAAACAGATTATTTGTGCTGTTTTTTAAAGCTTGGATTTCAATGTCCCAAAAGCTCAGATGCAGTGCTGGTGCACTGAGCTTGCATAAAATGGCCGCCACCCACCTAAAATTGTGCCCTGCACCCACACAACACAATGTATGTAGATCGCTGAGTTAGATTCACGTTTTGAACAAAGATTCTCTCCTTGAAATCACCAGCCGCATCCTTTCCCTACACTAGTAACGGCAGATTGACGTGCAGCGCTACGCGACTCCAGCTTATATAGCGGCTGGGTCACATGCTACACTGGCCAATAACAGCCATGCCATTAGTTAAACGCTTGTTGTTTGGCTACAACCTTTCAAAAAGCGCCGAACACCAAACCCGAACTTTTACTGAAAATGTTCGGCTCTGGGGTCCAAAAATCCTAAAGTTCGGTACGAACCCGAACTTTACAGTTTGGGTTTGCTCAACCCTATCCATAGGCCTAACTAACTGGAACAAAGTATTCAAAAATAAAAATACAGACACAAAATGAGATTTTTAAAAGCATCCTAAAATCTAATTGTGAGAGGTACATACCTTTTATGGGTATAAATGGTTAAGGAACAAGAAGGAAAAACAATGTGGTTCAATAAAACTGTAAAGAAAGCAATAAATGACAAAAAAGCATATAAATCACTAAAACAGGAGGGTAGCGAGGAAGCACTGAAACTATAAGACAAATGAAAGTAGCCAAACTAGAGACCGAGAGATTAATTGACAAGAGTAAAACTAACCCTAAAATGTTCTTTAATTATATAAATGGTAAAAAGTATAAATCTAAAGGTGTCAGCCCTCTACAGTGTAATGAGGGGGGAGTTGCAGAGAGCGACGAGGAGAAAGCAAAGCTATTAAATATTTTTTTTTGTCCACTGTATTAACTGAGGAAAATAAACTGTCAGATGAAATACAAATGTAAAAATTAAAATAAATAAATTCCCCATTAAAAGTGCCCTGCCTGACCCAGAAAAAAGTACAGCGTCATCTTAAAATGATTAAAATAGTCAAATCGCCAGGACCAATTGGCACCCCCCCCCCATCCTAAGAGAATTAAGTAATGTCATAGCCAGACCCTTATTTCTGATATTTAAGGACCCTATACTGACAGGGAGTGTTCCACAGGATTGGCGTATAGCAAATGTGGTGCCAATATTCAAAAAGGGTCCAAAAACAGGGCCCGGAAACTATAGGCTGGTAAGTTTTTAACATCTGTCATGGGTAAACTATTTGAAGGTTTTCTAAGAGATGCTATCTTTGAGTACCTCGAGGAAAATGAGCAAATAAGACCATATCAGCATGGCTTCATGAGGGATTGGTCATGTCAAACTAATTTAATCAGTTTCTATGAGGAGGTAGGTTCTAGACTTGACAGCGGCGAATCAATGGATGTCGTATATCTGGACTTCTCCAAAGCATTTGACACTGTACCGCATAAAAGGTTAGTATATAAAATGAGAATGCTTGGACTGGGGGAAAATGTCTGTATGTGGATAAGTAACTGGCTCAGTGATAGAAAACAGAGTGGTTATTAACGGTACACACTCAGATTTGGCAGATCTCTGCTGTTTCATACAGCAGAGACCTGTGGCTAATTACCGTAACTGGCAATAATGCCGATCGCGGTAATTAAATGCTTTAGATGCCGTGATCAAGTGAGATCAGCTTGCACTTCCGGGCTTCCTACCTATGACCCGTGTGTCCAATCCGGACATAGTTAGTTGCGCTGAATACTGTAAGCCTTACTGAGTAGGCTAACAGTATTAAAACTGCAATTCTTATTTTGGCCACCAGAATGCAGGCCAGGCTAAAAAATGTGCAAAGATGAGCAAAATAAGCTAATAATAAATTCCTGATAAACCAAAATAACAAAAAAAAATCTCATATGAAGCACATAATGATCACCAAAAAAAAAAAGTTAAATATATAAAAATATATACATTTTAATTGCCCCCCTTTCCGTATAATTAAAAAAATAAATACCTAAATAACAATAAATATAAACATCATGGGTATCACCGCGACCGAAAATGCCCATACTATTAAAATAGAAGAAAAAAAAATCCAATACGGTGAATGGTGTAACAGAAAAAGGGTCAAAATGGCTGATTTGCCATTTTTTCATTGCTTCTCTTACCCCCAAATTTTTTAGAAAATGTGATCAAAAAGTCATGCATACTCCAAAATGGTAATAATTAAAAGTGCAGATTGTTCCGCAAAAAATGAGCCCCTAAACAGCTCAGTAGACATAAGTATAAAAAAAGTTATGGGGGTCAGAATATGGTGATATATAAAAAATAAAAAAACTCAGAATTTACATTTATTTTTACACTATTTAGACATAAAGAACCTATACATATGGGGTATCGTTGTAATCGTACTGACCCAAAGAATGAAGGGCATGGATCAATTTTGCCGTAAACAAAACTCAGTGGGAACAAAACCCGTAAACGTTGGAGGGATTGCATTTTTTATTTATTTCAAATTCCACCCCATTTGTTTGTTTTTTTTTGTTTTTTTTTTACTGCTTCCCACAGCATTTTATACCATAATTAATGGTGGCATTAGAAAGTACAACTTGTACCGCCAAAAAATAAGCCCTCATACAGCTATTGACCAAAAAAATAAAAAAGTTATGGCTCACGGAATATAGGGAAGAAAAATGAAAAAACCTCCGGTAGCTAAATGTATGTGTGTGTGTGTATGTAATTAATAAATATATAATTTTATGGTCGTGGCTACGGATACTGGTGCTAGCGTAGTTAACCCAGGAAACCTAAACGTACCATTAACTAAGTAGGCCTGGATTGTGCCCATAGCCGTGAAACGTGGGTAGCCTATAAGGGGGCATACCCTGAGGAAGCCCTTGAAAAAGGGGAGGGAGGGTGGGACACGGAATGAACGCCAGCGTCGGATGACCGTGGGAGGGGAGCTTATAAAGCCTACGGCCCTCCCACAATCACAGGCTGCAACAGCCTTGACAATTATGGTCGTGGCTATGGATACTGGTGCTAGCGTAGTGAACCCAGGAAACCTAAACGTACCATTAACTAAGTAGGCCTGGATTGTGCCCATAGCCGTGAAACGTGGGTAGCCTATAAGGGGCCAAAAAGCAAGGCAAAAGGTAGATTTAGTATTTATTGAAGGGTACATGGTTTACAATGCCAGTTTGCGGAAAACGTCTATTTCCTGATGCGGATTGGGAATGTACCTGGTGAAGCAAGATGACTCCCAACATCCCATCTTCCGGATGATATGACTGGGAACGTTGTGCTTGGAGGCTGCGAAAGCCGCCCCGATCCGAAACGAGTGACCTGAAATGGTTTTGGGATCGACCCCCTAGGCCGGTGACTAGAAGGCGAATGTGGGAAATGAATTGCGCGGTTGTGAGGGGCTTGGATTTGAAGGGTAGCAGTGGGCTGTCTGGGGAGGAATGACTCAGGGAGCTAATTAATTGGTTGAAAACCTGGACTGGGCACCATTTGTTGAAAGACCTGAAGTACTTGACTGGGACTGGAGGCCCTGATTGCGACGTTTTGGTGGAAGGTAGCAGGATGAAATAGTCGTGACTCCAAGTTAACTGGCTCTTGGTCAGACCCTTGGATTTTGGGGAGAAACCTGTGAATTCCCCTGGCCGCAAAAACCCATAAAAACCTAAATACATGGCCGCTTTTATGATGGTGCTGGGATGGAGCCCGAAAGGGTTGCTGTCTAGGGAATTGGAAAGTTTCCTGAACAGATCCCCTGAGACTGGTTGCCTGGTGGGAGTGCATAGCAGACTGCTTTTTAGAATCCCCCTAAGGACAGCCCTGATGGCGGGGGATGCGAATATCGCCTTACTACCGGGATGTTTGAGGGTAGAGTAGTATTGCACCCCTGCCATGTACAATCTGATGGAATTGTAGCCAAGTTTGAGGTTATGGTGACAATAAGCTAAAAAAGCCATCAAATAGGTGATCCTATCTGTGCCGCTCCTAGGATGGAGACGTGATGAAAATTTTTGGAAACTGTTCCAACCGGTTTTATAGTTTCTAGCTGTGTTGGCTGATAGTGATTTTTGCATGAGGGATTTGGCGGATGAAATGATTTGCGCTAGTCCATGCGTAGGGTGTTGAACTCTGGAGGAGACAATCCTGCTGGATCCGCCTCTGGCATGACCTGGAAGAAACGGTTGAAATGAAAGCGTGACAGTGCGTCAGCCGCGGAGTTCTGGACACCCTGGATGTGTCTGCATGAAATTTGAAAGTTTGTGCTGTAGGGAGAACCAAACTAATTTGCGGACGAAAGGCATGATGTGACGGGATTTGGACCTACCTTTTGGTAATGATATCCACTACCGACTGACTGTCCGTAATGAATGTCACCGGGGAGTTTGCCCACTGCATGCCCCAAACTTGCGCGTCCGCTACAATTGGGTAGATTTCTAGGAGGGGGGAGGATCTGAGGTATTCACTGAGCGAAGAGATTTCGGGAGGCCAGTGGCCCGCGAACCACTGGTTGTTGTAGATGGCCGCGAAACCCCTGGAGGCAGCTGCGTCGGAAAACATTGTGGGAGAAGAGGGACACCATTGAGGGATGAATAGGGAGATCCCATTCCAGCGGGTCAGGAAGAAATTCCACATGGCTAGATCTGCCATCACGTGTGCATCCAGGACTATCGGGGAGTCCTGCTCTGCGGCAGTCAGTAGCCAATAATCTGGATAAGAAGGCCTTGCCCTGGGTCATGATCCTGGTGGCGAAGTTCAGCATGCCTAGCAGGGATTGTAATTTTTGCTTTGAGACGACCCTGCAACCCCACAAATCTGGAAATGACCTCCTTGATCTTTGACGGCTTGTCCTCAGGCAACCTCGCTTCCATCTTGCGGGTATCTAAGACAATGCCGAGGAAAGGGATTGATGGTTGAGGGTCCTTCAATCTTGGCAGGGGTGACGGGGATGTTGAGGCTGGCGAAAACCTGGAGTAGGCTATCAAGTTTGCAGGGTGAAACGTCTGGTTGCTCTATTAGGAGAAGGTCATCCAGGTAGTGGATGACCTTGGGGCACCCGCAGTGGTTGACCAGGACTCAGTGGAGGGCCTGGGCGAACTGGTCGAAAAGCCACGGACTACTTTTGGAGCCGAAGGTGAGGCGGTTGGCGAAGTAGTACAAGCCGTCCCATTTTATACCGTAGAATTTCCAGAGTTGTGGGTTGATGGGCAGCAGCTTGAAAGCGTCCGCCAGGTCAGCCTTGGACAGCCAAGCCCCTTGGCCTGCCAGGAGGATGAGGGCGATGGCTTCACTGAGAGGAGTATTTCATCGAGCACTCCTCCGACGGAACCAGGGAGTTGAGGCTGGGGATATGAGAACCATGAGAAGCTGAGAGATCATAAATTTAATCCTTTTTTTATTTTATTTTTATTATTGGTAAATTTTTTTGCAACGATGCCGATGGGGTTTGTCCTCCAGTAATCGAACGGAATGCTGGAGAAAGTGCTAATGAGAAAACCCTTCTCCAGTTCCGCCTGGACCAGAGGACCCACCGAAGCGGCATCGGAAATGGCGGACCTGAGGTTGGGGCATTCCCAAGATGACTGAGGAAGGGCCACGAGACCAGTGTGGAATCCTTCCTTGAAACCGTTGATGAGGAAGTGAACCTGGTGGGGATTGTGATGATCACGGAGAAGTGTGACTAGTAGGTCCACGTTGACCACGCCTAGTCACTTGTTCCTGGTCGATCTGTTTGGGCAAACCGACAGGGGGGGGGGGGCCCTAAAAAAAAGTGGAGCAGACGTGGAGTGCTCTGCACTGATTGTAGTTGCAGGTTGCAAAATTGTAGTTGTTGCATACCTGACTATTTCCTAGGAAAACTATGGGTCGACCCAGCTTGTCGGTGCCCGAGTTGTGTCTAGGCTGGGACCCCGAGGTGCCTGCCACAGACCTAGGCAGGGAGGATGGAAGGCTGGGATTTGGACACCAGTCTGAGGTATGCAGAATGGATTGGCATGATGCGCACACGAGGACTTTGAGACCGGCGAAATGTCGGCAAAAAAGCTCCATGTCCAGGGATGCCCAATTGGTGAACCGTTAGAATTGGGCGAGGGCCGCCGCGGCTTTGGCCGAGAAGGGGCAATGGTAGTCATAAAATGCGTACCCTCCATACTTGTGCCCCAGATCCGTGACCCTGTACAGGTACAAATCCAGCTCCTCGCGCCTTTCGGGGAAGGCGGAGCAGATTGTCCCTGAACAGGCTGAAGGCCAGGACGAATTCTGGGATAGACAGTTTCCTGTTCAATCGGGCATCCCTGGACCTGAGAACTATCGACACATTTTCGCAGGCTATGGTCCTATTCTCAACCGTGTCGTGGGTGGCAATAAGGATTGCGGCCAAATTGACGTCCTTCCCTTCCAAGATGTCTCGTTTGAGGGTGTCAGTCACAAAATGGGACGGGGCTACCTCAGACAAGACGGGAACCCTACCTGAGGATGTGGATTGGGACGTGGAAGCGACCAGGAGAGGAGGGACGGGGATACTGGGAGGCGGATCTCTGGACTCTACTGCCGACAGCCTGGTCTGAATGTCCGATACGGAGGTGGCCAGGGTGTTGATGGTGGCGTGCAGCTGAGTCGATGACAACTGGATAGTTGACATTGACACCTGTTCTTCGGAGTGGGAGGAATCGGATACCAGGAGTCGATAAAGCTCCGCCTTCCTGGCCGATGCTGGGTAACGAATCCCTCGTTTGGTTAATTCGGCTATAATTTGGGGGATCTTCCAGCTCCGAAGTGACCCCACGCTGGCGTGGCTGTAAGCCAGGGTATCCGGAAGGGAAGCGGAGTCATCGCTTTCAGAACGATGTGACATGTTGGGAAGCTGAAAAAGAGAGCAAGATTTAGTGTCCTTTAGGTGCGTTGCGTTGAGTAGGTGCGTTGCGTTGCTGCCCCCCGATGGACGCTTTGGAGCGACCTGAAGAAGACGTGACTATGCTTGTGCCCGGATGAATATAGATACTGAGGATCAATACCTGAAAATTCCACCTGGTCTACCGAGGCCTCAGGTCCTGAATGTTCGTGGCGGCGTAGACTAAATCGGGTCTTTGACTGAGATAAAAGTAAAAGTTTTAGCGGAGGGCCTATGGCCAGTGAGCAAGATTGTGAATGAAATAACCTGATGCCTGGGTAGGCCGCCAGACAAACATGGATGAGGATGGAATACATGGATGGAACGAGAAGAGATGTGGTTAGAGACGAAAAACGGAGGGGAACGTGAGAAGACGAGACATGGCCTGAATAACGAAAACTGGCGTGAGACGTAAATGACATTCGAGGCCTGAATAACTAAACAGGCGAAAGACTTAACTGACAGACGTGGGTTAAATGATGAAAAAACAGGCGTGATATGTGACTGACAGATGTGAGACATGGAAGACAGATGAGGGCTGAATTATGGGGACAGGCATGATAATGTAAAGTTTATTTTTATTTTTATTAATTTTTTTCCGAGTGACGTAAAACCGGCGTGGAGCGTAAGACAGACGTAGCCTGAATGATGAAAAACAGGCGTGAAACGTAAATGACAGACGTGGCTTGAATAAGTAAAACAGGTTGGGACGTAAAAGACACAGGAGACGTGAAAACAGACGTGAACCGGGGAAGGAAAATTGGCATGGGAACATGGACAAATGTGGCTGGATAACGCAAATGGAGAGACACGTGACTGACAACGAATGCTGTAGTATAAAAAACAAGCGTCGACGTTGACAAGCGGACGTGTCCAGACTACCGTACCCAGAGCGGGCAGGAGACTGGTGAGAGTAATGCAAAAAATACCAACCTGTTGATGAAGATTTTTGACGGACAAATAAGGTCAGGTAAATTTCGTAATAATACGGTTGACGTACAACTGCTCTGTCAGAAGGAACCAGAAAGCTAGTTCTGTAACGTAAAACGGGGAAACATTGTGGCGTTTATACAATGATCAGTAGAATGGAGTCAAAATTTCTTCTTTAAAAGGGGGTCATTTTTATTTATTTTTTTATATTTATTTATTTAAACATTGCTGGCCCATTGACATCAATGAACTGTGTGACTGTGAAAAATGAATGTACTATTGTGGCTTAGTCCTGCATGCCTGCCAGGGAGCTTGCGCAGAGCGGTGCCGCCTGGTTTGAGGCATGTGTCAATGAAAAAGGGGGTGTGGACAAGGAGGAGCTGGCCCCGCCGCCAGGATCGCAAGGACGTCTGAGCAGTGGTGGAGGGGCCGAGCATGCCGTCTGCCGGGTCGGCCGGCCCCTGGAGCGCATCGGGCCGAGGTGAGGTTGGAGAAGGGCGCCGGGCTTGGGATGGTGCAGAGCGGTGACCGGGTGGTGAAGGCGGGAGGCGCTGGGTGATGGAGGGCGGGTGGTAGGAGGGATGCGGAGGCTGGAGCCGAACAACCCTCCCCTTGGCAACGTTGGTAACAACCGGGACAGGGCTGGAGATGAGACATGCGGGCAGCACGCCAAGCGTGGCCGGCGGGTGCCGTGGCCGTAAGTAGCCGAAGCTGCTGGCACCGTGGCGTTTTATATTTTTATATTTTTATATTTTTATATATATATATATATATATATATATATATATATATATATATATATATATATATATATATATATATATATCTATATCTATATCTAAAAAAAATTTTTTTTTTTTTTATGGGGAACATGAGGGGGACGTGAATCCACTTGAGGCCGGACGGCTTGCTGGATCAGACGAGGTGGTGAGGAAGCGGCGTGGAGGAGTGTCAGGCCGTACATACTTACCTGGCAAAAGCCTCGTACATGCAGGACTGGCGAAACGAAGTGCAAGCACTGAATGAACGCCAGCGTCGGATGACCGTGGGAGGGGAGCTTATAAAGCCTACGCCCCTCCCACAATCACAGGCTGCAACCGCCTTGACAAAATATATATATAATATATATATATATATATATATATATATATATATATATATATATATATATATATATATATATATATATATATATATATATACATATACATATACATATACATATACATACATACATACATACATACATGAGTGTCAGGTGGCCGGTCACATGATTGCTGTGCCTGTTTGACTGTGCCCTCCCAGTTTTGGGAGTGAGCATGCCCAGTCCGTGTATGTTGCCGAGCCGCCATCTTGACTGTGGGCCGCTGGTTGCTGTATGTCTTAGACAGTCTCGCGGGATGTAACATTCCCCGCGTCTGCGCAATGCCGAGTTCCGGACGCCGACTGAGTCCTGCGGTCCCCAGAGACCTGTGAGATATCCATAAGTAAATGAATAATTTTTAATTAACACAACTTTGTACACCTGTAAGAGATTATCAATTGACGATGTTATGCACTATAATTGTATGTATCGATGATCAATATTTTTGGCACACAGCACTTTTTTTGATATCTGGCTCCATGCGTTTGTACATGATTTATATTGTAAAAAGTATAATCGAGATTCACTGGTTTTATTAATGTTTGTGTATTAATTGGGATATAATCATGTAATCACTTCCTGTTAATTATGTATGCTATATAAGCACCTGAGTTTGCACTGAGTATTATGGCTTGACAAAGGCTCCATAGAGAGAGCTGAAACGTTGCTGTCTACACATGGGTGAATAAAATACCCTTTTTCTTCACGGATATGTATGTGCTGCCTTGGATTCTTTTTCTACATATACTCAGTTGGATCAAAGTCCGCGATCCGTCTCAAGGAATTGCACCACCTTGGATTTGTGTGCTGCTCATCTATTATATATATATATATATATCTCAAAAAAATAAAGGCAGCACAAAAATAACACATCCTAGATCTGAATTAATTAAATATTCTTCTGAAATACTTTGTTCTTTACATAGTTGAATGTGCTGACAACAAAATCACACACAAATTTAAAAATGGAAATCTAATTTTTCAACCCATGGAGGTCTGGATTTGGAGTCACCCTCAAAATTAAAGTGGAAAAACACACTACAGACAGACCCACCTCTGGAACCCACACCTACGCCGAGAACGGAGCAGGAAGACTGGTGGCTGGAAGACCACTGGTTTCCTGGGGTCCAGCCACGACCAAGCGCTCTCCCCATACAGGTGAATGGGGACCGCACCAGGCTTGCACGGCCACTGCTTCCTTTCATTTCTATGGGCCGACCCATATGTGCAATGAGCATGTGCAATGCGCCCTCCGCCACCTTCCCCTCTCCGTTCTCAGTGTAGGTGTGGGTCCCAAAGGTGCCTACGGATATGCCCCCATTGTCTGAGATGGGAAAACCCCTTTAAAGAGGTTTTCTGAGCTTTCTTGAAAATATTGTTGTGTGCTGACCTATGGAGCCAAGATAGCATGCTCAGTACTTACTCCTACTTCATATACAGTTGAACAGGAAGACTCAGGAACACATCCAATTGAGACCCGAGCATAAGGGCACACAGCCGGTCTGAGCGCGGCTCAAAGGACCCGCATCTCCAGCAAGAAACATAGCAGAAAAGACGCACATTACATTATGGTGGAAAGTCTGCAACATCACGATGGCTAGGGCTTCTCAGTAATACAATATCGACCGCAAGTCACACACAAAAAAACCCCCAAAAAACCCCACAACAACTGTATTCATTCCGTGACTTCATTGTTGATAATGCAGTATTAGAATTGCGTAGAAACTTTGGGGGTCATTTATCAAACTGGTGTAAAGTAGAACTGGCTTAGTTACCTATGCAACCAATCAGATTCCATCTTTCATTTTCCAATAGAGCTGTGAAAAATGAAAGGTGGAATCTGATTGGTTGCTATGGGCAACTTAGCCAGTTCTACTTTGCACCAGTGTGATTGCACCAGTGTGTATATACACTGCTCAAAAAAATAAAGGGAACACTTAAACAACACAATGTAACTCCAAGTCAATCACACTTCTATGAAATCAAACTGTCCACTTAGGAAGCAACACTGAGTGACAATCCATTTCACATGCTGTTGTGCAAATGGGATAGACAACAGGTGGAAATTATAGGCAATTAGCAAGACACCCCCAATAAAGGAGTGGTTCTGCAGGTGGTGACCACAGACAACTTCTCAGTTCCTATGCTTCCTGGCTGATGTTTTGGTCACTTTTGAATGCTGGCTGTGCTTTCACTCTAGTGGTAGCATGAGACGGAGTCTACAACCCACACAAGTGGCTCAGGTAGTGCAGCTTATCCAGGATGGCACATCAATGCAAGCTGTGGCAAGAAGGTTTGCTGTGTCTGTCAGCGTAGTGTCCAGAGCATGGAGGCGCTACCAGGAGACAGGCCAGTACATCAGGAGACGTGTAGGAGGGCAACAACCCAGCAGCAGGACCGCTACCTCCGCCTTTGTGCAAGGAGGAACAGGAGGAGCACTGCCAGAGCCCTGCAAAATTACCTCCAGCAGGCCACAAATGTGCATGTGTCTGCTCAAACGGTCAGAAACAGACTCCATGAGGGTGATATGAGGGCCTGACGTCCACAGGTGGGGGTTGTGCTTACAGCCCAACACCGTGCAGGACGTTTGGCATTTGCCAGAGAACACCAAGATTGGCAAATTCGCCACTGGCGCCCTGTGCTCTTCACAGATGAAAGCAGGTTCACACTGAGCACATGTGACAGAGTCTTGAGACGCCGTGGAGAACGTTCTGCTGCCTGCAACATCCTCCAGCATGACCGTTTTGGCATTGGGTCAGTAATGGTGTGGGGTGGCATTTCTTTGGAGGGCCGCACAGCCCTCCATGTGCTCGCCAGAGGTAGCCTGACTGCCATTAGGTACCGAGATGAGATCCTCAGACCCCTTGTGAGACCATATGCTGGTGCGGTTGGCCCTGGGTTCCTCCTAATGCAAGACAATGCTAGACCTCATGTGGCTGGAGTGTGTCAGCAGTTCCTGCAAGACGAAGGCATTGATGCTATGGACTGGCCCGCCCGTTCCCCAGACCTGAATCCAATTGAGCGCATCTGGGACATCATGTCTCGCTCTATCCACCAACGTCACGTTGCACCACAGACTGTCCAGGAGTTGGCAGATGCTTTAGTCCAGGTCTGGGAGGAGATCCCTCAGGAGACCGTCCGTCACCTCATCAGGAGCATGCACAGGTGTTGTAGGGAGGTCATACAGGCACGTGGAGGCCACACACACTACTGAGCCTCATTTTGACTTGTTTTAAGGACATTAGTTGGATCAGGCTGTAGTGTGTTTTTCCACTTTAATTTTGAGGGTGACTCCAAATCCAGACCTCCATGGGTTGAAAAATTTGATTTCCATTTTTTTTATTTTTGTGTGATATTTTAATTAATTCAGATCTAGGATGTTATTTTTGTGTTCCCTTTATTTTTTTGAGCAGTGTATGTGTGTATATATAATAAAGAAATGTGGGCAGCACCACTATCAATATAGTACAAACGGAGTGCCAGCGGCTGAGTAGGCGATCCACCTCCAAATAATGTAGAAAAAATGAACTCCGCAGCACATCCAGGTAGTGAAAGAGTAAAAAGAAGCTTTATTCACCAAGCATGCGACGTTTCAATCCTCTCAACGGGATTTTTCTCAAGCAGTGACATAGTGGACAGTGCAAAGTACATATTTAAACACATTGACACAATTAAACAATCAATGAGTAAATTACAGACATTTATAGTGATCTAATAAAAAATATAGCAATGGCAAAATTATCATTGCAAAAAAAGCATTTCATGACATTACAAACAGTTACAGTACAAACGATACCTGTATCGGATCCAATATACAGTGTATAGGCAAAATACTTTTATAACAATCATGACAATTCAGGTGTATACTATAATAATAACCAAAATGTGCAGGTGTACCTCAGTGGAATGATTATTAGATCACAAGGGTGTGCGATGGAGACAGAGCACTGGGTCACGGATATGCTCGAGACGCCGTGACCCATGTGCTCTGTCTCCATCGCACACCCTTGTGATCTAATTCATCATTCCACTGAGGTACACCTGCACATTTTGGTTATTATTATAGTATACACCTGAATTGGTCATGATTGTTATAAATAGTATTTTGCCTATACACTGTATATTGGATCCGATACAGGTATCGTTTGTACTGTAACACTTAATGTCATTGAAATGCTTTTTTTGCAATGATAATTTTGCCATTGCTATATTTTTTATAGATCACTATACATGTCTGTAATTTACTCATTGATTGTTTATTGTGTCAATGTGTTTAATATGTACTTTGCAACTGCCACTCTGTCATCTGCTTGAGTAAAATCCCATTGAGAGGATTGAAACGTCGCATGCTTGGTGAATAAGCTTCTTTTTACTCTTTCACTACCTGGATGTGCTGCGGAGTTCATTATATATATATATATATATATATATATATATATATATATATATATATATATATATATATATATATATATAATTTCAGATTTTTATTAACCATTTTTTTCCCAATGTACATAAACAAAAGCAAAAACATCCCATCAAAGAATATGATAGGTACATACATTCCATACAAAGAAAATGGGTACATACATTTATACAACATTGTATAAACCACCCCCCAACCAGCAATGAGACGGGCACCACCCCACCAATTTGGGTATAATATGACGGAGCACCGAGAAGTTTAATAGATTTATTAATGATCTTGTAGAAGGCTTGCACAGTAAAATATAAATTTTTGCAAATGACCCTAAACTGTGTAATGTATTTGACATAGAAGAGGACAGTATTCTGTGTGTGTATATTTATATATACTACAGAGGGATCTGGATAGATTGGAGGCTTGGGCAGAGAAGTGGCAGATGAGGTTTAACACTGACAAATGTAAGGCTATGCACATGGGAAGGAAAAATGCAAGTCACCCGTACATACACTGGGTAACACTGACATGGAAAAGGATCTAGGAATTTTAGTTAACAGCAAACGTGCCTGCGCCACCTACTTTATGAATGAAGTAGGCGGCGCAGGCACGTGACATCAGTGAGTTACGGACGGCCGCCCGCCCTGCTCTGCCTGCTACAGGACATTTAGTAAGTAGTACAGATGGGGCTGGGGATCGGAACTTCAATTAAAGTTATTATTATAAAAGGTTTAGGCATTAAGGAAGTGAGTGAGCGGCAGGGCCGGAGTACAGTGACCGCACCGGCCCCGCCGCATTTGCATTACACCGGCCCCTCCTCCCTCTCCCCTCAAGCTGATACATCGCAGTCTGCGATGCTGCAGCATCGCAGTCTGCGATGCTGCAGCATCGCAGACTGCGATGTAAAATGGCAGCATTCGCCCCATAAGACGCAGGGGCATTTTCCCCCCACTTTTGGGGGGGAAAAAGTGCGTCATGGGGCAAAACATACGGTATTTCTGGAGTGTAATAATATTACAGGCTATAGCTACTAGAGAGGGGTCATTGATCCAGGGAGTTATTCTGATTGGAGTCGGGAAGGAATTTTTTTCCACTAAAGTGGGTAAAATTGTCTTTTACCTGACGGGTTTTTCTGCCTTCCTTTGGATCAATTTGCAGGAAAAAAGACTGAACTAAATGGGCCGATGTCTTTTTTAGGCCTTATAAACGATGTTAATATACCCCTTTAAACAAAAGATGTTTTTATCCAACTATTGGATGAACATTTCAAACTTCTTTTCTGGCAGTAGCAGTTGGTCGGCTAAAATAATTGTAAAAATTACACCCAAAGAATGATCATTTTGGTTGAAAATGTCTGTGTTCAACTTTAGAATGTGTATGAGTACTTTTCAGAAGTAAAGCGATTTCCCATCAGTGGTGTGGTTGAATGGCAAAGAATAGATTGTGGCCAGGTTGTCCTAACCTATTCAGTGACCAACTGCCTATAAGCTTTTCAGACAAATTTATCAAACTGGTGTAAAGTAGAACTGGCTAAGTTGCCCATAGCAACCAATCAGATTCCACCTTTCATTTTTCACAGCACTATTGGAAAATGAAAGATGGAATCTGATTGGTTGCATAGGTAACTAAGCCAGTTCTACTTTACACCAGTTTGATAAATGACCCCCAAAGTTTCTACGCAATTCTAATACTGCATTATCAACAATGAAGTCACGGAATGAATACAGTTGTTGTGGTTTTTTTTTTTTTTTTGTGTGTGACTTGCGGTCGATATTGTATTACTGAGAAGCCCTAGCCATCGTGATGTTGCAGACTTTCCACCATAATGTAATGTGCGTCTTTTCTGCTATGTTTCTTGCTGGAGATGCGGGTCTTTTGAGCCGCGCTCAGACCAGCTGTGTGCCCTTATGCTCTGGTCTCAATTGGATGTGTTCCTGAGTCTTCCTGTTCAACTGTATATGAAGTAGGAGTAAGTACTGAGCATGCTATCTTGGCTCCATAGGTCAGCACAGAACAATATTTTCAAGAAAGCTCAGAAAACCTCTTTAAAGGGGTATTCCCATCTCAGACAATGGGGGCATATCCGTAGGCACCTTTGGGACCCACACCTACACTGAGAACGGAGAGGGGAAGGTGGCGGAGGGCGCATTGCACATGCTCATTGCACATATGGGTCGGCCCATAGAAATGAAAGGAAGCAGTGGCCGTGCAAGCCTGGTGCGGTCCCCATTCACTTGTATGGGGAGAGCGCTTGGTCGTGGCTGGACCCCAGGAAACCAGTGGTCTTCCAGCCAGCAGTCTTCCTGCTCCGTTCTCGGCGTAGGTGTGGGTTCCAGAGGTGGGTCTGTGATCGGAATACCCTTTACAGGGCTCCAGATGGCGACCAAAATGGTCGCCAATGCGCCTTAATATTTGCAGATGGCGACAAGACTTTTTAGTCTTGTCGCCATTTGCGACTGTACCGCCGCGATCCTGCGCAGCCTAAGTTCCCTTCAGTACTAGCACAGCACAGTGGAGAAGGAAGGAGTCCCTCCCTCTCCACTGTGACGCGGCCGCCACTACCACCAATGGGGAGATAGCTCCTCCTCCCCTGCTATCGCCACTGTGCCACCAATGAATGTTAAACATAAGTATAGGCAGCGGTATCACAGACCTGGCACCCGGCCTCAATAACAGGGCATGCGATATGCAGCAATTAACCCCTCAGGTGCCACAGATCGCATGCCCTGTTATTGAGGCCGAGTGCCGAGTCTGTGATACCGCTGCAGACAATTGTATGAAAGAGTTAAAGAGGACCTTTCGTGGGTCCAAAGAATATGAACTTAGTAGCAGGCTGCATAGAGCGGCGCCCAGGTATCTAAGTGCACTAAGTGGCCCCCGGTATTTTCAACATTCAGAGCAAGGAGGAGGAGATGCCAGTGTCTCTCCTTCTCCCTGACAGCATCGCTGTCCAATCAGAGCTCAGAGCCAGGGAGTTTTTTTTTTTCTCCCTGGCTCTGAGCTCTGCGCTGTGATTGGACAGCACTGCTGTCAGGGAGAAGGAGAGACACTGGCGTCTCCTCCTCCTTCCTCTAAATGCTGAAAATACCGGGGGCCACAGCGGGCGAACGGAGCGGCGCCCAGGAATAATAGTAAGTGCACTTAGATACCTGGGCGCCGCTCTATGCAGCCTGCTACTAAGTTCATATTCTTTGGACCCACGAAAGGTCCTCTTTTTAATTACATTCATTGGTGGGGCAGTGCTCCCCCCCCCCCCCCCAAGCCTCTCCCCCCCCCCCCCCCATTATCACTTGCCACAAGTCGTCGCCCCCCCCCCCCCCCCTTCATTGTTATATGGTGGTCACAGGGTCCCATCCCCTTCATTGGTGGCAGTGGCAGATCACACTGCTGGGTCTCAGATCGTTACCATGGCAGCCAGGACGCTACTGAAGCCCTGGCTGCCATGTTCAGAGCACAGAGCAGCAGGGAGAGTGTGAGGTCCTATTCACCCTAATAGAGCTCTATCAGGGTGAATAGCACAAGGGCTGAAAAGATCCAGGTTCTAGTCCCTAAGGGAAGAAATGGTTATTAAATAAAAAGTAAAAAAAACAACAAAATACTAAAAGTTTAAATGGCCCCCTTCCCAGTTTTACATATAAAATTTACAAACAATAAAGAATAAACATATTACATATCGCCATGTCCCAAAAAATGTGAGCTATTAAAATATAAAAAAATATTCCCGCTCGGTGAAGGCCGTAACAGAAAAAAAAACTCTAAACCACGCAATTCGCCATTTTTAGTCACCTTGTCCCCCCAGAAGATGTCCCTGGATGTTGAGAGGTATGTGGTGCCGTTTTTTCCTATATGTAGTGCTGGCTCACTACTGTGACCTGCGTCTCATCTTCTCAAAGTCCTTTTTTTTTAATTATATACATTTTAAATTTGGCGACTAAATTTTTTAGTTTAGGAGCCAATGGCTCCTGGTAATTTTTTTTTTTGACTGGAGCACTGCTTTACCTCCCTCACGGATATTTAAACTTCTACTGGTTGGATTCCCATGTTGTGCTTCCCAGAATTGTCACTGATTTGTGGCAGTAGCACTGGTGAAGTAGTAGTCTAGTCAGTAATGGTTGTCACAAGGAGAGTGGTCAGGATGTGACAGGTCAAAGGATGAGACGGGAGCTTAGTCAGGAGATAGGGGTCTGAACCAGGAGTAGAACAAACGGTACAGACAAACAATCCAAGGGGTGCGTCTTGAATCAGAATCGGTAGTCAATACAGAGCCTAATTCTCAGGAACAATAGCTACAGTGAGGAACAGAAGTATTTGAACACCCTGCGATTTTGCATGTTCCTCCCACTTAGAAATCATGGAGGGGTCTGAAATTCACATTGTAGGTGCATTACCACTCTGGGGGACAGAATAAAAATAAATAAATCAGGAAATTACATTGTATGATTTTTTTTATTTTTTTTAAGAATTGATGTCTTCCACTGCTGAACATAAGTATTTGAACACCTGAGAAAATCAGTGTTAATATTTGGTACAGAATCCTTTGTTTGCAATTACACAGGTCAAACGTTTCCTGTAGTTCTTGACCAGATTTGCACACACTGCAACAGGGATTTTGGCCCACTCCTCCACACAGATCTCCTCTAGATCTGTCAGGTTTTGAAGCTGTCGCTGAGCAGCACTTAGTTTTAGCTCCCTCCAAAGATGTTCTATTGGATTTAGGTCTGGAGACTGGCTAGGCCACTCCAGGAGCTTGATATGCTTCTTATGGAGCCACTCCTTGGTTACCCTGGCTGTGTGCTTCGGGTCGTTGTCATGTTGGAAGACCCAGCCACGACCCATCTTCAATGCTCTGACTGAGGGAAGGAGGTTGTTGCTCAAAATCTCACAATAAATAGCCCCATTCATCCTCTCCTTAATACAGTGCAGTCGTCCTGTCCCCTTTGCAGAAAAGCAAATATCAATAATTTCCAAAAAATTGTTCTTTTTTTGTTTTTCCCATGCCTTTTTATGCTCCTAGATCCTGTCATGTTAATACTAAACATACAGTGCCTTGCAAAAGTATTCACCCCTTGACTCTTTTCATATTTTGTTACATTACAGCCTTAAGTTCAATGTTTTGTTAATCTGACTTTTATGTGATGGATCAGAACACAATAGTCTAAGTTGATGAAGTGAAATGAGAAAAATATATAAATAAAACTATTGTTCAGAAATATAAAACAGAAAATTGGCATATGCGTATGTATTCACCCCTTTTGTAAGGAAGCCCATAAAAAGCTCTGGTGCAACCAATTGCCTTCAGAAGTCACATAATTAGTGAAATGATGTCCACCTGTGTGCAGTCTGTGTCACATGATCTGTCATTACATATACACACTTTTTTTTTGAAAGGCCCCAGAGGCTGCAACACCTAAGCAAGAGACATCACTAACCAAACACTGCCATGAAGACCAAGGAACTCTCCAAACAAGTAAGGGACAATGTTGCAGAGAAGTACAAGTCAGGGTTAGGTTATAAAAAAATATCCGATTCATGATCCCAGGTGCCCCATCAAATCTATCATAACCAATTGGAAAGAACATGGCACAACAGCAAACCTGCCAAGAGACGGCCGCCCACCAAAACTCACGGACCGGGTAAGGAGGGCATTAATCAGAGAGGCAGCATAGAGACCTAAGGTAACCCTGGAGGAGATGCAGAGTTCCACAGCAGAGACTGAAGTATCTGTACATAGGACGACAATAAGCTGTAAACTCCATAGAGTTGAGCTTTATGGCAGAGTGGCAAGAAGAAAGCCATTACTTTCAGCTAAAAACAAAAAGGCACGTTGTGAGTTTGCGAAAAGGCATGTGGGAGACTCCCAAAATGTATGAAGGAAGGTGCTCTGGTTTGTTGAGACTAAAATTGAACTTTTCAGCCATCAAAGAAAATGCTATGTCTGGTGCAAACCCATCACATCACCCAAAGAACACCATCCCCACAGTGAAACATGGTGATGGCAGCATCATGTTGTGGGGATGTTTTTCAGCAGCCTGGAATGGGAAACTGGTCAGAGTTGAAGGAAAGATGGATGGTGCTAAATACAGGGATATTCTTGAGCAAAACCTGTACCACTCTGTGCGTGATCTGAGGCTAGGATGGAGGTTCACCTTCCAGCAGGACAATGACCCCAAACACATTGCTAAAGCAACACTTGAGTGGTTTAAGGGGAAACATGTAAATGTGTTGGAATGGCCTAGTCAAAGCCCAGATCTCAATCCAATAGAAAATCTGTAGTCAGACTTAAAGATTGCTGTTCACAAGTGCAAACCATCCAACTTGAAGGAGATAGAGCGGTTTTGCAAGAAGGAATGGCCAAAAATCCCAGTGGTAAGATGTGGCAAGCTCATAGAGACTTATCCAAAGCGACTTGGAGCTGTGATTGCTGCAAAAAGTGGCTTTACAAAGTATTGACTTTAGGGGGAGAATAGTTATGCCGATTGACTTTTTCAGTTATTTTCTCTTATTTGTTGTTTGCTTCACAATAAAAAAATTTTTTTTAAAAACTCTTCAAAGTTGTGGGCATGTCCTGTAAATTAAATGATGCAAATCCTCAAACAATCCATGTTAATTCCAGGTTTTAAGGCACCAAAATACGAAAAAAGTCAAGGGGATGAATACTTTTGCAAGGCACTGTATATGTACAGTTGTGCTTTATACTCCTGTGCATATCTTAAAGGGAATTTCCAGGACCCCAGCGGGCTCTGCAAAGTTCCTAAGATACTTAGCGCCTTGAAGTTGCGTGGATTGGCCCACCTTGACTCTGGGAGTGACATTCCCAATCATTGATGTGGCACCTGGTAAAGGACAGGAGGTCGGTGAAAGCAAGATTTTCAGTAGAGACCCTTCATTTGACTGGGTTTCCGATCAACCAATCTGTGCAACTTCAAAACTGTAAGTAAGGATCTTTCTTCCACAGGCAAGAAGTGAATATTTAAAGTGCATTTGTAGGGGCTGCTGTGTCCTGGAAAGCCCTTTAAAGGGCTTCTGTCACCCCACTAAACTGTAATTAATCATTTTGGTTCAGCAGATTGTTAAAAACGTACTTTTAAAATATGCAAATTACCTTGCTACCAGCAAGTAGGGCGGCTACTTGCTGGTAGCAGCCGCATCCTCCTATCCTAAAGACGCCCCCCTCCGCATGTTGATTGACAGGGCCAGCGGACGGGATCTCTCTCTGCTGGCCCTGTTTGCATTCAAAATCTGGCGCCTGCGCCGTACCTGTCTTCAGTCGGCGCAGGCGCATTGAGAAGGGGGACGCTCGCTTGGCCGCTCCATCCTCGATGCGCCGATGACATGACATCTACACCCGGCGCAGGCGCATTGAGAAGGGGGACGCTCGCTCGGCGCTCCTTCCTCAATGCGCCTGCGCCGGGTGTAGATGTGACGTCATCGGCGCAGGCGCATTGAGGATGGAGCGGCCGAGCGAGCGGCCGCCTCTCAGTGCGCCTGTGCAGACTGAAGACAGGTACGGCGCAGGCGCCAGATTTTGAATGCAAACAGGGCCAGCAGAGAGAGATCCCGTCCGCTGGCGCTGTCAATCAACATGCGGAGGGGGCGTCTTTAGGATAGGAGGATGCGGCTGCTACCAGCAAGTAGCCGCCGTACTTGCTGGTAGCAAGGTAATTTGCATATTTTAAAAGTACGTTTTTAACATAATCTGCTAAACCAAAATGATTAATTACAGTATGTATGCATAAATCGCAGTATAGGCATTAAAAGTAACCAAAAAAATATATATATGTTTAGTGGGGTGACAGAAGCCCTTTAATTTGAGCTAAGAGATTAGATTTCTACTAAGTGTTTCTATCATGATGACAGATAACTTTACTTTATGTATGATGCGCTAAGTAAAACTGTTATTGGGTACTACTGGGGCAGATTTATGAAAACTGTCAAAAAGAAAAACAGACTTTGTTGTCCAATCACAACTCTGCTTTTAGTTTTCCAGAGCAGTTTAAGAAATGAGTCAGTTCTGATTGGTTGCTAAAGACAACCAAGACCGTTTTACTGTAAGTTTTTAATAGATGATGCCCACTGAGCTTGAAATGATATTATTGCAGTCATGCAGTCTTCGCCAATGAGCCCTGATACCACTTAACACGTTCAGGACCTTGGATGAGAATGCTCGTCCTAACTTGCAGGTACTTAACGCACTAGGACGAGCATTCTCATCCTAGAGTTAACGCGCTGCCCCACAACTGCCGCCGCGATCAGCAGCAGGGGCCCGGCTGTATCTGACAACATCGGTGAAAACACCGATGCCGGCGGATTAACCCCCTGTATGCCTCAATCAGACCCTGTCCCATAGTGGGACAAAAAATAAAGTGAAAAAAGAAGTTAAATAAAGTTTTACAAAAAAAAAAAGAATTAAACGTTTTCAAGTAAAATAAAAAAAGCACCTTTTCCCAAAATAAATTAAAAATAAATTGTAAAAAATAGGGGGAAAAAGAAAAGTAAACGTATTGGGTATCGACACGTCTGTATCAACCGGCTCTATAAAAATATCACATGACCTAACCCCTCAGATGAACACCGTCCAAAAAAAATAAATCAGTGCTAAAAATTTTTTTTACATTATTAAAAGTGTAACACCAAGCGATCAAAAAGGCATATGCCCCCAAAATAGTACCAATCTAACAATCACCTCATCCCGCAAAAAATGAGCCCTTACCTAAGACAATCACCCAAAGAAAAAAAAAAACTATGGCTCTCAGCCTATGGAGACACTAAAACATGATTTTTTTTTTCCTTTTCAAAAATGCTTATATAGTGTTAAATGTAAAAAAAAAACAACTTTTCTTTAAAAAGTAGACATATTCGGTATCACCGCGTCCATAACAACCTGCTCTATAAAAATACCACATGATCTGACCTGTCAGATAAACATTGTAAATGACAAAAAATTAAAAACTGTAAGGCGAATAATACGGTAAAAGCGTTTTAAAGTTATTACCACATAAAGTGATACATGTCAGATTTGCTAAAAATGGCCTGGTCCTTAAGGGGTAGTCCAGTAATTTCAAGTTATCCCCTATACAGAGTGTACATGATGACTTTTAGATCGGTGGAAATCCTACTGCTGGGAACCCCACTGATCACAAAAATGGGGGCGCCCTGAAATGAACAGAGTGGCTATTCGGGCATGTGCACTGCCACTCAATCTATCTCTTTTGTCTATTGAAAATTGAGTGTACTTGACACTATGTAAGCTGTAGGAAATAATTTTAGGCAATGAAAGTTTTATTTGATTATTCACACAATTCTTTTTATAAATAGGACCTCAGAGAAGAGACCTCAGTTAGCGATCTGTGGCTGCATGATTTTTGGGGCAGCAAACTCAGTAGCAATGCAAGTCATAAATCCTACAGACCGCTTACAGTCTTAACATTCAGGTAAGATGTATGTTAGAAAAATCTAACCACTGACCATTATAACATTCTTTAATATATATTTGTTAGGCTACATGCACACAACCGTTGTTTTGGTCCGCATCCGAGCCACAGTTTTTGTGGCTTGGCTGTGGACCCATTCACTTCAATGGGGCCGCAAAAGATGCAGACAGCACTCCGTGTGCTGTCCGCATCGTTGTTCCGTTTCGTGGTCCGCAAAAAAAATATAATCTGTCCTATTGTCCATTTTGCAGACAAGAATAGGCAGTTATATTAATTGCTGTTCGTGCCGTGCAATTTGCGGACCGAAAAACACACAGCGGTCGTGTGCATGTATTTTTATATCTTTTCATATGACACTTTGTTACAATGTAAAGTAGTCAGTGTACATCTTGTATAACAGTGTGAATTTGGTGTGACCTCAAAATACCTCAACATACAGCCATTAAGTACACCCCTAAGTGAAAATGGCCAAATTGTGCCCAAAGTGTCAATATTTTGTGTGGCCACCATTATTTTCCAGCACTACCTTAACTCTCTTGGACATGGAGTTCACTAGAGCTTCACAAGTTGCCACTGTAATCCTCTTCCACTCCTCCATGACGACATTGCAGAGCTGGTGGATGTTAGAGACCTTGTGATCCTCCACCTTCCATTGGAGGATGTCCCACAGATGCTCAATAGGGTTAAAGTCTGGAGACATGCTTGTCCAGTTCAGCACCTTTTCCCTCAGTTTCTTTAGCAGGGCAGTGGTCGTCTTTGAGGTGTTTGGGGTCGTTATCATGTTGGAATATTGCCTTGAGGCCCAGTTTCCGAAGGGAGGGGATCATTGTCTGCTTCAGTATGTCATAGTACATGTTGGCATCCATGGTTCCCTCAATGAACTGTAGCTCCCCACAGCCGGCAGCACTCATGAAGCCCAAACCATGACACTCCAACCACCATGCTTGACTGTAGGCAATACACAATTGTCTTTGTACTTCTCACCTGGTTGCCGCCACACACGCTTGACACCATCTGAACCAAATAAGTTTATCTTGGTCCCATCAGACCACCGGACATGGTTCCTGTAATCCATAGTCTACTTGTCTTCAGCAAACTGTTTAGGGGCCTTCTTGTGCATCATCTTTAGAAGAGGCTTCCTTCTGGGATGACAGCCATGCAGACCACTTTGATGCTGTGTGAGGCGTATGGTCTGAGTACTGACAGGCTGATCCCCCACCCCTTCAACCTCTGCAGCAATGCTGGCAGCACTCATACATCTATTTTGAAAAGATTTATGACCACGTTGAGCACATGCACTCAACTTCTTTGGTCGACCATGGCAAGGCTTGTTCTGAGTGTAATCTGTTAAACCGCTGTATGGTCTTGGCCACCATGCTGCAGCTCAGTTTTAGGGTGTCGGCAATCTTCTTATAGCCTAGGTCATCTTTATATAGAGCAACAATTCTCTTTTTCAGAACCTCTGAGTTCTTTGCCATGAGGTGCCATGTTGACCTTCCATTGACCAGTATGAGTGTGAGAGCGATAACACTAAATCTAACACACCTCCTCTCCATTCACACCTGAGACCTTGTAACACTAAAGAGTCACATGACACCAGGGAGGGAAAAGGGCTAATTTGGCCATTTTCACTTAGAAGTGTTACTGACTTTTGTTGCCAGCGGTTTAGACATTAATGGCTGTGTGAGTTATTTTGAGGGCACACCAAATTTACACTGTTATACAAGCTGTACACTGACTGCTTTACATTCTATCAAAGTGTCATATCTTCAGTGTTGTCCCATGAAAAGATATAATAAGATATGTGAGGGGTGTACTCACTTTTGTGAGATACTGTGTGTGTGTATATATCTCGTGTGTGTGTGTGTGTGTGTGTGTATATATATATATATATATATATATATATAATCGTGTGTGTGTGTGTATATATATATATATATATATATATATATATATATATTATAATTAGGCCTGCACAATATATCGCCAAAGCAATAGCCATATCGCAATCGCCAATTGGCCGACCCAAAAATGCTGCAATTGTATTACCATATTTTTCGCTTTATAAGACGAACTTTTCCCCCCCGAAAAGTGGGGGGGAAATGGCAGTGCGTCTTATAAAGCGATGGTTGACTTTTTACGTGGCTGACACGGCTGTATCACCGGCCGCTATGTTGCACAGCGCGGCCGGCGATACATCAGTTACAGTGCGGGGAGGGAGGAGGGGCTGGAGGCAAGTCGTTATTTTAATGAACAAATGTTCTTCTATTTATTCTGTTTATCTGTTCTGTGCAGTGCTATTAAGAAAATGGCTAGTTTTGTATTTTGTACTTTTGCAGTAATGCAAATATGTTATTTAATTTAGTAAAGGATGTTTTATTTTGAAAAATAAATGTGCATTTCAGTTCTTGAGTTAAAGAGGACCTTTCACCTGTATAAACTATGTGAACTGAGTATGCTGCCATATAGAGCGGCGCCCGGGGATCTCACTGCACTTACTATTATCCCCGGGCGCCGCTCCGTTCTCCCGTTATAGGCTCCAGTATCTTTGCTTTTTAAGTTATAGTAGGCGGGTCTTCCCTTGTTCTGTGGGCGTATCCTTCTCCTAGGCTGCAGCGCTGGCCAATCGCAGCGCACAGCTCACAGCCTGAGAGGTTTTTTTCTCCCAGGCTGTGAGCTGTGCACTGCGATTGGCGAGCGCTGCAGCCTAGGAGAAGGAGACGCCCACAGGACAAGGGAAAACCCGCCTACTATAACTTAAAAAGCAAAGGTACCGGAGCCTATAACGGGAGACGGAGGCGGCGCCCGGGGATAATAGTAAGTGCAGTGAGATCCCCGGGCGCCGCTCTATATGGCAGCATACTCAGTTCACATAGTTTATACAGGTGAAAGGTCCTCTTTAAGCATAACTACATTTCATCATTATCAGTAATTTCTGTGTGCTTTTGCCTTGAAAATCCAAGCAAATAGACCCTCTAGCACAGTCCCTTTAAAATATCGCATATCGTTATCGCAATTTTTAGGGCCCTAATCGCAATCGCAAACAAATCCCCTATCGTGCAGCCCTAATTGTTCTTTACTCAACCAAATCGACCCTGACCCTTGATCTGCACCCCAAATTTGGCACAGTAGGGACATCAGGTGTCCGGGAAGGTTTTAGACCGGGTCTCCAGCCTCTAGGACGTACTTGTTTCTGAGAGATTCCCAAAAATGACCCTGCATTAGCCATACCAAGCCTGCTAATTGTTTCTCATCATATGTCAACTGCACATACTCACTGGTCCCCATGTCCCTTATCCAGCCCAATAGTAGCTCGCAGGTCCCACTCCAGGGTTTCCATAACAAATGATCACAGGTTTTAGCAGTTCGCAGGTCCTTAAATATTCTGTCATATGACTCGTATCAGCCAATATAGTTTACATTTATATTTACCAGGGTTTTTTCACACAGGATAGGATTAGATACACAGCTCAGCAGACAGTGGGGCTGGGTACTGTAGATGTTACTGTTTATAGTGGACCTTACTGATCGATATCTTTTAACGACACACACAAACATTAGATGAAATACCTGTGCGAAGCTGGGTCCTTCTGCTAGGGTGTGTGGATATAATATAATATATACATACCACACACGCTATCTTCTTTACTACATAGAGTTGTTTATGAAGGAAATGCCTATGGAGTTTTATATGCTTTGCCTGTACATGTGTGTGTAATATACATACAGTGCTTTGTGGAAGTATTCACCTCTTTCCCCTTGTGTTTTTTTCCTGTTTTGTTGTATTACAAACTGTCATCAGGTTGATTGCATAAATTCCAAAGTAGTACCAATTATTACCATGATATGAAAAAAGTACCTTGTTTTAAAAACTGAAGCGTTTTGAGCGCAATGTATTCACCCCTTTTGCTATGAAACCCCTGAGGCTGCCTGTACATGATGCAACCCTGGCAATTGGCAAAGATCCGCATACGCATCTTGTACTAGAAGCCTAAGGCTACTTTCACACTAGCGTTTTTGCGGATCCTTCAAGGATCTGCAAAAGCGCTTCCGTGAAAATACAACCGCATGCCTATGGGCAGTCTAACTTCAGAAGTAACATATTTAGGTGAATATCCCCCCTATGTGCAGTCATTGTTTCACATGATGCGAGTATAAATATACTTGTTCTGAAAGATCCTTGAATCTGCAAAACTGCTAAGCAAGGAAAATGTATAGATCCGGCTTGCTTACTTATGCATATTAAAGTTCTTTGTCTTTTGGCTTAATCATTGATTGTATCAAATGTAAAAAAATATTTAGCACCTTCAAAGTGGTAGACATTAGTGATGAGCAAAGCCAGCTTCGAATCCTAGTCTCTTCGCTCAAAACTTATTTTTAAAGGGAACCTGTCATGTGGATATTTGATTATAATCTAACTAATTATATACAATCATTAACTACTAAAAAGTGCCTTAGGGCTCTTTCACACTTGCGTTGTCCGGATCCGGCGTGTACTCCACTTGCCGGAATTACACTCCGGATCCGGAAAAATGCAAGTGTACTGAAAGCATTTGAAGACGGAGCCGTCTTCAAAATGCTTTCAGTGTTATTATGGCAGCCAGGACGCTATTAAAGTCCTTGTTGCCATAGTAGGAGCGGGGAGCGGTATACTTACAGTCCGTGCGGCTCCCGGGGCGCTCCAGAATGACGTCAGAGCGCCCCATGCGCATGGATGACGTGTCCAATGCGATCACATGATCCATGCGCTTGGGGCGCCCTGACGTCACTCTGGAGCGCCCCGGGAGCCGCACGGACGGTAAGTATGCTGCTCCCCCGCTCCCCGCTACACTTTACCATGGCTGCCAGGACTTTAGCGTCCCGGTAGCCATGGTAACCATTCAGAAAAAGCTAAATGTCGGCTCCGGCAATGCGCCGAAACGACGTTAGCTTAAGGGCCGGATCCGGATCAATGCCTTTCAATGGGCATTAATTCCGGATCCGGCCTTGCGGCAAGTGTTCTGGATTTTTGGCCGGAGCAAAAAGCGCAGCATGCTGCGGTATTTTCTCCGGCCAAAAAACGTTCCGTTCCGGAACTGAAGACATCCTGATGCATCCTGAACGGATTTCACTCCATTCAGAATGCATGGGGATAATCCTGATCAGGATTCTTCCGGCATAGAGCCCCGACGACGGAACTCTATGCCGGAAGAAAAGAACGCAGGTGTGAAAGAGCCCTTAGATGTATTCACTTACTGGTGTGACAGATGGTTACCTCATAATATACACACAAAGATGCAACATGCTGCATGCTAATGAGCTGATTGGAGTCTGGCGTGATGTCATTGAGTCCAGCGTATATTTAATTCAGAGCTATAGCCACTCCCCTGCCCACCTGCTGCTGATTCCTATGGAAACAAACTGTCATTCAGCAGCAGGTAGGCGGGGAGAGTCAGGAGCTCATGAATATTCAGGACTCATCATTATCAGCTGGAGCTTTTCAATACAAGATGTTGGCAGATTGACTGGGTCAATTAAAGAAAGTGACCCAGCATTGTGCTAAGAGAATCAGTCACTTATTTATGTTGCCCTTAGTTAGTACACCATAAAACTGGTGACAGGTTCACTTTAATGCTGTACGGAGATCCGTCTCTGTACAGCATTAAAATTTACAACCTCCGACAAGGCGAAGGGAGTTATTTATTAGATTTTTTTTTTTATACTGAAAAAGAAAAAACATTTTAAAACTTTGATCTGTATTTGATTTTTAAACAGAGTTCAGAAGTTATTTACCTACAGTGGGGGAAATAATTATTTGACCCCTCACTGATTTTGTAAGTTTGTCCAATGACAAAGAAATGAAAAGTCTCAGAACAGTATCATTTCAATGGTAGGTTTATTGTAACAGTGGCAGATAGCACATCAAAAGGAAAATCGAAAAAATAACTTTAAATAAAAGATAGCAACTGATTTGCATTTCATTGAGTGAAATAAGTATTTGAACCCTCTAACAAAAAAAGACTTAATACTTGGTGGAAAAACCCTTGTTTGCAAGCACAGAGGTCAAACGTTTCTTGTAATTGATGACCAAGTTTGCGCACATTTTAGGAGGAATGTTGGTCCACTCCTCTTTGCAGATCATCTCTAAATCCCTAAGGTTTCGAGGCTGTCTCTGTGCAACTCTGAGCTTGAGCTCCCTCCATAGGTTTTCGATTGGATTAAGGTCCGGAGACTGACTAGGCCACTCCATGACCTTAATGTGCTTCTTCTTGAGCCACTCCTTTGTTGCCTTTGCTGTATGTTTTGGGTCATTGTCGTGCTGGAACACCCATCCACGACCCATTTTCAGTTTCCTGGCAGAGGGAAGGAGGTTGTCGCTCAGGATTTCCACGATACATGGCTCCGTCCATTTTCCCGTTTATGCGAATAAGTTGTCCTGTGCCCTTAGCAGAAAAACACCCCCAAAGCAAAATGTTTCCACCCCCATGCTTGACGGTGGGGACGGTGTTTTGGGGGTCATAGGCAGCATTTTTCTTCCTCCAAACACAGCGAGTTGAGTTAATGCCAAAGAGCTCTATTTTGGTCTCATCAGACCACAGCACCTTCTCCCAGTCACTCTCTGAATCATTCAGGTGTTCATTGGCAAACTTCAGACGGGCCTGCACATGTGCCCTTCCTGAGCAGGGGGACCTTGCGAGCCCTGCAGGATTTTAATCCATTGCGGTGTAATGTGTTTCCAATGGTTTTCTTGGTGACTGTGGTCCCTGCTAATTTGAGGTCATTAACTAACTCCTCCGTGTAGTTCTAGGATGCTTTTTCACCTTTCTCAGAACCATTGACACCCCACGAGCTGAGATCTTGCGTGGAGCCCCAGAGCGAGGTCGATTGATGGTCATTTTGTGCTCCTTCCATTTTCGAACAATCGCACCAACAGTTGTCACCTTCTCTCCCAGCTTCTTGCTAATGGTTTTGTAGCCCATTCCAGCCTTGTGCAGGTCTACAATTTTGTCTCTGACATCCTTGGACAGCTCTTTGGTCTTTCCCATGTTGGAGAGTTTGGAGTCTGCTTGATTGATTGATTCTGTGGACAGGTGTCTTTTATACAGGTGACTAGTTAAGACAGGTGTCCTTAATGAGGGTGACTAATTGAGTAGAAGTGTCTAACCACTCTGTGGGAGCCAGAACTCTTAATGGTTGGTAGGGGTTCAAATACTTATTTCACTCAATGAAATGCAAATCAGTTGCTATCTTTTATTTAAAGGTTTTTTTTCGATTTTCCTTTTGATGTGCTATCTGCCACTGTTACAATAAACCTACCATTGAAATGATACTGTTCTGAGACTTTTCATTTCTTTGTCATTGGACAAACTTACAAAATCAGTGAGGGGTCAAATAATTATTTCCCCCACTGTAACTCTTGCCTCATCGAGGCATACATTTTAATGCTGTACGGAGACTGATCTCCATACAGCATTAAACCAAAGTTTTAAGCGAAGAGAATTTGGAACTAGGATCCTAAGCTGGCTTTGCTTATCCCTAGTAGACATGTTTTGTTCCTACCCCCAGAAAATCTATTTTAAGTCCAGCCTGTAGAGCATCAAAGGAAAAACACCAACGGGGAAAATACGTTCACAAGGCTGTGTGTGTAAGGGTACTTTCACACTTGCATTGTTGGATTCCGGCAGGCAGTTCCGTCACTGGAACTGCCTGCCAGATCCGGCAATCTGTATGCAAACTGATACCATTTGTAGACGGATGGGGATCCGTCTCACAAATGCATTGCAATACCGGATCCGTCTCTCCGGTTGTCATCCAGAAATACGGATCCGGTATTTATCTCTTTCAAATTTTTAAAGGTCTGCGCATGCGCAGACCGCTAATCCGGATCTGTTTTTCCAGAACACTTGGGGCCAGATCCGGCATTAATGCATTTCAATGGAAAATTTGCTGCATGCTGCGCTATTTTCTCAGTCCAAAAACCGTACAGTGACTGAATTGAAGACATCCTGATGCATACTGAATGGATTGCTCTCCATTCAGAATGCATTAGGATAAAACTGATCAGTTCTTTTGCGGTGTTGAGCCCCTAGGACGGAATTCAATACTGGAAAAGTTTAAAGCAAGTGTTTTAACTAATAATTATTTTTGTCAGTACTGTATGAATTTGCACCCATCCAATCCAGCCTCATCTCTGCTGCCTGGTTAATTCACCTCTCCCACCTTACAGTCCTTTCACTGGCTTCCCAGAGTTCACACAATTTTTTTTCCAAAAGAGTAAAAATACTCCCGTTTTTGAGGAGCATTTTCAGCCGAAGGAGTACAAAAGTTGAAGTAATCCATATATATAATACATAGGTCTAAATAACATTAGGATGGTGCTATTTTTGCAGGAAACCGTTACCAGTCTACTCTAGAATTGTCTTCTATACATAAATAGCAAATTTAGACAATTTGACATTTCTGACTTTTGTGCAATTAAAAAACTCATGTTTTCTCCATCATATTTAAAATATAACACAGATAAAATGGCAAATTATCAGTGCTTTGCATCTCCAGTATTACATTGGCCCATCGGCACCATAATTATCCCCACAATGTTCTGTTGTGTAAATCCAGTGCCCACATATGAGATGACCGAGCAGCGCAGAAATATGTTTGCTGTGATGATGCTGATGGGGCAAAAAAAATACGGGATACACAAAGCACTGCATTAACATGATATAGACTGATATATGACAAATACACTGACTCACTGATCACTGCACCAGCAAGTTTTGGATGAGCAACTGAGCCAGAGCTTGCATTAGCAGGCCCTTGCACAGAACGTACTGGTGCAGTGATCAGTTAATCCAAAGGCTGAGCACCTGAACGGGAGCCTGCTTGTTCAGGGCTCCAGATGGCGACCAAAATAGTCGCCAATGCGACTTAGAATTTACAAATCGCGACAAGACATTTTAGTCTTATCGCCATTTGCGACTAGACCCGCCGCCGCAGCTCTGCCGCTGAATACAGCGGCGGGGCACAGGAGATGAGATTTCTCTTCCCCGCCACCGATGTTCTTCTCAGCAGCGCAGTGGAGAAGGAGTCTCTCCCTCCCTCCTGAGCTGCTGCCGCCAATAAGAAGAGAGACGGGAGGAGGAGGGGAGGGGCTGTGGCCACTGCGCCACCAATGAAGATAACTGACCGGCAGCTGCGCGATCAATTGGAGGAGGCGAGTTAATTAATTTATTTTTTAACCCTCATTGGCACTGCGCCACCAATGTTTTTTATACTGGGGTGTTGGGGGGGCCGCACTGCGCCATTAATGAAGATAACTGAAGATGAAGATAACTGACCTGTTAATACAAATACAGGGGGCGGGTGCCGGAATCCAATAAGCCGGCACCCGACCTATATGACAGGGAGCTGCGATCAGCGGCAGTTAACCCCTCAGGTGCTGTACCTGAGGGGTTAACTGCAGCGGATCGCAGCTCCCTGTCATAGAGGTCTGGTGCCGGCTATTTAATTCCAGCACCCGCCTCCTGTATTTGTATTAACAGGTCAGTTATCTTCATCTTCAGTTATCTTCATTAATGGCGCAGTGCATGGGGAAAAATGCCGGCATTCAGGCAAGTGTTCAGTTTTTTCGCCGGAGATAAAACCGTAGCATGCTACGGTTTTAGCTTTTGCCTGATCAGTCAAAATGACTGAACTGAAGACATCCTGATGCATCCTGAACGGATTGCTCTCCATTCAGAATGCATGGGGATATGTCTGATCAGTTCTTTTCCAGTATAGAGCCCATGTGACGGAACTCTTGCCGGAAATGAAAAACGCTAGTGTGAAAGTACCCTAAAATATTAAGTTTAAATCCCCCCTTTCTCAATTATACATATAAAATATATAAACAATAAATAAATAAACATATTACATAGCGCTGCGTCCGAAGAGTCCAAACTATTAAATTATAAAAAAAAATCTCCTATGCGGTGAGTGCCGTAACAGAAATAAATAAATAAAAACTATCCGATTCGCCATTTTTTAGTCACCTTGTCACCCTAAAAAATAGGATGGTGCTGTTCTATTATGGGCCGAACGTTTCACGAAATGCACGCAGCTTTTTTTTTTTTTTTCTTCGTGGTATTGAGTATCGCAATTCTTTTTTATGGTGACGAAAGCGAATCCAAATTTTGCTATCGAAACAACCCTACGCCGATCTGATCGGTGTAGCGTTGTCACGATACCAAAATTTGGATTCGATTTGGTGACTAAATATTTAATTTGGCTCCTAAATTTTTGAGTTCAGGAGCCAATGGCTACTAGGTATTTTTTTTTTTAGTCTGGAGCACTGTTACCAACGTACCGAGACATACGGATGTCCCCATGACAGTGAGTGGCAGGAGATCTTTGAGACTGGCAACACGTGGTTTGATTTGACATGTTTACCTTGTGGATCAATAGGCGTCTGTGTTGTTTCTGGTACTGGCCACAGCCTTAACCTCCAGGTGTTGCTTTTGTGATCATTTAACTTTCCCTATTTATAGTTTTCTCCCACAATTCTGTGCGGTTTATAGCTTCAGTTGGACCTGTGGATAGCTGGTGTTTGGATCTCGGCTGCCATAGCTTCTTGGACATTAAGTGTTACCTTTCCCTTTTTGTATTTTGGCTTTTCTGTGTTTTGCATTTCTATGTTGTTTTGTATTAGGCCTTAGGGAGACTCCCGTTCATCCTTCCTTTTGGAGGAACAGGTTGTCTCTTTCCTGTCATTAGTACCAAGGTCCTTTAGGGTTAGATAGGACTTTAGGTACTCCTGTGTATGAACTCGCCTACCTCTGGGGTCTGTTCATACTTCAGGGCTTTGATTAGGGTTTTCACTAGGTGTCCATCTTCCTTCCCTAGTTTTTAGGCCTTATTTCCTTTTCCCTTTCCCTTTCCCTTCTATGTTCGGTGTGGGGTTTCCCTCCCCCACTAGAGCGTGACACTGCTGGTACAGTGATCAGTGAGTCCTCTGACTCAGATGCTCAGCCTCTGGACTCACTGATCACTGCACCAGCAGGCTCCAGCTGAGCACCTAACACAGGGAGAACACTGGAGAGTTTAGCATCGTACTTTACATTACGGTGTCAAGACTCTGAGAAGTATAATGACCTCTTGTCTGGCAGTCAGCTTCTCGCCTCTGTCGGCAGCTGCCTCCGCAGTCAGAAAAATGCAGTCATGCTGCACTCTAAGGCCCCTTGCAGACGAGCGTGAGCGGATTAGATCCGGATGCGTTCAGTGAACAATGCGCGATTTCGCAAGCAAGATCATTCAGTTTTGTTTGCTATCATGTTCCGTTTTTATTGCGCAGGTGCAATGCGATTTAATGTGTTTTGCACGCGCGTGATAAAAAACTGAATGTTTACAAACAACATCTCTTAGCAAACACCTGTGAGCATCGCATCCGCACTTGCTTGCGGATGTGATGCGATTTTCACACAGCCCCATTCACTTCTATGGGGCCAGCGTTGTGTGAAAATCGCAGAATATAGAACATGCTGTGATTTTCACGCAACACACAAGTGATGTGTGAAAACTAATGCTCATATACACAGACCCATTGAAATGAATGGGTCCGATTCAGTGTGGGCGCATTGCGTTTGCATCACGCATTGCAGCCGCGCGGAATACTCGCTTGCTTGAAAGGGGCCTAAGTGATCCCAGTGGTCTGCTGTCTGTCCACAGCTCCTTATCAGCTTGTCCCCAGACATCAGTTGGCCTCCTCACTGGCTGCTCTCCCGTCTTCATGGATCTTTCCTCTACCAGCCACTAGTTAGCCTACACAGTCAGGGACTCTGGAGCAACACGGAGAAGCAGCGTGCCGAAATTTGCCAATGAACAGCCTCCCTCCCTAATAACAATCTCCTTCCTCTAGATCAACCTGCAGGATGACAGGCCGAACTGGATGGACAAATGTCTTATTTCGGCCTTATGTACTATGTTTCTTACTTGCTGCTACACCTCTTGGATGTTTTGGGCAAGAGCAGTATTGCTGTGCAGCCCATGGGATTCACAGTGTGCAGTGCGCTGGTTAACTACATGAAAAGCCTTAATGCATATTCATACGCATTAGCCTTTTTTTCAAAGCGTAAAATTGCCTGAACAGGTGTCTATGATGCTTGTACAGGCGTTATTGCCACTTCTGCTGGCTTCCCATCGCCCAGCAAATTAGTTCATAATATTAGCAATGACATACAAGGCTGTGCACAACATGTCCCCTTCATACAACTCTGACCTAATCTCTCAATACATGATACTTGGTCTCCGCGTTTGCTACTCACACAATTTCTCCTATGCATCCCCTATACTCCGGTATTTGCTTACTCAGCACATCAGACTATTCCCTGATCTTTAGAAAACCTACAAAAGCAACCTGAAAACCCACCTCTTCAGGAAAGCCTACAACCCACAATAATTCTACCTCACCCACTGTCTCCTTCCACCTTTCCTTGTAGATTGTAAATCCTCAGCGGCAGGGTCCTCTCTCCCCTCTGTTATTCTGTCAATCATGTTCTTCATACTCATTGTGCTTGTTTATTGATGACCTATTCTCAAGATGGAAAAGCAAAAACACAATGAAACGGCACCCTGCAACACTGAATATATGTAATTGCACTAATGCTGTATTCACTATAGAAATGAACATGATACACTCAGCAAACACACCTTGACCAAAGTCACCTGTGTCCATCCACCACGGCAAGGTGACCATTTTTAGATGGGACCCTACTCTACAATACTCCCCTCCTTGTGCCAGTAGGATCCAGCTATATACTGCTCTAATTTTAAACCGTCTTTGAAATGATGGGTTAATGTAGATTTATAAAATTTTATGTGCAGACTAAGGCCCCCTTCACATGGACGTCGTAGGTGAGGGCTGGATGCGTTTAGGGTGCATTGCGGGAGTAGGCACGCAATTGCAGTCAGTTTTGTCTGCGATTTGTGTTCCGATGTTCAGTTTTTTTCCGCACGAGTGTAATGCGTTAAAATCTCCCTGACAGCAACATAAAAGGAGCTTTACAGTAATTAGATATTACAAAGAAAAAAATAAGGGGTTGGGTCAGCACAACCTGCCTGTAGGTGCAGATCGCTATGGCGAAATACATATACAAACGGAAAATGCAAATGTGATCGCACACTACATCCAGCACTCTGCCCTCCATGCTGGATGAGACATTGGTTTATATTTTGGCCAAAGCATAGTAAGCCACTCACCGCGTCAAGGCTGTCTCATGAGTGGTCCCTAACTCTTGTTCCTACCTGTTCATGGGCCATGACAGCCACATAAAATCCAGGGAATGCAGGTCAGCATGCAAGCCAAGTACACTTTGCTTGTAACCCCGTCCGGTGCCATTACAGCTTTCATCGGATCCAGGGATGCAAGTACCAACATGCATGCTGAACCCACCATATACTTCTCCTGGAGCCAAATGGCTAATGGTAGGTTCTATACAAGCAGACTCAGTTTTATACTGACTTTAAAACCAGCCTCAAGGACAGATTAACTGGTCAGGTGTGCAATGACTCCAAGGAGATCGCCACGCCTCCAATATATACTACAAAGAAAAAAAAAAAAAAAATGCTGATGACTGCATGCTGACCTGCATTCCCTGGATTTTATGTGGCTGTCATGGCCCATGAACAGGTAGGAACAAGAGTTAGGGACCACTCATGAGACAGCCTTGACGCGGTGAGTGGCTTACTATGCTTTGGCCAAAATATAAACCAATGTCTCATCCAGCATGGAGGGCAGAGTGCTGGATGTAGTGTGCGATCACATTTGCATTTTCCGTTTGTATATGTATTTCGCCATAGCGATCTGCACCTACAGGCAGGTTGTGCTGACCCAACCCCTTATTTTTTTCTTTGTAGTATATATTGGAGGCGTGGCGATCTCCTTGGAGTCATTGCACACCTGACCAGTTAATCTGTCCTTGAGGCTGGTTTTAAAGTCAGTATAAAACTGAGTCTGCTTGTATAGAACCTACCATTAGCCATTGGCTCCAGGAGAAGTATATGGTGGGTTCAGCATGCATGTTGGTACTTGCATCCCTGGATCCGATGAAAGCTGTAATGGCACCGGACGGGGTTACAAGCAAAGTGTACTTGGCTTGCATGCTGACCTGCATTCCCTGGATTTTATGTGGCTGTCATGGCCCATGAACAGGTAGGAACAAGAGTTAGGGACCACTCATGAGACAGCCTTGACGCGGTGAGTGGCTTACTATGCTTTGGCCAAAATATAAACCAATGTCTCATCCAGCATGGAGGGCAGAGTGCTGGATGTAGTGTGCGATCACATTTGCATTTTCTGTTAGTAATTAGATATTGATGGCCTATACTCGGGCATCTCCTTAGCATGCCGCCCCCCCCTCCCCCATCACAGGGAAATCTTGTGATTGCATCACTGAGATCATGGGTTCCCTAGCAGTTGTTTGAATGCAAAAGAGGAGTCAAGAGGAGGGCAGTTTCGAAGAATGGAGCATTAATGCACATCTGTGTACGCTTTTCTGTTCACATTTATGGGACTGCCAAGTAAAGCTCCATTAAAATGAACAGACGGGTGGTCACACATGCTTACTACTGCCCCTCTTCCCAAGTAGCACTTGGGGACCAGTGGGACAAGTTGACGGTCTCTTTCAAATAAAAATTGTAATACACTAGAACAGGTGCCAGCTAATTTGGCACGCCACTCTGTTGTGAAACTACAATTCCCAGCATTTACTTCTGTGGGACCTCTAAGAAGTCCAGAGCAAGTGATCATGCTGGAAGTTGAGTGCTGGAGGTTGCCTACCCCTGCCCTGGGACCTATAAAACTGAAAACAATGCATGCTCATCACATCGGCACAGACATGCCCTTTAATATAAACTTGTCTCCAAGGCAATACTTCAACGGGAGAATACTTCAGTACCTCAACATGCAATAGCCTATGGACAGAATTTGTATGAAAAAAGAGACATCGTTGTGCAAAATTGACATGTTTGGATCTGATATTGCAAAGTAGTTAAAGTGGTTGTCACTTCAGCAAATAGCATTTATTATGTAGCGAAAGTTAATACAAGGCACTTACTAATGTATTGTGATTGTCCATAATGCTTCCTTTGCTGGCTGGATTCATTTTTTTATCGCATTATACACTGCTCGTCTCCATGGTTACGACCGCCCCGCAATCCATCAGGGGTGGCCATGCTCACTATAGAAAAAATCACCAGCCTATGTGCGCTCCCACGGTCTCCTTTTCCAGTAGTGTGCAAGCACGGACACCACTGCTGGATTGCGGGGTGGTCGTAACCATGGAAACAAACAGTGTATATTGTGATGGAAAAATGAATAAAACCTACAAAGGAGGCAATATGGACAATCCCAATACATTAGTAAGTGCCTTGTATTAATTGTCTCTACATGGTAAATGCCACGTGCTGAAGTGAGTGAACCCCTTTAAGTTTCAATACTATAACAGTAAAGTGCCACTAAAATGGAGAGTTGTGTAAACGTGCCGGTGTACAGCATCCAAAGCGTTGACGCCAAGAACTGCCATCTTTACTTTATTAGTATGAAATCTTGTCACACTTACATGATTTGGACACTGTTGTATTAGCTTGAGGCTTTCTTGTGATGTATAGCTAAGTACAAGTGTTCTTCAGATGCATTTTTTTATTAATAAGTTCCCTTTGTAATATTTTGCAGGATCAGTTATGCCCTTGCAGGAGGTTTACACCCAGTTGGGTTTCATGTAATCAACATCATATTGCATTGCATGGTGTCTGTCCTGATGCTTGATGTCTTTTCACTACTGTTCAGTGGCGGAGAATGTGACAAAGGAAAAAAAATAATTTATGTCCCCAAGGCAGCATTACTGAGTGCTTTGTTGTTTGCAGTTCATCCAGTACATACAGAATGTGTAAGTATATGATCCACCTTCCCTCCTGCAAGACAATATTAATCTGCACTGGTACAGTGCACCACAGAGTCATTTCTGATCATACTCCCATTTCAATATTATTATTTTTTTTAGGATATTTCTTATTTTCGTTGTTTTTTGTGACAGACCCTATGGTACATGAGTGATGCTTGTAGCAGGTGTTTTGTGGAAGTAGGGGTACAGATTCTTGGAAACAGTCACGTGAAAAATCCCTGTGGTCTGCCATCTGTACTGCGTTTTATAAATGCTATCCAAATATACATTATATTTTTTAACCCCTTCTGCACCTTAATGTACTATCAGCTGAGCTCTCGCTGTAACTGAGATTAGATAACTCTGATCCCACCTGTTTAACCCCCTAAGTGCCACTGTTAGAAGTGACTGATTGCCCCACTGACCACCTTCTCCTAACCCGCAAAACAATTGCAGTGTGCTGTGGCAGCAAGAGGCCTAACAATGGCCTCTTGGGTCTGCCCTCTCCAGAAACATTGTATTGTATTGTACTAGTGATCACTGTGTTAGAAGTTCCTTAGTGGGAACTAACCCCTTAACCCCTTAAGGACACATGACGTATGGGTACGGCATGTTTCCCGAGTCCTTAAGGACACATGACGTACCGGTACGTCATGTGTTGTTCCGATCACTGCCGCCCGGCCGGCTGTGATCGGAACAAGGTGCCTGCTCAAATCATTGAGCAGGCACCTCGGCTAAATGCGCGGGGGGGTCCCGTGACCCCCCCATGTCCGCGATCGCAACAAACCGCAGGTCAATTCAGACCTGCGGTTTGTTGCGCTTTCTGCTGTTTCTGATCGCTGCGGTCCCTGACCGCGGCGATCAGAAACTTTAGTGTGCCGAAAATATATTTTTATCACCCCCCCCTGCACCTCTGAATGATTTTAGCCCGGTGGGAGGTGCAGGGGGGGTGTTGCGGGCGGTGGGGGCGGTGCGGGAGGCGGGCGGTGCGGCAGGCGGGATCGCGATCCCCCGCCCGCCTCCCATTGAATAATCGTTGGTGTAGAGTGGGTATACCAGGGTGCCAGCACATTGCTGGCACCCTGGTATAAACGGCTGACATCGGTGATGCGATGTCAGCCGTTTAACCCTTTCCATACAGCGGTCCGTACGGACCGCTGTATGGAAAAAGTTAACAGTAAGAGGGAGCTCCCTCCCTCTCCGATCGGGGGGCTGCTGTGCCTTTGCAGCCCCCCGATGGAGAGGGAGAGAGCTCCCAGACAGCCCCCCGCCAGATCCCATCCTTACCCTTCCCCGTCTGCGAAGTTCTGAGCAGACGGGGAAGGTTCCCATGGCAACAGGACGCCTCTCAGGCGTCCTGCTGTCCATGGTGCTGAACAGATCTGTGCTGAAAGCATAGATCTGTTCAGTGTAAGTAAAATACAGTACAGAACAATATATATTGTACTGTACTGTATTATACAGACATCAGACCCACTGGATCTTCAAGAACCAAGTGGATCTGGGTAAAAAAAAAAGTGAAAAAAAAGTGAAAAAAAAGTAAAAATCCAAAAACACATTTATCACTGATTAAAAATTAAAAAAATAACATTCCCTACACATGTTTGGTATCGCCGCGTCCGTAACGACCTGATCTATAAAACGGTCATGTTACTTTACCCGAACGGTGAACGCCATAAAAATAAAAAATAAAAAACTATGATGAAATTGAAATTTTGCTCACCTTACTTCCCAAAAAAAGGTAATAAAAGTGATCAAAAAAGTCGCATGTACGCCAAAATTGTAGCAATCAAACCGTCATCTCATCCCGCAAAAAATGAGACCCTACTTAAGATAATCACCCAAAAACTGAAAAAACTATGGCTCTTAGACTATGGAGACACTAAAACATAATTTTTTTTGTTTCAAAAATGAAATCATTGTGTAAAACTTACATAAATAAAAAAAAAGTATACATATTAGGTATTGCCGCGTCCGTATCGACCGACTCTATAAAAATATCACATGACCTAACCTCTCAGGTGACCACCGTAAAAAAAAAAAAAAAAAAACTGTGTAAAAAAAGCAATTTTTTGTCATCTTACATCACAAAAAGTGTAATAGCAAGCGATCAAAAAGTCATATGCACCCCAAAATAGTGCCAATCAAACCGTCATCTCCTCCCGCAAAAAATGAGACCCTACTTAAGATAATCGCCCAAAAACTGAAAAACTATGACTCTTAGACTATGGAGACACTAAAACTTTTTTTTGTTTTAAAAATGAAATCATTGGGTAAAACTTACATAAATTAAAAAAATGTAATACATATTAGGTATCGCCGCGTCCGTGACAACCTGCTCTATGAAATTACCACATGATCTAACCTGTCAGATGAATGTTGTAAATAACAAAAAAAAAAAACGGTGCCAAAAAAGCTAATTCTTGTTACCTTGCCGCACAAAAAGTGTAATATAGAGCAACCAAAAATCATATGTACCCTAAACTAGTACCAACAATACTGCCACCCTATCCCGTAGTTTCTAAAATGGGGTCACTTTTCTGGAGTTTCTACTCTAGGGGTGCATCAGGGGGGGCTTCAAATGGGACATGGTGTCAAAAAAACAGTCCAGCAAAACCTGCCTTCCAAAAACCGTATGGCATTCCTTTCCTTCTGCGCCCTGCCGTGTGCCCGTACAGCGGTTTACGACCACATATGGGGTGTTTCTGTAAACTACAGAATCAGGGCCATAAATAATGAGTTTTGTTTGGCTGTTAACCCTTGCTTTGTAACTGGAAAAAAAATATTAAAATGGAAAATCTGCCAAAAATGTGAAACTTTGAAATTGTGTCTCTATTTTCCATTAAATCTTGTGCAACACCTAAAGGGTTAACAAAGTTTGTAAAATCAGTTTTGAATACCTTGAGGGGTGTAGTTTCTTAGATGGGGTCACTTTTATGGAGTTTCTACTCTAGGGGTGCATCAGGGGGGCTTCAAATGGGACATGGTGTCAAAAAAACAGTCGGCGCACCTTTCACTCTACGCCCCGCTGTGTGACCGTACAGTAGTTTACGGCCACATATTGGGTGTTTCTGTAAATGGCAGAGTCAGGGCAATAAAGATACAGTCATGTTTGGCTGTTAACCCTTGCTTTGTTAGTGAAAAAAATGGGTTAAAATTGAAAATTAGGCAAAAAAATGAAATTCTCAAATTTCATCTCCATTTGCCAATAACTCTTGTGCAACACCTAAAGTGTTAACGACGTATGTAAAATCAGTTTTGAATACCTTGAGGGGTGTAGTTTCTTAGATGGGGTCACTTTTAGGGAGTTTCTCCTCTAGGGGTGCATCAGGGGGCTTCAAATGGGACATGGTGTAAATAAACCAGTCCATAAAAATCAGCCTACCAAAAACCAAACAGCGCACCTTTCACTCTACGCCCCGCTGTGAGGCCGTACAGTAGTTTACGGCCACATATTGGGTGTTTCTGTAAACAGCAGAGTCAGGGCAATAAAGATACTGTCTTGTTTGGCTGTTAACCCTTGCTTTGTTAGTGGAAAAAATGGGTTAAAATGAAAAATTAGACAAAAAAATCAAATTCTCAAATTTCCTCCCCATTTGCCAATAACTCTTGTGCAACACCTAAAGGGTTAACAATGTATGCAAAATCAGTTTTGAATACCTTGAGGGGTGTAGTTTCTTAGATGGGGTCATTTTTGGGTGGTTTCTATTATGTAAGCCTCGCAAAGTGACTTCAAACCTGAACTGGTCCCTAAAAATTGAGTTTTTGTAAATTTCGGAAAAATTTCAAGATTTGCTTCTAAACTTCTAAGCCTTATAACATCCCCAAAAAATAAAATATCATTCCCAAAACAATTCAAGCATGAAGTAGACATATGGGGAATGTAAAGTCATCACAATTTTTTGGGGTATTACTATGTATTACAGAAGTAGAGAAACTGAAACTTTGAAATTTGCAAATTTTTCCAAATTTTTGGTAAATTAGGTATTTTTTTGTGCAAAAAAAATAATTTTTTTGACTTCATTTTACCAGTGTCATGAAGTACAATATGTGACGAAAAAACAATCTCAGAATGGCCTGGATAAGTCAAAGCGTTTTAAAGTTATTAGCACTTAAAGTGACACTGGTCAGATTTCCAAAAAATGGCCTGGTCCTTAAGGTGAAAATGAGCCCGGTCCTTAAGGGGTTAATGACCCAGCCATTTTTTTTCCTCCCGACCTTCCAAAAACCGTACGTTTTATAATTTTCTATTCACAGTCATATGAGGCTTTCTTTTTTTGTGGGACAAGTTGTATTTTTCTAATGGTACAGTTTAATTTATAATGGCTTGTATTGGCAAAATGGGGGGAAAAATGTTGTGCGGTGAAATACAAAAAAAAACAAACAAAAAACAACGCAATTCCTGCATGTTTTTTTGGGCTTTATGGTGTTCATTGTGTTTACTGTGATACCAAGATTATGTAGTTTTTATTATGTTTTACTACTTAAAAAAAAAATAATAACTTTTGTGAAAAATATTTGCATCCCCATATTATGACAGGTATAACTTTTTGTATTTTTGTCTACAGAGCTGTATCATGGCCTGTCTTTTAAGGGCTGAGCTGTAGTTTTTCTCGCCCATATTCATTGGGGGACACAGAAACCGTGGGTATAGCTATGTCCTCTAGGAGGCGTTGTCACTAGATAAAGCTGTTAGCTCCTCCCCTGGCAACTATACCCCCTCCAGCCTGGAGAGAGAGCTTCAGTTTTTTCTAGTGTCAATAGGAGACAAGATCTCCCTGATCTCCTGAAGATTTTTTATTTTAGTTTATTTTTTCCTTCTTTTCAGATGGGAAAACAGTGGACTCCTCGCCTCCCTGGTCACCCGCACTGCTGCCTCCCCCACAGATGACAAGGTGGACCAGGGCAGCCTCACTCCCCTGCTTCCCGCCAGCCAAGGGGTCACCCATCCAAGCCCCCCTTTTCCAGCGTCCTGCCACTACAGTGCCAGTAGCTGAAGGGGTGACCCTGCTGGACCAGAGGAGGGGTGAAGATGGCGGCAGGAAAGAGAAGAGAGGTGAGTACACGGTACTAGGTGAGTATTTAACCCTCCTGGCCCTCCCTCACTCTTGGTAATGGTCTTCATCCCGTGAGGCCATTTCCAGCTCCCATGAGGCCATTTCCAGCTCCCCTGAGGCCATCAGTACCCCTCTTGTTGTCTCCAAGCAGGGACATCAGCACATGGGGGGTTAATACCGCCGTCCGGAGCGCACATGCAGAGAGGGGAGCGCAGGAGGCTCCCGCTCCCCGACAGTAATCCTAAGGTGGAGAAGGGGCCGGCACTTCACTATTGCGGCACCTACCTCATTACCACCCCCTTCGGGAGTGGACGCCGTCCTCGCCGCTCCGGAGGGGGTTACATGCATACTTTCGGCCGGCACCGCATCGGTGCTCCGGCCACGATATTCTTATCCCGGCCCGCGGGGTTCAGCCCCCGTCCGTTGCCGGGCAGGCGCATTCGCCGCTGCTCTGTTCATGTGGCCGGCCGATGCAGGGCTACCATGCCCTGCTAGGCCGCAAACTTCGTCCCCTGGAAGGGGGGGGCGGGGGGGGCGGGGTATTGGGCCTCTCTAGCGCAAATTATTCCCGCCACACTCCCCCTCCCCAGAAACATGCTGAGCTCCGCCCCTGGTCCTCAACTGGCCTTAACCCTTTCTGCGGCCACCTCTAGGCGGGCATATCTGGGGATCTGCTCTAGTGCAGGTTTTGTAATGGGGAAAAACTTAACCCCTTCCTGCCTCTGGTGCACTTGAGGCCGGCACCTTGGTTTAAAAAATAAATTAAATAAATAAATAAAACAGATGTGCGCCATACGAGTCCCCCTCCTCTGCCCTCTCTACTGCAGGACCACCCTGTCTGGTGGTATCACGCTGGGCCCGTGTCATATCGGACAAGGAGCACCTCTCATAGTTCCCAATCCGCCCTCCGGGGCCGTTTGGTTGATAATTCTCCACCTTCGCAGATCCGTGGAGGACAGCTGAAGTATTCCCAATCCACCCTTTGGGTCGTTTGGTTGATAATTCTCCACCTTCGCAGATCCGTGGAGGACAGCTGAAGTTTTCCCAATCCGCCCTCCCGGGCCGTTTGGTTGATAATTTCCACCTGCGCAATTCAGTGAAGGCCCTATGCAGGATTTCCAATCCGTCCTCTGGGGCCGTTTGATAATTCTCCACCTCCGCAATATAGTGGAGAGCCCCTGGAATTCCCAATCCACCCTCCGGGGTCGTTTGGTTGATAATTCTCCCCCAGCGCATTCAATATAGGACCTCCGACATCCCAAATCCACCCTCCTGGGTCGTTTTGGTTGATAATTCCCCACCTACGCAATCCAGTGGGGGCCCACTGGAACTCCCAGTCCACCCTCTGTGGTCGTTTGGTTGATATTCTCTGCCAGCGCCGTTCAATTAGGGACCTCTGTCCTCCCAATCCACCCTCCCAGGTCGTTTGGTTGATAATTCAGCACCTGTGCGATCCACCCTCCGGAGTCGTTTGATTAATAATGCACCGCCTGCGCGATACGGTGGACAGACCTCTAGAATTCCCATTCCACTCCCTGGGTCGTTTGGTTGATAAGTCCCCACCTGCGCAGTCTGCAACTGCCAGGGGCGATATTTTAAAGGGTAGACCTGCGTGCTAGCGGACCAAAGCAGGTCATCTTCTCCTCAGATATCTCCACACCCCCTCCCTTCCTCCCCGGGTCACATTCGGGCGCACCCTCTCTCACAGGAGCGGGTCCGTCCGAGGGAGGGGGGGGGAGGAGAATCACTGATGCACTCCCACTGGTCACAGGACTCGCCATATGCACTAGTTCTCGCCGTGGGCATTAACCCCCCTTCTTAGGTGGGGTATTTTCCCTACCACTGGCTTCAGTACTCTGTACGCATTCCACCTTCCATAGGTAGGGTAATTGCACCACCATTGGATACAGTCCGACTGTCGCGCTATCCTTCCATAGGCGGAGTGTTTCACATCACTGTACTTCCTGCCTGCCTTACCCCCTTTCGCAAGTGATTCACTAGTGGGGGAATATCTGAACATCTTCAGATACGGCAGTTCAACAGTCAGTACTCGACGGTGCCCGGTACTCTTACTCTAGTACTATATGAGTGCCGCCAGTGGATACGGTAGCTATTCCTCATTGTGTACTTTTGGTGCTGGTTTTGGCCATGCAGCCTTTCGCTAATGCTAGAGTTTGTGGTCGCTGCAGTGGGACATCCCCTCAGGTGGGGGCACTACCCTGGCGCCAGCGTGGCAGTTGCTCCTGTTCAGCGCCGTTCCAGGTAGAGTTTTTAAGGTTGCTCTATTTAAACTGGGGCAGTATGGTACATGGCTTCTACGGATAGTCTCGGGCCTCCCTCTCAGTTTTTGCGCTGACAGGGCAAGCGCTGGCTACTACTGTGGGAGCGGTATTGCGTTACCACTACATACTTGGGTTCTGTCTGTTCAGCTCTTTAGTCAGGTGATGGACTCTTCTAGCACTAGGTTCGGTGGCCTTTGCGGGTGGCCCCCTCTTCTGCTGGGGTATGGGGCTAGCAATACAGTGTGACCCCCCCCCCCTTGCCTGGCTTCCTCCTCAGGCAGAGTTTTTTGCGCAGCGACTTAATCCTTGTCTACTTCTGTATAGCGCCAGTCTCAGACGGGAAATGGGCTTGGACTAGCCTATTATTCCCCTGTCCTTTTCCTCCTCTGGATCATGGTTCTGACACCCCGCATGCCTTGGTAGTTCCTATGTTACTACCTTCCCTCATCTGCATTGCACGGGGTATTCTTTTGGTGGCCTTCCATTCCAGACACGCTCCGGTCCCGACTGGTGGGCTGTGGCGCCCTCCACATCCCTCCTTCTATGGGGACTCCTTCCATGGGTGTGGGTGTGCTAACGGCATCTACATGAAAGCTCCCCACCTTCTCTCCCGAGCAGGAGCTCCGGAAGCATACGACATGGATGCCCTGACATCTCCTTGGCGGGAGTTCTCTTTCCTTACGTGTTTCTTCTCTCCTACCGAAGGTTCTACGGAGGATCATATGGAGGGTATTCCGACAAATCCTAGTCGCTCCGGATTGCCCCCGTCGCGCGTGGTACGCCGACCTCGTTCTCCTTCCAGGAGATGTCCCTTGTTACTGCCACTCAGAGACTACCTTCTTTCAGGGTCTGGTCTTGCATCGGCATTTAGGGTCTTGGTTGACGGCATGGCTATTAAAACTGTTATCCCAAGGATCTATTATAGGACCTGGCGGTCCTCCTGGGCTTCTATGAAAGCCGGGACTTTCCCTCACTCCGTTTTTTCTCTCTCCACGGTCCTATCCTTTCTACAATCAGGGTTGGACCTTCGTTTAGCCCTTAGTTTTGATGGTTCAGGTATTGGCGCTTCTATCCTGGGGCAGCTTCCAGCATCCTCTGGTGCCCATGGAAACTTTCCTTCAGGGAGTGGCACATACTGTTCCTCCGTACCGTCCTTTACCGCCTTGGGATCTGAATATAGTTCTCTCACCGTTCCAGTCTTCTCCCTTTGAGCCCTTGGGGAGATATCTCTCCGGCTCCTGTCCTAGAAGGTGTTTTTTTCTTGTGGCTCTCACATCCATCAGACGGGTGTTCGAGTTGGGGATGCTCTCTTGCAGAGAACCTTCCTGGGTCTTCGCAAGGGTAAGGCGGTTCTCTGGCCCATTCCCTTTTTCTCCCGAAGGTGGTCTCTGTCTTCCACATCAAAGTAGAAATTCCTTCCTTCACTCTCCCTCTCCTTCACTCCCTAGGGAAGGGAGTTAAGTCATTGACGTCAGGGCTCTGATCATTATTGGCAGCCTCCAGTCCCTTCTGGCGTACGGAACCCCTCTTTTGTCATCTGGAGTTTCCACGTAAAGGATTGGCGGACTCCGAGGTGGCAATTGCATGATGGATTCGGTCTGCAAATGCTGTACCTTCCGCACCGGTGCGGGGTTCCGCCCTTAGGTGTCACGGCTCCATTGAGCGGTGGACGCTTCTTGGGCTCTGAGGTATCGCGCCTCGGCTGTGCAGTTGTATAACGCGGCTACCGGTCCTCCTTACACATATTCACAAAGTTTTTCCAGGTGCATTCTTATGCATCGGCGGCCGCTGCTTAGCCTGCAAGGTCTTGCAGGCGGCAGTTTCTTAGCTACCAGCAGGGATGCTTGCTTCCATGGGTCTGTGGTTTTTTCCCTCCCCGTGGACTGCTCTTGAACGTCCCACGGTTTCTGTGTCCCCAATGAATATGGGCGAGAAAAGGAGATTTTTGTATAACTTACCAGTAAAATCTCTTTCTCGCTCTTCATTGGGGGACACAGCACCCACCCAGTAGTGTCGTTCGGCCACAGTGTGGCAGTTGCTGGTTAGAACCCTGTTGGGTCTTTTGGCATGGTTGGTGTTCCATGTTTTTTTCGTTGGTTTACTTGTTTCTCCTACTGCTTCTCACAAACTGAAGCTCTCTCTCCAGGCTGGAGGGGGTATAGCTGCCAGGGGAGGAGCTTACAGCTTTATCTAGTGTCAACGCCTCCTAGAGGACATACCCACGGTTTCTGTGTCCCCCAATGAAGAGCGAGAAAGAGATTTTACTGGTAAGTAATACAAAAATCTCCTTTTACTGGTACCATTTTAAGGTACATATACATTTTTGATAACTTTTTTTTTTTTTTTTAGGTGGGGGCAAGTTAGAAAATAGACATTTTTACTTTTTTTCCATTATGGCATTAACCATGCATGATAAATATTTTTTGACTTTAATAGTTTGGATATTTGCAGATGCTGCAATTTCAGCTTTGTTTATTTTTTGTTTGTGTGAAATTGTAAAAAAAAAGGGCATGATTTGAACTTTTAATATTTTTCTTACATTTTTTTAAAATAATTTTTTTTTCTGTGTAAGGCTACTTTCACACTGGCGTTTCTGGGTCCGCTTGTGAGATCCGTTTCAGGGCTCTCACAAGCGGCCCTAAATGGATCAGTTCAGCCCCAATGCATTCTGAATGGATAAAGGATCCGTTCAGAATGCATCAGTTTGCCTCCGTTCAGCATCCATTCTGCTCTGGAGGCGGACACCAAAACGCTGCTTGTGAGCCAAACGGATCCGGCCTGACTTGCAATGTAAGTCAATGGGGACGGATCCGTTTTTACTGACACAATATGGTGCAATTGAAAACGAATCCGCCTCCTTTTGACTTTCAATGCAAGTCAAAACGGATCTGTTTGCATTATCATAAACAAAAAAATATATATTTTTTTTGTGTTCATGGTAATGCAAACGGATCCGTTCTGAACGGATACGAGCGTTTGCATTATATCTGCACAGACTGCTCCGCACCTAAACGCAGGTGTGAAAGTAGCCTAATGGTTGTTAGTCCCTTTAGGGACTTTAATATGCAATCTTCTGATCGCTTTTACTACAGACTGCAATACTAATGCAGGCTATGGGATTTATACTGGTTGTCTGTCAAGCTGTGGCACGGCATTGCAGGCAGCTTACTGTGACAGGCTTTAGAACATTGAGCTGGCCCCGGGCTGTCATAGCATCTGATCGGTGTCCCTCTATTTTGCCTTGAGGGCTCTGAACGAAGGACAGGGAAGCCCCCATGCCTCTACATTCACTGTTGTCTGCAACATAAGGGCTTAAATAACCAGCATAGGAGTTCTTTCCAGTCCCTGTCTTTGAGGCTCGGTGTCAAGTGCATTATACATCCAGCACCGGCAATATTTGGAGCCAGTAATCGCTCCATGAGCCTGTTCCATAATGCCCTGCCGCCCATAATGGATGTATCCATCATGAGTCTTTAAGGGGTTAAAAAAATAGATAAATCACTGCAAAAGGTGCACCATAATGATATGCAACTGACAACACTGGTTATTCCCTCAAGCTGATGTTAAGAACTGAGACTTTAGCCAATGTATTCCAGTTAGGAACACATCAGAGCCCTTTTGCACCACCGTCAAGGTATCTCAGCGTGGCATGGGTTCCTACCACTAGACTACCTACGGTGTGTGAACACTGTCTAAAAGGTGCTCAGAAACAACTTACAGCCAAACTCGCACATATCTCCATAGTGAGATCACTCAGGTAGTGGGAGAGATAAGGCTGTATGCCCCACCTATAACAGGCCATGTGACACAGGCTACCAGGTGCACCAGAATGCTACCAGCAGCACGCAATGGCACATTCCAAACCTATAAATATACAGTGATTTTTCGTAAAAAAAATTGGCAAAAAAATTTGAAGACCTATACAAAAAACTGATTTCCCCTGTAAAAGAAGTGAAATTAATTGGTATCACTGAGTCACTTACCACCTCTCAATAAAATAGATTAAAAAAGCTATCCAAATTCATATGTACCCCAAAACTATGTTAATGAAAATGTCAACCCCACCCCCCACAGAAAACAAGCCCACACACTGCATCATGGATGAAAAAACTAAAATGTTTGTCTCTCAGAATAGGGATACAAGATAAAAGATTTCATAGAATAGAACATAAAAACCATGCACGTTTGTTATTGTCATAGTTCTAGCTACGGTAATAGGTTACGGTAATATTTATGCCACACAATTATGCAAAAAAATATATTAAATGCAAACTGATATCTCTTTTTTCCGGATCCGTTAGACTTGTGCATTGAAATACCAGATCTGTCTTTCCGGTATCATCCGGAATAACTGATCTGGTATTTAATTTTTTCAAAGCTAGAAAGAACTGCACATGCGCAGACCGGAAAACCGGATCCAGCGATGTGGCAATTTGCGGAACACTTGGTACCGGATCCTGCATTAATACATTTCAATGGAAATTAATGCTGGATCCGACAAGTGCGGTAGTGTACCGGGATTTTGTCCCAGTATGCTGCGCTATTTTGTCCAGTCAAATACCGTACAAGGGACGAGACGGAAGACTTCCTGATGCATACTGAATGGATTGCTTTCTATTCGGAATGCATTGGGACAAAACTGATGCGTTTTTTCCAGTATTGAGACCCTTTATTTATTACCGGAAAAGAATAACGCTAGTGTGAAAGTAACTTTGGGCCTTATCACAAACATTCAGGAAGACTGACTTAAGGGGAACCACACAGCTATAGCCATCATGTCTCCATCTGTGTCTTCCATCGGCAAAGACCTTGTTGGAGACATGATGACTATAGCGGTGAGGTTCTGTGGGCACTTTGGAAGGCATTATGGTGATGTTAGGTTCTCTTTAATTTAAATCCATTCTGTTTCATGTTTCTGAATGTCATTAAGGCTGAATGCACACGGCCGTGTTCCGTGGCGGAGAGCGGTCCGTGGTATGCCGGGCTGGATTCCTGTTCAGAGCAGGAGCGCACGGCGTCATTGGTTGCTATGACTCCGTGCGCTTCATGCTGCCGCTGCTGTACAGTAATACACTATACGAGTGTAGTACTGTAGTGCAGCGGCGGCATGAAGCGCACGGCGTTATAGCAACCAATGACGCTGTGCGCTCCTGCTCTGAGCAGGAATCCAGCCCGGCATACCACGGACCGCTCTCGGCCACGGAACACGGCCGTGTGCATTCGGCCTAAGAGGGGTTTTCAGGGATTACTATTGATGAAGTAGTTACTTACCTCTTGTACATCTGTTGCTGCTTTGATACTCCCATGGACATTACCTCACAGGGAATAACTGCATGGACATGGGCAGAACCAATAAAGGTTAAAGAAATACATTACAAAATTACAGCTACCTTTATAAATCCTTATTTTAAAGGATTCTGATGCAAACCAGAAAAACCCTTTTATTGTGAAACTGCATCTCGGAACCAATTTCAAATAATAATTGTGTAACGATCATCTACTAATGAACTAATGTAAGGTTGGTGTCAGAAATAAAATGTTTACTATGGGGGTCCAGTCTTGTTTCTGTCATTTTGACTGTAGATACAGGTGGACTTAAAACCCAGTAGCACATATAGATCTCTGTACGTCATCGAGCGTGTGTGTCTAAAGATTGCGCCCGCTGCGGGCTCCTTAGCCGTGGGTGACCGCCTGCTTCTTATAGCGGACACCCGCGGCTAATGTCCGCAACCGGCAGTAGTGCCGATCGCGGACATTTAACACCTCAGATGCCGTGGTTAATCCTGACCACGTCATCTGAGCGTGCTGAAAACCGAAAGCTTTTGCTTTCGCTTGTGCTCCGGCTCCCCTGTGTGGCGATCAGAGGAGCCGGAGCGTGTGTGCAGCATCCCCTGTCTTTATGAATGACAGGAGGCTGCTGCATAGTATTTCCTATGGAGCCCTTGCCAATAGGGCTCCATAGGAAAGTAGTGAAATCATCATAGATTCCAATGCAAGTGTATTAGAGTCTATGATAATAGCAATCAGATTGTTATAGTTCCCTATGAGAACTATAAAAAGTGTAAAAAAAATAAATACACATCATAGGTGTCAAAATGCCCATAAGTATAAAAATATATTCCCCATATGGCAAACAGCAAAACGGAAAAAAGCATCCAAATGGCTGACTCGCCTTTTTGGTGGCTTCAATTTCTACAATTTTTTTAAATAAAAAGTGATCAAAAAGTCATACACACTCCAGAATGGTTTCAATGAAAAGTTCAGATCGCCCCGCAAAAAACTAGCCCCCATACAGCTCCGTACACATAATTACAAAAAAATTATAGGGGTCAAAATATGGCGAAAAAAATAAATAAAACAAATTTTTTTTTCCCCCCACTTAATTTTTTTTATCACTATCGAAACGCAAGATAAACTATAGATGTAAGGTATCGCCGGATGTAGAATAAAAGTAACCGGTCAGTTTTATCGAACGTCGTAAATAGAAAACCCGTAAAACTGTGGTGGAATTGCTTTTTTTATTTTTTTTATTTTTGCAATTTCACCCCATTTGGATTTTTTCCCCCACTTCCCACTACATCATATGCAATATTAAATGGTGGTGTTGGAAAGTACAACTTGTCCCGCAAAAACAAGCCCTCATATGGCTATGTGATCAGACAAATAAAAAAGTTATGGCTCTGGGAAGGCAGGCAGCGCAAAACTGGGGAAAAAAACCTCTGGGAGTGAAAGGGTTAATACCTTAATCAGGCTAACAGAAAAGTCTAAGTATAAAATATAATTTTTTTAATGTTTTCTTTTGGTAGGTCTCTTTTCTATATATTTATATAAAATAGGCTTTTATATCTCTCTTCTGGTAGGTCTCTTATGAATGCTGCTTTATTGGCCAGGGCAGACTATGTCTTTGTTTTCTGTGCTTTATTAATATGTTAATATATGTATTACATGTTTTGTTGTTTATAGGTTGCCGGAATTGTTGGCAGGGCAGATCTTCTCTGTGCGCTATTTGTTGTTTTATCTTTTCTTGGATATAGCAAAGCCCAAATAAGAAGTGAGTATTCATGTTTTTTCTTGAAATAACACAATTGTAATAATGTACATACATTAAGCCTCTACCGAAGGCACGGCTGGCAAGCAAGACATGTGGAAAGTGGATTAGGTAAAAAAAACAACAATTATGTGATTAAGTATAGATCCAGTTACTTAGAACATCAGCTCTCCCAACAAAGCTTTAGAATGGACACTGGGAGGCGCTGAGAAGGAAACCAGGCAGGTCAGTTGCTGGATGCCAGACCCACACCTTCAAAGCTTTTGTTCAAATGAGGCTTCAGTGCCCTCCGGTTGCCTTCTTTTTAAACATACGATGTAGAACTGGCATTCTAAGTAATGACATTGACACTTTAACCCCTTAAGGACACATGACGTATCGGTACGGCATGTTTCCCGAGTCCTTAAAGGGAACCTGTCATGTGGATATTTGATTATAATCTAACTAATTATATACAATCATTAACTACTAAAAAGTGCCTTAGATGTATTCACTTACTGGTGGGACAGATGGTTATCTCATAATATACACACAAAGATGCCGCATGCTAATGAGCTGATTGGAGTCCGGCGTGATGTCATTGAGTCCAGCGTATATTTAATTCAGAGCTATGGCCACTCCCCTGCCCACCTGCTGCTGATTCCTATGGAAACAAACTGTCATTCAGCAGCAGGTGGGCGGGGAAAGTCAGGAGCTCATGAATATTCATGACTCATCATTATCAGCTGGAGCTTTTCAATACAAGATGTTGGCAGATTGACTGGGTCAAAGTGACCCAGCATTGTGCTAAGAGAATCAGTCACTTATTTATGTTGCCCTTAGTTAGGACACCATAAAACTGGTGACAGGTTCCCTTTAAGGACACATGACGTACCGGTACGTCATGTGTTGTTCCGATCACTGCCGCCCGGCCGATAAGAACAAGGTGCCTGCTCATTGAGCAGGCACCTCGGCTAAATGCGCGGGGGGGTCCCGTGAACCCCCCCCCCCCCCCCTCCATGTCAGCGATCGCAACAAACCGCAGGTCAATTCAGACCTGCGGTTTGCTGCGCTTTCTGCAGTTTCTGATCAGAAACTTTAGTATTAGTACATGCGGGATTGCCTCCCCTTGAATAATCGTTTGTGGCTAGTGGGTATACCAGGGTGTCAGCACATTGCTGACACCCTGGTATAAACGGCTGAAATCTGTGATGCGATGTCAGCCGTTTAACCCTTTCCATACCGCAGTCCGTATGGACAGCTGTATGGAAAAGGTTAACAGCTCAGGGAGCTCCCTCTCCCATCGGGGGGCTGCTGTGCCTTTGCAGCCCCCCGAGGGAGAGAGCCCCCAGATAGCCCCCCGCCTTACACTTCCCCGTCTGCACAGTTCTGGCCACTACTGAGCAGACGGGGAAGGTTCCCATTGCAACAGGACGCCTTCTCAGGCATCCTGCTGTCCATGGTGCTGAACAGATCTGTGCTAAAGGCATAGATCTGTTCAGACAAAGTGTAAGTAAAATACAGTACAGTACACTATATATTGTACTGTACTGTATTATACAGACATCAGACCCACTGGATCTTCAAGAATCAAGTGGGTCTGAGTAAAAAAAAAGTGAAAAAAAAGTTAAAACACATTTATCACTCATAAAAAATTCCCTACACATGTTTGGTATTGCCGCGTCCGTAACGACCTGATCTATACAAAGGGTCATGTTACTTTACCCGAACAGTGAACGCCATAAAAATAAAAAATAAAAAACTATGATTAAATTGAAATTTTGCCCACCTTAGGCTACTTTCACACCTGCGTTAGGTGCGGATCCGTCTGGTATCTGCACAGACGGATCCGCACCTATAATGCAAACGCTTAGATCCGTTCAGAACGGATCCGTTTGCATTACCATGAACAAAAAAAAAAAAAAAATAATATTTTTAAAATTTTTTTTTTTTGTTCATGATAATGCAAACGGATCCGTTTTGACTTTACATTGAAAGTCAATGGGGGACGGATCCGTTTGAAAATTGAGCCATATTGTGTCAACTTCAAACGGATCCGTCCCCATTGACTTACATTGTAAGTCTGGACGGATCCGTTTGCCTCCGCACGGCCAGGCGGACACCCGAACGCTGCAAGCTGCGTTCAGGTGTCCGCCAGCGGAGCGGAGGACAAACGGTGCCAGACTGATGCATTCTGAGCGGATCCGCATCCACTCAGAATGCTTTAGGACTGGACGGATCCGTTCGGGGCCGCTTGTGAGAGCCTTCAAACGGAACTCACAAGCGGAGCCCCGAACGCTAGTGTGAAAGTAGCCTAACTTCCCAAAAAAAGTAATAAAAGTGATCAAAAAAGTCGCATTTACGCCAAAATTGTAACAATCAAACCGTCATCTCATCCCGCAAAAATCATACCCTACCCAAGATAATCGCCCAAAAACTGAAAAAACTATGGCTCTTAGACTATGGAGACACTAAAACATGATTTATTTATTTTTAAATGAAATCATTGTGTAAAACTTACATAAATAAAAAAAGGTATACATATTAGGTATCTCCGCGTCCGTATCGACCGGCTCTATAAAAATATCACATGACCTAACCCCTCAGGTGACCACCGTGAAAAAATAAAAATAAAAACGGTGTAAAAAAAGCAATTTTTTGTCATCTTGCGTCACAAAAAGTGTAATAGCAAGCGATCAAAAAGTCATATGCACCCCAAAATAGTAGTTTACGGCCACATATGGGGTGTTTCTGTAAACGGCAGAGTCGGGGCAATAAAAATAGTCTTGTTTGGCTGTTAACCCTTGCTTTGTTAGTGGAAAAAATGGGTTAAAATTGAAAATTTAGGCAAAAAAATGAAATTCTTAAATTTCATCCCCATTTGCCAATAACTCTTGTGCAACACCTAAAGGGTTAACGAAGTTTGTAAAATCAGTTTTGAATACCTTGAGGGGTGTAGTTTATACACTGCTCAAAAAAATAAAGGGAACACTTAAACAACACAATGTAACTCCAAGTCAATCACACTTCTGTGAAATCAAACTGTCCACTTAGGAAGCAACACTGAGTGACAATCAATTTCACATGCTGTTGTGCAAATGGATAGACAACAGGTGGAAATTATAGGCTATTAGCAAGACACCCCCAAAAAAGTAGTGGTTCTGCAGGTGGTGACCACAGACCACTTCTTAGTTCCTATGCTTCCTGGCTGATGTTTTGGTCACTTTTGAATGCTGGCGGTGGTTTCACTCTAGTGGTAGCATGAGACTGAGTCTACAACCCACACAAGTGGCTCAGGTAGTGCAGCTTATCCAGGATGGCACATCAACGAGCTGTGGCAAGAAGGTTTGCTGTGTCTGTCAGCGTAGTGTCCAGAGCATGGAGGCGCTACCAGGAGACAGGCCAGTACATCAGGAGACGTGGAGGAGGCCGTAGGAGGGCAACAACCCAGCAGCAGGACCGCTACCTCCTCCTTTGTGCAAGGAGGAACAGGAGGAGCACTGCCAGAGCCCTGCAAAATGACCTCCAGCAGGCCACAAATGTGCATGTGTCTGCTCAAACGGTCAGAAACAGACTCCATGAGGGTGATATGAGGGCCCGACGTCCACAGGTGGGGGTTGTGCTTACAGCCCAACACCGTGCAGGACGTTTGGCATTTGCCAGAGAACACCAAGATTGGCAAATTCGCCACTGGCGCCCTGTGCTCTTCACAGATGAAAGCAGGTTCAATCTGAGCACATGTGACAGAGTCTGGAGACGCCGTTGAGAACGTTCTGCTGCCTGCAACATCCTCCAGCATGACCGGTTTGGCATTGGGTCAGTAATGGTGTGGGGTGGCATTTCTTTGGAGGGCCGCACAGCCCTACATGTGCTCGCCAGAGGTAGCCTGACTGCCATTAGGTACCGAGATGAGATCCTCAGACCCCTTGTGAGACCATATGCTGGTGCGGTTGGCCCTGGGTTCCTCCTAATGCAAGACAATGCTAGACCTCATGTGGCTGGAGTGTGTCAGCAGTTCCTGCAAGACCAAGGCATTGATGCTATGGACTGGCCCGCCCGTTCCCCAGACCTGAATCCAATTGACCACATCTGGGACATCATGTCTCGCTCTATCCACCAACATCACGTTGCACCACAGACTGTCCAGGAGTTGGCAGATGCTTTAGTCCAGGTCTGGGAGGAGATCCCTCAGGAGACCGTCCGCCACCTCATCAGGAGCATGCACAGGCGTTGTAGGGAGGTCATACAGGCACGTGGAGGCCACACACACTACTGAGCCTCATTTTGACTTGTTTTAAGGACTTTACATCAAAGTTGGATCAGGCTGTAGTGTGTTTTTCCACTTTAATTTTGAGTGTGACTCCAAATCCAGACCTCCAGGGATTGAAAAATTTGCTTTCCATTTTTTTTTATTTTTGTGTGATTTTTGTTGTCAGCACAGTGTAAACTATGTAAAGAACAAAGTATTTCAGAAGAATATTTAATTAACTCAGATCTAGGATGTTATTTTTGTGTTCCCTTTATTTTTTTGAGCAGTGTAGAATGGGGTCATTTTTGGGTGGTTTTTTTATTATGTAAGCCTCGCAAAGTGACTTCACACCTGAACTGGTCCCTAAAAAGTGGGTTTTTGTAAATTTCTGAAAAATGTCAAGATTTGCTTCTAAGCCTTGTAACATCCCCAAAAAATAAAATATCATTCCCAAAATAATTCAAGCATGAAGTAGACATATGGGGAATGTAAAGTAATAACTATGGCCTGGTCCTTAAGGTGAAATAAGGCTGTGTCTTTAAGGGGTTAAAGTAAATTGGAACAGTTTGGGGCAGATTTACTAATGCTGTCTAAAATGTAGAACATTGTAAACTTAGGCAGTCTAAAGATGCACCACATTTATCACAGTGGCTCACCCTAGATCAGTGATGCTTAACCTGCGGCGCTCCAGCTTTTGTAAATCTACAATTCCCACCATGCCCTGCTGTAGGCTGATAGCTGTAGGCTGTCCGGACATGCTGGGAGTTGTAGTTTTGCAACAGCTGAAGGGACGCAAGTTGGACATCCCTGCCCTAGATGATAGATTTGGGGCATGGTTAGATACTTTTGTTTAAATGGGTATTCCTGTTGTAACATGTTGTCCCATATATACAGGGTAGGGGATAACTGTTAGATTGCCGTGGTTCCGACCGCTGGGACCCTCACTGATCACAACTATGATCCTGTACCCTGCAGGGTCAAGCATATGCACTGCCCTCCATTCATCTCGGTGGGATTGCTGGAGCCAGTCAAGTACAAACACTGATCTATTTCCCACAGTCCCATAGGGATGAATAGAGGGGCAGTGTGCATGCTCGACCTGCTGTTCCATTCATTTTGGGGGCCCTGCAGTGTACGAAGTCCCTGTTCTCGTGATTGGAACCCCACCAATCTAATAGTTATCCCCTATCCTGAATAGGTTATAATGTCTAACTTATACTTACCTATTGGTTGGCTTAATTTGTGACAAAGTTTTGTGCCACGTTTTTGCATCGTAGACCATGCTCCATTCTGTTAGACTGTGCTCATTTTCTATTATATACACACCCTCCTCAATAGAGGAAAAGTGGATTATTCTTTGTGCCTAATTTTTCTTAAATATTCAGAAATCCAAACTATGGAGCATTTTACAACACATTTTAGGTGTAACCACATTAGTAAATGTGGGCCTGTATGCTTCTCCAGAGTTGTCATTCTCTGCTCTCATAGCTCATAATATTATTTGGAGAAATCATGATGCAGAGCGTGCCTTTCCTGTGTCAGGGTCGTTACGATATTCCCTGTACCTCTACTACATGGTGTTATGAACCTGTATAAGAGTAGTTCTTATTATAAAATGGCTCATTTTTATGCGTACATAGATACAGTTGTGCTCATAAGTTTACATACCGTTGCAGAATTTATGATTTCTTAACCATTGTTCAGAGAATACGAATGATAACACAAAATCTTTTCTTTTACTCATGGTTAGTGGTTGGCTGAAGCCATTTATTGTCAAGCAACTGTGTTTTACTCTTTTTAAATCATAATCGCAACACAAACTACCCAAATGACCCTGAGCAAAAGTTTGCATACCCCAGTTCTTAATACCGTGTATTGCCCCCTTTAACATCAATGGCAGCTTGAGGTCTTTTGTGGTAGTTGTGGATGAGGCTCTTTATCTTCTCAGATGGTAAACCTGCCCATTCTTCCTGGCAAAAAGCCTTCAGTTCCCCTAAATTCTTGGGTTGTCTTGCATGAACTGCACGATTGAGGTCTCCCCAGAGTGGCTCAATGATATTGAGGTCTGGAGACTGAGATGGCCACTCCAGAACTTCACTTTATTTTGCTGTAGCCAATGACAGGTCGACTTGTTGAAATATCCAAGTACGTCCCATACGCAGCTTTCCGGGATCATGAGTGCAAATTTTCCTCCAGTATTTGCTGATACATTACTACATTCATATTGCCATCAATTCTGACCAAATTTCCTGTGCCTTTTGTAGCTCACACATCCCCAAAACATCAGCGATCCACCACCACGTTTCACAGTAGGAATGGTGTACCTTTCATCATAGGCCTTGTTGACTCCTCTCCAAATGTAGCATGGGAAAGAAGAAAATCGACAACATAATAAGGAAATTCCAGGCGGTGCTCTGTCTTTAGTTCATGTATCCTTTATTTCATCTGTAACAATGTATCAGTAAGAATAACAATCAACGCATTTCGGCCCGTCTAGCCTTTTGATAAAGGCTGGACGGGTCGAAATGCGTCCATTGTCATTCTTACTGATACATTGTTACAGATGAAGCAAAAGATACATTAACTAAAGACCGATCGCCCGCTGGAGTTTCCTTATTACTGTTTGGCATATTGTAAGCGGGATACTTTGTGGCAACTCGACCATGCAGCCCATCTTTCTTCAAGTGCCTCCTTATTGTGCATCTTGAAACAGCCGCACCACATTCTTTCAGAGAGTCCTGTATATCACCTGATGTTATTTTTCTGGCAGTTGTGGCTGAAAGTTTAGTTGGTCTACCTGACCGTGGTTTGGTTTCAACAGAACCCCTACTTTTCCACTTCTTAATTAGAGTTTGAACACTGCTGATTGGCATTCTCAAGTCCTTTTGATATTTTCTTATATCCCTTTCCTATTTTATACAGGGAGTGCAGAATTATTAGGCAAATGAGTATTTTGACCACATCATCCTCTTTATGCATGTTGTCTTACTCCAAGCTGTATAGGCTCGAAAGCCTACTACCAATTAAGCATATTAGGTGATGTGCATCTCTGTAATGAGAAGGGGTGTGGTCTAATGACATCAACACCCTATATTAGGTGTGCATAATTATTAGGCAACTTCCTTTCCTTTGGCAAAATGGGTCAAAAGAAGGACTTGACAGGCTCAGAAAAGTCAAAAATAGTGAGATATCTTGCAGAGGGATTCAGCACTCTTAAAATTGCAAAGCTTCTGAAGCGTGATCATCGAACAATCAAGCGTTTCATTCAAAATAGTCAACAGGGTCGCAAGAAGCGTGTGGAAAAACCAAGGCGCAAAATAACTGCCCATGAACTGAGAAAAGTCAAGCGTGCAGCTGCCAAGATGCCACTTGCCACCAGTTTGGCCATATTTCAGAGCTGCAACATCACTGGAGTGCCCAAAAGCACAAGGTGTGCAATACTCAGAGACATGGCCAAGGTAAGAAAGGCTGAAAGACGACCACCACTGAACAAGACACACAAGCTGAAACGTCAAGACTGGGCCAAGAAATATCTCAAGACTGATTTTTCTAAGGTTTTATGGACTGATGAAATGAGGGTGAGTCTTGATGGGCCAGATGGATGGGCCTGTGGCTGGATTGGTAAAGGGCAGAGAGCTCCAGTCCGACTCAGACGCCAGCAAGGTGGAGGTGGAGTACTGGTTTGGGCTGGTATCATCAAAGATGAGCTTGTGGGGCCTTTTCGGGTTGAGGATGGAGTCAAGCTCAACTCCCAGTCCTACTGCCAGTTTCTGGAAGACACCTTCTTCAAGCAGTGGTACAGGAAGAAGTCTGCATCCTTCAAGAAAAACATGATTTTCATGCAGGACAATGCTCCATCACACGCATCCAAGTACTCCACAGCGTGGCTGGCAAGAAAGGGTATAAAAGTAGAAAATCTAATGACATGGCCTCCTTGTTCACCTGATCTGAACCCCATTGAGAACCTGTGGTCCATCATCAAATGTGAGATTTACAAGGAGGGAAAACAGTACACCTCTCTGAACAGTGTCTGGGAGGCTGTGGTTGCTGCTGCACGCAATGTTGATGGTGAACAGATCAAAACACTGACAGAATCCATGGATGGCAGGCTTTTGAGTGTCCTTGCAAAGAAAGGTGGCTATATTGGTCACTGATTTGTTTTTGTTTTGTTTTTGAATGTCAGAAATGTATATTTGTGAATGTTGAGATGTTATATTGGTTTCACTGGTAAAAATAAATAATTGAAATGGGTATATATTTGTTTTTTGTTAAGTTGCCTAATAATTATGCACAGTAATAGTCACCTGCACACACACATATCCCCCTAAAATAGCTAAAACTAAAAACAAACTAAAAACTACTTCCAAAAATATTCAGCTTTCATATTAATGAGTTTTTTGGGTTCATTGAGAACATGGTTGTTGTTCAATAATAAAATTAATCCTCAAAAATACAACTTGCCTAATAATTCTGCACTCCCTGTAGAGTTCAACTACCTTTTCCGCAGATCCTTTGACAATTCTTTTGCTTTCCCAATGACTTAGAATCAAAACAACATCCGTGCAGCACTGGATGAAAGATGCAAGGGTCTGTCAGGAGTCAAGAAGGTCATTGACCTTTTATACACACCCACTAATTACAAGCAAATAGATCACAGGTTAATAGCCATTGTAACCCTTTTGTGTCAAGTTGTGTGCATGTTATCAGGCCAAATCACCAGGGTATGTAGACTTGTGATCAGGGTCATTTGGGTAGTTTGTGTTGTGATTATGATTTAAAAAGAGTAAATACAGTTGTTTGACAATAAATGGCTTCCGCCAACCACTAACCATGAGTGAAAGAGAGGTTTTTATCATTCATATGCTCTGAACAGTGGTTAAGAAATCATAAATTATGCAAGGTAATGTAAACTTATGACCACAACTGTATGCGTGGTGGTATATGACATCACAATATGAAGGCATTGATGGACCCTTGATGCAGCCAAAGCAAGAAAGACGATGTCCAGAGAAACCTGCAATAGTTGGGATAGAGAGAGAGGCTGAATTCCGGGTTAAATGTGAATAATCTATTTTATTCCAGAAATTCACTTAAAGAGGACTACTGTCACTACTCCTGACATGTTTCTTTGCATTCTCCATGAAATAATAAAAATTCTAGAGCATATTTTCTTTTAACTTTGTGCTATTCCTCTGCTATTCCCACTTTGACTAAATTGGCAACTGGATGTTATCATTTCAGTTGCAAAAGGGGTCGGTCCCTACATTGATATTGGCTGCGTCAGTGCCGTGCCAGTGCTGCCTCCTCTTCACAGTTTACCTTCTCGCCGTCGCCTCTGCAGCAGTGAGAAGGTGTAATTACACCCAAGCTGTCCCATTCATTTCAATGGGACTGATCGCTCCTATACAAGTGTATGGGAATAATCCGTCCCATTGAAATGGGACGGCTTGGGTGTAATTACACCTGCTCACCACTGCAGAGGCGACGGCGAGAAGGTAAACTTTGAAGAGGAGGCAGCGCTAGCACGGCGTGTGCCTCCTCTTCAAACAGCTGATCGGCGGGGGTGCCGGGTGTCGGACCCCCACCGATCTGATATTGATGACCTATCCTGAGGATAGGTCATCAATATTAAAAGCCCGGAGAACCCCTTTAAATGCCTCTTTGCATATTTGTTTCCCATTGAGCATCCCCTATAGGTCCCCAATCCCTGGAGTACTTCCAGTAAGTCACCATACAGAACTGGTCTCTTTAAGAAGATTCAGCACCCTGCCTGAGCCACTTCCTAGGCATCACACTCAGCCAGTCAGAATCCTACTCCGTACTGACGAGGGGCTAGCACTCCGAAATGGCTGTCTACAGATGGTTTTCTGGCTTGGTTATATTCCCTTGTCAAATCCCAAGGCTTGTTGGAAAGTTGGATCTTGACTCGTACGGGGGTCACTCCCACAAGGTGGCGCTAGCGAGATGGTTCTCTTGGGAGCTACTGCTTTGCATATCTGTATTTCTGGATTGAAGCATTCTGGTTATATTAAGTTTTCCCTATCCACAGGATAGGGAATAACTATTAGATTGGTGGGGTCCTACCACTGGGACCCCCACTGATCACGAGAACAGGGGCCCTGTACACTGTGGAGCCCCTAAAATGAACAGATCTGCCAGTATGCGGGCACTCAGCCACTCTATCCATTTCCATGGGAGTTCTGGAGATAGCAGAGTTCAGCGGTTGGCTGCCATAGAAATGGATGTAGCGGCTGAGCACATGTCTGACCGCCTGCTCTGTTCATTTCAGGGGCTCCATGGATTACTGGGCCCCTATTCCCTTGATCGGTGGGGTGTTAGCAGAAGTACTTCGACGATCAAATAGTTATTCCCTATTTAGTGGACAGGTGATAATGTAATAGAACTAGAATACCCCTTTAAGGTCAGGACTCCGACTTTGTCATACCGAAACACAAATCGACCACTCTTAGTTGATTGACTTTGCATGCTTTGGGCTATTTACATCACCCAGCATCTCTTCACCTTGAAGCCATGGACCGCTGCCATTCTATCTGACTGTGAAATGTTTTTACTCCACCTTAAAATTCATAGTTCCCTCTATGATCACAAGGAGTCCAGTCGCTGAGGCAGCAAAGCAGCCCCAAACCATGATGCCCCCTCCACCAGGCTTCACAGTTGGGATCAGGTTTGGTGTTGGTGTGCAGCGTTCTCTTTCTTTCCTCCATTGAGGGCTTTATTTGCTTGTAGTTTTTGTAATCGTTCTTTCTTTGCTGTAATGTACATTTTCACCCCATGAATTGACTTCATGTTGAGCTTGTGAAGGACTTGTACTTATGTGCAGCATTTAGTGTGAACATCACAGCTATTATGTCCCATGCATATGTATTCATAAAGCTAATATATTCAGCGTCTCCATACTATATGGCTCTCTTTAGTAAGACGTTTGTCATTGTATTCACTTTCACCAATTACTCTGCTTGTTGTGAGTGTTGTCGACGATGAGATAGTAGGTGTTCAATGAAAAGGACCCCATGTTTTGATGTGATGCACTGATATACAGACGTCCCCGTTTTCTATTTAAAAGATGCTTGCAAATGAGCAACACTGGAAACTCTCTTATGATGCTCAGCTAGCCAGAGATTACAACACAATGGAAATGTAGAAAGGCATTCAACCTCTAGAAAACACATAGGCAATTATTCTGGTGAAGCGGTATTGTGGAACCAGACCAGCCTTGGCAGCAGTTTTCACCCTGGTCAATAATCGTGTGCATTTCAGTCCTGTCAAACATTGTAGATGCATATTTTTTAAAGGATGCATGTTGGCAATATGACAGGCAAGTATATTTATGTAGAGTGCACATTGTCCTAATTGCTGGAACATGTCCATGTAGTCTTAGCACTCTGCATTCGGAAGGTGGGGACTCGGGGCCCGCACATGGATTGTGAATATAGTATGGCTTTGTTTTTGAGCCAGCTGCCTTGTTTTCATTATTAGCATACAAAAATATCTGAGCACATTTTTAAAATTATTTTTCCTTTATTAAAGGGCTTGTCCACTCTTTCTTCGCCTATGGAGTTCAGCTCTTCCTAGAAGTTCAGTGGGGGATCCATTCCATTTGATTGAAAGCACAGGCAGGTGGCGTTGTAATGACATTATCGTGCCGCTTGCTTGTGTGTGCATGTTCCCAGTGCTGTTTTCAGCTGTTCCAGCTTATCATAGCTGAATAGAACAGCTCCATGGCTACTGCACATGCCCTGGAGATGCCCCTTAAACATGACATGCTGCAGATTAGTGGCCAGGACAGCACCTGCCGCACTATACTCGACTATCTCTGGTGCTCCCCTAGAAATGAATGGAGCAGCGGCATGCTTTTCCAACCAGTCGCTCCGCCCATTTCAGGGGGGCTCAAAAGGGTACGGGGCCCCTCATTCCCATGAACAGTGGTGGTTTGGTAGAACCCCCACCAATCTGATAGTATCCCTCCTCTTCACCTTCTCCACTGCCCTGTCACTGCTGCTCATGAAGCTTTTTGAGAGGACCAGTCACCCTGCCTGTGTGGATGCCTGGCTCTGGAATATTGCGCCAGTGAGGATTCATCACTGCATGCACAGTTGATTTCAGGAGGCTCTCCCTGCTGAGACCTGCACAGCGCAAATGCCGATGACTGCATATCTCAGATCGGGGAGAGCCTCCTGAGATCAAGAAGAGGCTCTCCCTGTTGAGATTTCAGGGTCAGGCATACTAAAACAATGAGGTTGTCTAGCCTAGTCAATCCAGCCATGAGAGGCAGTGGTGACGGGGGAGAGAAGAAGGTTGAAGTGGTACTTTGAGTTGCCAAGCCAACCCCAGCCATGTGCTCCGAGCACCTCATTTACCTAAGGGTACTTTCACACTGGCGGCAGGACAGATCCGACAGGCTGTTCACCCTATCGGATCCGTCCTGCTGCTATTTCGCCGTGCCGCCAGACTGTCCCCATTGACTATAATGGGGAAGGGGGGCGGAGCTCCGGCAGTGCACGGTGAGAGGCCGCTGGACTAAAAGTACTGCATGTCCGACTTTTTAGACCGGCGGCCTCTCATGGCCAAATAGCGGCAGGACGGATCCGACAGGGTGAACAGCCTGTCGGATCCGTGCTGCAGCTAGTGTGAAAGTACCCTAAGAATAAAAGTAAAAATGTTGCTGCAACCGTACATCAGATTGCAGCAATAGAGGGCTCATTTAATTCACCATGGCAGCATGTCTGGTTTAATAGGGTTGATCATGGTGGCAGATGCTCGTTAACACTGTTCAGTCACAGTGTAAGGCTCCATTCACACATCCGTGGTGTGTTGCGGACCCGCAAATTGCGGATCCGCAACACACCTGCCCGGCACCCCTATAGAAATGCCTATTCTTGTCCGCAAGCTGCGGACAAGAATAGGACATGTTCTATCTTTTGCGGAGCTGCGGACCTGAATATCGGGGGCCGCGCTCCGCAAATGCGGATGCTGACCGCACACTGTGTGCTGTCCGCTTCCATTCCGTCCCCATAGAAAATGAATGGGTCCGCAAAATTGCGGAACGAATGCGGACCCATTTGCGGACGTGGGAATGGAGCCTAAGGCCTCATGCAGACAGCTGTTGGTTGGCCATTCCATGCATTGGGGACCGCAATTTGCGGCCCCTAATGCACGGGCAACATCCGTGCGGATTCCGCAGATGGATCCAGACTAGGCCTGCACATTAAATCGCAATAAAGCGCCATATCGCCAATTGGCCGACGCAAAAATGCTGCAATTGTATTACCTTATTTTTCGCTTTATAAGACTAACTTTTTTCCGCCCAAAAGTGGGGGGAAAATGGCAGTGCGTCTTATAAAGCGATGGTTGACTTTTTACATGGCTGACACAGATGCATCGCCGGCCCCTATGTTGCACAGCGCAGCCGGCGATACATCAGTTACAGTGCGGGGAGGGGCTGGAGGCAAGTCGTTATTTTAATGAACAAATGTTCTTCTATTCTATTTCAGTTCCGTGCAATGCTATTAAGAAAATGGCAAGTTTTGTATTTTGTACTTTTGCAATAATGCAAATATGTTATTTAATTTAGTAAAAGATGTTTTATTTTGAAAAACACTGTGCATTTCAGTTCTTGAGTTAAGCATAACTACATTTCAGCATTATCAGTAATTTCTGTGTGCTTTTGCCTTGAAAATCCAAGCAAATGGACCTCTAGCACAATTCCCTTAAAATATCGCATTGCATATCGTTATCGCAATTTTTAGGTCCCTAATCGCAATCGCACAAAATTCCCATATCGTGCAGCCCTAATCCAGACCCATTCAACTTGAATGGGTCAGTGGTATGTCTGCACCTCAAAAAATTAGTTTTCCTCCTGCATTACCCACAGGGAGAACTCATACAAGGTGTTAATGTTTTGGTACCACACTCCGCAGCTGCTGAGACATTTTAACTCTATGGTTTCAGACAGATGTTGGCGTTGTGGATCGGGATTTGGATCTCCTATCCACATTTTCTGGGAATGCTCCCTGATACGTCCTTTTTGGTCTATAGTGCAGACCATTCTCTAACAACTTCTCAATATTAGATTTCCATTAGATCCTTTTATTTTTCTATTGAACATGCCCCATATCCGATTGAAACGGCATTTCCTAAAACTAACTTTGCACATTCTGACGGCCGCCAGACGTCTGATTGCGAGTTTTTGGAAGAGATCTGTCCCACCTTTGCAGCTTGATCTTATTACTAGTATGCTGAGGTAAGAAAAATGGAACATCTAACAGCCATACTGATCGATTAGAGAAAATTTGGCAATTGTGGGATGAGTTTTTTGACTCACGCACTTAAGCATCAAAGTCTTCTACCCCTCCTTTCCCCCCCTCTTTGTCTTGTCTTGTGGTGTCTCCACCCCCCCCTTTTGTACGAGTTTGTTTATATGACTCTTCAGAGACAAACATCACAATTTACAGTATACTTTATTGTATTTTGCTAAATTGATCTTGGTTTATGTATCGGCTATCTTTATTGATATTGGATTTATGTTTCCTTCTTTGATTACCCATGCATTTTATGGGCAAATGATTGCTTCCATTGGTGTATTACTGTATTATCTAAAATACTTTAATAAAAAGACAATTATAAAAAAGTAGTTTGCGGTTCGGAGGCATGGACAGAAACACCACGGAAGCACATGGCCGGTGCCAGCATATCGCAGACCAGCTGTTTGCGGGCTGCAATACAGGCACAGCTGGGCAACTGCCCTGTGCATGAGGCCTAAAAGTATGTTGAGGATTCAAGGCATTCTGTAGATTTTCTGATCCACAGCATGCCCTATCTGCTGCGGAAATGCCATGGGTCTTCACAGCGGATTTCATTCATTGTTATGCAGTTAGTTAAATATGTGGCTTAATCTGCACTGAAATTTGCATGTATCACAGGTTTTTTTATGCGTCTTTTCCTGTGGAAAAAAATTCTCAATGTGAACTCAACCTAATACACTGCTCAAAAAAATAAAGGGAACACTTAAACAACACAATGTAACTCCAAGTCAATCACACTTCTGTGAAATCAAACTGCCCACTTACGAAGCAACACTGAGTGACAATCAATTTCACATGCTGTTGTGCAAATGGGATAGACAACAGGTGGAAATTATAGGCAATTAGCAAGACACCCCCAATAAAGGAGTGGTTCTGCAGGTGGTAACCACAGACCACTTCTCAGTTCCTATGCTTCCTGGCTGATGTTTTGGTCACTTTTGAATGCTGGTGGTGCTTTCACTCTAGTGGTAGCATGAGACGGAGTCTACAACCCACACAAGTGGCTCAGGTAGTGCAGCTTATCCAGGATGGCAAATCAATGCGAGCTGTGGCAAGAAGGTTTGCTGTGTCTGTCAGCGTAGTGTCCAGAGCATGGAGGCGCTACAAGAAGGAAGGCCAGTACATCAGGAGACGTGGAGGAGGCCGTAGGAGGGAAACAACCCAGCAGCAGGACCGCTACCTCCGCCTTTGTGCAAGGAGGAACAGGAGGAGCACTGCCGGAGCCCTGCAAAATGACCTCTAGCAGGCCACAAATGTGCATGTGTCTGCTCAAACGGTCAGAAACAGACTCCATGAGGGTGATATGAGGGCCCGACGTCCACAGGTGGGGGTTGTGCTTACAGCCCAACACCGTGCAGGACGTTTGGCATTTGCCAGAGAACACCAAGATTGGCAAATTCGCCACTGGCGCCCTGTGTTCTTCACAGATGAAAGCAGGTTCACACTGAGCACATGTGACAGAGTCTGGAGACGCCGTGGAGAACGTTCTGCTGCCTGCAACATCCTCCATCATGACCGGTTTGGCATTGGGTCAGTAATGGTGTGGGGTGGCATTTCTTTGGAGGGCCGCACAGCCCTCCATGTGCTCGCCAGAGGTAGCCTGACTGCCATTAGGTACCGAGATGAGATCCTCAGACCCCTTGTGAGACCATATGCTGGTGCGGTTGGCCCTGGGTTCATCCTAATGCAAGACAATGCTAGACCTCATGTGGCTGGAGTGTGTCAGCAGTTCCTGCAAGACAAAGGCATTGATGCTATGGACTGGCCCGCCCGTTCCCCAGACCTGAATCCAATTGAGCACATCTGGGACATCATGTCTCGCTCTGTCCACCAACGTCACGTTGCACCACAGACTGTCCAGGAGTTGGCAGATGCTTTAGTCCAGGTCTGGGAGGAGATCCCTCAGGAGACCGTCCGCCACCTCATCAGGAGCATGCACAGGCGTTGTAGGGAGGTCATACAGGCACGTGGAGGCCACACACACTACTGAGCCTCATTTTGACTTGTTTTAAAGGGAATCTGTCACTAGCACTTTACCAATTTTTTTTTTTTATCATGAATCCATGTTTAACAGAGTTCCTTTTTTCCATCTGTCTTATTCTTTTGATTGTCAGTCTTGTCATTTCTTCAAAAAATCGATTCTTATGATATGTAAATGACGCTGTAAGGAGCCCAGAGGGGCGTTCTTCTTTCTCCACGGTGCCCAGGAACGCCCCTCTGAAGTGCCGTGCCCGGCTAAATTTGAAAACTAATAACGCCTCCAAGTTCATCTAAATCGCCTCCCAGAGGCGCGGCTAAGTGCACAACACCCCCCCTCCTCAGCGCCGCGCTCTGCGGCAAACACCCCGACCCTCCTCTCGCCGGCATCCCAAATCCCGCGCAGGCGCAGTGCCGTCAGTCATCTTATCATAGCGCAGGCAATCGCCGGCACTGCGCCTGCGCGGGATTTAGGATGCCGGCGGGAGGAGGATCGGGGTGTTTGCCGCAGAGCGCGGCGCTGAGGAGGGGGGGTGTTGAGCACTTAGCCGTGCCTCTGGGAGGCGATTTAGATGAACTTGGAGGCGTTATTAGTTTTCAAATTTAGCCGGGCACGGCACTTCAGAGGGGCGTTCCTGGGCACCGTGGAGAAAGAAGAACGGCCCTCTGGGCTCCTTACAGCGTCATTTACATATCATAAGAATCGATTTTTTGAAGAAATGACAAGTCTGACAATCAAAAGAATAAGACAGATGGAAAAAAGGTACTCTGTTAAACATGGATTCATGAAAAAAAAAAATTGGTAAATTGCTAGTGACAGATTCCCTTTAACCCCTTAAGGACACAGCCTTTTTACACCTTAGGACCAGGCCATTTTTTGAAAATCTGACCAGAGTCCCTTTAAGTGCTGATAACTTTAAAACGGTTTGACTTATCCAGGCCGTTCTGAGATTGTTTTTTCGTCACATATTGTACTTCATGACACTGGTAAAATGGAGTCAAAAAAAAAAATTTTTTTGCACCAAAAAATACCTAATTTAACAAAAATTTGAAAAAAATTTGCAAATTTCAAAGTTTCAGTTTCTCTACTTCTGTAATACATAGTAATACCCCCAAAAATTGTGATGACTTTACATTCCCCATATGTCTACTTCATGTTTGAATTGTTTTGGGAATGATATTTTATTTTTTGGGGATGTTATAAGGCTTAGAAGTTTAGAAGCAAATCTTGAAATTTTTCCGAAATTTACAAAAACTCAATTTCTAGGGACCAGTTCAGGTCTCAAGTCACTTTGCGAGGCTTACATTATAGAAACCACCCAAAAATGACCCCATCTAAGAAACTACACCCCTCAAGGTATTCAAAACTGATTTTGCATACGTTGTTAACCCTTTAGGTGTTGCACAAGAGTTATTGGCAAATAGGGAGGAAATTTGAGAATTTCATTTTTTTGTCTAATTTTTCATTTTAACCCATTTTTTCCACTAACAAACCAAGGGTTAACAGCCAAACAAGACTGGATCTTTATTGCCCTGACTCTGCCATTTACAGAAACACCCAATATGTGGCCGTAAACTACTGTACGGCCACACAGCGGGGCGTAGAGTGAAAGGTGCGCCGTTTGGTTTTTGGAAGGCTGATTTTTATGGACTGGTTTATTTACACCATGTCCCATTTGAAGCCCCCTGATGCACCCCTAGAGGAGAAACTCCCTAAAAGTGACCCCATCTAAGAAACTACACCCCTCAAGGTATTCAAAACTGATTTTACATACGTCGTTAACCCTTTAGGTGTTGCACAAGAGTTATTGGCAAATGGCGATGAAATTTGAGAATTTCATTTTTTTGCCTAATTTTCCATTTTAACCCATTTTTTCCACTAACAAAGCAAGGGTTAACAGCCAAACAAGACTGTATCTTTATTGCCCTGACTCTGCTGTTTACAGAAACACCCCATATGTGGCCGTAAACTACTGTACGGGCACACAGCGGGGCGTAGAGTGAAAGGTGCGCCGTTTGGTTTTTGGAGGGCTGATTTTGCTGGACTGTTTTTTTGGCACCATGTCCCATTTGAAGCCCCCCTGATGCACCCCTAGATTATAAACTCCATAAAAGTGACCCCATCTAAGAAACTACACCCCTCAAGGTATTCAAAACTGATTTTACAAACTTTGTTAACCCTTTAGGTGTTGCACAAGATTTAATGGAAAATAGAGATACAATTTCAAAATTTCACTTTTTTGGCAGATTTTCCATTTTAATATTTTTTTTCCAGTTACAAAGCAAGGGTTAACAGCCAAACAAAACTCATTATTTATGGCCCTAATTCTGTAGTTTACAGAAACACCCCATATGTGGTCGTAAACAGCTGTACGGGCACACGGCAGGGCGCAGAAGGAAAGGAACACCATATGGTTTTTGGAAGGCATATTTTGCTGGACTGGTTTTTTTGACACCATGTCACATTTGAAGCCCCCCTGATGCACCCCTAGAGTAGAAACTCCAAAAAAGTGACCCCATTTTAGAAACTACGGGATAGGGTGGCAGTTTTGTTGGTACTAGTTTAGGGTACATATGATTTTTGGTTGCTCTATATTACACTTTTTGTGCGGCAAGGTAACAAGAAATAGCTTTTTGGCACCGTTTTTTTTTTTGTTATTTACAACATTCATCTGACAGGTTAGATCATGTGGTAATTTTATAGAGCAGGTTGTCACGGACGCGGCGATACCTAATATGTATACAATTTTTTTTATTTATGTAAGTTTTACACAATGATTTCATTTTTAAAACCAAAAAAATGTTTTAGTGTCTCCATAGTCTAAGAGCCATAGTTTTTTCAGTTTTTGGGCGATTATCTTAAGTAGGGTCTCATTTTTTGCGGGATGAGATGACGGTTTGATTGGCATCTATTTTGGGGTGCATATGACTTTTTGATTGCTTGCTATTACACTTTTTGTGACACAAGATGACAAAAAATGGCTTTTTTTACACCGTTTTTATTTTTATTTTTTTACGGTGGTCATCTGAGGGGTTAGATCATGTGATATTTTTATAGAGCCGGGCGATACGGACGCGGCGATACCTAATATGTATACTTTTTTTTTATTTATGTAAGTTTTACACAATGATTTCATTTTTGAAACAAAAAAAATCATGTTTTAGTGTTTCCATAGTCTAAGAGCCATAGTTTTTTCAGTTTTTGGGCGATTATCTTGGGTAGGGTATGATTTTTGCGGGATGAGATGACGGTTTGATTGTTACAATTTTGGCGTACATGCGACTTTTTTGATCACTTTTATTACCTTTTTTGGGAAGTAAGGTGGGCAAAATTTCAATTTCATCATAGTTTTTTATTTTTTATTTTTATGGTGTTCACCGTTCGGGTAAAGTAACATGACCGTTTTATAGATTAGGTCGTTACGGACGCGGCGATACCAAACATGTGTAGGGAATTTTATTTTTTTCATTTTTTATCAGTGATAAATGTGTTTTTTGATTTTTACTTTTTTTTCACTTTTATTCACTTTTTTTTGACCCAGACCCACTTGGTTCTTGAAGATCCAGTGGGTCTGATGTCTGTATAATACAGTACAGTACAATATATATTGTTCTGTACTGTATTTTACTTACACTGAACAGATCTATGCCTTTCAGCACAGATCTGTTCAGCACCATGGACAGCAGGACGCCTGAGACGGCGTCCTGTTGCCATGGGAACCTTCCCCGTCTGCTCAGTACTGCTCAGAACTTCGCAGACGGGGAAGGGTAAGGAGGGGATCTCTCGGGGGGCTCTCTGGGGGCTCTCTCCCTCCCCATCGGGGGGCTGCAAAGGCACAGCAGCCCCCCGATGGGAGAGGGAGGGAGCTCCCTGCGCTGTTAACCTTTTCCATACAGCGGTCCGTACGGACCGCTGTATGGAAAGGGTTAAACGGCTGACATCGCATCGCAGATGTCAGCCGTTTATACCAGGGTGCCAGCAATGTGCTGGCACCCTGGTATCCCCACTAGACACCAACGATTATACAAGGGGAGGCGGGCGGGGGATCGCGATCCCGCCTGCCGCACCGCCCGCCTCCCGCACCGCCCACACCGCCCGCAACCCTCCCCCTGCACCTCCCGCCACCATAAAAATCATTCGGGGGTGCAGGGGGGGGGGGTGAATAAAACTTTTTTTTTGGCATATAAAGTTTCTGATCCCCGCGGTCAGGGACTGCGGGGACCAGAAACTTCAGAAATCGCAGCAAACCGCAGGTCTGAATTGACCTGCGGTTTGCCGCGATCGCCGACATGGGGGGGTCACGGGACCCCCCCGCGCATTTAGCCTAGGTGCCTGCTCAATGATTTGAGCAGGCACCGGGTTCCGATCACTGCCAGCCGCACGGCAGTGATCGAAAATACACAGGGCGTACATGTACGCCCTGTGTCCTTAAGTACCAGGGCACAAGGGCGTACCTGTACGCCCTATGTCCTTAAGAAGTTAAGGACATTACATCAAAGTTGGATCAGCCTGTAGTGTTTTTCCACTTTAATTTTGAGTGTGACTCCAAATCCAGACCTCCATGGGTTGAAAAATTTGATTTCCATTTTTAAATTTTTGTGTGATTTTGTTGTCAGCACATTCAACTATGTAAAGAACAAAGTATTTCAGAAGAATATTTAATTAACTCTGATCTAGGATGTGTTATTTTTGTGTTCCCTTTATTTTTTTGAGCAGTGTAGTTTTGCAAGTCTTTGCTTTTCTTTGGCATTATTTACCGGTAGATGCCATACCTTCAAATGACTTTCAGCAAATGTATGACCATATTTAGTTGCCCAAAACGTCCATACATTTGTGATTCATTCCTTTAAACATGGCACATTTTCCATAAGATTTCCAATCGTGCACTAAAATGTTTTAATAAAATATTGAAAAGTGTATCTGCATGAAGTTTTTTTATTTCTAACCAAACTAAGTGAGTTTTACACAAGATACCTTAAGTGCACACCAACTACTTATTCAGAGGAAGAGCATCATCCTGACCTTTTTAAATTTCATTATAAAATCCCTGCTGTTCCATGAGAACAAATGATTCATGAGCACCTCTGATAAAAGCCCTGAGACATCCCTAAATATAGGCTGCCATTCTTCCAGAAAGCCTGATGAGAAAATAAGCCTGTTTATGAAGAATAAGTGTGTTTCCGCAAAATGTTATAAGCAGAATTCCTTGTTAAGTCTCCTGCTGGAGATTCAGCATATAAAGACCTTTCTGTGAGTTGAAAGAAACTTTTAAAATGAACTTTTAAGGCTATGTTCACATAGATTGGTAATTTAGCATGTGCTTTACAGCAATATCTGCAGGAGCAATCACTTGAATTTCTGTGTAAACTGTCGCGGTTCATGCGAGGATGAACACTGTTCAACGGGACCAATCTGGGTGGGATTTATCCACTTGCTTTTCCTGCGGAATTCACAGGAATAAATAGCATGCTACTTTTCCTTGTGAATATTTTTTTCCACGTTGAGAATTGGGTTGCGGTAATCCCAATCACATGCATGAAGTGGAATACTGTTGGATTTGATGTAGATTTTGCTGCGGAATGTGAACTGAAATCCATGTGCTATCTGAAATGTGTGAATATAGCCATAGTGAGATCACTAATATAATTAGGGCTCATGCACACAACGCAACCTATTAGGGGCTGTCCACTCCGCAAAATATGAACAGTCCTATCCTTGTCCATAATGGGGACAATAATTGGACCGGTTCTTTTCTTTTTTTTTTTTTTTTTGCCGAATGGACATACGGACATGGAATGCACATGGAGTCATTTCTGTTTATGCGGACCCATTGAAGTGAATGGATCCGCATATGGGCGCAACAAAAATAAATACGTTCATGTGCATGAGTTAAATGGCTGCTTCAGTTTTTTTAAATAATAGCTTTAGACCTTGTTTATTGGATGCATCAGAATGGCACGTTTAGATAGAAGAGAGGTTCAAAACCTGTACCCAGTAGGTCTTGATAGGTCACACATGTACTTTTTGGAATCCATTTGATTAACAGAATCGGAGCCCTTTTTTATAGGCTATTATAAGCTGCAACATCATATAATACGATAAAGTATATGCAGCAGTATACTTTTTTATTATTACTGTAGAAGACAGTGGCAGTCTTGCCATTCAGTCTTGACATTATACAGTTGCGTAAGATTATTTTTGATGGAAAATCAGACATAATTCAACTGCACAGAATGTGAAAAGAGCATAACAAAAATTTTGCTGCAGAAGGACCTGTCCCCTACATTAATAATATATTATTTTGGTAGAGTTATTGCAGCAGAATGTGCAAGTAAGTAAACTGCAGATGTATGGAGGATGCAAGGCTATTCCTGCCTATATTCTCTCTATTAGCTGACCAGAGGACTTTAGCCTGGTAATAGGACGGTTCTGGTTTACGGCTTGGGGAAATTTTTCCATTTGGAAAAAAAAAAATTCTTAGAAAAAAGCTGTTCCGATAATGTTTATCTCCTTTTACATAACTGAACCAGATAGGTTTCAAGAACAAAGCTTTCCTCGGGGCCAAGGTGTTGGACTTCCTGCTTTTTTTCTCTCCATTTCTCTGCTCCTAGGAGCTGGTTTATTGATCTGTTATAGCATGAGGCAATCTAATTCTCGGCATTAGTGTTTGAGATCTGTGCCGCTTACTTCCAAAACATTTCACTTAATAACAGCATGTTTTGCAAGTGATTGATTCTCAATACAGGTGTACATCAAAGACGTATGTAGTCACACGTGTAATTTACAGCGTCTTGCTGCGAACATGTGAGTGTAACTCTGCAGAGCACTGTAATGTAAGACTACAAAGAGAGCCAGCATGCCACCGGAAGATTAGAAGTTGTTGTTGTGTGGTTTTTTTTTTGGCACAATTTTCTGGATTTACTGACAAGTGTTGTTTTTTTATTTGCAAATGTGATTGTGAAACTGAGACAGTTATCTTCTTTCCACAGTTCATAAAGAAGATCATACCTCTGTGTTCTGGGTGCTATTCAGCATTGTGCTTGCCGCCATTGCAATGTTGTGTAAAGAACAAGGCATAACGGTTTTGGTAAGAAAAAAAGAACATCGATGGGAATATCATCCCAAAGCAGTACTATGCATCACTAAGGGGAAGTTATGTACAGCACTGCCATTCTTTACTGAAGAAAACCTTGTTCCTGCTGCCGATCTATAAAGCCGAGCTCACTACGCGTCTTTGTGCAGTCATAATCGCACCATAAATTGTTTGATTTATTAATGTCGAATTTAAATATTTTAGATTCTTTATTTTTCCATTCAGGCTGATGGTCTCTGGAAGTAACAAAAGATTATTGTCTTTCCTAGGGTCTGAATGCTGTTTTTGATGTCTTTGTAATCTGCAAGTTAAACATGCTGGAATGTATCCAGAAGGTACGGCGCAGGGACAAAACCCCAGAGGTGAGTGTATTCAATTTCCCATTCCCTATTCAGAACAGATTCTGGGCTCCTCAGTTACTGCACAGTGTGATCTCATGTCTGTCGCTCAGTTGTATTCTTGAAAGAAGTCCTTTTATTGTAGAAAAAAAATCCCTTCTGCCCTTTGATTTTGATGTTACTGTGGGAATACATAGTCCATCTCATTTTGCCAGAAAGTTGCAAAAGCTGTATTTGCAAGGTGTGGTTGGGAAGTTACTTGGAATAAAAGAATCATTCTTATTTGAACACCGGACAAGAATAACCATATTTCAATATTAGAAAGGCAACTGGTTCATGGATAAGTGACCTAGTGCATGTAAACATGTGACGGGTGAGCTTCTCATTATATCTGAGATCCTCTGTAGAAAAATGAGATGTTTTTAGGTTGATTTAACTTATGAATACTGATATTCTCTATTCTCTTCACTCCCTGCAACAGAATTTTTCATTTGTGAAAAAAGGATTGCTCTCAAGAATCAGTCTTCTGGCTGCTGGAGGTATATGTATGCTATATGTGAGATGGAGTATTATGGGCACAGGACCTCCAGCATTTACTGATGTTGACAACCCAGCATCTTTTGCTGAGAACCTTCTTGTGCGAGTAAGTACTTAACATTGTGTTGTCCATGTGAATTGGTTTCCAACTGTAGACCAGTAGGTTTGTGATAGAACAACTAAGGCATGGTATAATCCACATATGATCTGATCTTATGTCTACAGTCTAGCATTATCTCCCACCGGTGGCCAAGCTTATTCATACCTCACTAAGAAATATGCGTATGCTCCAAACAAAGCAGGAGTCGCTACTTTTTTATTCATAAAATGGCTGTACAAGGGAAATGGACTCATTATTGCAGTCAATGCAAGTTAAAGGGGATGTCCCACAAATTATATTCTACAGTTTTCAAACCAGTACCTGGATCTGAATACTTTGGTATTGCACATAATTAAACATTTAGCATAGTCACTGAATTATTCAATAAAATGTATCTGTATAGCACCACCTGCTGTTTGTTCTTATTTCTTTGTCCTGCTCACGGAGAAGGCCGCACATGCTCAGTTTCATCCTTCAACTGCCTCCTGAGCTGTGATAGGAAGAGCATGGACACGCCCCCTTAGCTGCAGCACAAAAGACAGTGCCTGGTAAAAAGTGATGAGATGCGGTCCTCATTAGAGTACCACAACCTCATAAGCTAGGTGATCAGTTAGAGCACCAGGCCTCAGACCTTCACCTATTGAATATCGATAGCCTATCCTGAAGACTGGCCATTTGTAAAGAAGTCCTGGCCCTTTACACAAGTAGATGTGGACACCACTCTTACAAGCGCAATCAATAATACCAGCAGAAAAGATTTTTGGTCTCCCATATATAGCTGTTTATTAAATAAGAGGTAACCGCTAGCATTGTCTGGAAGACCTGTACATGCCATTGTGGTTATGTCACTAACAATACTTGAAGAATTCTAAGAGACTTTCTTGCTGCCACCAAATTGACATTCTGTATATTTTTGTTAATAGAGGCCTGGTTGATTAACAGATGTGTCTGTGCACTTTAATCTGGAATGTTGTAGCTACATGCCCGAATGTTGAACATGAAAACTGTATTTCCACCTTAGTCACATGCACGTGTGCTTGGCTGTTTCTATAACTCCCTTAGAAGTGAATGGAAAGAGCCTCTTACTCCACCCGGGTGGAGATAGGTCATCAATAGAAAAAGCCCGGACAACCCCTTTTAAAAATTTAATTATTTCCTTGTTGTATGATGATGATAATTATACACACAATTTTTTGAATTGGCAAAATATGACATCTAAAACTATATGCTTTATGTATATATGGTAGTAAGCTATGTTACAAAGAATGGCATACCGTATACAAGAACACCTTTGCTGTGCAGATAATATGGTGGAAAATCCCAGAAAATCATGTCGCACAGTTACGTTCTCCATGCTCACAGGTGCTCTGTAGCCATTCTTCCACCATGCAGTTAGTGGCCATTGTTTGGTAGAAATCCCGCACATTACACACAGTTTACTGTATTTTATATTGACTATCTGCCATCTGAGTTCATTAGTTCCATTTATATGCATTACATTAAACCACCATATACAGTGAAGAATGTTAGCCAGAAACAAACAGGTTTGTCTGATACCTTGTATAAAATTGTGTACTTGCTGCTCAAAGCCACAAACCAAGAGACCTGAACCTTATTTGTCCGGGTTTTTAAATGTATACTTTAGGCTACTTTCACACTTGCGTTTGGTGCGGATCCGCCATGGATCTGCACAGATGGATCCGTTCAGATAATACAACCGTCTGCATCCCTTCAGAATGGATCCATTTGTATTATCTTTAACATAGCCAAGACGGATCCGTCTTGAACACCATTGAAAGTCAATGGAGGACGGATTTGTTTTCTATTGTGCCAGATTGTGTCATAGAAAACTGATCCGTCCCCATTGACTTACATTGTGTGCCAGGACGGATCCGTTTGGCTCAGTTTCATCAGACGGACACCAAAACACTGCAGGCAGCGTTTTGGTGTCCGCCTCCAAAGTGGAATGGAGACAGAACGGAGGCAAACGGATGCATTCTGAGCGGATCCTTTTCTATTCAGAATGCATTAGGGCAAAACTGGTCCGTTTTGGACCGCTTGTGAGAGCCCTGAACGGATCTCACAAATGGAAAGCCAAAACACCAGTGTGACAGTAGCCTTATATATTCACTGTAGTATTTCCATTATGATTAAATGCTTTACATAACGCAGTATACAATTTTGTAATAGTTTGAACATTCATATGTTCTTTCTTTTATATTTATCCCGCACATTACACACAGTAAAATATATATATATATATATATATATATATATATATATATATATATATATATATATACATATATATAGTACATTTTTATTAGACTAAAAGGATCAGTATTGGGAAATTGCTCTTTATCAGATCTGATTTCTGTTAGACTATTTTGTGAAATGACAGGTGTCATATTGAATCCCCCCCCCCCCCCGTACGTGCACGTATGCGTGGAAGTGCACCTGTACTGATAATGTTGTTCACACTGTATATGTGACATGGAATGATTTTTCTCTTAATGACAGGTAATAAACTATAATTACTATTATTCCTTAAATGGATGGCTACTGCTGTGCCCATGGTGGCTCTGCTTTGATTGGTCAATGGGCTGCATACCTCTTATTAAATCTCTCAGTGATTCTCGGATAATGGCACCGACAGCACTTTGGTTCTGCTTGTTTGGCTTAATGTACCAGGCATTATTCTCCAGTAATGGCCAAACGAGAAGGTGAGTTTTCTGTATATTTCAAATAATGGAAGCATGGCTTTTTTTGATCAGTAGGGAGCCGGCAACTCGTGTAACCCACATTTCTAGACACTGCTAATAAATGATAGCATAATTTTACTGCTTTATATGACAAAGTACCCTGTAGTCTAGCTCATCCACTTCTTGCACCAGTGAATCGATTACAATCTTACGATGTGATGGTATAGTGCTGCAATGTTCTTTCCTTTTGGTTTCTTCGAGGATGCTTACAAAACTGATCTATTAGATATGTAGCAAATATGATACATCTGTTCTGCTTTGGAATGAATAGTGGATGAAGTAAGGAACACAAACTTTTATCCATCTAAACATAAGAGATGAGTAGGCTGTAACTAAAATCTGTTGTGTCCTAGTAAAACCTAGTGACAAAATGTAAATGCCTGGTACCGGTAATTTATAGGTTTGAGTGCTGCCTTTAGTAGAAGTAGCAGGCTTGAGCGGATATTTCTGTCCAGTAATTCCTAGATCCCATCCTTAGCATATAACAATAAGTTGAGTTTATAGTTTTTAAGACTGAAAAGTTGACCTCCTTTCTATACCAGGTTCTGCTCTTCTACTCATTACAGAATCCTCATTATGGGTTTGGGATTTCTCATAATACCTTTCCTCCCTGCGAGTAACTTATTCTTCCGGGTTGGATTTGTTGTTGCTGAAAGGGTCCTCTACCTGCCTAGTGTAGGATATTGTATATTACTCACTTATGGCTACAGTAAGGTCTGTAAACAGTTGCACAATAAGGTAAGATTCTAAAAATGACATTCCTTGTGTACTGTAGTGAAGGCTGATTTTGCTTATAATGTGAGGAAGTGTTTAACATCATGCTTTATTACTTGTACGCATGTATTTAAAACAATAACTCGCATATATTACCACTTACCACAGGATCTGTGGTTCTGCATATTTATCTGTCTGCTCATATCTGTTTAGTTCTCCAATGCATGCCTATACTCTTTATTGTCGATGAGGTAGTCTTAAGCTGCCCACATATTAGATATATGATGGTCGAGCCTGCTGATTTCGATGGGACCAGCCGACCGTCTAATATATACAGTAATTGGGCCTCCCGACTCTCTCCATGTGGCAGATGTCGGAGGAGATTAGGATCGGGCACTTGGATTTCAACTGGCCGTTCCTTTTGTTCTCAGTCAGACAAGCCTGTGCCAAAGGAGTCTGGTAGCACTTCCTCCTTCTCTTCTACTGAGAACACGTCCTTGCTCGGCTGAACTGAGCAAGTACTTGTATGAGGGGATCGGGAGCGATAGCCGTCTTGTGTGTCTGGAAGGCCTCAGTCTGATTTGTGTTATCTACTGTTCTGATGCTACTTCTGGCGTCTCGCAGTTTAAAGAAACAATATATAAGCATCCAGTTGAAATGTGTGCGTTAAAAATGTGTTTTTCTGGATAACTGTCTACAGCAGCATTGAACCACTTTTTATTTTAAGAAATCCATGACTATAGTTGTACTGGGACTGCTGATCCTCTATCCAGTGCGCTGCATTTATCGAAGCAACCAGTGGAAATCAGAGGAGCTTCTTTTCCAAAGTGCACTTGATGTATGTCCTTTAAATGCTAAAGTAAGTCTGTACAGCTCCTCTGCTGTTGTAGGCACTATTTTCATAGACTTGTATTGCTGTGTTTGTGCATTTCTGTAGGTGTTACAGCATGCAGATGTTACATGTGGAAAAAGAATGTGCTTCCTATAGCATTACATTTTTTTATCTTTTTACTTTTTTTATTTTTATTTTTTATCCTGCATATGGAAGATGTGACTTTTTAATTTTGGACATTTGCAAACAGTCACAATGGAGCGAAATCCCAAATGTAATGTATATGGGATCATACTGCAACAACACATTTGGGTAGGAATGAGTATTGGACTATTGGATTTCGCTCTTTTCTTCTGCTAGTAGATAAGGTGTTTCTGGTGGTGTCTAACAGCTTTAGGGTCCATTCACACGTCCGTAGTGTATTGCGGATCCGCAATACACCCGGCCAGCACCCCCATAGAACTTCCTATACTTTTCCGCAATTGCGGATAAGAATAGGACATGTTCTATATTTGCGGACAGCGCACTGTGTGCTGTCCGCATCCATTCCTGCCCCATAAAGAATGAATGAAGCCGTTTTGGATAATTGCGTAACAGGTTCGGATACATTCTACGGATGTGTGAATGGACCCTTAAACATACACTCTTTGCTACAAGTGCACTTGTATATTGCAAGGTCATAAGGTTTTATATGAATCTCTGATGGGGGTTGGGCCTAGAAATAACATTTGTCACCTATACCCAGGATAGGTGATAAATGTTTAATCCCTAGGGGTCAACAGTTGGGACCCCAATTGATCACAAGAATGGGGGTACCAAGTCCACTATGCGAATAAGGTGGCGATTACTTATGGAAGTCATCAGCGATCAAACAATTATCACCTATTCTTTGGATAGATGATAAATGTTATTCATTTAATAAAATTGTCTCCCCTTCACATCTCTCTTCTTAATCACCAAAATAAAAAAAAATGTGTACTGGAAATCCACTGGAGACTGCTCTTAGTCATGTAGGCAGCGGTCACTGGAGGCACCACCAATTCTTCAGTGTACCTAATGACCCAGCTGGATCCTGATAGGAGAGTTGCCTTTTGGTCATGTTACACACTTCTGCTACAAACACAGAATGTCAACTAAGCTATAATTATGTATTTGGAGTGTGGGAGGAGGAAACAGTGGAGTACATAACTTGAAATTTACTATATAAAAGTAGTTATCTTTGAAGTATAACTACAAATTGTTAATACAGATGTAGAAATATTTGTGCAGATGCACAATCATTTAGCTACTTTCACACTAGCGTTTTTACTGGAGCCAGCAGGGTTCAGCAAAAACTCTTCCGTTAGTGATAATACAACCATCTGCATCCGTTATGAATGGATCCGGTTGTGTTAGGCTACTTTCACACTTGCGTTCAGAGCGGGTCCGTCTGGTGTCTGCACAGACTGATCCGCTCCTATAATGCAGACGTTTGGATCCGTTCAGAACGGATCTGTCTGCATTATAGTTTAGAAAAAATTCTAAGTGTGAAAGTAGTTCAGACGGATCCGTCCAGACTTTACATTGGAAGTCAATGAGGGACGGATCCGTTTGAAAATTGAGCCATATTGTGTCAACTTCAAACGGATCCGTCCCCATTGACTTACATTGTAAGTCTGGACGGATCCGTTTGCCTCCGCACGGCCAGGCGGACACCCGAACGCTGCAAGCAGCGTTCGGGTGTCCGCTTTCTGAGCGGAGCGGAGGCTGAACGCTGCCAGACTGATGCATTCTGAGCTGATTCGCATCCACTCAGAATGCATTGGGGCAGTACGGATGCGTTCGGGGACGCTTGTGAGAGCCTTCAAACGGAGCTCACAAGCGGAGCCCTGAACGCTAGTGTGAAAGTAGCCTTATCTGTAACATTGCCAGGATGGATCCGTCATGAACTCCATTAAAAGTCAGTGGGGGCCGGATCCGTTTTCTATTGTGGCGGAGAAAACTGATCCGTCCCCGTTGACTTGCATTGGGGGTCATGCCAGATCAGTCTTGCGCCGCATCCCAGGACAGAAGGCAAACTACAACATGTTGCGGTTTGCTCTCCAGTATGGGAACGCAACTAAACGGAACAGAATGTATTTTGGAGCATTCCGTTCAGTTAGTTTTGTCCCCATTGACAATGACTAGGGACAAAACTGAAGCTTTTTTTTATTTTTTCCCGGTATTGAGCCCCCTATGACGGATCTCAATACCGGAAAACTAAAACGCTAGTGTGAAAGTAGCCTTATGTGATTCATTAAACATTGAGTGGCTGCCATTAGAACAGTCTTAAAACCTCTCAAGGTTACAGAGGAGAGACAGAGGGAAGTTAGTTATATTTTCCTGCACGGCAAACAAAACTATTTTTCTTTAGCGCAAAACAGAAAATTACTATATGAATATTACTTTTTCACATATACATTTTTTTCTTTAACAATTCACAGGTGCATTATAATATAGGCAAAAATTTAGCAGATCGAGGCCTTCAAACAGATGCCATTAAATACTACAGAGAAGCTATAAGGTAATGCTATAATACACTTATTTATCATGTGGAGCCACTTTCAAATGGATACTGATGAACTCTATCAGACCCTATTAACTTTGATAAGTTCTACCAGGGTACTTTTATTCTTCCTGCAAGAATAATTCTGCAGACTGTGCCATATTTGTCATAACATATATGGTAGAGGCTGACAAAACCCCCATCTAGAGCAAATGTGAATAGAGCCATACTAATTTTAACAAGCTGAGAGACATTTATCAAGACTGTAGTTCCCACATGCCAGTCTTGATCCCTCTACCCAGAAGTGAGATGCACCTAATTTATTAGAAGGCATTTCTCGCGGTTTGTGGGCTAGAAACTGAAGTCTACAACAACTAGGGGCTGGTGTATAACATGGGCCAGTTTCTGGCATAAGTCGTAGTAAATCCGCTGGGCCACACTAAGCCCTGCCTCCTGCCGCTAAGCCATGCCCCTTTAGGAAAGTGGTGAGAAGCTTCGAAAGTTGCAAATAATTGCGCACGTGTGGTGTGAAGACATTAGTATATGCCCCTCACTTTATTTGGATATACCTGTGAGATGTTAAGCGAGGCACTTGCCGCTCTCAGACCTGTCTGCTTTATTAGTACAATTTCTTTTTTTTTTTTTTTTTTTTTTTCAAATCAGTACAACAATCAATGAGATGCTGTTCAAACATTACACTGAATATAAAATAAAGCATTCAGCGTTCTTATAGTTTGTACAATCTATAATAAAGCAATAATCAACAATCAATATTGTTACCAGTCAAAAGGACAGTGTGATCCATAAGAAAATAGTAAACATAGTAAAGTGCTTTGTAGCACAACAACTAAGAAACAGCACCAGTAATCAAGATGTGCCAGAGCCGAATCGCCCATCTAACTCTCCTCCAAACATTCTTCATTAGTCCCGTCCCCGTCCCCCCCGGATATAAGTAGCTGTGTGATGTATGTTTCACGAGACTATCTGTGGAATATAGGAAGCATAAGAGGATGTGCGCCATAAATCCCATCTTTGTAACGCTTGCGATCTAGTTTTGTGTGAGGCGGCATATATGCCTTCATGTTGCATATATTTATTAATTAGGGCTACCAATTCTGAGAGACTCAGAGTGACAGGTAATTTCCAGTAGGTAGCAATTAGCTTTTGTGCCACAGTTAATATCCCCGCCACTAACCACCGATGTGTGTATGGGAGGGTCTCAAACCCAATAGAGAGTACAGATAAAGCCAGCAACTTTAGACAAAAGGTCAAAGACTTCCTTCCAGAAGGGAAGTATGGTAGGAGGACAATTCCGCCACATATGCCATGGTGTTCCCCTCTCTCCACATCCCTGCCAGCAATATGGGCTGTATGTAGGATTAATGTGTGCTATACGGGCTGGGGTTAGATACCAATGAAGCTGGATTTTACGATTTTGCTCTGCATGGTTAATGCAATTGGATCCAGCGACCGCCCCCAATAGAAAGCATCTCACCATTCATAAATGGTCCATTCATATCCCAGTTCCTCCTCCCATTTCATCATAAAGCCTGACTTGCCATCTCGTCGTGGACCTAGAACTTGGTATGCAATAGAGGCCTTTTCCTGCAGGTCTTGGAGTATTGAGAAGCCTGCTAATTAGGGAGGCCTCAGGTGATTGGACAGGAGGGAGCCAGATGCTATGTAACAGGTGCCTGATCTGCAAGTATTGGTAGAAACACGAATTAGGTAGCTGGTGAGAATGGTGTAAGGCCTCAAATGTTTTAATGTTGGAGTTCTCCAGTATCTGGTCTAGGTATAATAAACCCACCTCTTACCAAACATTGATATCCAGAATGAGATAAGTAAGCGTCGTCACAGGGATTTCTGAGGTAGGAGAGAATAGATCTATACTCCTAATATGATGGCACCAGGTCAATATTGCTGCCCGCATGGTCAAGAGAGGGGGGGCCCCAGGAACCGCTGCCAGGTTGTGAGCAGCTAGTAGTCCTTTAAGTGAGTTTTTAGTCGCTAAAGTAGACTCCACCTCTAGCCACTTATGATTCGAAGAGGGGGAACACTATTCCCTAGTTTGAGCTATGAGATTAGCTTTATAGTACCGAGTAATATCTGGGACTCCCAGTCCTCCAACATGAAGACATGGGTAGAGTGCGCAACGTTCCACCCTAGGAGATTTATTTCCCCAAATAAATTTGAGGAGATCTGCCTGTAGGGAGTGAAGTGTCCTGGCAGGGATAATAAGTGGAATACATCTTCATTTTAGGCAAAGTAAGCATTTTGACAGCATTTATCCTCTATAGCTATCCAAGACATAAAATTCTGAGAATATTTAGTATAGTCCACCAAGAGTTCCTCTCGTAAAGAGGTAATGTTGAAACTTACTAAATCTTTAGAGGTGGGATGTTAAATGAATACCCAAATAAGATATTTTCCTATGCCCACTGAAACAGGAATTTATTTAGCAGTTTGTTTTTGAGGGGTTCAGGAATCGAAAGGGGAAGTATATGCGACTTAGCAATGCTTAATTTGTAAATTGAAGCTTTAGCATATTCATCCAATATCCTAGTATTAGTACAATTCCAAGTTTCCAATTCCTTGTGCTGTAATGCAGCCCAATTATATAGCTTGGTGAGCTGAAACTTTGATCCTGTGATGTTAGCTAGCTGAATGTAATATTTTTCCTTTTGAGATCACACATTTGTTGCACAAACCCAAAGTGAGGTTAGTAAGCTTTCATAGTCTGAACATGCACAGATATAACCAGACTTCTGAAAAGACTCCTCTTTTTTAGTCAGGCTTTACATATGGATATAGGTGTCTAACTTTTGATTATAAAGTCTTCACAAAGTTATATAATACACAAAAAAAGCACAGACGATGGCATTTAGTTGTGAAATGTATTAGACCGCTCGGAAAAGCGCAGGTTTTAGCAATCTTGTGTGCAGTTCAGGAATCATTACTTAAAGGGGTTGTCCCACAAAAAAATATTCTACAGTTTTCAAACCAGCACCTGGATCTGAATTCTTTTGTAATTGCATGTAATAAAAAATTTACGCTAACCACTAAGTTGTTCAATCAACTAGATCTGTATAGCGCCACCTGCTATTGGTTCTTTTTCTTATTTCTTTGACCTGCTCACTGAGAAGGCCGCACATGCTCCGTTTCATCCTTCAACTGCCTCCTGATCTGTGATAGGGAGAGCTGAGACACGCCCCTTAGCTGCAGCAGAACAGACACTCCCCTTGAGCTGTCAGCTTGATATAAATCTAGCAGAGCAATGAACGGGGAGATCTCTGGATCCATGTGAGGTACAGGGCTGGTTCTAGCTTTGTTAGGGTACTTTCACACTAGCGTTTTTCTTTTCCGGCATAGACTTCCATCACAGGGGCTCTATACCGGAAAATAACTGATCAGGCATATCCCCATGCATTCTGAATGGAGAGTAATCCGTTCAGGATGTCTTCAGTTCAGTTATTTTGACTGATCAGGCAAAAGAGAAAATCCGGCATTTTTTCCCATAGGAAAGTATTAGTGCCGGATCCGGCATTCAAAATGCCCGATCCGTCCTTCCGGTCTGCGCATGCGCACACTGAAAGAAAGGGGAAAAAAGTAAATGCCGGATCAGGAAAGACTGATCCGGCATTTCAATGCATTTTTTTTTTAATGATCAGGCATTTTTAAGACTGATCATGATCCTGATCAGTCTTACTAATGCCATCAGTTGGCATACATTTTGGCGGATCCGGCAGGCAGTTCCGGCGACGGAACTGCTTGCCGGATCTCTCTGCTGCAAGTGTGAAAGTAGCCTTAGAGAGAAGCTGTCATGCACTATATGATCTCTGATTTTCATATTTTTTTTTACATTAGTCATGAGATAACCACTTTAACAACCATCAAATACACTGGTGATCACTTATCAGGGTTGCTTTTAAGGGGTGGGAAACTGAGCAACTGCAAAGGGTCCCCATTTGCTAAGGAGACCTTGTAACAGGAGCAACCTAAAACTACCCTGTATCATTAACTAGCCGGTGGTGGTATTATTTGGGAATCATCTTGCAGTGTTATGTGCGATCCTTAAAGGCAATCTGCCGTGCAATCTGCAGGGAGCATGTTATAGAGCAGGAGGAACTGATTGATATATAGATTTGTAGGAAAAGCTTTAACAAAACTTGTAATTTGTACATTTAGATCTCTGCTTTTCTGCTCTCATTTGTGGACAGGATACGTCTTGGCAGTGATTAATAGCATTCTCTGTGTAAGGGCTCATGCACACGAATGTATTTTCATTCCGTGTCCGTTCGTTTTTTTTGTTTTGTTTTTTCCTTTTTTTTTTTTGGGACCGTATGCGGAACCATTCATTTCAATGGGTCCGTGAAAAAAAACTTAAGTTACTCCGTGTGCATTCAGTTCCCGTATGTCCGTTCTGCAAAAAAATACAACATATCCTATTGTCCGGATTACAGACAAGGATAGGAGTGTTCTATTAGGGGCCAGCTGTTCCGTTCCGCAAAGTACGGAAAGCACACGGATGTCATCCGTATTTTTTTGCGGATCTTTGTTTTGCAGACTGCAAAATGCATAGTCGTGTGCATGAGCCCTAAGTGTGTGTGTATACATAGGGGTACAGGGACCCGTGAGGGCCAACTAGGGTTGTTGACAGTATAGGTACGAGGACAGAGTCCCCCACCTTCATGGGTCGTCTCTGGGCTGAGTGACACTGCAGGGATATCACAGGGAAAGTTTTCTCTTCACTGCATTGTCCCTATGATTTACATACGTACTAGATTACTATCTTGGGACATAGATATTTGTTTCTTGTTGACTATTATTATAATAATGTATCAGTAATATTTTGGGTTTATTCCTAATCGGATGAATTAAAGAGTGTTTTTAAGGACTTAAGGACACAGGGCGTACCTGTACGTCCTGTGTACTGCCGATCAGCGCAGGGCGGTGATCGGAACAAGGTGCCTGCTCAAACCACTGAGCAGGCACCTTGGGTCAATGCCCCCCCCCCCCCCATGTCGGCAATCAGGCCTGGGTTTGCAGCTTTTACATGTTGCAGTCGGCGGTGCCATCGGGTCCCCATGCGGCTGTAGGGGGGGACCCGATGGCATGAAAGGCAGCGCGATGCCTTCCTTAGGCATCGGCGCTGCCTTCCGGTGCCGAGCCTGTGAGATCCAGCCCCCTGGATCTCACAGGCCGGAAGCTGTATGAGTAATACACACTGTATTACTCATGCAGCCAATGCATTCCAATACAGAAGTATTGTTCTGTCCCCACATGAAGGCGAATGAAGGTGTAACTGATAATGACTTTGTGACTGGCCTACCTTCGCATCCAAGCAGTGGAGCAGACCGGACCGGCAGATGCTCAGGTTAGATGGATCCAGATGTAGACATGAGGATGCAATCAAACGTGGGTTTATTTGATCCAGAGCAGCGACATACAGTGATGCAGGAATGCAGCAGATGCTGTGATGTGGATGTCTTTCCTGGGGCTAACTGCTGAGGCAACTGCTGGTCAAAAACTGATGCCTTCACAAGCCGAGGTGTGTGTCTCCAGCCACAAAGAATGCAGCACTGAAAAAGGCTACAGGAAGTGACCAGGCCCAAGGCTGCTAAAACCACGCCCAGAGATAAAACTTTATAGACAACGAACGAGGCGTGCAGCATACAAATTCCGGCCAGCAGATGGCAGTAGAGAACAATAGACTTAAACAACATAGGTAAAACAAGAAATAATACAGTGCAGAAATTCAATATGAAAGGAACAGCACACTCCCCGTCTGAAATTCACTTAGGGGATTTCACTATGACGAATGTCCATAAAATATAAACAACCTGTAAAAAGAACATGTTAGAATGCAAAAACATAGATTAGTCCTATTTTCCAACTTGGAATGGAGAAGATCTGCGAAGCTTGATACAGTCCTGTTCACCCATCAGGGACGTTCTCGATGGGTCTCATCCAACTGGAGAAACGTTCAAAGCGCTGACAACCGAAGCTGGCGGTTTGCTTTGTTCCAGTGACTAATGCACTAACTTCAGTGCGGATTTCTGGATCATTTTCCGGATCCTGGATGCTGAAAACTTCCTGTACACATTCGTCCGCCTCTCCAAGCAGAAACTCTGGACCTGTAAGCCAAGTAGAGTTAGTAAAGGAAGCTATAGACATAGGCCTAGTGGCATGATCTGCCGGATTAAGTTCGGATGGTACGTAGTGCCATTGTTCAGGTTTGGAGGACCTCCTGATTCTCTCTATGCGGTTACTAATGTACACATAAAATCGCTTGGTCCGATTGTGGATGTAACCTAAAACGACCTTACTGTCGGTGTAATACTGGACTTCAGCTATGTCGACACCCAGTTCTTGTTGTATGAAATCCGCAATCTCCACTGCCAACACGGTCCCACAAAGTTCGAGTCTGGGAATAGTATGATCGGGCTTGGGGGCTAACTTAGCCTTACCAAAGACGAATCCAACGTGATTTTGGTTGTTGGGTTCTGTCACTTTCAGATAGGCAACCGCTGCGATGGCCTCCGTGGAGGCGTCCGAGAACACGTGGAGTTCTTTCTTTATGCTAGAGGAAAGTGAAGTTTTAATATAGCATCTTGGGATGTGGATCTCATCCAAGGCACACAAAGATCGCTTCCAGGCTTCCCATTTTTGCTCTTTCTCGGAGGGAAGTGGGGTATCCCACTCCTTGACTGTTTCAGAAAACTGTCTCAGTAGAGATTTACCTTGTATGGTGATGGGCGCTACAAATCCCAGCAGATCAAATAGGCTGTTTACTACTGATAGGACGCCTCGTTTTGTGAATGGCTTGTCTGCACAACTTATCTGAAAACCGAAGGAGTCAGCCGAGAGATCCCATCTGAGGCCCAAGCTCCTCTGCACAGGTGGACTGTCCAGTCCCAAGTTAATGTCCTTGAATCCTGGTGCATGATCGCCTGATTCGAAGGCCCTCATAACGGCCAGGCTGTTTGAAGCAATTTTGTGTAGTCTAAGTTTAGCTTGGTACAACATACTTTGAGTCCTTTTGAGCAGATCGATAGCCGCTTCTTCAGTCGGTAGTGATTTGAGTCCATCGTCTACGTAGAAGTCCTTTTCTACAAAGTCTCTGGCGTCTTTACCGTACTTGGATTCTCCCTCTAATGCAGTGCGCCGAAGGCCATAAGTTGCCACGGCAGGTGAAGGGCTGTTTCCAAATACGTGTACCCTCATACGATATTCTGCCATCTCTGCGTTGGTGTCGTTATTCTTGTACCACAGAAACCTGAGGAAATTCCGGTGGTCCTCTCTGACTACGAAACAGTGGAACATCTGTTCAATGTCAGCGGTGATGGCAACGAGCTCTTTTCTGAACCTCATCAGCACTCCAACTAGGTTATTCGTCAGATTAGGACCTGTGAGAAGGACATCATTAAGCGATACACCTTGATGTTTGGTACTTGAGTCGAAAACAACCCTAATTTGATTAGGTTTCCGTGGGTGATACACTCCAAATGAAGGCAAGTACCAGCACTCGTCGTTCTTCCCTAAGGATGGAGCTGGTTCTGCATGGTTGTTGCGGAATATTTTGTCGATAAAGGCAACGATGTGTTCTCTCATCTCAGGCTTACTGTTCATGGTACGCTGAAGAGAGTTAAATCTAGACAGAGCTTGTTCCCTATTGTTCGGGAGTCTCACCCTGGTAGCTCAGAAGGGTAATGGAGAAACCCAGTGATTGGTTTCGTCTTTAACCACCTCCGGACCGCTGTACGCAGATTCGCGTTCCGGAGGTGGCAGCGCTGCGCACAATCACGCATATGCGCGTCATCTCGCGAGACGCGAGATTTCGCTCCAAGCCGGCCCGCACATGCGCATCGCGGGCCGGCAAAATTCAAAGAAGAAGTTCGTCACCAGCCTGCCAGCAACGATCATTGGCTGGCAGGCTGGCGATTTTTAAAAAATCCAATCAAAAGTCATATTACAGATCATATTAGTAAATATGATCTGTTATATGGCTTCTCTGCTCCTCTGCTGGTCCTTTTCGTCGGTTGGATCCAGCAGAGAAGCAGACTGAACTGTAAGTACACCAAACACTTCACTGTAGCCCCTGATCACCCCCCTGCACCCCAATTAACCCTTTGATCGCCCCTGTCAATCACCAGTGAAAGGAAAAAAAGTGATCAGTGTAAACTGTCACTTTTTTTTTTTCACTAGTATTGGCTGTTAGGTTTTAGGGATAGTTTAGGCCCCTTGGTTAGGTAGTTGGCGTCAGTTAGCGCCCAGCCCACCGCACCGCAGTCACTTTTATTCGCTGAATAGCGTATCGCTAATCAGCATTTGTACTTTTATAGTATCTGTAAGTGATCAAAACTGATCACGGTCAGATCTATAATAGTATTAGTGTCACTTTAGTTCGCCCTCCACCCAAAACGCAGTGTTTGCCCGATCAGGCCTGATCGGTCGCCCACACGTGCGTTCACCCACGCCCGCCCCACCGCAGTGACAAAAAATATATATTTTTTGATCACTGCACATTCATTTTACACGCACTGCGGCGATAAAAAAAATCAGTTTTGATATTTTTTATCAACCGCAGCGGCCTCCGGTACTTCGCTAGCCTCCCCTTTGTAAGACAGGCTTGCTTTTTTTCTTGGGTAGTCTCAGGGAATACCCCTAAATTTAGTAGTCCAAAATGTCAAACAGGGGGTATTCTTCTGAAGAGGCCTACAGGATTCTGACCCAGTCGGATGAGGAGTGGGAACCCTCATCTGATGAATCTAGCGGGTCAGAATATGAACCTGTGGAAAGCAGTGGCTCTCTGACCCAAAGTTCGGACGAGGAGGTGGAGGTCCCTGGCAGCACCAGGCGTACCCGGCCCCGTGTCGCTAGACCACAGGTTATGCAGGATCCGCTTTAAGAGCAGCAGAGTGGGGCTGTCGCTGCCGGATCACGTGGTGAGGCATACACCAGCAGCGCAGCCCTCCCTGGACCTAGTACCAGCACTGCCGTACAACATGGCGAGCACCAGAAGGGCAGTTGAAGCTGGTACGGTGGCACGTGCACTAGTTACCCCGTCGCAGCCACCGCACAGACAGGCCCGTAGAGCCCCTAGAATCCCTGAGGTGCTGGCAAACCCTGATTGGCAGTCACCAACTTCAGCCGCACCTGTAGTTCCCCCTTTCACCGCCCAGTCTGGAGTTCAGGTTGAGACGGCTCAAATCGGTTCGGCCCTGGGATTTTTTGAGCTGTTCTTGACTGCGGAGCTCTTGGACTTAGTCGTGGCAGAGACCAACCAGTATGCCACACAATTTATATCCGCCAACCCGGGAAGCTTTTATGCCCAGCCTTTCCGGTGGAAACCAGTCCAAGTTTCCGAACTTCAAATTTTTTTGGGCCTTCTCCTCAACATGGGCCTGACAAAAAAGCATGAATTGCGGTCATATTGGTCAACGCACCCGATTCATCACATGCCCATGTTCTCTGCTGCTATGTCCAGGGCACGATTTGAGGCCATCCTCCGTTTCCTGCATTTTAGCGACAACACCACCTCCCGTCCCAGAGGCCACCCAGCTTTTAACCGGCTCCACAAAATTCGGCCCCTCATAGACCATTTCAACCAGAAATTTGCAGATTTGTATACCCCCGAGCAAAACATCTGCGTAGACGAGTCCCTAATACATTTTACCGGGCGCCTTGGCTTCAAACAGTACATCCCAAGCAAGCGTGCCCGGTATGGGGTCAAATTGTATAAGCTCTGTGAAAGGGCCACAGGCTATACCCACAAATTTCGGATCTATGAGGGAAAAGATCAGACCCTGGAGCCGGTGGGTTGCCCTGACTACCTGGGGAGCAGTGGGAAGACAGTCTGGGACTTGGTGTCACCCTTATTCGGCAAGGGGTACCATCTTTATGTGGACAATTTTTACACAAGTGTGGCCCTCTTTAGGCGTTTGTTTCTAGAACGGATTTGCGCCTGTGGCACCGCGCGAACTAGTCGTGTGGGCTTCCCCCAACGGCTTGTAACCACCCGTCTTGCAAGGGGGGAGAGGGCTGCCTTGTGTAACGAAGAACTGCTTGCGGTGAAATGGAGAGACAAGCGTGACGTTTACATGCTCTCCTCCATTCACGCAGACACGACAATCCAAATTGAGCGAGCAACCCGTGTCATTGAAAAGCCCCTCTGTGTCCACGACTATAATGCGCTCATGGGAGGGGTGGACTTCAATGACCAGATGTTGTCTCCGTATTTAGTTTCCCGCAGAACCAGACGCTGGTATAAGAAGGTGTCTGTATATTTAATTCAATTGGCGCTGTACAATAGTTTTGTTCTCTACAGTAAGGCTGGGAGAACACGATCTTTCCTCAAATTCCAGGAAGAGAGCATCGAGAACCTCCTTTACCCAGGAGGTTCCGTGGCCCCATCCACCAGTGTAGTTAGCCGTCTACACGAGCGACATTTCCCCAGTGTCGTTCCTGGTACCTCAACCCAACCGTCACCCCGAAAAAGATGTCGTGTCTGTAGCAGGAGTGGAATAAGGCGTGACACCCGCTATTTCTGTCCTGACTGTCCTGACCACCCTGCCCTATGCTTTGGTGAGTGTTTCCGGAAGTACCACACACAGGGACACCTAGCATAGGGATTGCATCTCACAGGACAGGCACACAGGGCTATTAGGGCCCTTTTACTCTCAGCTGCTGCAAACCTCTCCTTTCACCTGGGATAAAGTGCATAACGTACTTCGCCACATCTTTGGGCGATTTGCGCTTTGCACATTGTCCCATGGGGAAGGAGAGGTTTGTTCTATAAAGGTAAAAAAAACTAAACAAAAAAAAAATTACCGGTAAGTAAAAAAGTTAAAAAAAGTTAATATGTTCTGTTCTAAAGTTAATAAAGTTATTGCTTTGCGGCCTGGTTTTTTCTTTTTTGTTTTGTTTTTTTTACCTTTCAGGTGGACCAACCGATCGACTAGCTGCAGCACTGATGTGCATTCGGACAGAAGCATTGCGCTGCTGTCAGATTACACGCAAGTCGGTGTATGCGGCGCTGCAAGATGAGATTTCTCCTCTGCAGTAAAAGATATGTTTGCCGAGGCATATGAGCTGAGGAGGTGGCGGTGTTCATATACTTTGGCAAACACTTTGTATATATAAAAAAAAAAATCCCGGCAATGATTTATTCATCCACATCGATTGATGTGAATGGAGAAATCTGGTTTGCCAGGGCATACGAGCTGAAGTGGGTATGGATGTTGGGCGGAGCTCCTATGTCCTGGCAGACGCCTTTCCCCTCCTTTTTCTTTTTTTGGCAGAGATTTTTTCATCCACATTGATCGATGCGAATGAAGAAATCTGTGCCGTTCATTTTTTTCTTTCAGCCCAGAGGCTGAACGGAAAAAAAAAATCTCATTACCCGTATGCTCAATATAAGGAGAATAGCAGAAACTCCTAATGCTGGGCATACATGTAATGATTGCGGAGACCCTCAAATGCCAGGGCAGTACAAACACCCCACAAATAACACCATTTTGGAAAGAAGACACCCCAAGGTATTCGCTGAGGGGCATATTGAGTCCATGAAAGATTTAAATTTTTGTCCCAAGTTAGCGGAAAGGGAGACTTTGTGAGAACAAAATCAAAAAAATCTATTTCCGCTAACTTGTGCCAAAATTTTTTTTTTTCAATGAACTCGCCATGCCCCTCATTGAATACCTTGGGGTGTCTTCTTTCCAAAATGGGGTCACATGTGGGGTATTTATACTGCCCTGGCATTTTAGGGGCCCCAAAGCGTGAGAAGAAGTCTGGTATCCAAATGTCTAAAAATGCCCTCCTAAAAAGAATTTGGGCCCCTTTGCCCACCTAGGCTGCAAAAAAGTGTCACACATCTGGTATCTCCGTATTCAGGAGAAGTTGAGGAATGTGTTTTGGGGTGTCTTTTTACATATACCCATGCTGGGTGAGATAAATATCTTGGTCAAATGCCAACTTTGTATAAAAAAATGGGAAAAGTTGTCTTTTGCCAAGATATTTCTCTCACCCAGCATGGGTATATGTAAAATGACACCACAAAACACATTCCCCACCTTCTCCTGAGTACGGAGATACCAGATGTGTGACACTTTTTTGCAGCCTAGGTGGGCAAAGGGGCCCACATTCCAAAGAGCACCTTTCGGATTTCACAGGTCATTTACCTACTTACCACACATTAGGGCCCCTGGAAAATGCCAGGGCAGTATAACTACCCCACAAGTGACCCCATTTTGGAAAGAAGACACCCCAAGGTATTCTGTGAGGGGCATGGCAAGTTCCTGGAATTTTTTATTTTTTGTCACAAGTTAGTGGAAAATGATGATTTTTTTTTTTTTTTTTTTTTTTTTCCATACAAAGTCTCATATTCCACTAACTTGTGACAAAAAATAAAAACTTCCATGAACTCACTATGCCCATCAGCGAATACCTTGGGGTCTCTTCTTTCCAAAATGGGGTCACTTGTGGGGTAGTTATACTGCCCTGGCATTCTAGGGGCCCAAATGTGTGGTAAGGAGTTTGAAATCAAATTCTGTAAAAAATGACCTGTGAAATCCGAAAGGTGCTCTTTGGAATATGGGCCCCTTTGCCCACCTAGGCTGCAAAAAAGTGTCACACATCTGGTATCTCCGTACTCAGGAGAAGGTGGGGAATGTGTTTTGGGGTGTCATTTTACATATACCCATGCTGGGTGAGAGAAATATCTTGGCAAAAGACAACTTTTCCCATTTTTTTATACAAAGTTGGCATTTGACCAAGATATTTATCTCACCCAGCATGGGTATATGTAAAAAGACACCCCAAAACACATTCCTCAACTTCTCCTGAGTACGGAGATACCAGATGTGTGACACTTTTTTGCAGCCTAGGTGGGCAAAGGGGCCCACATTCCAAAGAGCACCTTTCGGATTTCACAGGTCATTTTTTACTGAATTTGATTTCAAAATCATCATTTTCCACTAACTTGTGACAAAAAATAAAAAATTCTAGGAACTCGCCATGCCCCTCACGGAATACCTTGGGGTGTCTTCTTTCCAAAATGGGGTCACTTGTGGGGTAGTTATACTGCCCTGGCATTCTAGGGGCCCAAATGTGTGGTAAGGAGTTTGAAATCAAATTCTGTAAAAAATGACCTGTGAAATCCGAAAGGTGCTCTTTGGAATATGGGCCCCTTTGCCCACCTAGGCTGCAAAAAAGTGTCACACATCTGGTATCTCTGTATTCAGGAGAAGTTGAGGAATGTGTTTTGGGGTGTCTTTTTACATATACCCATACTGGGTGAGATAAATATCTTGGTCAAATGCCAACTTTGTATAAAAAAATGGGAAAAGTTGTCTTTTGCCAAGATATTTCTCTCACCCAGCATGGGTATATGTAAAATGACACCCCAAAACACATTCCCCACCTTCTCCTGAGTACGGAGATACCAGATGTGTGACACTTTTTTGCAGCCTAGGTGGGCAAAGGGGCCCATATTCCAAAGAGCACCTTTCGGATTTCACAGGTCATTTTTTACAGAATTTGATTTCAAACTCCTTACCACACATTTGGGCCCCTAGAATGCCAGGGCAGTATAACTACCCCACAAGTGACCCCATTTTGAAAAGAAGAGACCCCAAGGTATTCGCTGATGGGCATAGTGAGTTCATAGAACTTTTTATTTTTTGTCACAAGTTAGTGGAATATGAGACTTTGTAAGAAAAAATAAATAAAAAAATCATCATTTTCCGCTAACTTGTGACAAAAAATAAAAAGTTCTATGAACTCACTATGCCCATCAGCGAATACCTTAGGGTGTGTACTTTCCGAAATGGGGTCATTTTTGGGGTGTTTGTACTGTCTGGGCATTGTAGAACCTCAGGAAACATGACAGGTGCTCAGAAAGTCAGAGCTGCTTCAAAAAGCGGAAATTCACATTTTTGTACCATAGTTTGTAAACACTATAACTTTTACCCAAACCATTTTTTTTTTACCCAAACATTTTTTTTTTATCAAAGACATGTAGAACAATAAATTTAGAGCAAAATTTATATATGGATCTCGTTTTTTTTGCAAAATTTTACAACTGAAAGTGAAAAATGTCATTTTTTTGCAAAAAAATCGTTAAATTTCGATTAATAACAAAAAAAGTAAAAATGGCAGCAGCAAAGAAATACCACCAAATGAAAGCTCTATTAGTGAGAAGAAAAGGAGGTAAAATTCATTTGGGTGGTAAGTTGCATGACCGAGCAATAAACGGTGAAAGTAGTGTAGGTCAGAAGTGTAAAAAGTGGCCTGGTCTTTCAGGGTGTTTAAGCACTGGGGGCTGAGGTGGTTAAGGAACTCATTGTCCATTATCTTGATAAATTCTCTGTCCTCTACTGACAAAGCTACTTTATCATCGTCCTTGCTTGTGTGAAAGACTAATCTTCCCAAGTTGTCGACAAAGTAGGGAGGAATGTCGTCAGGTGGTTGTATGAGGTCTGGAGGCTTCTCTTTCACCTCATAGTGATGAGGGCAAGGCTTAATGCAAATTGTGCGTCCATCTCCACGCACGTACGTTTTGAATGAGCGGATTTTTGGTTGATCCAAGCATACATTTCCTATGACTACCCAACCCAAGTCCAGTCTCTGGGCGTATGGTGCATAGTCGAGACCATTACACTGTTGACGCACCTTGTGTACCCTTAGATTGTCTCTGCCAAGCAGGAGTAGAATCTCGGCGTTGTTGTCCATAGGTGGGATAACGTTGGCCAGGTGCCTTAGGTGTGGATGGTGAAATGCAGCTTCCGGGGTAGAAATTTCATCCCTATGGTTGGGTATTTGATCGCATTCGATCAGCGTCGGTAGAGGTATTTCCGTATTTCCACTGACGGAACAAGCGATGAATCCTTGTGCCCTCCTGCCGCTAGTCTCTATGCGACCCGAGCAGGTGTTCAAGATGTAGGGTTCTAACGGTCCCTTTATTCCAAAGGCTTCAAAGAATTTAGGTCCTGCTAGGGAGCGGTTGCTTTGGTTGTCAATGATGGCATACATTTTTACTGCCTTTTCTGCTGGTAGACCTTGATTAGGCATATGCGGGCACAACATTTCTCACTTTGGCCCTCCCCACATACATCCAAGCATGAGCAGGAAACAGCAGTGGCTGTGTTAGCGTTGTTCTGGGGCTCCCCGCCATGACTTTGAGCAGGACTGGTGGTGACAGCAGTAGGTGAATCCCTTGTGAGTGGAGTTGGGTGCATAGCTGAGGCATGTCTTTCACTATGACACTCCTCACATTTGATGATGGATTTACAGTCCTTAGCCATGTGCTCCAATGAAGCGCAGCACCTGAAACATACCCCAAGCTCGGTGAGGACTTTCTTGCGCTCCTGTATGGTTTTGGATCTAAATCCTCTGCATTTGTTCAGTGAGTGTGGTTTTTTATGAATGGGACATTCACGATTGAAGGCCTTGTCTCCTGATGAGGTAGTGTACTGTCTACCAGTGGGTACTGCAGATGATGGTAGGTTAGTCTTTCTAACATTCACGCTGCTCTTAAAGTTTTTGTGTTTATGCACAATACTTTCATACCTTGATGATGGTGTCACTGAGGCTGTAGTATTGAACTCCAGGAAGTCGAGGCTGGGGTCATTCCTCATCTGGGACTGTTCATCGATGAATCTACAGAAATGAATAAATGGGGGAAAGGTGACGTCTTGCAGGCTGTATGGTAGCTTCACGACAATTGGGTTCACCCCATGGGCGGTATCCAGGTAGCACAGCCCGGACAGACGAGGGTCTCTTTTGGCAAGCTCCAGTTCCATGAGCAAATCACTTAAATCCTGAAGCTTGTGGACATCCTTGAGACTGATCTTGGGGATGTTCTGCAGTCTCCTGAATAGTGCCTTCTCTATTGCTTCTGCACTGCCAAAGGTGCGTTCGAGTCTCTGCCAGGCTGCAGCGAGACCTGCTTCTGCTTGTCCCACATAGACAGTTCTAAGGCTCTTGATGCGATTTGTGGACCCTGGGCCCAGCCAGTTGATCAAGATATCGAGCTCCTGCTCTGCAGTTAGGTTGAGGTTGGCGATGGCGGCTTTGAAGGTTGCCTTCCAGGCTCTGTAGCTCTCCGCACGGTCATCAAATTTTGAGAGACTGGTGTTAATTAACTCTCTGCTCACCATAAACCTGGCAAACTCAGACATATCTGATTTCTCACTGCTTGTTGCCATGACAACTTGTGATGCCCCTGGGGCGTATAGGCTGCGTGGCTTGAAAGGGTGAGATGCTTCCGGGTAGAATGATGTTGCTGCAGGGTTGAGCTGTGGTGGTAGGCCAGGAAACACCTGGTAGCCATCTTGCTGTAATAACTGCCCTTGAGAGGGCGCGTCTGGGCGACTGTTATTGGATTGCTCGGGTGCTGTGGGTGTCACTGGCACTGCGGGTAGAGCTGACTTGGAGGTTTCAGTGTTGTTGGCTTGGACAGTACTGCACACTGGGGGTGGTGCAGGTAACTGTTTCAGTACGTAGTCGCTGGTGCGATCAACTGGATCATCTATCTCCTCTGGTGGTAAGCAGACTGAATCAAGGCCTTGGCTCAATGCTTGCTCAAGTAGTCTTACTTTTGCTAATGCAATTTCCTCTTCCCTCTCTGATTCAAGGATCTTTATTCGAGCCTCTGCTTCTGCCCTCTTGGCTTCTGCCTCCGCTTCTGCCCTCTTGGCTGCCACCTCCGCGTCAGCCCTCTTGGCTTCTGCCTCCGCTTTAGCCCTCTTGGCCGCCGCCTCTGCTTCTGCCTTCTTGGCTTCTGCCTCCGCTTCAGCCCTCTTGGCCGCCGTCTGTTCTTCTGCCCTCGCAAGGACTTCTTTTTTGGTGAAGGAACGCCTCACTTTGGATTGCTCTGCATTTATGCGGGCCTCTAGTAATCTGTCGCTCAGGGTGGAGCTTCTAGAGCATGATGATCTATAGGACGGCGAGGAATGTTTTGATGAATGCGATCTGTGTGATCTGGTTTCTTGTAAATGAGAGATGCGGAGTTCCACTTTATCTTTAGCGTCCAGCACCATGGCGTCTCTTTGTCTGTCTATTGATTCTGCCTTGCACAATTCTGACGGGGCTTCTTCAATATTAGTCTTTTAGAAAGGTTATATACCTTGTGGACAGTTTCTTGTACCTTTCATGGGCTGCGTCCAGCCGCCCGACGGCAACTTGTAAACTGGTGGCATCGCCTGAGGAGGACTTAAGTCCTGATATGAGGGAGGAAACTCGTTCCCATAGCTTTTCCAGGTTGTCACATAGCTCATCTTTCCTGGTGTGATAATTTTCTGTGATCTTTAGAGTTGGTTTGAGAGAGCGCCTTGGTCGCGTGACTTGGTCTGCTGGAAGTGTGGGTTCTACCTCCAGCTCTTCATAATGATCAGTATCGGGTTGCATTTGCTTTGTTTCATCACTGGGGAACTGTACAAGGTCCTTTTCGGCCATTTTGATTTAAGGTGCGCTGTCTCTTTAAGAAATCAAACTTTTGAATTGGGGGCTGAAAATTGCAGTGCGGCTCAGATGAGGCACCCCGATGAGTTTCCCAAGGTGTTTTGAGTGAATTGCGGGGTTTTGGTTTGAGGGAGGCCCCGCGTGCGTGAACAGTTCTTATATCATGCGAGCAAGGGTTAACATCGGATGTAGAAAGTGGCTTGGCGAGTAGTGGAGGACTTCCAGGCGAGAGTATATCTACTGCGGACACGCCGTGCTTCCCCTTAGGCTTATGGGACATGCACTGTTGCTGGGCAGATTTGCTGGGAGTGGGCCTGTTGCAGGGGAGGTTCCTGAGTGTGGCACTGGGCTCTGAGGGAACCTGTAGCCGGGCATTGGACATTCAGACGGCTATTGACTGGGGTATAAGGCTTTAAGGCAGTTTTTGACTGTTCTGTCCCCACAAGGCGAATGAAGGTGTAACTGATAATGACTTTGTGACTGTCCTACCTTCGCATCCAAGCAGTGGAGCAGACTGGACCGGCAGATGCTCAGGTTAGATGGATCCAGATGTAGACATGAGGATGCAATCAAACGTGGGTTTATTTGATCCAGAGCAGTGACATACAGTGATGGAATACAGTAGATGCTGTCATGTGGATGTCTTTTCTGAGGCTAACTGCTGAGGCAACTGCTGGTCAAAAACTGATGCCTTCACAAGCCGAGGTGTGTGTCTCCAGCCACAAAGAATGCAGCACTGAAAAAGGCTACAGGAAGTGACCAGGCCCAAGGCTGCTAAAACCACGCCCAGAGATAAAACTTTATAGACAACGAACGAGGCGTGCAGCATACAAATTCCGGCCAGCAGATGGCAGTAGAGAACAATAGACTTAAACAACATAGGTAAAACAAGAAATAATACAGTGCAGAAATTCAATATGAAAGGAACAGCACAAGTATTGGAATGCATTGTAAAGGATTAGACCCCCAAAAGTTGAAGTCCCAAAGTAGGACAAAAAATAAAGTTAAAAAAGAAAGTTTCCCCCCAAAAAATTAAGTTTCAAGTAAAAATACAGACATATTAGGTATCTCCGCGTCCGTATCGACCGGCTCTATAAACATATCATATGACCTAACCCCTCAGATGAACACAGATAAAAACTGTGCTAAATAAACAATTTTTTTTGTCACCTTACATCACAAAAAGTACAACAGCAAGCGATCAAAAAGGCGTATACCCACCAAAATAGTACCAATCTAACCGCCACCTCATCCCGCAAAAAGTGAGCCCCTACTTAAGACAATCGCCCAAAAAAATAAAAAAAATATTGCTCAGAATATGGAGACACTAAAACATCTTTTTTTTTTTGTTTTAAAAAAATCTGTTATTGTGTAAAACTTACATAAATAAAAAAAAGTATACATATTAGGTATCGCCGTGTCCGTAATAACATGCTCTATAAAAATATCACATGACCTAACCCCTCAGATGAACACTGTAAAAAAATAAAAACGGTGTAAAAAAAAGCCATTTTTTTGTCACCTTAAATCAGAAAAAGTGTAATAGCAAGTGATCAAATAGTCATATGCACCTCAAAATAGTGCCAATCAGACTGCCATCTCATCCTGCAAAAAATGAGACCCTACCTAAGATAATCGTCCAAAAACTGAAAAAACTATGGCTCTCAGACTATGGAGACACTAAAACAGGATTTATATATATTTTTTTGTTTCAAAAATGAAATCATTGTGTAAAACTTACATAAATAAAAAAAATTGTATACATATTGGGTATTGCCGCGTCCGTAACAACCTGGTCTATAAAAATACCACATGATCTAACCTGTCAGATAAATGTTGTAAATAACAAAAAATAAAAACAGTACCAAAACAGCTATTTCTTGTTACCTTGCCTCACAAAAAGTGTAATATAGAGCAACCAAAAATCATATGTACCCTAAACTAGTACCAACAAAACTGCCACCCTATCCCGTAATTTCTAAAATGGGGTAACTTTTTTGGAGTCTCTACTCAAGGGGTGCATCAGGGGAGCTTCAAATGGGACATGGTGTCAAAAAAACAGTCCAGCAAAATCTGCCTTCCAAAAACCATATGGCATTCCTTTCCTTGTGCGCCCTGCCGTGTGCCCGTGCAGCAGTTTACGACCACATATGGGGTGTTTCTGTAAACTACAGAATCAGGGCCATAAATATTGAGTTTTGATATAAAGTTAAAATTATGGGCGAGCACACTGCATTTGGACTTATAAAATCAATAGAATTTAATTAAATCACAATAATTATATATGGACACGTGTGCAATGTAATAAAACAATATACAATAAAATACAATAAAATATTCACTTCTTAAAATATGAAAAAAGTCCACAGGGATAAAATATGTTAATAGGAGTAGATCCTAGTTTGTAGAATGCACGTTACAGTATTTAGGTCACTGCACTGTAGTAAGGTGCTCTGCCGTTGTTCTGTTTCTATTGAAATACGGACAAGCAAATAGGTAAGTATGTACTACAGATCTCGCTGTATACAGGATCTCCAATGGTATTGTCACTTCATCACTGTTTGTGCGTTGATACAGTCTGATGGTTACTGCAATAGTTTCAGTCCCATGCCAAACATTGGGTGCTCTATTTGTAAGTTAAGTCTTCTTACCTTCCTTATTGTTGGCGTTCTTACTTCAATGAGGATCGAGCGGCGCGGGACGCTGCCGGCGTCTCGCTGCGTCCTCCTCCAGCCAACTTACCCGAGATCTCGCGGGAATTCGTCTTTGCTTGGGATAAGATATCACCGTTCGATGTAATAGGAAGGCAAGGATATTTTCGATTTGTTGATTTTAGTTCAAATTATTTCGACAGTCCTTCATTCCGACTTTATAGCATGGCCATGCTTGCAGATGCGGAGGTGCTTTTGTACAGGTGTGCGATCCAGCCCAGACGCGTTTCGGGAACTCTACTTCCCTTCATCAGTGGTCCAATGATGAAGGGAAGGAGAGTTCCCGAAATGCGTCTGGTCTGGATCGCACACCTGTACAAAAGCACCTCCGCATCTGCAAGCATGGCCATGCTATAAAGTCGGAATGAAGGACTGTCGAAATAATTTGAACTAAAATCAACAAATCGAAAATATCCTTGCCTTCCTATTACATCGAACGGTGATATCTTATCCCAAGCAAAGACGAATTCCCGCGAGATCTCGGGTAAGTTGGCTGGAGGAGGACGCAGCGAGACGCCGGCAGCGTCCCGCGCCGCTCGATCCTCATTGAAGTAAGAACGCCAACAATAAGGAAGGTAAGAAGACTTAACTTACAAATAGAGCACCCAATGTTTGGCATGGGACTGAAACTATTGCAGTAACCATCAGACTGTATCAACGCACAAACAGTGATGAAGTGACAATACCATTGGAGATCCTGTATACAGCGAGATCTGTAGTACATACTTACCTATTTGCTTGTCCGTATTTCAATTGAAACAGAACAACGGCAGAGCACCTTACTACAGTGCAGTGACCTAAATACCGTAACGTGCATTCTACAAACTAGGATCTACTCCTATTAACATATTTTATCCCTGTGGACTTTTTTCATATTTAAGGAAGTGTATATTTTATTGTATATTGTTTTATTACATTGCACACGTGTCCATATATAATTATTGTGATTTAATTAAATTCTATTGATTTTATAAGTCCAAATGCAGTGTGCTCGCCCATAATTTTAACTTTATATCAATACTTACCAATTGAGGGTGGGTGTCCCTCCATTTTGGGTTAGCAGCACCTATTCCACAATCTCGCCCAGAGTGAGCCACCGCTGTGAAGTTTAAATATTGAGTTTTGTTTGGCTGTTAACCCTTGCTTTGTAACTGGAAAAAAATTATTAAAATGGAAAATCTGCCAAAAAAGTAACATTTTTAAATTGTATCTCTATTTTCCATGAATTCTTGTGGAACACCTAAAGGGTTAACGACATTTGTAAAATCAGTTTTGAATACCTTGAGGGGTGTAGTTTCTACATTGGGGTCATTTTTGAGTGGTTTCTATTATGTAAGCGCTACAAAGTGACTTCAGACCTGAACCTGTCCTTAAAAAGTTGGTTTTTGAAAATTTCTGAGGAACTTCAAGATTTGCTTCTAAACTTCTAAGCCTTGTAACGTCCCCCAAAAATAAAATGTCATTCCCAAAATGATCCTAACATGAAGTAGACATTTGGGGAATGTAAAGTAATAACTATTTTTGTAGGTATTACTATGTATTATAGAAGTAGAGAAATTGAAACTTGGAAATTTGCTAATTTTTCCAAATTTTTGAAAAAAAATTGTACTTTTTTCTAAATGAAAAATTTATAAATTAAAAAAAAATTTTTACTCCATTTTACCAGTGTCATGAAGTACAATATGTGACAAATAAACAATCTCAGAATGACCTGGATAAGTCAGAGTTTTAAAGTTATTCACACATAAAGTGACACTGGTCAGATTTGCAAAAAATGGTCCTTAAGGTGAAAATGAGCTAAGGGTCTTCTTTTCTGCTAGACTTTATTTTAATATTGTTATGACTCATTTACATTGATGTGGATATATATGTCTGCTGGAAGTGTTGTGTATACATAGGTAGCCGTCAGTCACTGACAACACCTCTCCCATGTACAACTGATAAAAAATAAAAAAAAGTGAGATTTCAATGTATAAATTACCGTACAAGCTTTGCTTAATCTTTTTCCACAAAACTGTGTATCAATCTGGTCAGCTTCTCCTCTGTGCTGCTTGCAGATTGCACATTATTTATGGTGATGGGTTCTCTTTAAAGTGTAACTAACCTTTTATACAATTTTTTTATTTTTTATTATCTACTCTAAATGCTGTAAAACCAAAGGTACCCAGTATTCAGTTCTTATTACAGTTTGGAATCTGTACTTCTGACTTGTATGGATTCCACAGTTCTGCAGGAAATGGGAGACACAGTGAAATCACATCGCTACTGCTGCCTGTGCTCGTACAGCTAAAGACTGGCATAGAGCATCGATGAAGGGTTTCCCGCACCACTGTGCTATGCAGGGCTTTTAGCTGAACGTAGCGGGCACAGGCAGGAGCTCTGCATAGCACATTGGTGCAAGGTTTCCTGTACCAATGTGCTATGCAGAGCTGCCATGTTTGAATACACATATTATAACACTGTATCTGGCCATTATGACTTGTATCATTTGTTTTTTATTTTTTAGAGGTTTTCCCCTCTGCAGTCTATATCGCCAATTTCTTAGTTATCCCTGAGCTGGTGGGTGGAGACTAGCTGTTTTGTCTGCCCATGGATTACAGGCAGCCTGTTGTCGTCTCTCAAGAGAGACTATTAGTAACCATTTAAAGAGGACCTGTCACCAGAAAATGCAGTGCAGTCTGCAAAGAACATGTTGTTATAAAGTAGTAGTAGCTGATTAAGTTGATGTATAGTTTTGTAGGAAAAGATTCAGTAAAATATGTAATTTATGCATTTAAACTTCTGCGCTTTCTATACTTAACGGGGTATTCCGGTTTTATAAAGTTATCCTGTATCCACAGGATACGGGATAACTATTAGCTCGGTGGGGTATTTTCCACTGGGACCTCCACCGATAATGAGAAAAGGGACCCAGGACCCCGTGGAGCCCCCCCAAAATGAACAGAGGCTGGATGGGCATGTATTCTGCCACTCCATTCATTTCTATGGGAGTTCCTGACATAGTTGGCTATCTCCAGAACTCCCGTAGAAATTTATAGAGCGACCGCACACATGCCTGATTCTTCTCTGTTTATTTCTGGGGGCTTCAGGGGATATTGGTCCCCTGTTCTCATGATCAGTGGGGTTCCTAGTAGTAGGACCCCAACCAAGCTAATGGTTATCCCCTTTCCTGTGGATAGGGGATAACTTTATATAATCGGAATACCTCTGTAAAGGGTTTATCTACGTTCAGAGTTGAACCTGGATGTAACGCGTTCTTCACTTCTTTCATGCTGCAATACTCTCCTTTGCTCTGTGCTGCATTGAGCAGGGCAAGGGCTTTTTATTTACCTTGAAAATGGGTGCATTGAGCAGCTGAAACGTTGCCGATATTGGGTGAATAAACTTTTTCTGGAGTGCTGCCTTCTCTGTGTTCATCTGGATATTGGTGAGGACTTGGATTTTGCATCTTTGGAGGCGTGCATCGGTTTTTCTTCATTTTTTTCTGCCGCACATTTTTGTGTTCTTATTTATTTATTTTTTATTTATTTTTTAATGCTGTGCTGCTCTAAGTGTGTATTTTATTTCCCCCCATGTACAGATATCAGTGACTGACAGCTATCTCTGTACACACTTAGAGAATACTATATATCACTGATAAAGCCTCCCGTGTACAGTTATTGGGGACTGATGGCTATCTCTGTATACCCACTTAGGCCTCATGCACACGACCGTAGTTATGGTCTGCATCCGAGCCGCAGTTTTTGCGGCTCGGATGCGGACTCATTCACTTCAATGGGGCTGCAAAAGATGCGGACAGCACTCCGTGTGCTGTCCGCATTGGTTGCTCTGTTCCGAATCCCCGCAAAAAAAATATAGCCTATCCTATTCTTGTCCATCTTGCGAACAAGAATAGGCATGTCTACAATGGGCCGCCCGTTCCGTTCCGCAAATTGCGGAAGGCACACAGGCGGCTTCCGGTTTTTGCGGACCGCAAAAAATGGAATGGTCATGTGCCTGAGGCCTTACACATAGAATGCTATCAATCGCTGATAACACCTTCCTCATGTACAGCTGAAGTTGGAAAAAGCAGAGATGTATATGTATACATTACAAGTTGTACTGAATATTTTCCGTGAAAGCTGCACATAACACTGCCTGGCTCCTCCTGCCCTATAACATGCTGCCTGCAGATTGCACTGCATTTTATAGTGACCGGTCCTCTTTAAGGGAGCATTATTTGCATATTGAATATTATTTAAGCAGCATATAATGCTGTTATGTTGACTGTATAGGGCTGTATTTTCTTGGCATTATATCAGTCTTATGTGGGGTGGACTTATAATAGTGACTGTCTGAAAATCGCAAGCTGGGAAGAACTACTTTTGGAGCGTTTTCAAAATCTTTAACCAGTCACCTGTTTATTTGATGGTCGTTAAATAAACTATAGCACACATTTTCTTAAACATCTGAATATGCACTGTAACAATTTTGAAGTTTCATCATGAGTCCAGTGTTCATTAAAAAAAAAGTATAACATTTCTACGATAAAGAATATGCTGTCAGAAAAGGACTTGAATTGTTTAAGGCTACTTTCACACTTGCCATTACTGATAATACAACTGGCTACATTTGTTATGAATGGATCCGGTTGTGTTATCTTTAACATAGCAGTGACAGATACGTCATGAACTCCATTGAAAGTCAATGGGGGACAGATCCTTTTTCGATTGTCAGAGAAAACTGATCCGTCCCCATAAGCAGGGATGAGATCAAAGCATAGCAGCTGGATGTGCGATTTCATTTCTTTTCTTTTTTATATATGGATCCGTCCCCATTGACTTGCATTGTCGGTCATGCCGAATCCGTTTTTCTCTACATCCCATGATGGAAAGAAAACCGCAGCTTGCTGCGGTTTGCTCTCCGGTATGGGAACGCAAACAAACCGAATGGAATGGAGCTTTGCGTTCTGTTCAGTTACGTTTTGTCCCTATTGACAATGAATGGGGAGAAAACGGAAGTATTTTTCTCTGATATTGAGATCCTCTGGCAGATCTCAATACTGGAAAAGAAAAACGCTAGTGTGAAAGTAGCCTAAATCGAGTTAGTTTTTTTTTTTTTTTTTAAACGTTCGTGATCATCACAGGCAGGAATAAAAAAAAAAATATATATATATATATAATTTATTTATGTATTAAGGCCAGCTGGCCTGTGATTGTAGGAGGGGCTCGTTATTTACTCCTAGCCTATTTAAGGGACACCCCTTACCTGGCTCCATACCATTCGAGGTCAGCGTTGAATGAGGATCCACTTCCGGGTTCTCCCAGACACCTTCTTGGTTTTTCAGTATCCACGAGTTTTTCCGCGGCAAGCTGTGTCCAGGAATCCTGTTGCAGGCCTTCCGTCCGTCCAGCTTCTCTTTGCCCCGGTCATCGTCGTAGATCGCGTCCCAGGGACTCCTAAACCGTAAGTTAAGACCTACCTGTCACGCCAGGATCGGTTCCCACGGCGTCCGGTACAGCACGGGTCCTCACTTTATGGTCTTTTTTCCCTGTTATACGTACGGCTATGTTGCATCAGACAGTCTGTTCATGCAATCATTTCGTGCACTATTCAGTTATTTTTTATTTTTTTTTAAGGGGTATCATTTCGCCTAAATCTGTTCCGTGTTTTTGGCGAAATGAGCAATCCTTTCAGTTATTTCCGCCTTTCGGCTTTTTCGTGATATGCTGTCTATGCTTACTGGATACAGACTAAATCTATTTTTCTGTTTAAAGGTATCAAGGTTGTATTTTGTTTCCCAAGTTCACTATCTGGATGAATTATTTGACTCCCACGCTTTTAGGGGTTTTCATAATTATACATTTCAGTCACGTGTTTTTCAGCCTACGATTACAGGCCTCATTTCTGGGTTCAAACTGCGACCCACGACATATACATGAGGATACGTTTTCCTTTCCCAAACAGGGAACTCTCGGGTTGAATCACACGCACTGATCCAACCAATCATACGTCCTGGCATCACATACTATCATACACACTTCATATCTTCACTTTGGAGTATCGTGTTACCCTTCCCCCTTATTTACCCCCATCATACATAGCCTCTGTTTCTAGCCAGAATCCTGGCTTATATATAAAAAAATATATAATTTTAAATAAAAAACACTGCATCACTTGGCCTTTTGTAAACAGTCTGTTGTCATGATGTTCACTACACTTTTGTGTCAGTTACCAGTTTATCTCCATAATCAAGTCCTTAAAGACCCTCTGGTACGGGCTACACAGACCACACTGTTCCCACACAGACCACACTCACTGTATTACCTTTTTTCCAGGTTTATATTTCACCTTACGAATTCGCAGAAATATATGCGTACTACCAGGTACGTACGCCTGCTCACGTAGTATTATTACATCCATTTCATCCCCCCCCCCCCTTAGTTTAGAGTACTGGCAACATGGTCACAGGCTCCACAGTTAAGTATTTACCCCTTCTTGGCATTGCCATCGGCTAGTGCTCCCGCGAGGCCAACACCCCGCCTCAACGTTTCGGAGGCAAACACCCATCGGGCCACACGTGAGCTAGTCGCCTCGCATGTCGCATAGAGAGGGCCTCACCTGTCACTCCCTTCCCCTGTTTTCTGTGTTAGTCACTGAGAGGCCTACAATCATGCCACTACGACGGGTGGCCTCGAATCCCCTCGCGCCAACGCATAGATATAGCCTCTCAAGCCACTTGGCAACTAGCAGGGCCTCACCGGTCACCAAACAAGTTTTAATTGTTTCGCCATTTGGGTTAGCTAGCCTGCCAGTACAAACTCTGTGGTCTTCATACACTAATTAAATTGTTTTATTTTAGTATGTCTCAAGAAGGGGTAGAGGATTTCTCCCTACCTAGCACCCCGGCTAGAGCAATTTCTCCTACACGAGGAGGAGAGGTAACCAGTCCAGCATCAATCAGATCCTGGACGATCCCTCGTATAACTACTGAATTGAGGAGACGGCAAATCCCCTACCTCGCTACAGCAAGGAAAGCAGAGCTTTTCAAACTACTAACAACATGGATGCTGGGGAAGGGCCCAGCCACTCCAACCCGGGTGACATACATTCCATGTTGTCATCACTCATGGCGTCCATGAGCAAGGTCAACTCCAGGCTGGAGAGGCTCGAGTCGGTCACCACGGCCCTTACCCTAGCTGGGCCACCCGCTGCGGCTTCACCAGCATCGGCCGACTTGCTATTAGTTACTCCAGCCATCACCTATGAGGACCAGGAAGTTAACCCTGCTCATATGATCCCTGAGCACCTTAAAAGAGATATCCTGGAAGGTAAAGACGTCAACCTGGCTTCTCTGCTGATTGCCTCCCAGGATATCATTAAAAAAATAAGACTTATGCCTATGATGATTTGTCCGTTGTTGTCAGATCTAGGGACGCCCGCCTAAACAGGAAACTGACTATCCCCGAGTTTGTCCTAGCATTTGGTATTTACCGGGATGTAATCTGTGCGGTCTTTCCCAATAGACGAGAGGAGTTTGATCTTTATATGCACAAGCTGGTAGACCTGGGCAACAAACATGGTGGATCAGCCTTTTTCTGCAAAAGTGTCTGGGGCCTTCTCCCAGTATGGTACAAGATCCAACTGGGGTAGGATCGATACCGTCATTTTTTGCAGACACTTTGCAGGTCTAAGAACACCGGCTTGTGCATACTGCTCCTCTACGGCGCATACGACATGTTCATCGACGGCGGATGAACATGCTTCCACGCAAGGAGCTAGTTCCTCTGGTGTTTCAGAGAAATTGAACATAGACAAACTGCGACGCCCAATCAAGTTTCTGGGCAAGTCCCAGATATGTAATAATTTCAATGTCAGGTCTTGTAATTATAGTGGTTGTAGATTATTGCATATCTGTTTAAAATGTTTCAGGGCACATGCCAAAACCATGTGTCCGAATAAAATGTACCCTAAGCCATACCTAACGTCTATTAACATTTCGGCATTTACAGCATTTCTGTCACATCACCTGTCTAGACAATTGGTAGATTTTCTTATCTCTGGTATAACAGAAGGCTTCCACACGGGTATTCTACACATACCATCCGGGATTCTGGAATGCCCTAATCTACAGTCTGCACAGCACAACCCTACAGCTGTTGACACTCTCATAGCCCAGGAAGTTGCTGAGGGTTTCCTATTGGGGCCTTTCCAGTCTCCTCCATTCAACGAATGGTGCACTAACCCAATTGGTATTGTCATAGGGAAATCTTCCCTTAAACAGAGACTCCTTATTGACCTGTCTGCACCACACTCATCGGCTAACCCAAGTTTCAATTCCCTCATACCCTCCGAAGAATTCTCCCTGCAATACATGACCATAGATCACGCCATTACAGCTATCATACATGCAGGGGTCGGAGCATGCTTAGTAAGACCGATATTACTCACGCCTTTAAATTGCTTCCAATTCACCCTACCCTATGGCACCTACATGGCATTAAGTGGTCCGGGAACTACTATTCTTTTCTCCCGCTTAACTTTTGGGTCCAAAAGTAGCCCTACTATTTTCGACACATTTGCCGAGGCATTGTGCTTGTTTCTATTGAACATAGCCAGTTGTCCCACTGTATTACACTACCTGGACGATTTCTTACTGGTCGAGGAGAACACTTCCCCTCCCAGTAGCCTCACAGCTACCATCAATGTATTTGAGCAACTAGGTGTCCCCGTCTCCCCAAAGAAGACCGAGGGGCCAGACACGATCATCACATTCCTGGGTATTCAATTAGACTTGATCACGATGCAAGTAAGCCTGCCACACGACAAGATAGGGAACATTCTTACCTACATCAACCACTACCTCCAGCTAGTCTGAAGCTATAGCTCAGTGGTTTAGATGCTTGTCTTGCATGCAGTGTTCTTGGGTTCAAAACCCCTATCAGTCTTTAAAGAAAAATTGACTACCTCCAGCTCGGTACTTGCAACTGTAAAGAGCTACAGTCCCTGCTGGCTTCTCTAAATTTTGCCATGCGTATCATACCTCAAGGCTGCTCCTTCATATCACGACTCCTGTATCTATTTCCACTCTTCCTACACGACACACACAGTTTGTCCTTAGATACCCAAGCTACGGCAGACTTACGCATGTGGACTCATCACCTACCATTTGGTCAGATGCGGCATCTACCACAGGTTTTGCAGCAATCTTTGGGAACGAATGGCTTTGGGGCAGCTGGCCTACAGCAGTTCAGGATGTGGAGGGTTTTACCACTACCTCAGCTCTCTTCGAGATCTATCCCATTGTGGCAGCTGCCGTGGCGTGGGGTCATTTATGGGCAGACTTGTCAGTACGTTGCTACTCAGATAACCAGGCAACCTGTCACATAATCAACAAAGGTCGTTCCAAATCCCTTACGATCATGAGATTTCTGAGGAAACTCACTTGGTTGGCTGCTTGTCATAATTTCTTCCTGCATTGTTTCCATGTTCCAGGTATATGTAACACAGCTGCTGACAGTTTGTCTTGTTTTAAATTCCAGGCATTCCATTAAGCACTCCCGTCAGCCATGCTCACAGCCACGCCAACTCCAACTTTCCAGCAACTAGTAATGGACTAGACGCCATTATGCATCATAGCAGAGCACTGTCCCATTTGGCACTGTCAAAAATCACGCACAAAACATACGACAGGGCCCTTACATTATTCAAAAGATTCCTTTTGGAACATGACATCATGCAACCATTTTGTAATTCAGGGAGCGGGGGCACATCAGAATTAAGACAAGAGTGCCGGCACACGGTATAAAATACACAATGTAGTACAGGGAAAAGAAAAGAATACCGAGATAGGAGCCGCACGTCTAAAAAAGTATCAAATTTATTTAAAGCAACAGACACAACAAAGAATGGGTTAAAAACATTGTATACAATGCATCCGGGCCATGTGAACTGAGCCTGGCGATACGTGTTGGGCTTGTTTCCTGACCACCACGCATACCCCCACTATGCCATTCTAAATGATAAGTATTATAGCTCTCCATTTCTTTATGTTGATGGATTGCATGTACTTTTATCTGCTGTTCATTTGTATATGTGGGGGAATGTTCATGCTTTTGTGGTGAGTTAGGGGGGCATGTGCATATGTTCAGTTCACATGGCCCGGATCCATTGTATACAATGTTTTTAACCCATTCTTTGTTGTGTCTGTTGCTTTAAATAAATCATGCAACCATTTCTCATGACATCATTGTTGGGTTTCGCTTCTTTTTGCCACCTTAAATTTAAGATGTCATACGACACCATTAAACTTTATTTAACAGGCATTCAACATCCTATGCTTACCCTACAACCAAACAACACAAGTTTCATGGCCTCTCACCAGATTAAGACTATCCTCAGGGGCATTCAGAGATCTGAACCCACACGTACATCACAGGCTACCTATAGACAACCATATTTTCAAAGCATTGTCTAACCTGCTTGATTTAAAACCTTTCGACATCAACACGCATTCTGTCATCAACTCAGCTATGTACATAGCTTTCTATGGATTCCTAAGGCCTAGAGAATTCACTACGACCAACACCACACAATCTACTCCTATTCTCCTCTGTTCCCACTTAACAAAACACATGGATCATTACATCCTGACTCTGCCTCATTCCAAGACCAGTCAGCAGGCACCAGTAGAAGTAACATACTATCCTACGCACAATAGGTGGTGCCCCGTCAAGATTCTCGATGCATACATACAGCATCATAACTCATTACCATCACAACCATTATTCATTTTACAAGGTTCGGTACTCACCACTACGACCTTCATGACCTACGTCAGGTATTTACTCACTCAGCTGGGCCTCAACCCAGCTAACTACTCGGGTCACTCCTTCCGCATAGGAGCAGCCTCCAGTGTTAACATTCCAGTTCATGTTATTAAAGCACTGGGGCGCTGGAAATCATCCGCTTACTCACGCTACATACCAAACCCAGTACAAGAATTAAGAAATGCATTCAAAGACCTGTCTGGTTGATATGTGTATTTGTATTGGTCGTTTGTAATAAATTTGATTATTAAATTTTTGCCCTCTTCTTTCTCAGGCCTACCTCATCGTCTGTTCTGGCACACCACAACCGACTTGCCATTTTATACCATCCTACGTTCATTATGGTATTTTACTCTGTACTATCATGAGCCCCTAACACAAGTATTAAGGCCAGCTGGCCTGTGATTGTGGGAGGGGCTCGTTATTTACTCCTAGCCTATTTAAGGGACACCCCTTACCTGGCTCCATACCATTCGAGGTCAGCGTTGAATGACCCTCCCACCACATTAACATTATTTTCCTTTTAATTATTTTCTTTTTCTTGGTAAGCCCTCTTCTTTCTCAGGCCTACCTCATCGTCGGTTCCAGCACACCACAACTGACTTGCCATTTTATACCATCCTACGTTCATTATGGTATTTTATTCTGTACTGTCATGAGCCCCTAACACAAATAGGATATAATATAATATATATATACACTGCTCAAAAAAATAAAGAGAACACTTAAACACAATGTAACTCCAAGTCAATCACACTTCTGTGAAATTAAACTATCCACTTAGGAAGCAACACTGAGTGACAATCAATTTCACATGCTGTTGTGCAAATGGATAGACAACAGGTGGAAATTATAGGCAATTAGCAAGACACCCCCAATAAAGGAGTGGTTCTGCAGGTGGTGACCACAGACCACTTCTCAGTTCCTATGCTTCCTGGCTGATGTTTTGGTCACTTTTGAATGCTGGCGGTGCTTTCACTCTAGTGGTAGCATGAGACGGAGTCTACAACCTACACAAGTGGCTCAGGTATTGCAGCTTATCCAGGATGGCACATCAATGCGAGCTGTGGCAAGAAGGTTTGCTGTGTCTGTCAGCGTAGTGTCCAGAGCATGGAGGCGCTACCAGGAGACAGGCCAGTCAGGAGACGTGGAGGAGGCCGTAGAAGGGCAACAACCCAGCAGCAGGACCGCTACCTCCTCCTTTGTGCAAGGAGGAACAGGAGGAGCACTGCCAGAGCCCTGCAAAATGACCTCCAGCAGGCCACAAATGTGCATGTGTCTGCTCAAACGGTCAGAAACAGACTCCGTGAGGGTGATATGAGGGCCCGACGTCCACAGGTGGGGGTTGTGCTTACAGCCCAACACCGTGCAGGACGTTTGGCATTTGCCAGAGAACACCAAGATTGGCAAATTCGCCACTGGCGCCCTGTGTTCTTCACAGATGAAAGCAGGTTCACACTGAGCACATGTGACTCAAAATCCAGACCTCCATGGGTTGAAAAATTTGATTTCCATTTTTAAATTTTTGTGTGATTTTTGTTGTCGGCACATTCAACTATGTAAAGAACAAAGTATTTCAGAAGAATATTTAATTAACTCAGATCTAGGATGTGTTATTTTTGTGTTCCCTTTATTTTTTTGAGCAGTGTATTATATCCTCTTTGTCCAGTGACCACTAAACAGGTCACAGTAAGCCAAGAACACTGTCCCATAGAAATTAATAAGTAATCTCCAGACCACAGGTGCCTATAGGCGATGTGGCTGCTATAAAGCATATTTCTGAGGCAAGATGTCTGCACTCTAATCATAAAATATAATATAGAGCAGGCATGCTCAACCTGCAGCGCTCCAGCTGTTGTAAAACAACTCCCACAATGCCCCGCGTTAGGATGTTCGGGCATGCTGGGAGTTGTAGTTTTGCAACAGCTGGAGGGCCGCAGGTTGGGCCTGCCTGATGTATAGTAAAATAAATCTGCAGTTGGAAAATAATAGTGATTACACTGATTATTATTATTTTTATTCCTTTATTTATTTTGTCTCTATCTTAAACTCTTCTTGCACCACAACATAAATTCATGTTGTAGTGAGGACTAACTTCTCGCACCTCTCTAGAATGGTGTAGGCAGCTGTGCATGTGCCATCAGCTGCAGGAGCCAGCTGCAATTTTCAGCCAGGCTCCAGCTGCATCGTCGAGGAACTGGAGCTAGCACTGTTCCTGTGTACAGTCAGTAGTGTCCGCAGCATCTAAGCAGTTAGAAACAGGTATCGGGCTCACTCTGTAACACCAGTCTTCCATCTTCTCTGATGTGGTTGTAAGGTGCTGACTGCTGCTAATAGTGGCCTCTGGGTCTGTGAAGTATTGGAAGCAAGAGGCATGGTCTAACGACTCTAACCGGTTGCCTGTTAGTATTCTTCAGATAGGCAGACATAATACACTGCATCACATAAGTTTATGCAGTGTATTATGTGACTAAATGATCACATGTTCAAGTTCCCTTCTGGGACTATTAAGTAAAGTAACATGCAAAAATTTTAAGTGTTTAAAAAAGGGAAAATACATTTGAAGAGTAAAAAAAAAACTGCTATTGTGCCTCAGTAAGGGCCCATCCTATAAAGTGATTTTCTTTGTGCAAAAAGTGGTTAAACATTTAAAAATGCATATATTGTTTGCCATAACTGACCTGCAGAATAAAGTTAGCGAAACAATTAAGAGTTAAAAAGTTACCCCAAAATGTTTAACAATGAAAACTATAGGTCATCTCAAAAAGAAAACCCCTCACACCGCTCTTTCAACATAAGAACACAAGTTAAACTGGACTGTGAACGCGGTGAGAAAAAGTCCATAGTTGTACTGGCACACTATTCTGGCAACAGAATGCAACTGTATTGCCATCCTGAGGCAACTAAAGTAGGAGGACAGAACGTGGCAGCTGGCGCTGGCCACCGCAGGAGGACCGCTTCTGGGAAAGTATTTTGTGATGCACTGTGGTATTTTGTGCCGCAATATGATATCGCAGGCCCCGTCCACTCATTATTCAGATTGTTCCTGTTGAGCTGGTGAATTCTTAGCTGTAATATCACAGACTTGCATAGCAAATTTGCATGAATTAAATGCAGGCTGACTGTGGTATGTAATATTTCAAATTTCCAGGTTAAATCCAAAATATGTACATGCAATGAATAATCTTGGCAACATACTTAAAGAAAAAGATGAACTCTACGAGGCAGAGGAACTGTTATCGCGAGCGGTGTCAATCCAGTAAGTTGAACAGGGTAAACCAGTGCATAATAAAAATTCTCAGCCCATGGGCCCTTTATTTAATTGTATTCATATATTCCTGCTGTAGATCAGATTTTTCGGCTGCATGGATGAACTTGGGTATTGTACAGAACAGTCTTAAACGGTTTGAAGAGGCTGAAAAAAGCTATTTAACTGCTATCAAATACAGAAAAAAATATCCAGATTGTTACTACAACCTGGGGCGACTGGTAAGTGTCTTCTGCCATTACAATTGCTATTTCCAGGCAAAATTACAGTATTTAGGCTACTGAAATTTTAAAATGTATTTGCTAGTCTGCAGAAAGCTGCCTATAATTATCATTCATTCACTCTGTTTACTGGTAAATTCCATCTTCACTGAGGCAAATATGAAAATGGAGCATCAGATTACCAGGGATTAGGTTATAGCTACTTCCCATAGAAGTCTAGGCGCGCACACGCACAGACACTGCTGCATCTTCTAGTAAGTGTTCTATTTATCTCACCCCAGTGCTGTAGTCACAGCTACACTGTTCAGTACTGCTGCTTGGGATTTGCTACAGAGGGATAGAGGAGCAGGATCTCCTCTTCTCTGTGGGTGACGTGTATAGGAGACATCATAGCAGCCTGTCTCAGTCTGGAACTAAGCTTAGCAAAAATTGACAATTAGAAGTGGGGCCTTCAGAAGAGAAACTGATAAATGCAAGATGCAAGTCACGTAACAGTCAGATACACTATTATTCCGCCTATACAAACACAACAGCTTATTCTGAAAAGTCACCTGAACGGCAGGTAAGCTTTGACAGTGTCACCTCCATAGTATTCTAATGTCTATGCCAACCTCTGGTGCCATTGAAATGTGTGCCAATTATATATCCTCCTTTTATGTTTAAACTGTTTTTATTCATTTCAATTTTCATACATTTATCATGTCCACATTTCATCTAATGGTGTACATAGTTTACATATGTATCAACATGAATACATGCCAGCAAAAATATCTCTGCATATATCCTCCTTTTAACATAAAGTATTCTTGCCTCGCTCTTTGTGGTTCTCCAGTTTTTTGTTTTTTTTCTTAAAGGTAGTGCTTTACGTTACCACTTTTTGGAGGGGGTCAAATAATGTCATCTAGTTAGAAGGCTGTACTAGATTTAAAGGAGTTGTCTCATCTTTCTAATACTAAGGCAAGATGAAACAGTCCCGACCACCAGCCGACTGGGAAGCAATGGAGCAACACAACGCTTTGTGTGTCAGTAGCTTCCATTGCGGTACATGGAAGCTACAGAAATAGCGTATCACAGCAAGCTATGCTATTTCTGTGCACATGGTGTGTATTCCGCACAGATTTTTGTGTATGGCTGCAGCATAATACAGTACTAGTAAAGTGAATATTTGCCAAATCTACACAGGGAGTAGAAACTGCAGTGTAACTTTTAAAATCCAAAGCCTGTCAATTGTTTGTGCTACTTCAGAGCTGATATATTGTGGTTTTTCCCCATAGACTTCAATGAGGTTGTTGAAATACCCAGAAAAACCACACAAAAAATTGCACAAAAAACTATCATGTGAATTTTTTGCATAGAAATCCACACCGTGTGCAGGTAGCCTTATGACATGATGCAGACAACTGGCCACAAAAAAGATTCTGTGGTTCAATTTTATAAGTACTCCATCTCTTTGTAGGACTGTATACAGGTGCATCTCAATAAATTAAAATATCATCAAAACGTTTATTTCATTAATTCAATTCATAGTGATCTATTCATGGTGTTTATTTCTTTTAATGTTTATGACTATGGCTTGCAGTTAATGGGAACCCAAACGTTAATATCTCAGAAAAGCAAAATATTATAGACCAACAAAAAAATATATTTTTAATACAGAAATGTTGGCCTAATCAAAAGTATGTACAGTGTATTCACTCAATACTCTTCCTCCAGACTCTGGGTCCCTGATTTCCAAATTAAATGCAAAATGTACTTTCATCTGAAAACAGGTCTTTGGACCACTGAGCAACAGCCCAGTCCTTTTTCTCCTTAGCCCAGATAAGACTTCTCTGATGTTTCTCTGACTCATGAGTGGCTTGACACATGGAATACAGATCACTTAACTGCAGTTATCTACTTTTCATTATAGGCAGGAATAGAATGACAGATATCACCTTTCTACACTCTACAGATAACACAGGATCCTCAATTCACAATAGAGAAGGTGATAGAGAAGATTATCTACTCCCTCCCGACCTCTGCACAGATCAGGGCATGCCTAGAAAACTATTCAATAGAAGTCAGTGAGGTCCCCTACTGTCTATTAGAAAATAAAAACAATCACTTTTTTTTTCTGCCAGTTAAAACACATCTCCTTTTTTTAATCCGTTTTTATTTTGTGATGATAGATTTATTTTTTACTGAACATGATTATGGGGGCGGCCATCTTGCATGAGCTGTTCTTAACAGCATTTACAAAGCATTAAAAAAAATTGCCCCATGGCCCATAGACACAATGGACAGGAGGGGACCCTATTGACTTACATGGGAGAGTTTTCTGGTCATGCTCTGTGACAAACGTTATTGTACAAGGAAAGAATAGATAAGCTTTGACAATCGCCTATTGTGGATGGTGGATCCTGTCTTATCTATACACAGAGGTGATATAATTACAGGCAGGATTAGAATGAGTTAACTGCAGTAAAGTAATCTATACAAATCAAGAAGTGGCGCCAATTATTAGACATGGTGGCCAGTGGGAAAACTGAAAGATTTTTTTGTTTTAGTTAAAAAGTGTAAAAAAGTATAGAAAGTGACATGGAAAATTAAAAAATAACATCATCAAAAATTATTTAAAAATATGTTAAACAAAAAAGTGATTTAAACAGCAGGTCATTTTCTGATGACACATCCCCTTTAACTGGCAGAAAAAATGATAGTTAACCAGGACTATTAAAGACAATGAGTTAAGTCATGTCTGTAGTTGGTTACTTTTTATTCAGGAAGGTTGTTACTCCAAGTGTAGTGTCTAGTACAAAGGTTTAGTATTTAATCATACTAAAATTCCTTAGTTGCAAAAGTTCTGCTAGAATAGCAGTAATAATGGGTCAAAGTACAGAACTTTACTGCTCTTTAGTTTTACATTTCAGTTGTGTTTGCGACATATGTTAACAATTTATTTGTTGAAAGAAAACATTGGAAAAAATGCCACTTAGGCTACATGCACACGACCGTATGTGTTTTGTGGTCCGCAAAAAAAAAAAATGATGACTTCCGTTTGCCATCCATTTATTTTGCGGATCCATTGTAACAATGCCTAAAATGGACAAGAATAGGACTGTGTGCTGTCTGCATTTTTTGCTGACCCATTAAAATAAATGGGTCCGCATCCTATCCGCAAAAAAAAAACGGAACGGACACGGAAACAAACAACGTTCGTGTGCATGTAGCCTAAATGTGTGCTCACAAATGCTAGAAACCTTTGAATATTTTTTATTTTTTTTTAGTCAACTGCACTTTCTAACAGTTGTTATACAGGTATGCCAAACGTGCTGTGAGCAGTGTTAGATTGTTGAATCCTAATTTTATAATTTTTGAGAAAAAGGTAGTGAGTGTGAATGTAACATTGCTAGATGAAGCTTATCACTGTACATTCAGAAATCATCTTCATTAGAAGAGGAAAGCGTTTGTTTATATATTCAGTTTAACCCCTTAAGGACCCTGCCATATTTCACCTTAAAGGGAACCTGTCACCTCTACTATGCTACCCTCACTGAGCGTTTCTAAATGTTCATTGTGTTTCCCTAAACATATAAATGACACTTTTAATTTCATTTGCAGACAAATTCAATAAGTATTATGCATTTTGTACTTCCTGCCTTTTATGCTAATTAACATAAGAGTCATATCTTACTTGTGTGACCAGAGAAGAGTCATGTTTTCAAGCTCTGACTCATCTCAGGTTAATTTGCATATGTATCAAATCGTTTTTTTTACACAATAAAAGCACCCAGAGCTATGGGGACTGGGTATTGCGGATGTGCTAGCGGCAATCTAGGAACCCATGTCCTCAGCTCTATACCCAAAATCCCGGTGACAGGTTCCCTTTAAGGACCATCTTTATGTGGTGATAACTTTAAAATGCTTTTACTTATCCAGGCCATTCTGAGATTTTCTCGTTACATATTGTACTTCATGACAGTGGTAAAATTGAGTCCAAATTATTTATTTTTTTATTTATAAAGAAATACCAAATTTACCAAAAATTTTGAAAAATTAGCAAATTTCAATTTCTCTACTTTTGGATAGTAATACCTCCAAAAATAGTTATTACTTTGCATTCCCCATATGTCTACTTCATGTTTGGTTCATTTTGTGATTGCAATTTAATTTTTTGGGGCTGTTAGAAGGCTTAGAACAGGGATGGCCAACCTGAGGCTCTCCAGCTGTTGCAAAACTACAACTCCCACCATGCCATGCTGTAAGCTAATAGCTGTAGGCAGTGTGGGCATGCTGGGAGTTGTAGTTTTGCAACAGCTGGAGAGCCTCAGGATGGCCATCCCTGGCTTAGAAGTTTAGAAGCAAATCTTGAAATTTTTCAGAATTTCCAAAACGCACTTTTTAAGGACCAGTTCAGGTCTGAAGTCACTTTGTGAGGCTTACATAATAGAAACCACCCAAAAATGACCCCATTTTAGAAACTACACCCCTCAAGGTATTCAAAACTGATTTTACAAACCTTGTTAATCCTTTAGGTGTTCCACAAGAATTAATAGAAAATAGAGATGACATTTCCGAATTTCACTCTTTTGGCAGATTTTCCATTTCAATCCATTTTTGCCAGTTTTGTTGGTGCTATTTTAGGGTTATATTACACTTTATGTGAGGCAAGGTAACAAAAAATAGCTGTTTTAATTTTTTTTGTTATTTACAACGTTCATCTGACAGGTTAGATCATGTGGTATTTTTTATAGAGAAGGTTGTTACGGACGCGACAATACCAAATATTTTTTTTGTGTCTCCACCTTCTGAAAGCCGTAGTTTATTTTATTTTATTTTTTGGGCAACTGTCTTTGTGTAGGGGTTCTTTTTTTTCGGGATGAGATGACGGGTACTATTTTAGGGTGTATATGACTTTTTGATTGCTTGCTATTAAACTTTGTGATGTAAGGTGACAAAAAAAATTGTTTTTTTTAACACCGTTAAGAGTTCACCTGAGGGGTTAGATCATGTGATATTTTTATAGAACAGGTTCTTACGGACGTGGCGATACCTAATATGTATACTTTTTATTTTTATTTAAGTTTTACACTATCATTTTTGAAACAAAAAAAAAATCATGTTTTAGTGTGTCCATATTCTGAGAGCCATAATTTTTTTATGTTTTGGGCTATTGTTTTAGGTAGGATACCATTTTTGCGGGATGAGGTGACTTAGATTGGCACTATTTTGGGGTGCATATAACTTTTTGATTGCTTGCTATTACACTTTTTGTGATGTAAGGTGACCATAAATGGCTTGACTTATTTGAGACTGTTTTTATTTTTTTACGGTGTTCATCTGAAGGGTTAGGTCATGTGGTATTTTTATACAGCAGGTTGTAACTGACACAGTGAGTTTTATAGAGCAGGTTGTAACGGACACGGTGATACCTAATATGTATACTTTTTTTTTTTATATACTTAAGGGTTCATGCACATGAACGTTTTTAGCGTTCTGTATAACGGCCGTATTTTGATTCCATATACGGAACCATTCATTTCAATGGGTCCGCAAAAGATGCAGACAGCACTGTGTGCTGTCCGCATCCGTTGCTCCGTTCCGTGGCCCCGCAAAAATTATGAGTCCTGTCCTATTCTTGTCCGTTTTGCGGACAAGAATAGGCATTTCTATAATGGGCCTCCTGTTCCGTTCCGCAAATTGCGGAAGGCACACGAGTGGCATCCGTTTTTTTTGCGGAACGTAAAAAACTGCATGGTCGTGTGCATGAGCCCTAAGTTTTACACAATAACAGCATTTTTAAAAGCAAAAAAAAAATTTACAGGACGTCCCTCCATGACAGTACCCATGGAGGTTGTCCTATTGGTCTCTGTAGGGACAGGAAGTGAGAGAGATTAAATGGCACCTCCCCACCCCACTCTTCAGTGTTCTTCCTGTCTCTACAAGGATAGGAGCAGAGAGATTTTTTTGTTCCCTGCTCTAGGGAAAAGGAGGTAGGCTGAATCTGGTCGGGGGGTTCTGCCTCTCCTCTTCAGGTTTTGGTGGCCTAGTGGCTAGCACCTCTCTGGGTAGAGGTCCCCTAGCTTGCCCAGATACCCCTGTACCTTCTGCCGCTGTATCGGGGGGGGGGGGGCCGAGGCTGCTTCTCCGGTTTGGGAGCTCTGGGCTCGGCTGTGGCCCCTGCGCTCCTCCTGACGGCGTGCGGGCGGAAGACCATGTGACCGGAAGTTGGATCACATGGTCGGAAGAAGATGGCGGTGCCCAGGTAATGTGGGAGACCGGGACGGCGGTCTCGTATTGAGGGCGTTGACTCTTCTTTGGAATGAGTCCCCCCCCCCCCCCCCAGAAAGAGGGGAGGCGGAGCTGCACGGCGACAGGGACGGACCAGGTAAGATATAAATGTGATATCAGCTGGTGTCAGTCTGAGTCATGGAGGTCCAGATGTTGTCTATGCAGGCTAGTACAGACATCCCTGTCCAGGGTCATGTAAGTTCCCTCGGGGGGCTTGGATATCACCCTTATTCAGTTCAGTTAGACGCTAATGAGGCTCTCTCCTCTTCCTTGTAGGGAGAGAGAGACTCGACAGCTAAGTCTCTGGGATACTCAAAAAAGAAAGCAAGAAGGTGTGCCATCTGTTCAAAGAAGATGCCCGAGTCCTATAAGAAATCTTTATGTAGTGACTGTCTGGCGAAAATTCTCAGAGAAGAACAGTCATAACTTTTATCAGATTTAAGAGTGATTGTGAAGGAGGAAATCCAGGCGGCAAGTTCTAGTCTGGTTCAGAAGGGGGGGGGGGGGGGCGGCGCCGGGGGCCATTCACCATCAGTTTCAGCAGTACTTGAGATTCGCGATCAAGAAAGGAGGGAAAATAATGCATTATCAATTTCAGTGTCTACCATTTGGGATGTCGTCAGCCCCCCGTATCTTCACAAAGGTAGTGACAGATTGTGGCCTATCTAAGACAAAGGCGGGTGACTATAATACCATATCTAGGCGACTTTCTACTTGTAGCAGATTCAGAGCAGGAGTTGGAGAATCACAAAAGAAAGACTCTGTCTTTGCTCACAGAGCTGGAATGGAAGATAAATCACAAAAAAATCGGATTTACAACCCGCAACAAAGAAAAAGTTCCTGGGAACTCTCTTAAACTCGGTAGTTTAACATTCTTTCCTTCCTCAGGACAAACAGATCAATATAAGAGAGAAAATAAACGCTTTCAAATTAAAAGAAAAGCGGACTCTGAGAGAGGCCATGCAGATTCTGGGCCTAATGACCTAGTGCATCGCGACCGTACCGTGGGCCCAATTCCATTCAAGAATACTCCAGAGAGAGGTCCTCTCTACCTGGGACAAGGATTTCTAAACTCCAGGATAGCTCTCTCAAACAGAGCAGTAGACTCCCTCTCCTGGTGGTTGGTAGCAGAAAACCTGTCAAAAGGTGTCTCCTGGAATACGATGCCTCTCAAAATAATAACTACAGACGCAAGCAGCCAGGGTTGGGGGGGCTCATTTAAAGGACCAATTCTTTCAGGGCAGAAGGTCCAGTAGTTGGTGCCCTAAGATTCTCAAACTACAGGGAGCTGAAAGCAGTTTGGGAATCTTTGAAAGCCGCAGAACATCTCCTCAAGGATCATCATGTCAGAGTCTTGTCAGACAATATGACGACAGTCTGCTACATAAAACGGCAGCGAGGGTCAAAGAACCCTCAACTTCAGAGTCTGGCGGATCTGATCTTCGAGTGGGCAGAAGAGAGGGTCTTATCCATTACAGCTAGGCACCTGAAAGGGACCCTCAACTCCACAGCAGACTTTCTCAGCCGGCACAGAGTCGAACCGGGGAGTGGAAATTAAACAAGGAAGTGTTTCAAAAGATTTGTCAGGAATGGTGGAATCCGCAGGTGGATCTGTTTGCGTCAAGCCAAAATACTCAGCTGGACTGTTTCTTCTCACTAGACCCAGGAGGGAGACCAATGGCGGTAGATGCTCTATCCCAAAAATGGGACATGAGTCTAGCTTATGCATTTCCTCCACTTCCCCTCATCCCGATAATGCTGAAGAAGTTGAGATCAAGTGCAACTACGCTGATTTTGGTGGCACCAGCCTAGCCCAAAAGAGCCTGGTTTTCGGTTTTGAAGATGATGTCCAT